>NC_059427.1:100214196-100816696 GCF_021028975.2 Sphaerodactylus townsendi | reverse complement strand
GCTTTTAGGCATAGTATTTATGTTGTATTAGTAGCTAGGTGGGTAGATACTATTATAGCTGTGGCTTTAGCTTCTAGATTAAGCTGTAGTGGTTTAGTTGTTGGCTTGGGTATTTGTTGACTATTAAGCTGATTGTCCTAGGTTAGGATGGTAGGGGATTGTAGGGGCATCATGGCGGAAGGTTTGGGGAAGGGGATCCCAGTACTTATGGGACAGGGTAGATATGATGGTAGATGGAGGCCATATGAGAGTTGGTGGGCGAGAAGCTCACCCGCCTTCTGACCTCCGATCTATCCCGATGAATGAAGACTTTAAGGTTCAGACACTCCTTGCTTTGTCCTTGGTGTTGATCAATGCCAGGTCGATTAACAATAAGACCGTTATGCTCCGAGATTATCTCGGGCTCAGCAAATGGACCTGGCTTGTATCACCGAAACCTGGGTACGTGATGGCAAGACAGTGGCCTAGAGCGAAGTCTCGCCCCCAGGTTTCGCGTGTATTCACCAAGACCGAACACAGGGCCAGAGGGGCAGTGTTGCAATGTTCATCCAAGATTCCATCTCCTTCAGGGCTGTTCCCAGGGATCACAGGCATGGAGTGTGGTGGCCTGGAGTGGATGGCCTTGGAGAGGTGAGCTGTCTTCCTGGTGTACCGGTTGCTTAGCGCACCAGGGGACAGCCTGCCGCAGCTGCTGGAGGCTGGACACTCGGTCTCGAAAAGGTTCGCCATCACTGATCTAGTGTCATCCATGGCGATGCTAGGACTCTCCTTGATAAATTTTGGCCCCACTCACAAGGCAGGTCATGCTCTGGATTTGGTCTTTGGGTTAGGAGTTGATATGGTCGTATCCTCTGTTGATAGAGTGCTGTGGTCCGACCATTATGCCCTGAGGGTTTGGGTGGACTTGCTGCACCAACCCTTTCTAGGCAATGGGTTGATTTATGCCTGCCCATGGAGACTTATGGATCCTATTGGATTCCTGAATGCTCTGTGGGACCCTGAATCCTCTGGCACCCTCGATGAGCAGGTGGAGGACTGGAGTGCAGGACTCTCCAACACCATCAAGGTGATTGCCCTCCGGCATCCTCTGCACCCCCGCTGTAGGCTGGCTCCCTGGTACACTGTGTTGTTGCGCTCTATGAAATGGGAGCTCAGACATCTAGAGCATACAGCTTGACCGAGGTGGATCATCGCCGCTGGTATTGTTAGATCTTACCGTAGCATTTGATGTGGTCAATCATGACTTTTTGACCCACCGTCTGGCTGCTGTCAGAGTGTGAGGCATTGTCCTTCAGTGGATTGCCTTGTTTCTCTGGGAACGGAGTCAGCAAGTATGGTGTGAGGATCAGGCTTCCCAGCAGTGCTCACTTCATGGGTGCCCCGGGGTGTGTGTGTCATCCCCGCTGTTATTTAACATTCATATGCGATTGCTTGCGCAGCTGGTGTGGAGCTTTGGACTGATCTACCATCAAAATGCTGATGACACTCAGCTCATTCTATTGATGGAGGGGGGTGGCCATCGCCCATGTGGCTCTACAGCATTGTTTGGAGGCGGTTGCTGGTTGGTTGAAACAGATCACATTAAAACTCTGTCCATCAAAGAGGGATATCTTTTGGCTGGGCCACAGGGAGGGGGTTGGGGACTTTCAGCCGCCAGTGTTGGAAGGGGTCTCTTTTGCACCAAACCCTTTGGCTCGCAATCTGGGTGTCCACCTGGATTCATCTCTTTCAATGGAAACCCAGGTGGCTACATGTTTTTATATGGTATCCCTCAGTTCATGTGTCTGCACTGCTGTAGCACTGTGCTTTTATTTCATTTTTAAGTGAATTTAAGTTTTTAACATTAGGATTTGCTTCTGGTGGTTTCTGAATGTTGGTGAAGGTGCTGGTGTTCTTGCATCTTTTTTGCCTTTATGCATTTGAAGCTGGGTAAAGATGTGGCACATAGATGAATCTAGTTTCACCCGCCTGGTTTGTAGATCTGCCTTTTGGCCCTTTATTTGGCTGTCATATATTTCTAGTCTCATTAGTATGTACAGTTGAATTTTTTTTAAAAAGAAATATGATATAACAATAAAGAAAAGAAGGATTAGGTGACAAAGGGGAAAGGGTACTGCTAGCAGTGTGATCCAAAGATACGTATAATACTAGGGTGTCCTGTCTAGTCCTTGATATTCTGCTTAAAATTTTTGATATGGAATCCAAAGAACATATTTGTTGGTTATAACCAAGCAATTCTATTCTTCAGTCATAAAAAATTCTTTCTGTATGATGTCTCATCTCCTGAATATCAATACCTAACAATTGTAGAGCAGGACCATGAAAAAAAGTGGATTCAGTTTGGTAGATGCTTAATTTAGTACTCTGAATCATCTCCAGTACTTGGAACTGAAACACCACTGTAGTGAGCATAGATGCAAAACAAATGCCTGCTATACACCCACACTATATAATTCTTATGAAGTGGTGGTTTGTTCATCCATCTTTTTAAGTTCTTTCTCTGAATTGCCGAAACTTCACATAAATAAACAGTTGACCAGTTAGATGAATATGGGTCGCTCAAGTTCAAGCTTGGTATTATGTAAAACAATGAATTAAGAACTAATTTTCACCAGTTGGATCTTCAGCTATGGTTTCTGAATTAACATCCATCACCCAGTAATTGATCCTAGTAGACTTATCCTGAGTCACACTATCAATCAAATTGATTCAGTCTGCAGGCTATGTCATCCTCACATGCATATCTCTGCGTGAAGTTGAACATTCTTCCTTATTTCTTAGTGATCATTATCTATCAAATTGCTGATACAGGGTACTCATGGTCCCTATAGCAAAACCTAAACCCAACAGAGGCCTTTTCTGCATAAATTGTTTAGAATGTCTCCAGAATGTTTCCAATCCCTTCTTTACCACGATGTTTGTCTGCAGTCATCTTCTCCAAATTCACCTTTTCTTTTTGCTGATCCATTGATTCCCTGCTTCATTGTGTCATGTTATCGCTGGTATAATTGCAAGTAAAGTTACTCACATGTAAGAGAAACTGCAGGAAGAACGTCTGTTGAAACTGCAACGGAGAAAGGAGTGAGAAAAACAGTGAAAAAAATATTGCACGAAATGATGAAAACCAACGGCATGGGGGGGGGGGGAGGGGGATATGGCGAGAGACATGAGAAAATATCGAGCCAGGCTCCGAAGGTAAATTTGAGTGAGGGCATAAGGGCTTGAGAAACAGGCTGGCTTTTCGTTGGAAAATTTAAAATGTTTCAGGAATATCGCACTGCAATGGAAGCTGGCTAGGAAATGCTTCAGCCCCAAGAATTGTTGTAAAAAGGGTTTCAGAAAACACATTTCCAGGCTGGAAATAAAATGTTTCCAAAACCAAAGTGGGAAAAAACAGTTCCTTTTTCTTTAACCATTTGTCAGCACAGTAAAATGAAGTTGAATTCAAAATAAAAATATAAGCAATAAAGTTTTTTATAATTGTTAATTGGGTTTTACAAATATAAACAGTAAAATTCTGTGACAGGAGACTTTCCGTCAGAGAAACTTATTTAGATCACAGCATCTAGTTCATCTCTTCAGTATGAAACAGTATACATGAAAGCCATTTGCCGGTGGAAGGGTGAAAACAGGGGAAAGACTTGTTTCCTTAGCCCTGCTTGTGGGAGAGGGGTTGATCTATTCGTCCACTATCCCACTGGTTCACCAATAAAGAAATGGGATAGTAGACTAATAGATCAACTTGTGAAAACTCTTCTTTTGTTCTTCATAAAGAGCAAGGAGATTTTTCATTGTGAGGTCTTAATTAGAAGCATCTCCTACTTAATTGGAAGAATGTCGAGGACCAAAGGGGCAAAATAAAAATGACAGGAACTAAACTGATGGTGCTAACTAATCTTGACATTGAAATGTACTGGTCATACCCTGAAGCAACACTAACATTTATTTCAACACATTGAGTAGTCCAGAATTGCCTGTGTGTGTATATATTTATCTTTCTCCTCCCCACCCCCGACTAGATCTGTATGTAATGTAGTTAGAATGCTCGTCATAGAGATTAAGCAGCTGAAAGGAAATCTCTCAGGAGAGAATAAGCCGTGCTCATTCCTGACATGTGGCAAAACTCAAAAATAAGTACCACATACCTTGTCATTTGAAAATGGTGGGCAATGATCCTTTGAAAGTCTTAATAGCCTTCTGAACTGCCTACCTCTCTCCCTCTGCCACTTCAGTCACCAGCTCTGCTTCAGTTGTTGCTGCCATTTCATTTGTCTCATGCCACTTTCCTGGAAAGCAATGGCAGGTATGACATCTGTCTTCCCTTATTGAAGACATTGCTTCCTGTTCCTTCTATCTTCACTGTACTGGCCAACAGCAAACTGCTACCAAAACAGGGAAGTCCCCGCCTGAACTTGTCATAGTGTCATTCATCTCTCCCCTCCCCTCCACTGAGATGCAATGGGAGTATTGGCTGTGTTTCTATTTATGAATCATGTCCTAGTTGGATTTGAAATTCAGAAGATAGGAATGATTACCCCCTTGTTTCACTCTTACCCCCTCCAGACATTCTGACTGTAAACACAGAGCTATGTGTAAAAATTGCTCCTGCGCTCTCTGATGCTTGTGCCCATTTGGAGTATTTGTCTGTACAAGTTATTAATCTAAATTTAATACTTTCATGACTTAACAGTTCTTTTCATCTCAGACTTCTCACATCTCAATTGCACTGCGCAGCTAGAACATGTCAGCTTCTACATTATTAACGAATACAGTATCTTTTAATTCTACAAAGCAATGACAACACATTGATCCAGGCTTGGGTTTTGCTCCTTTGGGATGGCTTCTTATTTACATTGCATCAGTTGCTGATATAAGCAATTCACATGTCAAATTACTCCTTCTGACTGCATTGCTGCCTTACAGGCTCATAACTCTAGGTTGCAATTTGATATAGACAGTCAAAAACACTCCTATGGATAAAAAAGTTTACCTCAAAAAAGCTGCTAAGTGATGATAGAGGAAAATGAATTATTACAGAAATGTCAATCTACTTTATAACATAGCAGATATTAGATACATTTGGTACAGTTTGGTCTCTCTTCAATTATGAATTGCTGGCACTGCAAAAAACTCTGTTTTATAGAAACTTTTAAGGTTATTATCTGAAGATGTTTTACTGTCCTTTTGCACTTAGAAAATTCAATATGGAAGCCCAATTTAGAAGAAGAAGAGTTTGGATTTATATCCCCCCTTTCTCTCCTGCAGGAGACTCAAAGGGGCTTACAATCTCCTTGCCCTTCCCCCCTCACAACAAACACCCTGTGAGGTAGGTGGGGCTGAGAGAGCTCCGAGAAGCTGTGACTAGCCCAAGGTCACCCAGCTGGCTTGTGTGGAAGTGTACTGGCTAATCTGAATTCCCCAGATAAGCCTCCACAGCTCAGGCAGCAGAGCTGGGAATCAAACCTGGTTCCTTCATATTAGATACACGAGCTCTTAACCTCCTATGCCACTGCTGCCAAAAAGCAAGAATAGTCCCACAATTTTTGATTTGCATGGATACGGGAAAAAGATTACTGTTCAAGTAAAAAATTATTTCAGAGCAAATACTCAGGTATTTCCTGCAAGGCTAATTATCCAATATACATTTTATAAAATATCAGCAGATCTTTTGTTGGGTTTTAAATGCCAACAAGTATTTTTTTTTGTCTGACAGAGAGCTTTTCCTGTTTCTTTAATTAAGAGATTCCATTTATAAGTGATCTACAAACCTATATACCAAACTTTTGTGTAGTTTGTAGCAGTGCCTGTTTGCAAAAGGATAATAGCATCTCCATCTGTCCCCTATGATTTTTTGCTGTGATTTTTATGCTGAATGGCTAAATGTTGGACAGTGGTAAGCAGTTCGTGTTACGAGTTTCCTGCAGTGCACACAAATCTAAAAACAAAATGTACATTATTGACAGAGGCATGGAGAGCAGCTTATGTTGACAAATTGATACCTCTAGCCATGCATTTTAAGAGGGCATGATGAAGGCATTGGGCACAATGCAGTCTATCATCCCACCTTATCCCCTGAAAATGTGAAGGTACACTTGGTGGATGTAGCTCGAACTCACTTGGTCTGATTTTAAACATAAGGCTTTAGGACAAACCAATGAAATAATGAGAGATCACTGATTGGATTTCCAGCTTGCTTTTGTTTTTTAAATAACACCTGGAGGAGCTCGCAGATTTGCTTAGAACTATAGTATATGAGATCCATAAAGCTGAAATGCACCTCTGCAACATTACATTCTGCAGTCACTATCCTCAGATACCACTGAGGATGAAAATTTTCCACATATGTGAAGGAACAAATCGGCATGGGCATATGACAGAAGCCTCAACAAAGACCTTTTTGTTAACTACCCAAAATACACAAACCAAGCAACCTGATATACTCACAGCCCCATCCAAAGTGGGGGGATTAAAGAGCTATGGGGAACGTCGTGGCCTTTCAATAGTGCATTTGCCCTCCCTTGGGCACTTACCCTGGTGGCAGAGGCAGACATGACTGTGGTCACGCATCCTGCAGTCCTGCTGCTGCAAAATCCAAAAGTTTAAGCCACAGTGAGGCTGTGCTGGCATCCTGCTTGGATGCCAGTATGGGGGTGGGGGGACTGGGTCATTCCTGGGGTGGAGCTGAAATTAGGGTCAGTTTCATGGTGCACCAGCCCTACTGCTCATGCCACAAAAAGCCCTTTTGGAGGTGGCAGAGTGGCGCTGCATCGGCACCATAACCCGCCACCTCCAGATTTGGATGGGCCTCTTAGACATTGATACTGTCATTGTTTTGAGCATTAACATCATCAGATTATGAGTTTATGTGTCTGTGCATGCTCCACACTAATGGTATTTCTCCATGTCACAGTTTGTTCTCATTTGCTCAGCACTGAGGGTTGCCAAGAACCATATGGGTCTAGCTGTTTAGGGAACCTTCCCAATCCCCTTTTACTTAGGATTGTTACTCTGGGAGTCAGCTTCTATAAACAATAGAACCCCCTACCCCCATTTACACTTTCATCCCAGCTCCTTTGTATATTAGAAGTGTGGAGGGGGTCAGGGGTCATTAGAATGAGCCAAAGGGTTTGGGGCCACTTGTGTCTCCCCCCCCCTTTCTTCTTTCATCTCCATCAACTATCATATTCATAATTGGCAGAATTTGATCAGAATAAGTGGAGCATAGAGCGTTGTATTTACTAGTGCTTTTAGTTATTTGTGAGATACTGCTGCTCTCCCAAGGAAACAATCAGTTTACAGTCTGCTAGAGATCACTTACTATGGATGTGGAGGCTCCATGAACAATAACTTTTCCCACTTCTTACAAATTATCATCAGTATTATACCTTATAGTTCTATAATAGCATCAAGTGCTGCCATTTTGTCCCCATACACAATTACTAGGCAAAACTTGTAACTTCAGGTTAATATCACCACCATGGTCATGTGCATGGCCTCAAGCATATATCAACATGCCCATACCCACTTAAAGTACTGCTTTCTTAACTTCCATCCCTAAAATCCCTCTTCCAATTCAGATACACCAAAGTGTATGAGAAGAAACACCTTTAAAATATTCCAGGATGTGAAAAACAGCCACTTCTTTATCAGTCTGAATCAGCTCACAGATTTATAAGCTTACTATGAGACAGGCCCCAAACAGAAAATAATACAACACTACAGTTCTTAACTGAAAACCAATCTGAGGCCCCTTCTGCACATGCAAAATAATGCACTTTCAATCCACTTTCACAATTGTTTGCAAGTGGACTTTGCTATCCCGCACAGCAAAATCCAGCTGCAAAGTGGATTGAAAGTGCATTATTCTGCATGTGCAGAAGGGGCCTAAGACTTCAACAGTCATTTTAAAGCAGGGATCTGCAATCCGTGGCTCTGGAGCCGCATGTGGCTCTTTCAGCCTTATACTGAGGCTCCACGTGGCCTGGAGGTCGGAGGGTAGCGTGGGTGTGTCCCTCCAGCCTTTCAGAGCAATGCTGGAAAGAAAGGTGAGTGGAGGTGCCGAACTGGAAGTGGCTTTCCGTCCTCTCCACTCACCTCTCCTTCCAGCGCTGCTCTGGAAGGTTGGAGGGACATGCCCACACTGCCCTCCAACCCCTGGAGGTCAGAGGGTAGCATGGGCATGTCCCTCCAGAGCAGCCGCTGGTTTCCCTGCCCGGCGCTGCTACCTCCCACAGTGCAAGAGGCGGTGATACCGGGCAGGTTGCAGATGCCATCCCCCCTCTGCCCCACGGAGCAGGCGGCTTCCTGCTCTGTTGGGCAGAGGGGTTTTTCCTGCCCAGTCCCACTGCCTGCCACAGCATGAGAGGCGGGAGCACCAGGCAGGTCGCAGACACCATCCCCCCTCTGCCCCACAGAGCAGGCAGCTGCCTGCTCCATCGGGCACAAGGGTTTTTCCTGCCTGGCGCCTCCGCCACCCTGCGTTGGAAGGAAAGGTGAGTGGAGGGACTGAACCGGAGGCGGCTCTGTGTGGAGCCACTTCTCCGGCTTGGTAGATTTTCGGGGCTGTGGAAAACGGGTCCAGATGGCTTTCTGGGTGGTAAAGGTTGCCTACCCCTGTCTTAAAGTCATCCTAAACAGAGGTACCTTTGTCACTAATAAGCATTACCTCCTTCCAAAAACTAATTCTAGTAAAAGAAGGTAATGAAAAAAGAAAACAATAATGTAAAGGAACAATTTGTGTTTTCATATATACTCCATTCTAATCAGCCAGCTTGCTTGTATACATTACTGCAGCAGTCAAGTCCCTTCTGCACAAGCCAATAAACATGGGAGTAGGATGCTGAAAAAAACAATTTTTGCGGGGGTGGGGGGTGGGGGTTGGAGAGGATTCATACAGATCCTGTCCCCAAAACGAGTCTGCCCCATGTTATTTTCCCCTACCTGGGTTTTTAAAAAATTGCTAAACAAGCGAGTCTTTTACAAAATCCTGGGTTGCAGCCACTTGCATGCAAACAGCCAGGCAGGAGGCGCTTTATTTGTCTGCCTTTTCCATTTTTAAAAATTTTGCGGCTTGTATCTGCATAGCTACGCAAGTGCAGATGGTCATATTGTGGGACATCAGCATGGCTGTAGGGGTTTGTTTGTGCATGTCTGTGTAGCTACACATGGTTAGGAAGTAATTTTAAAAATAGACGTGTCTCTGTGCGATGGCGCGACAGCAACCCAAATTGTTTCCATGAGTGCCAATGGCTGGTTGCACAGATGCATGTGAACATGAAAACAGGAAAACAGGTTCCTTTATTCTGACTGCAACCTGTTATACATTTGGTGTGCAGAAGGGGCCTTAGAGAACACAGACTTTAAACTCCTTTTTTCCTCAACTCTGTCCTCTTTGTGTTTCTGTGCTGCCAATGACTGCCATTAAGGGAACTAACAGGCAAACTCCAAGAGATCCCCTTTTCTAAATGGTTTTGTGACTGTAAATCAGGGGGTCTGGATACCATCTGGCATTTCTTTATTGACTGCAAGAAATACAATATAATGTAGCTCCTGAAAATGGATTAATAGATATATCCAGAAAACAGGAGCTCATAGTTAAGTTACTAGCAGATACTGATCCTAATATGACTTAGCAGTCAGAAAATTTCTGTCTAAGGCACTTAATAGCACTGTTCCTTATTTTAACTGAATAATTATGTATATTATAACTTTATGTTTGTTTTTATAACCCTGAAAATGCAAATTATAATTGAATTTTGAATATGTGGATTTTTAGATACATTGTTTATAGATGTACCCTTTCCCTTTTGAACACAAATTGTTGGCCTATGAGCACTAAATAAATGAATGAATGGAAGTGTCTGTAACATTCAAGCAGGTAAAGTTAAAGAACATTTACCATTTTTGGTTCCAGGCTTCTTTGGATATTAGAGCAGTGGTGGGATTCAGCAGGTTTGCACCACTTTGGCAGAACAGGTTGTTGAAATGGTGCTTGTAAACATCAGTTAAATTACTTGAATCTTGCCACTAGAACTGGTTGTGAAATTATTTGAAACCCACCACTAGGTTAGAGCAATGGTCATGCTAATTGGATGCTAACTGGAAAGGGAGGAAAAATTAGGTATGCACTGTTATTCAAATTATTAGTGCACATGCTGCCCCTGTAGCTAACAAAAGCATTCTTCTGCTAACACAGAGAAAAAGTGTATATTATGGGGTATTAATTACCAAGAGCTTCACCCTATATATACTGGGGTTGAGATACAAACACCCAAAAGCAGTGAAGAGGAATAAGCTTCTTAAACAAGAAACACAATTTATTGAATTAACAGGAGAAGACGAACCAAGTTACATCATGTGTGAAGTACAAACACATTTTAAACCCTTTCCCTCAAAAACTACCTGCCACAAAGGGAGGAAATAAAAGGGGAGAACTGAAGACATACAAGTCTGATTTCTGCAGACAGCAGGGCAGCTTTAGGGAGGGAAATTAATCAGATTGGAGAAGCACAGCAGAATGGGGTGAAAAAGAAGAGAAGCCAGACAAGCAGTTAGGGTTGCAGATTAAGATCCCAAATTAGCTACAAATTGTATGGGCTGAGGTTTTAACTTTTCTACATTTTTGCTAAGATTGAAGGGGGGAAAGGGTGTTGTCACTGGAATGTGGGAGTGATGAAAAGTTCACCTCTCTGGAGATGAGCTAGTTTTTAAAGTATTTTTGTGTGCGATGCGGAAGGGAGCTTTTTTCTTTTGCCTTAAAGGTAAAAATATCAAAGAGAAGTGTTCCTGGTTGGCTCACAAAATTGTAATAAAATAAAATGATGGCGTGGTGGGAGAGATCTTCCTGTTCAGTCCTTAAAATAAGGAAGAAATAGCTAGGGCTGGTTCATTTCTTATTGAATTGATTTTTTGAGTCTTCCATTAGATCCCGATGATTAGGGAGGGGACCCCTTAAGTCTTGACTCCCACCAGAGATGGCTTTTGCATGATTAATGGAGGAGCTTTCATATTCCTTGCATGCCCTCAGAGTGATTGTCAGTTTGATCCAAACTTCAGTTTTCATTGCTAGGCCCATGCGAAGCTGTGCATTTGTACAGGGTTCAAAATAAGGGAGGTCTCGGGGCATAAATGTATGCATGTAAGAGAGAATTAGTGTGTGTATTTAGTAGACGGAAATTGTGTTGGGCTTTGGGGCCCAAATGTGCTCAGAGCCTTCCCTATATCATTATTCATACAGGTCTTCTGACAGTGGCACTATACAGCACCTGCATGACCATAGGTACAAGGAACTATTTTGAAGCGTCTGGAACTTCTGTGTTGTATTTTTTCTGAGCAGTCTCCCTTTGAGCCCAGATTTTTGAGCGTATCTGAACACTTTTAGTGCAGCTTAATCATAAAGTATTTTTTCAGTTAATACTTGTTTTGTTTTTCTACACAAAATTGTTTGTGGTATCAGAGTTTACCCAATTTTTTTCCCTGCTAAACTATATTTAATATCGTTTTACACTCTTATTAGTTGGGCCTAGAATGTGTTTACAGATTTCCTAGGCATTTTTAAAGTGGAGATTTAGAATGCAGAAAAGTCTAAGCTACATGATTCATAAAATACATGAAATAGTTTTTTTTTCCAGTGAGGTAGGCATAAAAATAAAATGAAAATTGATAGAAGTGCATTTCTATTATGAGCAAGGTAAATTTGTCTGTAGACTAAGTAAGACATTTAAGTAAACATTAAAGTGACTGATCAAGATAGTTTGCTTTGTTGATAATATTCATAAATGTTCCGTGCAATAACAAAAACCAAGGAAAGCTTTTAGATATTTTAAAAGAAAACCCTAAGTGTTGTTTGATTGTATCTGATAAAAATGTTTCATGAGTTGCTCAAAGTCACTGACTTGTAACTAAAGCATCTCAAATGAAATATTTATCAAGTATTTGGTGTTTGAGTGCCAACCATTTGTGACTTCAGCGCTTGGTATATCAATAGGACTGAACTGGAATAAGAACCTTCTCTTTCTGAAATATTTTTCATGTAAGGAAAGTGAATGTATGTACAAAGACTGTACTATCTGAGACTTTTAAGGAAGCAACAACTGGATGGAAAACTCCTGGTGTCCTTTTACCGCTGTGCTATAGAGAGTGTCTTAACCTACTGCATCTGTGTATGGTTCTCCAGTTGCACAGTGGCAGATAGGAAGGCGCTCCAAAGGGTGATCACTACTGCACAAAGGATTATTGGCTGCCCTCTCTCCTCCTTGGAAGAACTCTATAATTCCCAAAGCCTAAAAAAAGCCCAAAATATTCTGAGGGACCCGTCTCATCCAGCACACTCTCTTTTTGAACTGCTACCATCTGGTAGGCGATACAGGACTATCAAATCTAGAACAAAGAGGCTTAGAGACAGCTTCTACTCTAGAGCTGTGGCTATGCTAAACACCGCGGCTTCGTGTTGATGTGTTTGGGGCTGTGTAGGGATGGGTGGAGGAAGGGGGAAGTGAGGATGATGTATGAGTCTGAAATTGTATGAGTATGATGTATTGTATGAAATTGTATGAGTATGTTGTATGAGTCTGAAATTGTGTGCATCGAGGAATGCTGCTGTAAATTTCGTTGTGCGTTCACAATGACAATAAAATGCTTATGCTTATGCTTACCTGGATGGCCCAGGCTAGGCCAATCTCATCAGATCTTGGAGGCAAAACAGGGTCAGCCCAGGTCAATAGTTGGATGGGAGACAACCAAGGAAGTCTAGGGGTGTTACACAGAGGCAGGGAATGGCAAACCTCTCTTGCCTTGAAAACAGTACAGAGTTGACATAAACTGGCTCCAATCTCATGTTGCTTTGCTCCACCTCATCTACATACATGCTGTATTAGCTGATTTTTTTGGGCCATAACACAGTGAAAAATGTTAATCTTCCAAAGGGCAGTTGCACTTCTAAAGTAACCATCTTAATCAGTGGCATATCACCAGAAAATGTAGCCTGGGGCAAGAACTGAGTTTTCCGTGCCCCCCCAAATGGAGTCTGGGGCAAGAACTGAGTTCACCCCCCTGAGCAAGAACTGAGATTTCTGGGGACCCTCGCGCACCCCCTGCCCAGTGCCACTCATGGCCTCTGTCAGGCATGGGGGCTGTCCTCGGGTCTGCTGACACACCCGGGGCTGCCAGGACTCTTGTGGATCGTGCCTGAGCCACCCACCAAGGGGCTGCTCACCGCCGAGCCACCTGCCCAGCTGCAGGCCTTCTGCCCTCCTTAGCCTCCCTGTCAGGCATGGGGACTGTACTTGGGTCTGACAGTAAGACCAGGCACTTGTAGCTTGTGCCTGAGCCACCCACCGAGGGGCCACTTGCCACCGAGACTTCCGTTGCGGCTACAGTCCTCCTGCCCTCCCTGGTCTCGCTCGCTTGCACTGGGGGGAAGAGGAGGGGGGGATTTTCCGCCTCCACCTGACTAAATGGACACCTCCCCTGATCTTCATAAATATGCATTTTCATTCTTACCAGGTCTGTATCAAGAGAGCTGAAGAAAAAGAAGTTGTATATGACCCTTTCAATACCGTATTTAAAACAGCTGAAATGGAGGCAATCACCAGCGCTGGGTGCGGTGCAAAACTCCCTCTGTCCTGGGCAAATGCTTTGCCAAAAAAGGGAAAGATTGAATTTTCGCAATAATTTGCTTTTTCCTGGGGCATCATTTTCTCTTGGAGAAAACATTTGGTTTTTTAGATTGTATTATACTGGGAAAATACAAACTCTGTATGACTTCAGTGTAGTCTGATATATTGAGAAAGTTAACTGCTGTTAAAAAGATGCTGTCAGCTCTAATACATTTCTGCAAGAAAATATACAAATTCCTTTTTAAGGTGGTTCTGCATAGTTATATCCAGAGGTGGGATCCAGCAGGTTCTCACAGGTTCCCGAGAGTAGGTTTCTAATTATTTGTGTGTGCCGAGAGGGGGTTACTAATTGGTGATTTTGCCACGTGATTTTTGCCTTAGTTACGTCCCTCCTCTCAGCAGTAGTGTGCAGAACTTGAAGCAGTCTAGCAAGAGGTGCACCGGCGTGCGTGTCAGCCTGCGCCTGCGTTCATTCGTTTCCCGCCCAAGGACCGGCGCAGCAGCTGCATCCTTGCCACAGCCCCGCCCAGGAATACCCCACCCCCGGAATGCCCGGCCACACCCCCGGAATGCCCTGCCCAGCCCCGTTGGCGCTACGCCACAGTTTGAATCCCACCACCATGGGAACCTGTTACTAAATGTTTTGGATCCCACCACTGGTTATATCTTTATATCTTCTCTTCTTAATGGTGTGGGCAGACCTCTTTTAATTCACATATATGCTTTCTAATTCTATTAATGGCTCAGTGTAGATGGATGTGAGAAGCATGACTTGGAGTATTTTGAGCACAGAAAAAAAACCAATTTTTTCCCTCCTAAATGAATCACCCATCATGGCTTATATCATTGTCCCTTCCATTTTATCCTCACAATATCCCTGTAAAGTATGTTAGATTGAGGGTATGTGACTGACCGAGGGATACCCAGAAAACTTCTATGGCAGAGTGGAGAGAGCTGTAGCAAGTGAAGGCAAGCCTCAATAGTACCCAGCTATATGGGTGAGGGTTGGGCCAGAGTGGAAACTCTGTGACATAGGTCCACATGGCCCTCCACAGAAATCGTTCTTCTGAAATGAATGCTCAACAGCAAACAGACTATAACAGTAATACAACAGACCATAACAGACTATAACTAACAATAAACCAATAGTTCTACACATACAATGAGTTGGATTCAAGCTTACACTTCTCATTCAAGGAGGAGGGATGATTTCTATCAGTTCACCCTTCTGGCTTCAGCCCTTGAACAGCATGTCATGCTGTCCTTCAAAGCTCTGAGAATTTGCTGCAATATGAAGTAAAAAGCAGAAAATATCTGTTCTGAATTACAGTCTGTTAATGTTTGCGTCCAACCCACTGTATCCAGGTGCCAAAATGTAAAGAGTAAATCAGCCGTCTCAAACCAAGCATTCTGTAATTCATACCTTAAGTTTAATATTACTCTGATCTTGATCTGCATGTGTGGTTCTTAAAAGGCAAGCTGTCCACAGAGGATCTTTTTTAAAAAGTAAGTTGTATGCTAGTTTTCTTATTCAAGGATTTCACCCCACCCCCAAATGCAGTGTAAGGAGGACAGTAGTTAAACCTATTATGCTCCTGCGTTTGAAGGAGATTCTGCTGATTCATTGTAAACCTCTTTCATACTATTGCAATAGTTGCTTTGAGGTAGTAATCTTATTGCCTCCCTATGCACAATACACTCTCCTGTGGCCAGTCTCTCTTTTTCCATGCCTCAAGGTGAAAAATTAAAGCTAACATTGCGATCTCAGCACCTTCTTTATCTCTTTCAATATTTTTCAATAGCAGAGTTGAGAGTTAAGGCAGCGTCCTCCCGGCATTTCCTGTATCTGAGCAAGCTTAGGGAAGATGAAAGTGAGTCGTATTTGTATTGGCTTGTAATCCTTTCTACTCTTATCACAGTGGATGCTTTGCCTGAAGGAAAACAAATATGTAAGATGCTTTCTTATTTCAGGGAAAAATTGAGGACAAATAGTACAATTCACAGAAAGCATTTGTCATGTGCTCTTTAGGTATATAAAATCACTTATATTTCTGTCTTCAAATAGTATTATTGAAATCTGTACAATACTGTGCAAAGGGTTTTTTTAATTGTTACATGCTGGGAATCTGGGTCAGGATCCACACACTCATGAAACTGGGGCCCTTTCCACACTACAGGTTTACTCTAGATTAATTATTTGAGGCTGCTCCATATTCTACAAGATTTCCACACTGTCGAGCCCTGTAGCATGGATTAGTTTTTCAATTCAACCCAGCCAATTGGAAGGCACTACTGAATTGTAGTTGCGTGCGCAGATTTTTAAGTTTCAATTCGCTCTCACTTGTCTTTTACTGCTCCTCGCAGTCGGTCATGGTTTCCATTATCTCTCCGTAGCACTCATTGGATCGGCAGGAAGGGAACACGACTCATTGTTATGCCGTTTACTCAGGGGAGGCTGTCCATAAGAGGCAGAGAGCCCCCCTCTTGATGCAACCAGAGTGTACTTCGGAGATGCTCTTGTAGAAGGAAGGTGATTCTCTGCTACAGTGGAGGGGTGGGGGCTATCCAGGGGCGTAATGAGGCAAACTGGAGCCCTGGGAAAAACCTGTTGGTGGCACCCAACCACAACCCAATTTTTTTGCACCAGGGCATTGGTGCCAGCATGGGATGCGTTTTTAGACATATTGGCACCAGAATTTCAGCGTATCATCAGGAGACTGTCCTGATGCTACCCCCCGAGTTTGGTGCAGTTTGGTTCAGGGGGGCCAAAGTTATGTACCCTCAAAAGGGTAGCCCCATCTCCTTAGCTCCCATTGGAAAGGATGGGGCCACCCCCTTTGAGGGTCCATAACTTTGGTCCCCCTGAACCAAACTGCATCAAACCTGGGGGGTATCATCAGGGCAGTCTCCTTATGAGACCCTGAATGTTTTGAGACTGTGCCTTCAGAAATGTGCCCCCCCCCATTGACAGCAATGCAGTAAACTCACTTCAGAACAAAGATTCTTGGGCAAATTTCTGGGATGTTCTTGCAGGGGGTGCATTTTTGGACGTATCTGCACCAAAATTCCAGGGTATCATCTGGAGATGGTCCTTATGACACCCCCCCAAGTTTGATTCAGTTTGGTTCAGGGGGGCCAAAGTTATGGACCCTCAAATGGGTAGCCCCATCTCTTATTAGCTCCCATTGGAAAGAATGGGAGATGGGGCACCCCCTTTGAAGGCCCATAGCTTTGGTCCCCCTGGACCAAGCCTCACCAAACCTGGGGGGTCATCAGGGCAGTCTCCTGATGAGACCCTGAACGTTTTGAGACTGTGCCTTCAGAAATGTGCCCCCCAGACAGCCCCCCCCCCTTTGGATGCAACCAGCCTGTACTTCGGAGATGCTCATCTAGAGGGGGGTGGGAGGAGGAGGATCCAGGCATGACAAGCTGGGGGCAGGAATAGAAGGGCAGGTAGATTAGAATCATCAAGATAGTTAATAACCCCAGTGAAGTGAGAATACTACAGTTTGTTTTTAAAGTGCAGGCACCAGCTCTGTATTCTGTTGTGCAACTCTGTATTCTGTTATTTTCATTAGTCTTGGAGCAGACAGAATTTCATCTCAGAAAAAAATAGCCAGGTCCTTGTTGCTTTTTCAAAAGACACATTCCAACTAAGGATGCCTTGGGCTCAGTTGTGGAGAGCCATTCCATTGTAAATGAAAAAGAACTTTGTGTATGCTTTTGGGTTGCCAACAGATCTGCTAGAAAATGTCCTTTTTTTAAAAAAAAGTCAAGGCTTAATGTGTGGAAAAGTGGAGCACAAGCGCACGATAGGCAATTGGAAGGAAGGTTTCTGAGATCTCGTTATACCCCTCCACGAAAAGCACGAGATAACAGTAGCCAATAGGAAGACAGGAGTGTCATCTTCTCGTTGCCACATCACGTGGCAACGCGTTCGAAAGTATCCGCCCCTGCACGGCACGACAGCCAATCAGGACATCCATGGCAATCGAGGGCAACAGCACTTTGCGTTAGTGTGGAAATGTTGGCTTTCTTGAATCACATGCAGGACCAGATACCTGCCAAGGAATGCTTTTGTAGTGTGTAAGAAAAAATCTGAATCAAAAAGGTCTGGTTGCTGCTCCACATAGCATTAATCCACATCTACCTTTCATTTTTTTCCAGTGTGGAAAGGGCCTGGGCCTGGGAATCCAAAAGAGCTTTATTTTAATGTAGTTTTGTCAGTCAGTATCAATCAATAAAATTGTGCCTTTTTGTTAGGTTGCCCTGGCATAGATCTTTAAAAAAAAACAGTTTTTAAACTATCTTTTTGTAATTGTGAGGATATGTAATGGGAACTAATGACATGATGTGATGACACAAATGGATATCACTTACATGATGGCTTCAGCGTGAGAGTCATGCTACTCTATTGATTTTTGACTCGGTTTAGGTGTGTGAATGACAGCAATCTTAGCAGTCCCTCTTTCCTCTGCTTTCTTACTGTTTTCTGCAGTGGGCCCATTGGATAATTTCTTCTTTTGCAACTGCTGAACTTTCTGTCAAAGTTTCACCAATCTTAAATTTCTGGTTGTGATGGTGTAGTTGGGGATTCCCTTGATAACCTTCAGCATATTCCAAATGTCAGTTCAGGTATTCAGAAGAGCAGTTTGTTTCATCTTCTCACTGGTTTTAAAGTGTCCCCATGGCACAATCTTCCTCCTCCCAGAAAGCTTACACACTAAAGATAAGGCTAGTACTATTTTCCCTCCCATTTTTGAATTTTCCCTTTAAAACACTTTTGCATAAATTCTCAAGCTGCATTTAACAAAATTGGACTAGTCTAAAGGGGAATTTGGAGAATATCATAGTGGTGTCTGGAGAGGGAAATTTAGAAAAGTTCAGGTGCCTTTATGTTCCTTTGGATTGCAGCCTAAGTTTACATCTGTACAGCTAAGTTTTCCTGTGGGTGAATTTAAAAATGCTAAACACCCAAGCAATGCACTAAACTCAAATGCAATCAATGACTCATACCAAGGAAACTATAAAAGTAGACAAACATCAGTTTTAAAACATTTGAAGCTGAGGTAGAAGGAAACAAATTATTGAACAGGTTGGATAAAATGGTTAAATGGAGCAGCAGTGGCGTAGGAGGTAAAGAGCTCGTGTATCTAATCTGGAGGAACCGGGTTTGATTCCCAGCTCTGCCGCCTGAGCTGTGGAGGCTTATCTGGGGGATTCAGATTAGCCTGTACACTCCCACACACGCCAGCTGGGTGACCTTGGGCTAGTCACAGCTTCTCGGAGCTTTCTCAGCCCCACTTACCTCACAGGGTGTTTGTTGTGAGGGGGGAAGGGCAAGGAGATTGTAAGCCCCTTTGAGTCTCCTGCAGGAGAGAAAGGGGGATATAAATCCAAACTCTTCTTCTTCTTCTTTCTGCGTGCAGTTGGTATAGAACAGTATGAAACAAATGCAACTCTTTCAACAGCAATGTTGACATGAGAGCCTATTCAAGAAAGCAGTCAGTTTGCAACAGATGATATGACATTAGGAGTTTTGTAAGGAAGCATTTTATCCTACCAGGAGAACAGTCCATTCAAATGAAATCACTTCATCACTCTGATGTCTACATGACAAGTCTTGCCAAAATTCATACATTAGACATCTGCTCCTTTGACAAATTTCACATTTGTAATGGGCTGTCATATCAAGTCCAATTGCATCTTGCAGCCTGTTCTCTTTCTGAATTGGTGGGTTGTCCCTCTATTGTTAAATTACATCTGTTGTTCTTCCAAGGTTCATCTTTTAACCATTATTATAATTAGTTCATTGATTATCATGCAACCTCATCACCTTTGGATTTAGACCGAGAATAGAAACAGTGTCTACTAAAATCTTCCTTCATACTAGCTACTTCCTTGACAAAAGTTTTTAAATTTTCCGTTTCTACTTGCTTTGCAGTTGGTAGTTACTATTTCAGGCTTTGAATGTCACAGTGATGTTGTACAGGGGAATGTTGTAGGAAGAAGAAAACGCGCCCCAGGATTCAGCCTGGGGCGCTGTTGCGGCAGGGGAGGAGTGGGCCGCTGCTCTCCTCCCCGATGCTGATCGGATCGCAGAGTCACATGATGGGGGAATGTCATGTGACGAGGGAGGCCGGGTTTGCCTACAAAAGGCAGCACCCCACCAGTTCGGCCTCTTTCCACCCTCCCTCCCTAAGTTCAAGGCTTTGGTTGATTGTTATTGAGTTTGTGTTAATTATTTGTCACAGCTCGGGCAGTTTTGGGGCATAGGAACACATCCTTATTGGGAAGGCAGAGCTTGCATGCCAGACCTTCCTGCGTTTGGGGCCTCAATAAGAGGTCTGGGTAGTGGAGGGCTCAATTGTGCACACCTTGGGGCTATGCTGGAGAGCTCATTTCCCAGCAGGAAGGGGTGTCACTAAATAGGTATGCGCTCAAGTGGCACCTAGTAACTTTCTGTTCCGATCCCCTTGTGGGGATGTTGCCAGGCAGTAGTTGCTGCCCGAAGGGCCTGGGGGTCAGCTGGGGCTGCCCATATGCCAGGTTCAGTGTTTGCTGCCTGGGGTCCAGGATGTGCCCCTTATGCTCGACCAGCTGTTATGCTGTTATTAATAAACGGGCTGTGGCCGATTTCATATTCCAACTAATAAGGTGTCAGTGGTCAATAGAGCGAACCTCCACACATCTGCACGCAAACCACACAAAATGCTCCCTTCCCACACAAAATGCCCCATTTTTATGTGTGCACAACTAGTTCTGTGAGAAGAAGAGTTCTTACAGTATTGAGCAGTGGGTCTGTCCAGTTTACCCTTCTTGCCATGGCTCTTCATGCTAAATGGCTTACTATTATGAAGAGTCCCCCTTCCCTCAGCAATGGCTTGTTTGTGGATGTGAGGTCAACAGACATGTTTTCTTTAGGTCAACAGAAATGTTTTCTTCAGGCCCTCACTACTTTCTTTAAAAATTAACACATTAATATGTGCATATGTACATCCTTCATAAATCTTGTTATTGTTATTACATTTAAGTTTCTTCCCATTTCCTGATCCATAGCATAACACTACTGGATACTGGACAATAGGTTGGATACTTATTGTAATTATACAGTTTTGGCAGTTGAGAAAGAAGTACTGCTGTGAACATGGAAATCACTGTTGCCTATATCTGCATTTCATAACCCCCCCCCCCCTCCCCGTGGTGGGATTCAAATAATTTAACAACCGATTCTGGTGGTGGGATTCAAATAATTTAACAACTGGTTGTTTACAAGCACCATTTTAACAACTGGTTCTGCTGAAGTGGTGCGAACCTGCTGAATCCCACCACTGCCCCCCCCCCTAGCAATTACAAACATATACATGTTGTAGAAAGAAGAAAACACGCCCCAGGATTCAGCCTGGGGTGCTGTTGCAGCAGGGGAGGAGTGAGCGGCTGCCCTCCTCCCCGATACTGATCAGATCGCAGAGTCACATGACGGGGGACTGTCATGTGACGAGGGAGGCCGGGTGTGCCTATGACAGGCACTATATCTGCATATATGTAAGGGAAGCTTCTTTTGTTAGATAGCCAGATGCCTTACAAACTCCAGAACAAGGTAACTTGAAAAGGTACTTTGTTCCTACCAACAGTTCTTTCAATTTTAGCATTATGTAATTCTATTATAATTTTAGCCACTGTGTTCAAAATGCTGTAGTAAATGTTTGTTGGCTTAAGAATGGAGCAAAATATCTGATATACATAACTTGACTATTTTTGAGAATTGAGAATTAAAATGAAGCCACCTTTCCAACAAAGAGAATAACAGCTCTTGGCAGTGAAACATCAAATGTTCCATAGAGTCTTAAAACCAATAGTAAAAACATATAAAACTCATCAGTATTTCAGCATAATAAAACCAAAATACAAACAGCAGCCTAAGCTGCAGTATTATCCACCAAAGTCCTTCAAGAAGACAAAGCCTCCAATTCACAGTCACATTCTGAATTGTGACTGACATGTATGAAGAAAGGGTGTCAACTTCCCCTCAAGCTGTTTTCCCAACCTGTAGCAGTCCTGCTGCTGTACAGTTTGGACCCATGGGGAAATCAATGTGTGCACTTGTGGGTTTCCAAAACAGACTATAGAGACCCTTTGTCTGTTTCTGGTCAGGAAATGGTGCAGAGAGAGAATGCTGAAGCTCTTTCACATATGCCATATTAGAAATTCCAATCAGGCTCCACATGCATAGAAACTCAGGAGAACCTGTAAACTGTTGTGTGACTGTTGCAGGATGGGGATCCCAGACCAAACTCATGTACACTGTAATGCATGTATCAGCTCATGTAGTCTTGCTTACAGACCAGCAATGAAGTTGCCATGCAGACTTCATGGGGGAGAGTATGCCACTTGGAGAAAAGATCACATTTTTATGCTACATTTTAAACTTGTCTGAAAATGGCTTAATCAGACTTATTTGGAAAACAGGTTATGGTGGAGGCATGCACAACTCGGAATGGTCTTTTTGGGGGGGACAGAATAATCTCTCCCTGTAAATACCATGACTTTGTTTACATTTCATTGGTTTAATCTTTGTAGCGAACAAAGGAACAACCTCATCGTGCAACATCTAGTCATCTCATTTCTCCACTCTCGCAACAAATCTCTTGCTAGCTCTTGTATAACTATATGCATTCAATTGCATGAATGATAAATGGTTTGATAAAACAGTAGAGCACACCTCTCAAAACAAGACATTCACATAATGCAATATCATGCATTCATGTGATCAGTTTTATCATATTAAAACCTGCTTGAACATGAAGGAAACATGTCATGTTGTGCTAATAATATACTAGCAGCTTATCACAGGGTGACTGTGTGTACATTTTACAAGCGCTACCAGAGGGAAAATAATACAGTGACTAATGCCTGTAAATGTTTTCATTTGCTTTAAAAATTATGCCCAAGTCTGTTAAGCAGATTTGGGCATGCAGCATGCCTTCCTCAAGTTTTCCGATTGCAGCTTCAGACAATTCATTGACAATTGTTTCCACCATACCCAACATCCAGAAACAAGTTGAGAGGATATATTCAGAAAATATGTGAGAGTATTTCCAGAAGGTTAGCAGCCACATGGATCCCATAAGTAAGATGGATAAGCTACATCTTTTAAATCTTTTAAAGAAAAAAGAATAGTAGCAATTGTTCCAGTTCAGAGATCTGTGGCCATTTATGCACTTATGATCTTCTCCGCATTGAGTGTACATTTCCTTCGCGTTTAATTTTCAGTTAGGCACATATTTCCCTCTTCAGCAGTCATCCCCCCTTCAGAGCAGAGAAATCCAGTGGTTTCCAAAAGTTCTGAAGATGTGAATTTTCCTTTCCCTTTGTTGGGAAAGCAAAGAAGATCAGCATGCATTTAGGTTTTCTCACTACTCCCCACCTTCCCTGCCAACACCGGAGCTATTCCTCTCTCTCTTCAGGTCACCATTTCAAAAGGATCAGAAGACCTTTACAAAAATTTTTTACACTAATGGTCTATTGCTGAAGCGATAGACCCATTGTAATTATTAAGAAATTGATATGGTCTAGCAAACTAATGCTAGACCAAAGATGGCAAGAAAAAAAGGTGGCAGGCAACCTCCTCAAAAATGTAGGTTGCACGAAAACAATGAGGAAGTGGGGGGCAGGCAAATGGCTGCTCAGCTTGGCTAGGGATGCTTTGCAGGAGGAGAATTCCTTTGCAAACAAAAAACGATGGGAAAACCTCACTGCGAAGCAAACAGGTGTAGGGTAAGTTTTGCATGCATAAATGGTTTGCGTCTATCCTATGGATAATTACAGAGACTCTATGTATGAACTTTGGACTTTAAAAAAAGATAGTTATCTTGATTTAAATTTTACGTGTAGAAAGCAAAAATGGTAAATAAATAGAATAAATTAATAGCTGTGCATATTTCATATCACTAGGCGTTACACAAGCGGCTGTTTCTAATGAGCTAAGAGTCCATCTAAATAATTAAAGAAGTTAATATTTCTGCATGGCTGATCAATTAAGAAAAGCTTAGTCTTTTAAAAATAAGTATATAGTTGTCTCTTGGGAAGTAACTTCAGTGTGAAAAATTTATTATGCCACGGTGTTCACGAGAACAAACTGAAATGTGCAACAGACCAGAAAGCCTTGTTTTCTGTTTTGGTACTAATTACAGCATATTGACTACCAGAAATTGAATGAAAGATTGTGCTTATGTATGGTTTGCTATTAATGATATGCCAGATTGCTGGCAATTTGAATTCTGTAGATGTGACTCATCATTCATAGCTGATTCTGCCTTTATTTTTTCTAGTATAAAATCCCCAGCACAGACTCATTCAGAATATTATTTGCCTTTAGGGTGTTTTTGAGAGCAATCAACAAATTTTCCGAGACCATGAACCAGAAATTTCTGGAAAACATGAACTTTGAAGAACAGGTAGGTGACTGTCTGTTTTCATTTATTCAATTTTTTAAATCTGAAAATTTTTTTTTACATTTTTTGTGTCAATATCTAAGTGGCTTTCCTGAATTCTTATATATATATGAGACAAGTTCTAAGGCATGATAAAATAATGTGTCAGGTATAGAAATATTTTTTTCTTGAGATATAAATTGGTTTCTACTTTCACAAAATAATTAACAAAAGCATTTAAAATATTTCTGTTGTTCAAGAAATTACTTGAAAGTATGCAGGCAGGCATCTGTCATGGTGATTTCTGCTATTGTAGTGGCAAAGTTTTTCAAGAGCCAGCATCTTTCAGTTCAATAAGCCTGCTAATTCAAGATTTTAACATATTGATAGCAATTCTAACCAACAGTATAATTTTGAAGTACATGTATTTGGAGTAAGGGTGACACTGACAACTAAATAGTGAAAGGCAGACCAGGAAGAGATCTGAGCTCCCTGGCCATGTAGCCTCCTGCGCTGTGCCATGCAGGCACCATCTTCTGGGCCACTGTTGCCCCAACACTGGCACTGCTGCGTTAGTCATGGAAGTTTCCCCCTTTCTTCCAGTCAACAGTACAGTCTTAATATAGGTTTTTTTTAGATAAAATAAAATATTTTTGTGAAATAATGGTATTATATAACATAAGTGAAGTTAAGTATAAAAGGGAACATATATACAAGGAGCCTTTTTACTTCTGTTTATTTGCCCTAGCAGTATACTTTCTTAAATTTGCAGTAAAAATATTAGAGAGTTCACAGTTTAAAGATGTCATGATTTGAACATGAAGTATTTTTCAAATCAATTCTAGTTCTTTTGGCATTTTAAGGGAGTTTTAGAAAATAGTGATGGAAAGCACAAATATTTCTCACTCAGCTTTTCCTTATTATCCAATAGATAATAGATAGAGAATAGATCATTCTCCTCTATTCTCCTTTGTTCTCCTTTCCTCTCCCACATTCTTCCAGCGATGTGAACCAGGTCCACATTAGGTACTTGTGCATTTCACAATAGAGAAAAATGAAGGCATTCCACTACAGACCATAAGAAAAAGCAAAGGCTCAGACAATATTTTTATCTGTTACATTTTTTATCCAGCCCTTACTCCAGGATGATCAGGAAGGCATACAGTGGTGCTCCTGATTTTCTCCTGACAGTAAGCCAGTGGTCGAATCCCCACTACCGTCTTAGCCAGGTTTCAGAACACAAACTAACCAGGTTTGAGGTCGTTTGTGTTCTGAAACCTGGCTAAGACGGTAGTGGGGATTCGACCGGGGAGGTCATCCCTCAAACCTGGTTAGTTTGTGTTCTGAAACCTGGCTAAGACGGTAGTGGGGATTCGACCTATGAGAGTTACAGTGCATTCCAGGTTCCGGGGGGGGGGGGGAGTGCTGTGGCAGCTGGAAGTGGTGCGGCAAAGGCATTGCTATGTCACCCCCAAAAGAGCTTTGGGCAGTGCAGAAGGGAGGGAAACTCAAAACCTCTCCTGCCACCCAAATCACTTCAATGGTAATAATGGCTTACACCACACTTTTGTGAGGCATAAGGTCCAGGGGCCAGCATTCCTGGGCTGGAACGCTGCTGGAAACCAACAAACACTGTCTCCATCCCCAGGAATGCCCCATGAGCCAGTGTCCAAACAGATGCCGGTGTTGTTCAGTGGCATCACAGACTTCCGGGTTTCACCGCTGTGGAAGTGGGGGGGGGGGACCCGCCGCCAGCATCTCTGCATTCTCTGCTGGCAGGGGTACCCCTCAAACCAGCTGAGAGGGCAAATGCATTGGTGCATTTGACCCCTGCCCACCCATCTGGATTGGGTGTTATAATGTAAGAGAGTAATTGAATCATGATCACTCTGTGAGGTGGAATTTGAACCCGTGTTTGCCTGTTCTTCATCTCATACATTAACTGCTTCATCATACTGGTTACATGACACTCTTATCCTATCTGTTTCCTTTACACCTCTGAACTTTTCAAGCCCTTTCTAGAGCTTAACTTTTGAAAAGTATAGCATTTGCAATGTGTAACAAGAACATGCTATGTCTAAGTTAACCACCCTGAGCCTTCTGAAAGAGAGGATTTTAGTATTTCAAATTAAGTACAATCTATATGGATTTTCAAAAATTGTCCTGGTAAAAATAGACTAGCTGACTGCAGGAATAGTTAAGGAACATCCAAGAAAACCTTGTATTTCTCTTTCCAGTGAATTGAGATAAGGTTTTATAATATATCAATGAACAAAATTTTCTCATGTTTCAGAGAGAAATAATACTTGTGAAGCATGCCAAAATCACAGTTCAAGAGCTGGACATGTTTCCTCTTTGTCACAAACCATGGGCATCTCAATAGGGGCAAATTTTCTTCAATGAGCCCATCTGCTGATTCTGAGGGCAGACCTCTGTGAGCTGTCAGATGCTAAATTTTTGTATGTGCCTGTTCAGTTGTCAGTGCTTACAAAGAAGAAGTAATTATCTGCATGCTACTTGGGTGCTCTTTGTTCCTTTAGCTGTTATGAGAAGCTGTAGGTATGATCCTTTATTGTACCAAAGGGCTCGAAATGGGCTTTGTCCCCTTCTGGTCATTTTGATTGTTCATCCAACAGCACAGGTGTCATGATACTGAAATACCAAAAAATGAGTTTCAGTGCTGAGTTTTGTAAAAAATATATATATTTAAATAGATGGTGTTTATTAGGAACAAACACTTTTGTGTCTGTGAAGTATACTTCAAATTTGCTCTTTTAAATGAGTATTTGTGTTTCTCAAGCTCATGATTATTTTATCAGTTTGTTTCCTATCAGATTATAATAGTAAATTATCAGTGCAATGCTAAACAGAGTTGAAGTGATTTTATGTGATCTAATGCTTCAACGTTCAGTATAAACATGGTTTATTCAGTAAACTGCTTTCATAAGTTGAGATAGGAGGGTAACATTTGTGTAGATTTTATACTTTCAATATCTGAATGGCAATATAGCAGAGCTTTACAAGAGTCTTGAATAGAACATTGCTGGGGAAGTATGTTAATCTTAGAAGCTTGAAAAGAGAAACAACAGTGTGATCCTGTCACCTCTTGTAGCTGGTATGACATCCTATCTGATATGGGGTGGGGGATTAGACAGCAGCTAAATGTAAGGAATACCTTCATCTTCCTTCTCAAAATTGCAAGTTAAAATTACTGAGCAGGAAGGACAGTTGGTATACTTCTAGAATAGTTGGGTCCTACTAGTCATCAGATGATTGGGAAGTGGTGTAAAACAATTATTAGAGTGCTGAAACCTGGAATGACCACGTCTTTTTCTGCCTGTGTATATCTCGCCCTATGTCAGCCCTATCCACTGGTCAGAGCTACAGCTTATCAGCCTGTTTCCTAGGCTCCTTTCACACATGAAAGTGTGGATGAGAGCAATTATTAATAGACTGTATAGGCTTTCTAATGCCTAAATTCTGAGTTGAAGTTTTTCCTCTCCAGTGTTTCTCCTCTTTACATGTTGAACATGAGCCAGTTTTCCATGGCTTCATCTCTCATCTTTTATTCTAATAGCACAATCACCTAACCTCCGAGAGTAATCTCCTGGAGTAATCCCATCCCCTCCCTTGCATGCCACCCTCCCCTCCTCCTTCCTCAGCTAGGATGGGTGGGCCATGTTCAGATGCTGGGCCCCAAGGACATACAGCTGGCTTCCAACAGAGTCAGGGCTGTTAGGAATGTGTTGCTGGCAATATCAGAGCTCTGTGGGAGATTTAAAAATTCAGCAGAGCATGTAGGACTTAAATATTCCACTAAGCATATAACTGAAGTTGATGTAGACCTATGTAAAATCTATGTATTGTCGAAGGCTTTCACGGCTGGATTCAATTGGTTCTGGCAGGTTTTCTGGGCTGTGTGGCCGTGGTCTGGTGGATCTTGTTCCTAACGTTTTGCCTGCATCTGTGGCTGACATCTTCAGAGGTGTATCACAGAGGGAAGTCTATTACACACTTTGTCTAGTGAGAAGGGAATGTTTAGTATGTAAAATCTGTTGCTGCTGACATTTAGATCCCTCCTACACCCAAATAAGATCTATAAGATTGGATGATATTTGGATTTAATTCGCCATCAGGGGTATTTTATGACATGTTTTAAACGGTTTTTTTTATGTAAAATGCTTTGTATGGCTGTTTAATCATGTATGCTAGCAGCCCTAACCCTAGTTAAGGTCGGGGAGGCTGGTATATTAAATCTCATCTTGTGAGCCACCACATCCATGCCTCAGCAAAGCTAGAGGGAGAGAGCATGGGAGATTTTGTGTCAGCCTGTTCTTCCTCCCTCCTTGCTTTCTGGCAGTAGTGTGGCAACAGAAGGCAGACCAAACTAGCTGCTGTGCCCTGAATCTCCATGACGTCTCAGGAAACACTGTTGAGATATCACCTGCCTTCCTGCCTGCCTACCCTTCCTTTCTCTTTCCTCATGGAGTAGGACAGGAGAAGGCAGGCCAGGCTAACTGCTGTACCCTCAGCCTTCTGTAAGTCAGAGGAAGCACAGAGGAGACCATTTTTACATTGTTGTTGCCCACCTTGGGTCCTGAGATGCTAAGGAAAGGGTGGTCGTATAAACACTTTAAATAAATGTTTGGGAATAGGCATTACATTATTTTGCATGGTGTTGAATGATGTGAGAGGTAAGTTCAGATGCCATTATCATGAAGGCACATTCTCCTGCATTAATATCAAAACTTTTTTCCTCTGAGAAGGCATAACATTTATAGTACTAGCTAATTAATTAATTAATTAATTAATTAATTAATTAATTAATTAATTAATGTAAGACAATTTACATAAAAATAAATGTGATCTGCAGTCACAGATTGCTGAATCATTCCTATAATGTAATCATCCATGAGAGGAAAAATCTGTACAATCAATTTTAGTACTGTTGTGTAGCTAGTTACTGATATTTTAGAAATAGTTTTCTTAGAAAATCTGTCTGTTTTGTTTATACTGATAGTTTAAACCAGGGATTGTAGCAAATTATATTTTAATGCTGTATTAAAATATACCTTTTCCTCCATGAAGCAAAGAGGCAAAATTTCCATCAATGTGTCTTCTGTTATTTTGAGAATAAGGCCACCAGAACATACCATCTTGAAAATATTAAATTTTAAGGAGCACAAAAGTGAATGCTTCGACACATGTACGTAGGTAAGGGGGGGGGTTCTCGGGTTTGAAACCCCCCCCCCATTCATGTCCGAAGCTCTGCCCCTCCGTTTGTGGGTTTTTAAAACATTTTAGTGCTTTTTCGGTTTATGGCCTGCAGGGGGCTAGCAGCACCAAACTTTCAGGGATTGTTTGGGGGACTCTCCTGATGATACTACCCGGGTTTGGTGAGGTTTGGTTCAGGGGGTCCAAAGCTATGGACTCCCAAAGGGAGTGCCCCATCCTCCATTGTTTTCAATGGGAGCTAATAGAAGATGAAGGCTACATCTTTGAGAGTCCATAACTTTGGACATCCTGAACCAAACTTCACCAAACCTGGGATGTACTATCAGGAGAGTCTCTTATTGATACCACCCAGGTTTTGTGAAGTTTGGTCCAGGGAGTCCAAAGCTATGGACTCCCAAAAGGGTTGTCCCCATCCCCCATTGTTTCCAAAGGGAGCTAATAGGAGATGGGGCTACACTTTTGAGGGTCCATAACTTTGGACCCCCTGAACAAAACTTCACCAAAGCTGGGTGGTATCATTAGGAGAGAATCCTAAAGATACTCTGAAAGTTTGGTGCTTCTAGCTTAACAATTGCACCCCTGACAGCAGGCACCCGCCAAATTTCCCCAGATTCTCCTTTTAAATCCACCCCCTTCGGCATGGATTTAAAGGGAGAATCTGAGGTCCTCAGTTTAGAAGAAGAAGAAGAGTTTGGATTTTTATCCCCCCTTTCTCTCCTGTAGGAGACTCAAAGGGGCTTACAATCTCCTTGTCCTTGCTCCCTCACAACAAACACCCTGTGAGGTAGGTGGGGCTGAGAGAGCTCCGAAAGCTGTGACTAGCCCAAGGTCACCCAGCTGGCGTGTGTGGGAGTGCACAGGCTAATCTGAATTCCCCAGATAAGCCTCCACAGCTCAAGTGGCAGAGCAGGGAATCAAACCCGGTTCCTCCAGATTAGAATGCACCTGCTCTTAACCACTACGCCACATTGAAAGTGATGCTGTTTCAGGGTGGGGGATAATTCTCCCCAAAACTTTCAATGTTGTTTAACTGGGGACCCCAGATTCTCCCTTTAAGGTGGATTTAAAAGGATAATTTGGGCTCTCTAGTTTAAACACCATTGAAAGTGATGCTGTTTGGGGGTGGATTCCAGCATCACAGTGGCTGCCCGGGGGTGTGTGTGTGTGCAAAAACTCAGATTTTGCACGAGGCTCCATTTTCCCTCTATGACTCTGCCCAGAGGTGAGGGGCAGGGGAGGGCAGGGCAGGGGAGTCTGCCATTCCTGACCTCGGAGAGCTGCTTTTATAAGCGCTAGGCCAGGGGCGGGGCTTGAGGAGGCGTGGTCATGCCCTAGGGGCGGGTGGGGGTGTGGCCCCCCCGAACCCCCCCATAAAAAAATCTATACCTACATCCCTGCTTCAACATGAACAGAAGTGATCCTTGTAGATACTTTACACTTGTTCTTATATTATTTTATCAAGGCTTACTGGAGTTTTGCGCAGACCTATAGTTAACGTAATGCACCACAACGGAATATAATTACATTGGTTGTTTGGATCTGGGGAATTGTGACTAACTTGGGATGTGCAAAATTTCACAGGCACAGCTGTAACTTGTGGTTTATTGTTATTACCTAATGAACCCCATATTAATCTCCTGATGTTACAGAAGGACTGCAGGCTAGTGGGTATAAAAACCCCACACTCTTGTCTTTTATTCTAATTGCAAGGTAATAACAGCTTACAACTTTGCATAATATTAAAACCTTCCATGGATTCTGCTGGTTGGCCTTCATAAATTATTTAGGTTTCACAAGCTTAATACTACCTCCCATTTTAGGTGAAACACATTACAACTATTTAGTGTTCTGTCTTTTGCTCAATTTACAGCTGTGGAACAACTATTTTCATCTTTCAGTAGCTTTTATCACCCAGGATTCCTTGCAGCTTGAACAGTTCTCCCATGCAAAGTGCATTAAGATCCTGAATAAGTAAGTCTTCTTTTTGATCATGTGAAACTACCTTTTTCCTTTCCTTGCCGAAATAAATCTTTGATAAAAACAGTGGGTTTTTAAAAAATATTTCTTTCCAGGTATGGAGACATGAGGCGTCTAATTGGATTTGCTATCCGTGACATGTGGTACAAACTTGGTAAGTAAATGCAGTCAGAAACACAGATGTCTGCTCAACACCTGTGCTATTTGACGAACATCCCTGATAAAACATTTATAATATTTTGTTTATGTCTGTGTTACTAAATGCCTGTACTTTTAAAAAACAAAATGACTGTGCATGTACACCACTGGTGACTGATAATGATGGGAGCAGACTAGTAATAGATGATTACCAGGACTGCCAGGGAGAGGAAATAAGGGGAAAATTCCCAACAACCCATCTGCATCAATTTGTTTGCCTGACAAAGCAAGGCAGTATTCAAATATTTATTAATTCAGTCATTCATCTGTACCTTGGCTTTCTCTCCAGGGGGAATACAACTAGCTCAGATCATTCTTCTGTGCTTCATTTTATCCTCACAATGGCCAATTATGCACAAGACATCAGCTGCGCAATGGTGGCAAATGTGTGTCACCACAAGATTTCTTGTACAGATGTATTTTATCAAACCCTGCTTTCACTTTCTATTCCCCCCACAGCAAGCAAGATCACTTTTAGCATGAATTAAAGTTTGCTTCACAGCCAGAGCGGGCAGAATTGCCAGTGAACACAGCTCTGTCCCAGACTTCTTCCCTCCACCACCTACTCTCACCCCCCCTTCCTTGTGCTGCTTTGCACGCTTCCCCCTCCACTTTTCTAAATGCTTGTATCAATACATTGATAAGAACAATGCAAGCAGGGTCTTTTTCTGGCTCCACTTGACCTGCACACTTTGCTTCTGCTTTCTCTAATGACCAGGAGGGCATTTTTAAAACTTCCTTTCAGACAAGCTTCTATTTTAAAAACAAGCCCCGCTCATTAGCTTTTGCAAAGGAACAACACACGCAGGGTCTCTTTTGGTCTCCACCACCCCTCCTGCTCTGCTTCCACCCCCACCCCCCCGATGATTGGGAGGGCTGTTTACAACTATTTCAAACAAGACTGTATTTTAAAACAATTTTCCTGGGCCCTTTCTGCATGGGACTCGTGAGCGGGGGTGCACGGCATACTTGCAGCTGGTGCACCCTGGGGCCGTTCACATGTTGTCTTGCAAACAGCATGTTGTCCATTCAAACAGCCCCAGTGCCCCAGCAGCCTGCAGGACTGTCTTCACACAGGGCCCACTGCTTTTCCCCCCTCTTACCTCCACTTGGCTGCCATCATTCAGCAGAGAACAGGGGACACACCCCCGTGGCCTTGGTGATGCCTCTGGGGACAGAGGTCAGGAGGCATGTCCCCTGGCCTCTGCAGAGGACAGCAGCCAAGAGGAGATAAGAGGCGAAAAAAAAGTGGCGTAGGGAAAATGGTGCCTTCCACCCTGTGCCATTCGCTTGGCACTGGGTGGAAGGCAGAGTTTTAAAAAAAAAACCACAAGAAAACACTGTTTTTTCCAAGAAAACGCCAGTGTGGGAGATATTTGGCAGCAGTGCAAACACCTCCCCCACACTGGCGTTTTTACCGCCAGGAAGAGAGAGAGAAAGAGAGGAGGGTGTATGTGTGTGTGTGGAGGGGAAGGGAGAGAAATCTAGCACATGGGCACTTTCTTCAGCAGTGTGTGGTCTATGGAATGGCTTTGCCTCTTTCTTTTGGGGGGTTATGTCAGGAAAGAGGCTACACTATCAATATACTTGCTATCACAGTTATATCAATATAAATGCAATTTAAAGAGCTTTAACAAATATGGGGGGACCTTAGGCCAATCACACACTGCCAGCCTAACTTACCTCAAACGATTTTTGTGAGGATAAAATGGAGAGGGGGCAATGCTGTAAGCTCATTAGTGTCCCCATTGGAGAGAAAAGTGGGATATAAAGGAAGTAAAATAAATAAGTAATCTCTTGACTTGGAATCATAGCAGGTGATGTCCTACGGCAGATTTCATTTCCTTTTAAACAATAGATTAAATAGAGAAAGAGGATCTGAAGAAGCTTTCTTTTATCTCTGTCTTAAGGATTGGTGAGGCCTTTAGTGTGTAAATGCAGGAGTGTGTATGTGTTCTACCCCTTGTCATGGTGTGAGGGAGAAATTAGAAAGTTAATCCAGTGAGGTATTTGTTTTGCTTTCCTTTGTTTTCCTTTCCCTTTCCCTCTTCCTTTTTTTTGTTTTCTTTAAATATTGTTTAAATGTGTAGTGGAGCTGAGAGACTGAAGGGGCCTTTGGCAGTGCCAGCTGCTGCCCTTGCAGTGACCAAGAAATATTGAATAAGTGGGTTAGGACACAGTTGTCAGCATGCCAGCCCTAGGAACTAATAATATGGTCACATGGTCTGCTGTGCCAGTAGAGCATTGGTCACCGAGATCTAGGACTTTCTGCCTGATCGTGTCATCCATTTGGTTATACTGGCATAATGTACTTGAATGTTTAAACATTTGAGGCTTTTCTTGCTATGTGTGGTGCTATACCCAATTTACAAAATGTAATAACACCATATTTCCAGTTCAGTTCAGCAAAAAGTATCTTCCCTCTCTCTTTTGTGGTCGTAACGTAACTAGAAGTATGAGACAAATTCATGCATATTTGTGTAACCTGCATTTCAACCTTGAAATACTAAGAAGCAACATGCATGGCATAAGAACTGTCCAAAACACCTCCTATCCAGAGGAAAGGGAGAAGGACTAGAATGGGTAACAAACAAAAATGCTATTGGCATTGAAATAATTGCTAACATCTTGTGGACCTTGCACATCTTGTAAATTTCACAGCTTCCTAAGTTGGACATTACAGTTAGTCATCCAGAACTATTTTATCTTGGCCAATTATGCACATGCTTGCTGCGTGGTGGGAGTGAATGTCCATCACAGCAAGATTTCTTGTCCAGAAATCTTGTCCGGAAACCTTATTCAGAAATGTTTCTTCAAACCCCACTTTTATTTTTCATTCTTTCTGTGGTAAGCGAGACCACTTCTAGAATCATTTTAATTTTGCTTCACCATTAGAGTGGGCAGATTTGCCAGTGACCACAGCTTTGCGCAGGACATGTTCCCTTTGCCCACAGCCAGCCTTCCCACTCCCTCCCACTGCCATCCATGCCATCTTCCTCATCCCCTCTTCCATGTTGCTAGTTCTTTCAAGTGAAAGAAGAGAAACTCACTCACCTTTTGCACTGATATATCGATATCTTGACATAATAATAACAAAGAATGCTTGGAAATAACGAGCCTTTCTGTCCTCCGGTGACAGCAGCAACATCAGGGAGTGTGAGGGGAAGAAAATATAGGTTTCAAGGCATGGTTCCCTTCTTTAGCAGTGTGTGGTCCAGGGAATTACTTTGCTCTTTCATTTTTTTTGGGGGGGGGGATTATTTTTGGAACAGTAATATCAATAAAAGGGCAGTTTAAAGACAAACCAGCTATCTTGACTTCTGAGCATAATGAGTTTGGTGCCTTTAAGAATTAGTTGATGGGCAGAGTTAAGAGAACCAGGCCCAGAAAGTTCTGTGCTGAAAAACTGCATGCCCAGGAGAGAGTGCCTCCTTGCATGTAAACAGAAAAATGCGAGGAGAGACCACTCCAAGCCCACTGAGAATAGAGGAGTTCTGAGGTAAGTGTTCCATGTATAATGGACCCTTGAATGACATATTTCAGTGTAGGAAAATTATTTTCCTGCATCTGGCTTCTATTTCTGTCATTAAAGAAAAGCTCCAGTTGTGGGGAATGCTATCACTTTGCTTTTTGGGGTTTAAGTGTATAAATTGGTTTGGCTGGAATTGCAACATTTGATTTACCTGTCTAGCCAATAAAGGGGGGGGGGGGCTTTTTCTGTTTTTACAGTTTTTCTGTTTATACAGGGTAGGGTACTATATGGTAGAATGAATAATTTATGCCCCCCCCCCCCCCCCCCCCCACACACACACATTTTCCCTGGGAAGATGATCTCTGAAGGTTTCACCTTCCTGCATTTTCCCTTTCAGTTGTCTTTAGCTGCTCTTAACATTTTTACCCATCTGGAGCAGGTTCAATTGTCATAAAAATTTTTTTGTTCTTTTGGTTAAACAACAAAGTTATACTTTGATGTATATCTGAGGAATCCCAAGAGTATGTAGAATCCTTCCCTTGCCTGTGGATGATCCAATTTTGCTGTTTTCATTGCCTGTACAGGGTCCAGTCACTTTAATATTAGGCCCAGTGACAGACTGGGAGAGCTGTGAAGAATAGGTGAGGAAAAGAATAACCAATTCAAAAATCCCATTTTACCCTTCAGAATCTCCCCAGCCAGGATTCTCTAAGCTGTCAGACCTTAAGCAAGCAAGTTTCTGCCACCACTCTTTTTCTTTTCACTGACATTCAGCTGCCCTCAACGTTACTATCACTTCTCTGGAGTATATTTAACCATTATCAGGTTGAGATTTTTTTAAAAGAGGAGAGGAGACTTTTTCTTTTGGTTAATTTATAAAGTCATATTTTTCTACACACTGGTGATTTGTCAGTGTGTGTTGATACCTCTTACTTGTCTATGAGTGGCCTAGTTTTGTGTCTTGTCATCCACACAGGCCAGCTGCTTTTAAGACAGAATTATTACTTTTCACATACTGTCATTCCCTTTTCTTTCTTTTTATTATATACAATTTAGGACTGATCACTTTTATTCATAGAAATAGGATATTTGCATTCCCATCTGGCTGAGGCATCTGGCTGCTAACGTGATAGTTATACTGCTAGTCTGCTTCATATGGACATTCCACAGGGAGAAACAATGCATACAATGTATAGCCACTTGCCAGGAGCAGGCAGTCCATAGCAATCTGAACAACATTCCCCAATCATGCAGTGACAACTAATGATGCCCTGCGAGTGGTACATAAAGGCGCAGCCAATCACTGACTGCTGATCTGGCTGCTGCCCCTTGAAATCTACCCCATAGACCAGGGGTAGGGAACCTGCGGCTCTCCAGATGTTCAGGAACTACAATTCTCATCAGCCCCTACCAGCATGGCCAATTGGCCATGCTGACAGAGGCTGATGGGAATTGTAGTTCCTGAACATCTGGAGAGCCGCAGGTTCCCTACCCCTGCCATAGACAGACAGCGAATAGGGAGGAAATACTTGCAAACAGTAGCATGCCAACAAAGGCACATAGACCAAGAGGCCCCTTTCCCAGCCCACAGGGAACATCCACCCATGTAGCAGACAAGTCCCCCTTTCCCGAGCAAGGGCCAGACTAGTAACAAAAGTGCTGCCCACACACAAACATTCCTACTCTAAGCCACACACCCCTTTCACTCAGTAAAGTAAAAACTGAACAGAGATAAAAAGATGGAGGTCAGGTTTGAAATCCAGTCCCTGACAACCCTAGACCTGCTTATAGCTGGTTCATATTATAAGGAGACATGCCAGTAGGCATTACACACCCTGCTGTAGCCCCGACATCACCACCAGCCATATGGGAACAGCCAGAGAATATTACGCACACAGACATGATAGCATGACTGGGGCTCCTGGTTCAATCACCAAGTTAGGAGAAGTGAGAGGTGGGCCTGGGGTTGATGTTTTCTGACTGCAAATGGCAAAAGGGGGAACCAAACAGTCTAGCTGATGTGCCAACTCAGAGATCCATCATGTTGGTTGGCACACTGCACCCATGGCAGCAGTGTTCTTACATCTACCATGGCTTCCCTGCCCATGCCCTAATAGTCTGCATGGCTTATCAGATGCCAGAAGTACTGTAGGACCATGTGGGACCCAGAGATGCACACCTTCCCCAAACAGCCACACACCGCTTCAGACTGCCCACCCACCCCATTCCACTTGCATGTTGTGGGGCAGGGTGGGGATTCTTAAGTATGGACTTAGCCTCTGAGGTACCACTGGATTCTCACTATCTGTCTTAGGTATAGATTGCTAACTCTTATCTGCTGAAAGAAAAAAGATGCACTGGTTTTGATAAACAACCGCACACTTCAGAATTTCACAGATGAAAATGTTGGCAGAGTTATTAACACAGTGAAGGCGTCTAACCAGACTAAAGTATAGATGAAGCTTTAACATATTTGATAGTAAAGAGGAGAGACAGAGATAGTTTCCTAGCTACGTCACTAGCTAAGAGGAAGACTGGGAGTGGAACTTCCAAGAGAAAGGGAGGATACTGCCCTAAGAGTAGCAATCTGGAGACAGACAAAAAAAGACACTTAACAGGTGAGGAGGTGCTGACATCAGTATCCTGTCTAACTGCCCCGTTGCTGCCACTTGCAGGGTCTTCTTCTCTTCTTCTTTGTACACCAAATACTGCCTGTTCCAAATGAAAACAGGAATGATTTTGTACATGAGGCAATGGGGATGAAACTGAACCCACTACTCCAGGAGTCCCCAAAATGGTACTCATGGGAATCATGGCACTTTATCTGGCACCTGCCATGTGTTTGCAAAAACTGGGGTGGGGTAGTTGTGGCTTTTGACTAGCACCGCTTCTGATTGGTCATTCAAGGTCTGATTCGCTGTGCAGATTAAAATGTTGTTGCTTCAGCTGTTATCACAGTATTGGTTTCATTCATTCTTTCTCTCTCATCTTATTTTTAATTACTCCACTTACACCCTGAACGTGGACTTCTTCTGAGTATATGTGGTTCCATCTTCCACTGCAGCCATTTTGTGGTTATCTTTACCTTACACTGCAGTCATTTTGCAGTTGTCTCCAGCACCATGCATCAGAATTGCAAAGGTGCCCTCAGGCTTAAAAAGGTTGGATGCCCCTACCCTAATTTGTTGGTGTGGTAAGACCAGCAATGTTGTGGTTACATTTTACTCTGAGTTTGGCTTGTCTATGTAAGCAGATGGCTCTGGAAACAAAATCAATCAGACTAGCTGTAAGGTTATCAAAAAATCCTGTTGGATGAGATTGGGGGACCATTGGATGAAACAACTGATTTCCTACAAAAGCTAAAAGATGCTTCAAGTAAATGTTGAAGACAACAGCCCTTTCCCATTGTTGCTTCCTAGCAAAAACATTCAGAGATCATGGAGGCTCTGTTTCTCACCATAATAGCCATAGGTAAACCCATATTCCATAAATTTGCTTAATTTTATTTTAAAAACATTTTAAGCCAGTGGTCATTTTATGGTAGTGAGTTCTAAAATGCATTATGCATTGTGTGAAGAAATATTTTTTTGGCCTGTCCTTAATTGACAGTCAATCCATTTAATTCATTCAGATTCTAGTATTATGAATAGGAGTAAATAGTGCTGTGCTTTTGTTCAAAAAATTTTCTGTTCTGTCTTGTATTAGTTTTACTTTTCTTAAAATGAGAATCCTTTCCTAATAAACAAGGTCCATGTTGAATTTGATTGCCCCATTCTGCTGCTTTCCTTTTTTTGTTTTAATGTGTGAAGAAGACACATACATATAATAAACATATACACATTATATTGCCTTTAGTCCATTTACTGGGCTGTGATCTCATTTTACAGCTGAAGAATACCGATGCACACTCAGAAATGAGTAACCCAAGGTCAGGCAGTAAAGCCATAGCACTGAATATTTAAAGAAAAATTACAGTTAAGTAATATTAAGCAATGCTTCTTAACGTAGAAAGATTATTTTCAGTATATTACTGTAGCTTTCCTCCCCGTCCTCCTGGACACTTAGGATTAAAACTGGGGCCACAGAATAGTAGATGTACGTATCTCCTTTACAGTTTAGCAGTTCAACATCACTCTCTTTAAAAACTAAGTGCTATCAATACTTCCATTGCCAGAAAACGACAAGCAGAACAAATTCATTATTTCCCCTCAGTGCTACAAACACCTCTCATTTTTCCTCCTATTTCCATCAACCCTTTGCAAAAACAGGGTTTGTTTTCCACAACTCTTTCTCCCTTTCTTTTATAGACAAGCTACATGTGTCTACTTCTCATCTGTGCAACTTTGTTCCAAAAACCTCATGAGAATCATGCTAGGTGTCCCCCACCCCCAATACCAGACCATGCCTTAGAATATTTTAAGGATAGTGTCTCTGAGCGTGTGGTGATTCCCTTCTTTTCATCACCATATATTTAGAATTCCAAAGTGGGTTAACTCTGAGAACCAACAGGCTTTTGTAAGCACCAGATTTTAGAGTTGAGGTCATAATACTTTCCTTCACCAGTAGCAAAAATCCTGATTCTCCTGCCCTCTTTTCATTTCAACCAAGTTTACAAAATCATCTCTTCATGTTTTTTGTATGCAAAAACAAAAACTGCCAAAAGCTTTAAGACCACAGTGGAAGAAGACACTGGTTCATATTTAATGTCTACCTTGATACGGTGATCAGCAAATTAAAGGAGTCATTTAGAAACAAGCACTTCCCTAATCAAAACATTTTCTGCTCACTGTTATTCATCCCTGCAAACTCCAGTAGCAACTCTATCTTCTCCCCAATCAAAATAGACAAGGGAAGCAGAATAGCCCATGAGTACCCAAAAACATTGAATGTACATTTTGACACACTTGGTTAGAGGATCCTTGCATCTGATCTCTAGCTTGCCAGATGAAGGGGATTTGTTATTTTCAATAATGTGAACCCCAGCCTTCTGCAATTTGAAGTGGAGTATTAAATTTTATCATCTTAGTGAAAATTAGGCCAAAGGCAGCTGACATGGCACTGAAGAAATCCCTCGTCAGCCACCCAAACTGAAGATTTAGCTGGAGAAAATATGTCTATCCCTGATGATAAAGACAATAGTAGCCCACAGTTTTTAATTTGCAGAGGAAGAATTGTTCATCTCCCACAGATCTATTTATCACTTTCCCTTCTATCAATTTAGAAACTCAGAGTTTTCCCTCCCTTTAAAAGTATATTTGGCATGGTCCAGTGGAGATAGGTTACGAGACTGAGAGATTATACTAGATTGAGAGATTATTAGTTGACACAAAGATAGGTTTCTAGATTGAAGAGACTAAGGTGTACCCCTTGGAATCCCTAACAAGACCAAGGCCCCTTCTTCACAGCACAGGCAGAATGGTTGCATTTGGGACAAAGCCGCTCTCCTGTGTTAGCATTCGCATGCCTCCATGCAGGCAGCAAATGGAGCCCATGGAAACAATGCGGGTTGCTGTCGTGCCTTCGTATGGAGGCGTGTCTCTCTTTTTCTTACCTCTGTCCACTGTGGGCAGGCAGGTAATGACCCCCACAGCCATGCTGATGTCTTGCAATGCCTCAAGACGTCCCTGTGACCCCATGTGGCCATGCAGCTGTGAGGCGGGAATGTTAAGAGAAAGAGAAGCTCGGCCTATTAAAGCACTTCCTGGTCAGCCATTCGCTTGCAAGCGGCTGCAACCCGGGGTTAAACAAGAGAATCGCGGAAAGCGTGATTCTAAAAAAACATTTTGGGGGACTTAACACAAGGCAGCCTCGCTTTAGGAGCGGGATCTGTGCAAAGTCCCCCCCCCCCCCAGTATTTTTCCCGTCTTCAGCCCAGGTTTATTGGCCCTTGCAGAAGAGGCCTAATTGTAGTACCTAGTACATTTTGGGGTCACAAAAGCAGAATTGTTTTTTTAAACTGTGTACATTTGTCCCTGATTTGAATGGGGTCCACATATGCCTTGGATGTAAGTTTCTAGCAGAGAACTTGTAAAGCACTTTCAGTCACAGGGATCCTGGAGGATTTGGGTGAAATCATATCACTTAATTAGTCCCAAAATTAGTCCTTATCATCCCTTCTACAAAATATTGCTCAAATGTGCTTGCTCCATAAACCAGAGGAAACCACATTTTGAAAAATCAAATGTGATCTGCCACAGTCATGGCAAGCTACTTTCCTATGATGTTACAAATTGCCTTTTGCCTTCCTGTAAAGCAGCCAATCAAAAGCGAAGCAGAACACAATTGTTGTGTTGTTGTTTTCTCTGCCCTCTCTAGAGCATTAGGCATTAGTAAGTACTGCCAGAGGAAGAACATTAAAGCTGATGAACAAATGGTTTGATCCTAATTGCATTTTATTTTGTTTTACAAAAAGCTGCTACTTGAGGTATATTCAAAATGTGGTTTCTCTGTTAGAGATGGCATTTGAAACCTCATTTCTTCATTTTTTATTGTCTGTCATAATTGCAAATGTCTCCTAAGGCATACTGCGATGGCTCTCTGTTTCAAGTGGCTTTTAAGTCATTCTGCATCTGATCTATAATAGAGTTACCAGGACAGTAATTCTATTCTGAGCTTTCTAATGGTTGACATTATTCATCCAGGAATGAAGGCAGATAAGTTTTGTCCATTGTGATGGAGACAAGAGAACATGTCAAATGGCTACTATACAATGTTGGCTGATTGATTGGTTTTTATGGGTAGGGGTGAGGAAATCTATTGTTTCCAATTATTTTCCTTTCCAAGCTCTCACAGTAGTGAGATGTTTGAAACTGGAACACTGGCTGTATGAGGAAGTCTGTATTCATTTGGCTGTTTCACATGAATGCTTCAGATGCTATTAGATCTACATCCTTAAGCTTCAAATGAAGCAGATTTAATGCTGAGTCCAATGTACGACCCTTGCTAGAATGATTATAACAGTAGCTATACAATACTGTATATTCTACTCCACAGAAGCTGAGTAGGCTTTTTAATTCTGAAAGTGAAATTTTTTTCAAGAGCCTTGGGAGCTATGAGTCAGAAAATGGTTACTTGATGGGTGGAGCCGGTCACAAAATGGTGACTACTACAAAATTACAACTACAAAAGTTATAGCAGGTCTGTAGTTCTCAGGTGGGGAAGTGTTTCCTCTGCTGTTTTTCCAAAGCAAACCACCTCATCCACCCCAAATTGTAACACCTTACAAGGGGAAAATATGCAGTTCCTTCTATGTGTCTGGTGCCCCCCAAATGAAGACACAAGACACACATGGGTTCAACTACTAGTTTATTTAACAGTGTTCAGCTTAAGTGAATGGCTGATCTATGTCACTACTTATTTCAATAAGCCAACAATTTTGAGGGTGAGTTGTGTGTTCTGGTCACACAAGCAGTTTTGGAGACATCATGCAAGTGTCTCAGCGTGCTTGCCAATTAACCCAATTGATCTATATCAACCCACCCTATGCCTACTAACAGTTTGTGACTTAACCTGGCCTATTTAATAGGAAAACCCAAGCCCTCAGAAACATCACAAACCAGGCAAAAAAAGAAGCTCCTGGCACATCCAATTTCCAGAAACTTCCCCAAATTCCTACTTGGCTGTATATAGCAACCAGCTAATGTTGAGCTTCCCCCAGGGAGGGTAGATGGGTTAGCCACAGCAAGAAAGCTGAAGGTGAGAAGGTACAGGTGCAAAATTAGCAGTCATTTCATTGGCTGCTGTGTTTTTCCCCACATCCAGTGGAGGCTTGCACTTTTTTTGAAGCAAGCTGGGGGTTTCGGCAAATCAGCCCACAGCATAATTTTCTGTGAATCTCACTTTCCAGGGAAGAGAAAAATTGCAGCTTTGATTCAGAGAAAAGAGTCAATAGCATGCTGTGTTCCCATCCAGGGCAGGGGTACATATGTATACATGTGAAGAGAGAATGAGGATTTGGTGGAATGCTGGGGAGGTCTTTTGGCCATTCAGAGCAAAGGTCCATATAGGCATGTGCTTCTTCCTCCTTTGCACAAAAGAGGAGGCAAGCTGTTCCAGTAGCTTTAAAGGGAAGGATAAGAAAGAGATTGCAGCAGGATTGAAGGAGTGCTTTTAATAGCTTGAAGAGTGATTGATTGTTTCTGAGTGACCTTCTGCCCACCCTGCTCCACTGTTTGAAGGGATGGTTATGGTTCTTTTGTCAACTACTAGAAATACTTCATGTACACCCAACTAAGGCTGCCAATCTCCCAGTGGTGGCTGGAGATCTCCTGGGATTACAACTGATCTCCAGGTGACAGAGATCAGTTCACCTGAAGAAAATGGCTGCTCTGAAAGGTGAACTCTGTGGCATTATACCCTACTGAAATCTTCCAACTCTGACCTCCTCCACCTCCCAAATCTCCAGGTATTTCCCAACCCATAGCTGGCATCCCTACACACAACTGATCTTCAAAGGAATGTGTTCACATGTGGGACTGTGGTGACCCAGGGAGGTTTATCTGATCTTCTAGCCATAAAATAAAATGAAGTGCCGAGCTTTCAGGTTTGTGGGCTTAACACAGAAAAAATCTGCCTCCTAGTTTTCCCAAGCCTCAGCATTCAGACTAGTGCTGTGCAAGCCTGCCCCAGAGGAAACCCCACTTAGATTATTTTGTGCCTTGCCAGACAATTTGCTCAGCAGTCCCTGGGTATGTGCAGAGTGCAGTAAAACCCACAATCATTTAATTCAGTTAAAATAAAAATGTCATTCAGGTGTTAGAAACGGTAAAATAATACTTTCAAAGAGTTTTGAAAGAGCAGTTCTACTCCAGAGATTCTAGTTCTACTCATTGTAATTCAAATCCTATTCAAATACAAATACTCAAAAGAAAGATAGAGAGGCCTTCCGCACTGTAGGATTCGACCTTAGTTTGACGTAGGTTCGACCCGGGTACTCCACACAGCCGTAGAGTTCTAACCCTCTCACTGTCAAATTTTCGAGCTCGACTGGGAGGTACAACTTTTTGCCAAACCTGGGCTGTACTCAAGCCGAAGCCAGCACAGTGCGGAATCTCCCTCACCTTGCCTCTCCCGGCCAGCCAATCACAGTCCACTATTTTGGCCATGCGCAGAACAGGAGACTCGCGGCGGCGAAAAGCACGCCTTCAAAAAAAAAACCCCGTTCTTGTGCATGAAGCAACGGCTCAGCTCTGCTAGTTCTGCTCCGACAGAGAAGGCTCGCGAAAATGCAGATTCCCGCCAGTTTGTGACAGGCGGGAAATTGGCGCTTTGTGATGTTATCACAACGTAGCTCCTATGTGGCAAAACAAAAAAAGGGACGCACACACACATTTCCCGCCAATTGGGAATGAGGAGCGAAAGACGCGAGGAGGTAACCCCGCCCTCTAAACTCGGGTCCGGAGAGACGACCCAGCTGCTGTGCGGAATAACAGAAGAGTCGAGCTCAGGTAACGATTTTCGCATACACGAGTCGATCCTAGGTCACCTCTGCTGTGCGAAAAGCCCCTAAAACATTCCTTTCTGAGCTTTCTTAAAATTCCTGATTTCAGCAAGATCTTTCTTCTGCTGGGGTCTCCTTCCATAGATACAGGGTACAGCTCATGACTGGGCCTGAGCTACCCTTTAGAACATAGAGAAGAAAAAGAAGGAAGAGGAGGAGTGCGCTTACCTCCTGATGACAGAAATCAGTTCACCTGGAGAAGATGGCCTCTTATAAAGGCACACATTATACCCCACTGCTCTATCCTCTTCAAATTCTCCCATCCTCAGACCTCACCATAAAATCTTCAGATATTTCCCAACCCAGAGCAAGCAACCCTATTAGAAGGGTATTTTAATAAAGGAATGTTAAAGACTGTGGTATAATGGAATGGTTCAGGAGGATGTTTCTTTATAAAGAGATCAGGATTGTATTCCAAGGATCATTGCAGCTCTCATCCTACTGTTACTGCAGTTTTATCCTTCCAGTTTTTGCTTCATGTTGTGTGTGTTTCCTTTTTGCATTGTTTCCCGCCCCCCTTTTAATCCTAGTTTTATTGTTTTGTTTATTGGATCTTTTATGCTGTCTGACTCCATTGTTTTATAATATGAGATCTGCCTTGAATCTCAACAAGGAAGGTGAGCTATAAATAAAATCAATAAACTGAGGAATTAGCAGAATAATTCATGTGACTTTAGCTCCTGTGGGGTCCAGCTGGATAAAATTCCTGCTTGAATTCCTCAGTTGTAAGGTGGACACTTTTAGGCAGTTTGGTGAAAGCAATACTATCTAGTGTGGCGTTTCCCCTAGCCACCCGGTGTCCTCGGGCGAATGTGCCGTCCCTCCTTCCCTAACCTGGGGGTTGGATTCCCCAGACGGTGTTTCGTCCCCTTGGCCTGGAGGGCCAAGAAACAACCTCGCCCACAGGGCACCTGTGTGAGTGTACCCCCTGGCCTTCCCCACATAGCCAACACCCCCCTCTTAGCAGGTCTCTCTGCCTTCCTTCCCCTGGCTGACTTAAGAGTTCACACCCTCCCTCTCTCTCTCCCTTGTTGCCTCACAGGGAGAGGAGTTTCCCGAGGTTTGGCTCTCCCCTGTTGCCTCACAGGGAGAGCTGTTTCCAGCCTGCGTGAAAGACTCCCACCCATCTCCCACATCTGCCCATCTCCCACATCTGGCTCAGCTGTGAGCGGGTGGGTCCTTCTGGGACTAAAACACCTCTCTTCCCTGCCTTCCTCTTTGAACAAGGCCTCGAAGGCCTCCACTGTCCCTGCAAGAGACTCCTCTGTAGTCTTCCCATCTCCCGCAATGCCAGCCCATGCGTGACCCAGCGGGGCAAGTCCGGGCGCTGCGGCCGAGCCCAGACATATAGGCAAATTAAACTTCTCACCAAGTTTTGATAGCTATAGAAATGTATAAGTGTCATGTACAGAATGGTATCCGCCAGAATAATTTAATGTGATATTTCTGCATCATTTATTTAATGTTGGAGTTGGTCAGTTCTTGTGAATAGTGTTGTTGTTGTTTTCCCATCAAGTAGCCTCCATCTTATGGAAATCCTGCAGGGTTTCCAAGGCAAGAGACATTCAGAGGTGATTTGCTGTTGCCTAGCTATTCATCTTGACCATAGTATTTTTGGTGGTCTCCCATCCAGAAACTGACTGGTACGAACTTTACTTAGCTTCCAATATCTGATGAGACTGGTCTAGCCTAGATTATCTAAGCCATGGTGAATAGATGTTTACCATGCAAAAAATCAGCATATGTTGGCACAAGTAGCTGCACCTATAGAACTTATATATGACTGTATTTTCTGTATTTTGTATATCACTTTATTTTCTTTTAAAAGTAGCTGGGTTTTCAGGTGATATTAAATTGAATCCATTGTTTCTTGGAAGGTATTTTTAATTTAAAAAAGTAATTATGAATGCATTATTGAAATTGATAGGTTCTAATAAGGTTTTAATTAAGCATATTACTCATATGCATTTCCTCCATAAACAAAATTTTAATTCTTTTTAAAATTCTCTTTTATTCTCTCTAGGGCAGAATAAAATTCGCTTTATTCCAGGAATGGTTGGACCAATCTTAGAAATGACCCTTATTCCAGAAGCTGTACTTCGGAAAGCGACTATCCCCATTTTTTTTGATATGATGCTGTGTGAATATAAAAAAACTGGAGAATTCAGAAAGGTAATATGATAGTTGCATAACGATCATTGGCTTTAGTTGCTGTGACATTTAAATAACTGCAATAATGGATGGATGTATAATGCAAATGGGTACTTATGATTAATCCAAAATACCCTCCCTTTAGAAAATACTCACATTTTTATGGAAAGCAGAGAGCTATTACGCTTGGAGGAAAGTTGAGAATGACTTACTTTATTAATAGTGATTTAAAGGGATCTTTTATTGTCACAAATGTATCATGCAAATGATCATGTTTAGGAGTTATCCTAATAGTGTATCAAATAAGTATTTATTTATTTATTTATTTGATTTCTAGACCACCCTTCCCCGAAGGGCTCAGGGTGGTGAACAATAATAGTAAACAATAAAATCACAGTTTAAAACAATAAAACAGTTTGTTAAAACAACCCAATCCAGATGGTGACAATTCCCTCTCATACCGTGCCCATGGGAGACCTAGATGTGACAGGTCTATTAATCAACCCGGCTGGCCAAATGCCTGGCGAAACAGGTCTGTTTTGCAGGCCCTGCAGAAATTTTGTAAGTCCCGCAGGGCCCTGGTCTCTTTCAGAAGCCTGTTCCACCACGTAGGGGCCAGGGCTGTAAAAGCCCTGGCCCTCGTTAAGGCCAACCAGATATCTTTTGGGCCAGGGACCTCCAGCAGGTTCTCCTCCGAGGAGTGGAGGGACCTAACGGGGCAATATGGGGAGATGTGGTCCCTCAGGTATGTAGACCCAAGGCTGCTAATGGGCTTTAAGGTCAGAACCAACACTTTGAACATGACCCGGAACTCGATAGGCAGCCAGTGAAGTTGGTGCAGGACCAGTGTAATCCGGTCCCGAATAGATGTACCTGAAAGAAGCCTGGCTGATGCATGTTGCATGAGTTTAAGTTTCCGGATCACGGCCAGAGGCAGACCAGCATAGAGCGCGTTACAATACAAGCCTGGAGGTGACTGTCGCATGGATCACCGTGGCCAGGTCAGAATGGGAGAGATATGAATGGAATATATCTGAAGCATGGACCATTTTGTAAGGATTGGAATGAAAAGCATTGATATGAAATGTTGAAATACAATTGGAAAGCAAAATATGCATCAACAAAATGAATGTTCTTCCAAATGTTATACGTGGAAATGTCTTCCCTCCACTCCATTTCTTTAATATCTCCTCTTGCTTGTTTTATATCTTGTGACAGCTTGTGCTTGTGTATGTATATCTATGTAATGTGCAATCAACTTGCAGCTGACTTATGGTAACACTATAGTGTTTCCAGGGCAAATGATTAAGCATAGTTGGTTTGCTATTGCCTGCCTCTACAAAGTCTTCCTTGAGATCTGACAAGATCAGGTTACTATACCATTCTACATTCTCCAAGTAAATAATACCTCCACCAAATCATCTATTGCTGTTGTTGTTAGCTGTGTACTATTGTCAACAGCGTTATTGTACTGATGGTGTTACTTCATTGTTATTTACAATGTCAATTTTTAAAGCGTTTTACAGCTTTTATCTGGTAGTTAATTCAATAGCAGCTGAAACAAAATTGTGGGTTGAAAAAGCAATTGTGACGCAGGCCGTAGTAAATTCATAATAGTGACTCTATTTATTGGTAGATTTCATGCCAAAAGGCTGATGTTGACAGTTCAGTATTTGCTTTCTCATATTAGAGAAGCATTCAGCATCATTTGTGGTAGGGCACATGTGTGTGTTTCATTTTACTTAAGACATTGTGATTATATCAGCTGAGCCTGGGATGATCTGCCAGGTGAAATTATCATTGTTGGTACCAGAGCACAAAGCTTTTGGCCTGAGTCCAGGACTGAAAACCATTTTGTTCTGCATCTGTTCTTCCCTCGTCTTAATAGTCCTCTATTTCCGTTTTTAATTATGGCTTCTTATTCCTGGCATGAAACTGTTTCTCTTGGGGATCAATGCAAACAAACAGGTAGACAAAGAAGTCCTGAAATGTAACTCAAAGCAGCTGCTTCAAAGGATGGTGTTGGAATAGTCTAGGAAATGTTTAGGTATGTCGTTAGCAAACAATTGAGTCACCAAGCCTCACTGAATAATATGAGACTTAATTCTGAGCAGACCTGTTTAGGATTGCTCCCTAAATATCTAAATTTGAGAAGACTTTCCTTCAATGTTATAGATCTAGGATGTGTATCAGATGTGTTTCCTAATACTAAGTCCTAAGATGGACCATTGCTTGCTTGCTTGCTTGCTTATTTATTTATTTATTTATTTATCAATTTTGAAATACTGCTCCATTCCCTAAGGGCTCTGAGTGGTGTGCTAGACAGTGGTGTAGCACCCACAGGGCAAAGGGGGCATGATGCCCCGGGCGCATCCCAGTGCAGGGATGTGGAGGGGGCATGATGGGGGTGTTCTCGGGCATTCCAGGGCACAGCGGGCGGTGCCACAGCAGGGGCACAGGGCACACACACCCCGGGCACAGTTTCCCCTCGCTCCGCCCTTGGTGGAAGAGAAGATACTTTGTAAGAAAGATATCCTTTATAGCTGCAGCCAAGGTAGACAATGCTAGACAAGGTGCGATATATCAAGGGACATATGGTAGGCTGGAGCATATTCTTGGGGATAAATCATAAATCAGTGAAATGCTTCATTTTGTTCCATGTAATGATAGATAGGCGTTCACTGAAATGATAGATGAGCAAATCTATTGTATGGAGTATTCTGACACATCAGGCTGTACTGCAGCCTGTTGCAATACCCTGGAACAACTGGAGGAAAATATTACAACTGGAAGAAAATATTATTTTTTGTTTTCAAAACAAGCCTAATAGTCTGTGAGCTAAAATGAAAACATGTTGTACAAATTCTTATGATTGAGCCAGTGTGGTGTAGTGGTTAAGAGCAGGTGGATTCTAATCCGGGGAACTGGGTTTGATTCCCCACTCCTCAATTTGAGTGGCAGAAGCTTATCTGGTGAATCAGATGTGTTTCCGCACTCCTACATTCCTGCTGGGTGATCTTGGACTAGTCACAGTTCTTTGGAACTCTCTCAGCCCCACTTACCGCACAAGGTGTCCGTTGTGAGGAGAGGAAAAGAAAGGAGTTTGTGAGCCACTTTGAGTCTCCTTACAGGAGAGAAAGGTGGGGTATAAATCCAAACTCCTCCTCTTCTTCTCTCTAGATCAGTCCAGATCTGTCATGATTTTCAAAATATTAAATATCTTGTCCTTCATAGTTTGAAGAAAACTTTGACTCTGGAAGGTTATACCCTGAAAATTTTGTTGGTCTCTGAGATCCTACTGAACTCAAATCTAGCTGTTCTACCTCAGAGCAACATACCGTAGCTACTCTCTGAAAATGCTAGAAGAGGAAGATCCAAGTGCTTTGCCTTCAAAACTACTTCTGAGGAAAGAAAAAATGGTAACCTTTCTACAACATGTATTCAACATAGTCGGAAAACAGTCACAGGGTATTAAAACATACCTTTAAAAAGATTAACCTAGAAAAGATTAAGTCAAAGGTATAATAGTATTTCTGTCACAGTAAGCCATGTCTATTCATGTTGCCGGTCTCCATCATTCAGCATTCTATTACATATTTTTAGCATCTCTGAGGATATTCTAAAATTGTCATTCTTGTCAGTTGCTAGAAAAGCTACGATTATGGTTTTGACTTGAAATGTTTACTCTGGGCTCTGCAGAGGTAAAAATGTGAACCATTCTCATGGTTGTAATGTAATGTGAGAAGGTGTAGCACAGGTAGTTCTTGGAGAAAGCTACACCTCTACATGCAGATGATTTCCCCAAAAGATATGTGTATTATTTTTATGATTTGATATTTTTCACAGCCTTTTTTTCCTGGCCCAGAGTAAGAAAATGCTCCTATCCTTCCCTGACACAGCAACCATTCATGTTTTTCTTTAATCCCCTGACTCTTATTGTTTGTGTTAGCCTAGAGGCCACACGGACTCTGAACTGGATCCTTTTCCTCTCTATTGCTGAACCTCTTGGGAAGTTAAAGAAGTATCACTTTTGTAGTACAGGCAACGCATCAGAATTGCCGCTAGCTTCACCTCTATAATGGTTCAGACCTGGACTCTGGGCACGAGTCACTATTTCTGTCATGTGCCAGGAGGAGGAGGGTATGTTTGGATTCAGCCACTTCTGCCAGTTGGACAGTGTTTAAGTAATCTGCTTATTATGCTCATCCTGCTGCTGTCAGTGTGGGCTCTGCTTTCAACTGTCACCAGGCCTAAAATTAGCCAGAGAGGGAGGGAATCCTTTCAGATTAAAAAAAAAAGGATGAAATTAACTCTAGAGTGATTTCATTAGAAAGGGAGCAGTAGGGTTTTTTCCCCCTTTCTATGTCTATCGCAATGGCTCAGATATGCTGTCAGATGGGGTGATTTAATTTGTCCCTTACCATGTGTCAGTTGATATCCTGCTTGCTTTCACTGATAGCAATGAGAAGTCCTTTTACCCTCTTTCCTTCATATATGTAGGAAGGAGACATCTTTATAAATCTGTCCTGGACTACTTTCTGGGGTTCCGTGCCTCCCATTTAACTACTTTTTGTAGCACTGTTTGCAATAGACCGTGAGTGAGACTGGTGGCAGTTTATTTGCAGGGACCGTTTGCTGAGTTGCACTTTACAGCTGTGAACCTATGTCATAACTCCGTATTGTATAGCTCCAAAAAAGCTGTAAAGAAAACAGATTGAGGGAGTGTGGCCGTGTTCTAGCAGCATTCTCTCCTGACGTTTCACCTGCATCTGTGGCTGGCATCTTCAGAGGATCAGATGATCTTCTGAAGATGCCAGCCACGGATGCAGGTGAAACGTCAGGAGACAATGCTGCTAGAACACGGCCATACAGCCCGGAAACCCCACAGCACCCAAGTGATTCCAACCGTGAAAGCCTTCAACAATAGATTGAGGGAGTGTTTTAGGACTGCCAGTGGGGGAAAGCAGCTATTAGTAGAGTGGGGCCAGAGAAAGGTAAAGTACTTGCCAGTTCTTCGGAAATGAATATTTGGAGTGGAACCTATGGAGGGATTAGGGAAGAAAGGGACTTCAGAAGGATGCAACTCCCTGGAGTCCACCCTTCAGAGTAGCCATTTTCTCCAGGTGAACTGTGCTCTGGAAATCAGTTGTAATTCCAGGAGAGCTCCAGGTCCCACCTAGAAGTTGGCAAACCTAGGCAAGGGCCTTGATATGTCAAAGAAAGGTGACACAACAGGTGTTCCAGTGAGGAGAGACCAGGAGTTTCACCTGGCAAGATGTTTTTTACCAAGACCAAATACTCAAGACTCAGGGTCTAAGCATAGGATTTTACAAGGTCTGGGTCAGCAGTTCTCAACCTTTCTAATGCCGCAACCCTTTAATACAGTTCCTCATGTTGTGGTGACCCCCAACCCTAACATTTATACATTTTACAGATGGAGAACACTGATGCAGAGAGTCTTAGGTGACCCCTGTGAAGGGGTCGTTTGACCCCCAAAGAGGTCACGACCCCAGGTTGAGAACCACTGGTCTAGGTGATGGCAATTGGTCATTCACAGGCATCGCATTCCAATTTTATTGTATTCACTTAAAGAGAAATAGGGAATGGGAGAATGAGCAGAGAATGCAATGCTTGGCAGATACGTTTGCCAAACAGGTGTATAGGCTGGACCCTATTGTACAGAAAAAGATATTCCATTCCTACTTTGGTTCGATCCTTGGTTAACTCTGGTCTGGGACTTGAAGGTTGCATAGCTGAACTTTTGCCTGTTGGCAGCAACTACAGTGGCCACTGCAGCAAAGGCTTTTGATTAGAAGTGAGGCATTGGGAATAAAATAGGCTTTCAATGTGAAGGTTACAAAGCCATACTGAAATATTATGGGCCAAATACTGAATGAACAAAGGAGGATTTTGAAGAGGGAGGATGGGGAGAAACTCTTGGGCTTGAACACTGACATTAAGCTGCTTTCTACTGAATCATTCTGTTGATCTATCAAGATCAGTGTTATCTGCTCTCTCTAGCAGTGGCCTTCCAGGGTCTCAGATATTTTTATATCTTCAACTACCTGTGTCCTTTAAATGAAGATGCTTATGAATTAATATGGGACGTTTCATGTACAGCACATATATTTTAAATATAGCGGAAGTGTTTGAAACATAACTCTATCCTGAAAACAAATGTGTTGGAGTGCTGGGAACTTATATTTAACTGATATGTCAACGATAGGTATGGAATAAATGAGTAGGCACAGTCATTCATTTTTCCAAAGTTTAAAAGGATGTTGTGTGTGTTGAAGCAAAAATGAGTATTTTGTTAACAGTTTAATATAAGCATGGAAGGGAGGAGTAGGCACATGCCATTAATCGGTCCAAATTCTTAAAGGACATTGAGTTTGGCTGTTGTAGCAAAAATTAGTATTTTGATCATTAAAGAATAGACTTATTGAGGTATAACCATTCATGTACTGGAGTCCACTTCATCTAGTTCAGAACATGCATTCTCTCTTGGCAAAGATACATACACTGGCATAGGTAAAAAAATGTTACTGATGGTACAGACTGACATTTCCATGACATTCAACTGCATGCAAGATCAGGGCAGAGTCCACTGACAGGTGATCTTGCTAGATTGGCAAAGCTAGTTTGGATTTGCATTATAAGAAGAACTCATAATTCAATGGCAATTATTTATTTATTTATTATCCCTCTGCCTGCATGATTTAATGATAAATGCTTGATCTAACCCTCTGTCCCCCCACCAAAGTGGGACTCAGAACGGCTCCCAACAAGTTGTATAAGACTGCTTGTTATGCCCTTAGTGCTAGGAAAGTAAAAGAAAAGAAACTGAACTCCTTCTGTCTGGTTAGAGCATTATTTTGAAATGTGATTTTGGGAGAGGTGTCATGATTGAAATGTAGTTTTAGGAGACATGTAAGCAATGTTGTTTTGACGGCTCTGTCAGAAGTAATCAAATCCAGCTAGCCTTACAGAGAAAGGAAGGTTAAGGAGAAGGCAGTGTTTTCTGGAGTAGGCATTACTGATGGGGAGAGACTCAGGATAATTAATCACATCAAGCCTATCTGAAAGACTGCACAGAACATAGAAGTGACATGTTTCCTCCCTATGAAAAATACAGTATAGGTAACAGAGGACAAAAATGAAGGTAAAGGAGAAAAACATTGCAGAGAGCTACGTGCACTTGTAGAGAGGCATTAAGTGGCTGCAGAAAGAAAGTGTTTTATGTGGTAAACTGTGTGGTAAACTGTAGTATATGTGGTAAATGGTGGTATATGTGGTCAAAAATAGTTTTGTTTTTTAATAATGGACTTTTAAGGTAGAAACGTTGAAAATGAAACAGTAGTGTCCTGACTGATAGAGGCTGTGAAAAACACTCCATTTGCACACAATAGCAGACAGGCCTGTCATATTGGGAGGTGGGGGATGTATAAAGGGAGTTGTTATAAATGGAGAAAAGGAGAATGATGTGAGCCTCTTTTGTCCCAGTTAGAAAGAAAGATAGAGCATAAATGAGGTGAATAAATAAATATTACCCTCACAGTTACATGGATGGAGTCATTTAGTCCATGATACAGGATTTTCCTGCATCCATTACTGCTCCAGCATCACCTTCTGACTCCTGCAACATGCAAATTGGAGGCTGAACTGAGGCAGGACCAGAGCAAGAAATCCTTCCTCATCTGCACTGAACATCTTTTGTTTGAATTGAACAGCTGTCAAAGCTGCCCTGCCTTGGTCTAAGGGAATTGTTCCCTTGTTTCAAACCCAAGACTCTGGAATATGACCCTTCTTGAATAATATAACTGATATTACACTGGGTCAGGGCCAGTTAACGTACAGCATCAGAACATAATGCTGAATAGGCTTTATTATTGAGAAAATAAAACAATATACTTCCACTGAAAGTTCCAGTACATAAAAACAAGAAAGCTAACTCCCAAAATATGCATACTGAAGGTTCTTACAACTTAGGTGCTAAGTTCTCGAGGCATTAGCAGATTCAGATAAAGAGTTTATTGTTAATTCTCCATGCTGAAAGCTGCCCTGAGTCCATATGCGGAAGGGCCATCTATAAATTGAATAAAACAAATAAACATAGCAGGTAAAGGATCAGTCTACGTTAATAGGAAACTTAGGCCACTGACCTTATGACCATTTTTAACGAGTCAGAACCCTGTCTCAAAAGAGCTTTCTGGGAGATGATCAAAACTTCCCCCACCCAACTATTAACACCTGAATTCAGTAAATTACTTAGCAGGGTTGTTGGACTCCTGCAAAGTGGCTTCGGACTGGTTAGGGTTAATTCTGTTCTCACCAGTCTCTGACAGCTCATACCCACTGAGCTGGGAACAGAAAACAAAATTTTGGATATGGAATTTTACTCCAAGAAATCTCATTATCTTGACAATAGCTCTGCTAAGGAAAGGGGCTGATTTCATTCCCTTTCCCTTCTCACTCCAAATCACCAACTTCCACAGCTATTTCTCCACATGGATTCCTGAGCTCCAGGAACAGTCTTTCCAACTTCAGAACTGAAGGGCAATGTAGAAAGACTTGGGATGACTTCCTAAATCTGACTTATTTTTTTCTTCATGGACTTGGGGCGGCAGTTAGTGCATAGCTGAAAGATTTGTAAAACTTATGGTGACAGCCTGTAGGATGGGGTGGTTTGTTGATACAAAATTCTTAAAGTAAATGCATGGAGGACTAATGTTGGAGATACAGTGAGATCTCAGAAGCTGCACTGCCGCTGTTGAAATGCCATCACTAATATAATTTTAGTTTTCAGTGTTCCCTGTTAGTGTTGAGACAGGCAGTGACACAATGGGTGTTAAATCTGAAGATGTAGGAAATGTAACAGCACTTTCTAAAACAGACATGGAAGAGGCAGTATATGTGTGAAGTGCTGTCAAGTCATAACTGATTTATACCAATCCCAGCAAGAGACTTTTAAGGCAAGAGGTGGTTTGCTATTGCCTTCCTCTGCAGAGTCTTCCTTGGTGATCTTCCATCCAAATATTGGCCCTGCTTAGCTTACAGGATCTGATGAGATCCACTGGTGGCGAACCTTTGGCACTCCAGATGTTATGGACTACAATTCCCATCAGCCCCTGCCAACATGGCCAATTGGGGCAGGGGCTGATGGGAATTGTAGTCCATAACATCTGGAGTGCCAAAGGTTCGCCACCACGGCCATTCTCACCTCCTGGTGCAGTATAATGGGATAGATGATGTTTTGATTTAACAAAGAAAGAATAGCAATGATTTTGTCTTACCACCCTCTTATATCTAGATGTCTCAGTGCAATCTTTGACCATGCAGGCTATGCCTTGTTTGCTGCATCATGTATCACCAGCTGAACCCCCTCCTTATTTCCATCATTCAGTATTTTTTCCGTCAGTCAATACCTAAAATCTACCAAATGTTTATTGATTAAATCTCTTCATCTTCTCAATTAAATATTATTTATAGCTCTTGGTCCTACCAGTTACAAAATGGCAAGATTACATGAAACAGTTTAAATATGCAAACCTTAATTTTTATAATTTGTATAAAAACCTTTGTATAAGTGGGTAGAAGGAATAGGTTAGTCAGTAGGGGGAGAGAAAAACAAAGTAACATGAGAATTAGTAATATTATTTTAATAATCAATTAAATAAATGAATAATAATAAACAGAAAAGATGTTAAAGTCCCAAAAAGAAGGGAAAAAACATTACAAAAAATTACAAAAGTCCTTCAAAAAATTAAAACTTTATTTCAAAACAGTCAGAAGACCCCACTAGCCTTCCAAATCATCCTTCAATTTCGTCAATATTTCACCAGTCAGGTATGGCATCTTTGTAATGTCAATTCTAGTTCATCGGAAATTAGCTGATTGTTTATTTAAATATTTTTCTCAGCATTTCTATTGTTCTTTTCAAGGTTACCACAGAAACAATTACAATTTTCTCAGCATTTCTATTGTTCTTTTCAAGGTTTCCAGAGAAACAATTACATTTGTCGACAATAAATATTAATTCTATGGTTAGAATGGATGTTTGTACTGTTTTATATTTTATTACTTCTTTGAGGAAGAGATTATATTATAATACTATGTTCTATGAGACTGCTATTCACAGTTCATGTGAAATAAAATGACTTTGTTTAGTTCTGAAGACAAGAACGGCAGAATGTGATGATTCAGAAGAAAACCAATAAAACAAAAAATATAGCAGGCTATATCTTCAGGGAACAATAGCTTCTACACTGAGCAGAAGGGTTATTACGGTATGTGAATTTCTAACAGTATGTTATTTAACATTGAAGCACTGATCCATACACAACAAAATATGTATTTAGGAGCGTGAAGGTATATATTTGGCCTCACTATGTTCTGCATTGATCCTACTGTATCCTTGATTTTTAAATTACTTTGCAACCAGAAAAGTATTCTTTTTGTGGAGGGGAAGAAGTCTCCACTAAAGAAATATTTAGCAGTGCTTTCATATTTCCATTGTAAGGGTATCCACAGTTAACACTTGAGGTGTCCTGATTGGTGGAGAGTGCTATCAAGTTGCAGCCGATTTATGGTGACCTCTTAGGGTTTCCACAGGTGGTTTGCCATTGCCTACCTCTGCACTGTGACCCTCCCATCCAGACACCAACTAGGACCATTTCTGCTTGGCTTCCAAGGTCTGGTAAGATCAAGCTATCTTGCTTGGAGCTGAGTCCTTGAAAATCCTAGATGCAGTTCCATGTAAGAACTGTAACTGTAGCTGTAAGATGGAGCCGATGTCCATTCAGAGCTTTTCAGTAACATAAAGCTTGTAGTCACTTCATCAACTATAGCCTCCAGCTCCTTTTCAGAAACATCAGTTATTTGCCAATGACACTGTTAACCTTTACTTGTAGAAATACTAACACATACTTTATACATTTTGTTTTTCTTACCAAGATCTGCTCGTTCATCTTTTAATGTTTTATTTCATTCCACACACCAATTTGAATCGTTCTGCTTCATCATTCATTTTCCGTTTTTATTTTGTGCCATCTGCAAATACTTTAATTCTTTTAAGTTACTCACCCAAGCCATTCGCTAATACCACTGTAGAGAAACATGTTGTCAGGATTTTTTACTTTCTTCCAGTTGCATCAAATCCCTTGATGTTTTAATGTGGCTTTACGATCCCATAGCTGACACTCTTTCATGTACCAACAAAAGAAACGCGTTGCAACCACCGCCTTTCAGTGCTCAGTATAGTGTGCAACGCGTTTCTTTTGTTGGTATTTCATAACGTTGCACCAGTTGTTATTGTAATACTCTTTCACGTACCCCATGTTTCTCTATTGTCTACAGTAATATTATTTATTTATTTATTTATTTATTTATTTATTTATTTATTTATTTATTTATTTATTTATTTATAACCTGCTCCCAAGGCAGTTTACATAATGGGGTTAAAAGCCCCGTTAAAACATACAATCCTAAAAACATAAAACATTAAAAACCACCATTAAAACATCCTTTAAAAGCAGTCAATAAAAATACTGATGGCACCCGTATACTGATGGCACCCAACTCCATACGCCCTGATGACCTCTCCCAGTGGCTTCATATAGATTTTAAAAAGCAGAGGGGAAAGCACCGAGCCCTGGGGAACCCCACAATGAAGCTCCCAGGGCAGGGAGCAGGAACCCAAGAGAGATTCCAAGATGGCGCCTGGAGCTGTTCATTAAGGAGGAGCTCAGGTTATTTTTCCTTTTTAAACCTTAAATTTAGTTAAATTGGGCAAAAATTTGCTAACAAAAACTACCTTACATTAATTACTTTTTGTGGTGATATTTGTGCGACGGCAAATGAAGGGTGGATGATGCTACAGTTCTACAGAACCAATACACCTCCAGCTCCCTTTGCTGGGCTGCTGTATGGCTGCCGGGAGATGTCGGCAATTGTTGGTAACGGGCCTCAATTTCGGCTTGTGGAGAGCCTTGAGAGCCCAATTCCATTGGCCTGGTTGGGGGGCTGATGGCAGGAGCACCCTGGTGGACTGAGCAGCAGGGAATCGATAGCAAGGGACCCCTTACAATGGTGGGTGCGCCTTCTATGAGGAGCAAATGGCAGTGGTCTTTTTGGCGAGTTGGATAAGGGGAGTCAGTGGCAGAGACACCTCCCCCCCCTCCCCCCGCGCAGCAACGAGTGCAGAGTTCATCACAGCGGCTAGAACAAGTACAGGGAGCTGGTGTTGGGAAGATCCCACTAAAACATGTAGTAAAGAACCAGGCGGCGGGGAACTGGTGGCAGAGGTTTCCCTGGAGTGACAGACTAGGACTATCAGAAATGGCAGACATGGGCTTTTTCGAACTGACTTGTGCTGCCTGCAGTCAAGGAATTACATCGAAGCTTTGCCCTGGTTGTGACTGTGGCCCCCAACAGACCGTCGATAATGGAGTAAGCAGCAAGGGTTGGTGGCAGAAACTCCTGATAGACTGGTTGAGGGAGGGGAGACACTGGCCTTTTCAATTTGGGCTTTGCATCACTATCTCTTCTTTGCCATTGCTTCATTAACTATTAGGAATGTGGGCTGCTAGGTGCAGTTAATTTTTTCCTGTATATTGTTAATTAGTTAGTTCACCTTTGTATTTTATTAAGAAGTGTAGTTAGTTTTTTCTGTATACTGTTAGAGAGGGTAGGTTGAACAGGTATAACCAGTTCCCTTATTGTAGTAATTAGGTAGTATTGTGAGGTTATCCTTGCAGCAGTTGTAGTTAGCGTGGAGAAGTTTTTAGTTTACTGTTATGCATTGATATAGTGTTATGTATTGATACATTGTTAACATATTGTTGTAAATGTATTGACATAGATTTACTGTTAATGTATTGATACTGTCCATGTATTCAATATTTTTGATATGTTAATGCTTTGCTAATGTCTTTATCTTTATCTTTATTAACCTTTAATAGGCATAAAGCTTTGCTAATGTATCGTTGATCTATTGTTATTGTATTGATATGTTTTGATATAGTGCTGTTATAGTACGGATTTAGTATGGATATGTATTGATATGTTTTGATATAGTGCTGCTGTTATTGTTATTAGCAAATTGTTAGGCTTGATGTGTTTAAGTCGCCATCTGTAATGTGATCTTTATTCTTAGTTTTATGTATTTTTTCAGTATTTATTTTGTTATAATGTATACTGTTTTGTTATGTTGCTAGCCGCCCTGAACCCTGCAGGAATAGCGCAGGGTATAAATTGAATTACAAATACTACGACTCTCCAACTGCTACTCTCCCCTGACTTTTACTATGACCTTTACTACATTTATAATCAGAAAAGTACTTTTTGAATTCTTTGTCCTTCCATCAAATATATTACACCTCATAAGAAAGTCTTGCTATATGTACATTGTTCACTAGCTCTGCTTCTTCACTTTCAACAGTTTGAGAATGAAATTATTTTAAAACTGGACCATGAAGTGGAAGGTGGACGTGGAGATGAGCAGTACCTGCAGTTGTTTGAGTCGATGTAAGTACAGCCTTGGAATTATCCTTCATTAATAATTTCTTTCTAATATTTCTATTTTCTGAACTTGACTTTTTTTAAAAAAACCCATATACAGTTTTTTTAAAAAAATACAATTTATCCTAAGCTAATTTATGCTCATATAAGAGGCACTGCCAGTTGAACAAATTTCTACTGATCATTGCAGAGCTGTATGTTGCACTCCATGGTGTTTTTATGGGTATACAAACCAGCAGGAATTGTAGTTTGAGGAACATAGTAGGCTGAAGAAAGATGGGTGAAGTGAGAAAGATTTGTTCCCTAAGCATAATTCTGTTCACAGTGCATAGGATCTAACCCACTACCATCCTTTTACACCCAAATCACCATACAAAATTGTCCACCGCCTATGTTGTAGGATTGCACTTTGGACCCTTGTTGAGGTTTCCTCAGAAACATAGCCTTATAACTGAATGATTATTTCCTTTTGAAAGGTAGATATCTCAGACAATCTGGAAAGGGCAGGAGATAATAGTTAGTATATACACGTAGACACCCAAGTTAAATGTACGTTTCAATTATGTCTATTTCTGCAAAAAAAAATAACACCCAATGTATTATCACCATCATGCAAAATTTTCAGTTTAGGTGCCACACAAATTCTGAGCTACTTCAGGAGTAATGCAAGGGGTCACATCCCCAATTATTCACTCTGGCTGTTTTCAATATGGCAGGAAGAAATATAGATAGAAGTCTATAACACGTTGAAGTTGATTAGATTCCACCAATTCATATAACAGTTCAATTCAGTAGCACTGAAAAATGTCAGGGTGAAATATTGTGGAATTTTCCCAGAATCTCTACAATTTTGAAAGTGCAGATCACCATCATGTTATATAGTCTGAACTGATATATTTGCACAGACAGATGTAACCTCTTAACTCTTGCACAGACATATTTTACCTCTTAACTAAAATTTCTGCTTTCAAAAGGTTTTCCATCAGGGATGCTTGTTTTCTCCAGTCCCATTTCAAAATTTGCATTAAGGTACTTTGATTGTATTGGGATATTTTCCCCCTTAAAAGCATGCAAGTTTGTATGTAGTTTTTGATATATTTGCAGTGTGCATGCAAATTCCTCTATTGTTCAGGAAAAATAGCTAGCACCTTCAGCATCATTACCCTCGTTTCCCTATGTGACCTCTATCCACAGAACTTTAACTGTTCAACCTATTCTCTTCGGGCCATTATATTTCTTCAAAGTGATACAAAGTCTATTTCAAGCTTCACATTCAGAATAAAGAATGAATATCAATCATTTATATAATTAGCAACAGACATACATAATGTATTTTGTTATGAAGTCTTGGTTCCCTGCAATAGAATTTGCAGTCATGGGACATATTAACAACCCAAGAAGATCTGAATGGCAAAGTTAATATGTGTAGCTTGAAACTACATGGCATAAAATTCTTCTTCATAGAAACTGTGCATAGAATGTCAACAGCACCCTTAAGTAATAGGTGTATGGCATTGTGCTTGGGATTGCTAAATGGGTGACAAGTACAGTTGCCAATTCCCTCTTGAGAAATACCTGGAGATTTGGGAGTAAAGCCTGGGGAGGGACCTCAGCGGGGTAAAATGCCATAGAGTCCACCTTCCAAGGCAGCCATTTTCTTCAAGGGAATTGATCTTTGTTGTCTGGAGGACAGTTATTTTTTAATTCTTATTATTTGTTCCACTTCTAAACTGCCCTACCCGCAGAGGGCTCAGGGCAGTGTACATTCACATAAAACAATTCACACTCATGTAAAACAATAAATATAATCAAACCACTTAATATAACTTAATTCAGATCAATAATTCCTGTGTTAACTGATGGCGACCTTCCTACCCTATACCCGCCCACGGGAGACCAGGATGGTATGAGGGTCTGGTGGTCACCCCGGCTGGCCAAAAGCCTGGCGGAACAGGTCCGTTTTACAGGCCCTGCGGAAGCTCTGCAAATCCCGCAGGGCCCTGGTCTCCTTAGGGAGCCTGTTCCACCAGGTATGGGGCAGGGCTGTAAAAGTCTCCTGGCCTTTGTCGAGGCCAGCCTGATCTGTTTTGGGCCAGAGATTTCCAGCAGGCGCTCCTCCATAGAGCAGAGGGCACTATTAGGGCAATATGGGGAGATGTGGTCCCTCAGATATGTAGGCCCAATGCCGCTGATGGCCTTAAAGGTCAAGACCAGCACTTTGAAGATGGCCCGGAACTCGATGGGCAGCCAGTGTAAATGGTGTAAGACCAGAGTCATCTGGTCCCAACTAGCTGTTCTGGTAAGTAGTTTGGCTGCCGCATGTTGAACGAGTTTCAGTTTCAGGATCGCTGTCAGAGGCAGGCCAGCGTAGAGTGCATTAAAATAATCTAGTCTAGAGGTGACCGTTGCATGGATTACTGTGGCTAGGTCAGTATGGGACAGATATGGGGCCAATTGTTGTGCCTGACGCAGATGGTAAAAAGCAACCCAGGCCGTTTGAGTGACCTGGACGTCTAATGATAATGTAGGATCCAAGGTCACACCCAGGCTCTTAACGGTCAAGGATAGATGTAAGGCCTTGCCGTCTAGCGAAGGCAGACAAAAGTCCACCGGTCTCTCCCCTCGTCCCAGCCACAGGACCTCCATCTTCGCAGGATTTAGCTTCAACCGACTTGCTCTCAACCAACCTGCTACGGCTTCTAAACAACATTGGAGAGCTCCAGGGGCTGCAGACAGGCTGCCCTCCATCGTGAACACGAGCTGGGTGTCATCAGTGTACTGGTGGCACTGCAGCCCAAAACTCTGGACTAGACTTGCCAGGGGGCACATGTAGATATTAAAAAGCATCGGGGAGAGGAACGCCCACTACGGCACCTCACATTCAATGGGGTGTCACCTGGAGTTCTCACACACACACACACACACACACCCCGATACTACCTGCAGTCCCCGATTTTGGAGGAATGAGGCCAGCCAATCCAAGGCTGACCCACAGATAATCCTGGAGGTAATGAGATAAAGTTTCTGCTATATTTCCCCTGCAATTTTATTAAATCCTGGCCCAGGATCAGTATACATTCATGTGTTATTAGATGAATGAATCAAATTACCAAACAGATCACTCTTGATGATTCATCTGCAATTAGTCCAATACAATTCCTAAAATGGCTTTTGAATTTTTAATGAGTTAGCAAATGCTGGAAGGGAGAGAATTTGGGTGGGGGAGACTTGGAGCTGGAGGGGAACCTGCAGTTAGTTCTTATTTGATGTTTATGGTGGGGCAAATTAAAGGAATATTTGTCAGAGACCTGTTAGGGATCTTCTCACCACTTCATCTATCTACTACTTCTTCTATCTTCTATCATTGTAATCCTCCTGTGCGTGATTGGCACACTTGTATTACCATGTTGCTGTGCCAAACATCCACAAGCCAGGTAACAATTGAACTAAGGATGTAGGTAGGGAGGGATTCTTGGGTCCAACCCCCCCATTACATATCCGAAGCTGCGCACCCCATTTGTGATTTTAAAAAATATTTTTAAGTGTTGGTTTTTGGGCCGCAGGGGGCTCACTTTTTAGGCTAGCTGCACAAAATATTCAGGGATGTTTTGGGACACTCTCCTGATGATACTACCCAGGATTGGTGAGGTTTTGTTTAGGGAGTCCAAAGTTATGGACTCCCAAAGGGATTGCCCCATCCCCCATTGTTTCCAATGGGATTTAATAGAAGATGGGGGCTACACCTTGAGGGTCCATAACTTTGGACCCCCTGCACCAAACTTCACCAAACCTGGGTGGTATCATTAGGAAAGTCTCCTAAAAATACCCTGAAAGTTTGGTGCTGCTAGCTTAACAATTGCACCCCTGACAGCAGGCATCCCCCCCCAAGTTTCCCCAGATTCTCCTTTTAAATGGCATGGATTTAAAGGGAGAATCTGAGGTCCCCAGTTTAAACATTGAAAGTGATGCTGTTCCAGGGTGGGGGATAATCCACCCCAAAACAGCATTAACTTCAATGTTGTTTTAATTGGGGACCCCAGACTTTCCCTTTAAGGTGTATTTAAAAGGAGAATTTGGGCTCTTTAGTTTAAACACCATTGAAAGTGATGCTGTTTGGGGGTGGATTCCAGCATCACTGTGGCCGCCCATGGGGGTGTGTGCGCACTGGGCTCCATTTGCCCTAGCTACGCTTCTGCCCAGAGCGGAGGGCAGAAGGGGCTGCTGGCTGCTGGCTGGGAGCCCAGCTGGTGGGGGGAGGGCAGGGCAGGGGAGTCTGCTGTCCCCAGCCTCAGAGAGCTGTTTTTATAAGTACCGAGGCTGGGGCGGAACTTGGGGATGCGTGGTCATGCCCCCAGAGGTGGGTGGGGGTGTGCCCCCCCGACCCCCCCTAAAAATCTATACCTGTATACTGTTAGAGAGGGTAGGTTGATATGTATAGTACTTTGTGATCGTCTGAACCAATTAGCAACGCCAGCACCAGGAGAGGGAAGTCATAGTCATCAAACCTGCATAGGAAAACCCATGTTTTGTTTTTTGTTTTTTCACTGTGGTTAGTTCATAAAACCAGGACTTGGCTCACAATTAATCATTCAAATCCTGGTTTGGCTTGACAAATACTGGTTTTATCACCATTGTTCATTCCCTCAGCTTGAATAGTATCAGGAAATTAGCCAGGATTAAGTCAAGATATTCATGTGCATACATCATGCAAAATCTATTTACAACTGAGTGTTGGTTGATAAACCAGTTTCAAACTATAGTTTCAGATCCTGGTTTGATGTACTGTAATTAAATAAAGATGGTAGAGTGGGCCATAGTCAAATGATCTCTGCCATCACAATTGTGTTATTGGAATATATTTGAATCAAGCAAGATATCTTCTATCTTATCTTCACAAAGTACTAAAATATATATTGTAATAAATTGCTATTTGCTGGCATTTTTACATTGTTCTGTTTGTTTACTTAATGACCTCTGTTTTGGGTGACTCTGATCTAAGTTCATGTTTCTTTTTCACATGTTATCTGAATAGCAAGAAAAATGCCTTTGACAATGGAGACATAATCAACAGTTAGGACATAAACTGATGAATAGTAAGACACCAATTTAGCAGAACATTTTTGCAAAGGACAAATGGAAACCTCTATACAATCATTATTTTTATTCTTTTATTACCGTAAGTCTCCTAAATATAGTAGAAGGCCTAGAAAATGACCTGTAGACATTAGACTCATTTTTGTTACTGATATAAATAGGACTGGTCTTAGGTACAGCCTAGATAGAACCTGCTTTGATTAAATTTAGAAGGTACTCAGAGCTCTTGAAGGAAGAGTAGGGCATAAGTGAAATAAAAATACAATATAAGAGAAATAAAAAAACAAAAAGACAATACAGAATCTTTTAAAACATTTCTCATTGAAAAGTAGGCCAAAGCCCTAATTTTCCTATGGAAATAAAATTGCACGAACATTAAAATATAATGTAATAATGATGCCTAATAAAAACAGAATAGATTGGATTTTAAATAATTTTAATAAATTACAAAGTATCTTTGCGTAAGTAAAGAATACCCATACATTATAAGACAGTTTTGCATATAAATTGAAAACAGCTAATGAAACCCAGGGAAATCAAGAATCTTACATAATGTAACAAAGCAACAATTCAAGACAGACTGTGTAATTGCATTTTAGGATTGTGGAATGTAACTGAACATTTGCTAACTTCTTGTCATTATTTTTCTGTGCAATATCTCTTATGGTTTCCATAATTTATCAGGCTTAAAACCCTTAATGGAATTGGTTAGTTACTGCTGTAATCACTTAAATGTTAAATTGAAATCTGGAAAGGCAGGGTGATTTTACAGGAGATATGTAAATGCAAAAAAGAAAGTTCTTTGGGGGAACTGTGACTTTTTCAGAGGACACGAACCCTGTCGTTCACATTAATAAAAATAAAGCATTAAAAATTCATTCAGTGCTGTGACATCATATCCTCAGCGTGTCAGGATAAATGGAGGTTCAACCAAACATAGTATTCCTGAATAAGCTAGTCTCTCCTTTTCTAGAAGACGTGAACGTTGGTAATAGAACAAAATGCTATATCCTGTTCAACAAAAAACCCTAAGTAAAACTGTAACTTCATCCACCATTTCCTCCTGCCCCTCCCCCACAATGCTCCATGCCTCCCACTGGTCACAGCTTGTTCCAGCCTAAACGACAAGTGGGAGGCATGGAGCACATGGCAGATGAAGTTACAATTGTACCTAGGGCTTTATGTGGAACAGAATATATAACAGGAACATTGAACTGGCTTAAACTGGCAGCAGCCAAACCCTTACTCCAGGTGCCACTGTGGTAGTGATCCATGGTGGCGATGGAACTTGTATCCTCTCAGACAAAGAGTAGTGAACCTAAATCATGGATCTTCCCTTGCTTACCTAAGTCAGTGTGTTGGAAAACATAGCACCATTGTGTGTTTGTTTCTATAATATGGTGATATTGTAGGCCACAGAGATAAAAACGTCATCAATTTTATACAGACAGGTCTCAGATTCTAAGATCACAAAGATAATTGCATATATCTCCAGATTGGACTATTGTAACTCGCTCTACGCGGGCCTTCCCTTGCGTTTGATTCGGAAGTTAAAGTTGGTCCAAAATGCAGCTGCGCGTTTGCTCACAGGTAATGCCACCTGGGATCATATCCAACCTGTGCTACGCCAGCTGCATTGGCTCCCAGTGGAGTTCCGAATCATCTTCAAGGTGCTGGTGCTGACCTTTAAGGCCTTACGCGGCCTGGGACCTTCGTATCTTCGGGACCGCATCACCCCACATGTCCCAATACGGCCTCTTCGTTCAGCAGAGGCCAATTTACTGGTGGTCCCTGGCTCCTCGATGATACGGCTGGCCTCCACGCGGGCCAGGGCCTTTACAGCCCTGGCCCCAGCCTGGTGGAACGCTCTTCCACCAGCTGTCCGGGCCCTGCGGGACCTTACAGAATTCCGCAGGGCCTGTAAGACGGAGCTGTTCCGCCGGGCCTTTGGAGGTACCAGCCGTTGATGGTGCCCCCCCCCCTCCCGTGGCCTTTACATCTGTGCCTCTGCCATCTCGGGATTTGCTGCCCTTCCCTCTCTGAAAGAGGGTGAAATTAGATTGTCGGACGCCATCTTACAAATTAATTTAATTATTCTTTTTAGTCCTTTATCTAATGCTGCTTTTAAAGGTTTTAACTGTTTTTATCTGTATACAATGATTATCGTTTTGTACACCGCCCAGAGCCCCTAGGGGATGGGGCGGTCTAAAAATCTGAAAAATAAATAAATAAATAAATAAATATGATACCAAGGTGCCTTGTCATAAATCCTCTGTCACACTCTTCCCCCTCAATTCAACCTTTAAGAAGAATATATATTAGAGTATCTTGTACACCTTGCTGGTTCTTACAGAGATTTCTTTCCTTTCAGACTCACAGAATGTTCTTTGCAGTACCCTCAGATTGCCAAAACAGTTGAAATTTTCGTGAACTTAGTTAAAGGTCTTTTGGAAAAATTATTGGATTACCGGGCTGTGATGAATGATGAGAGCAAGGACAATCGAATGAGTTGCACTGTTAATTTATTGGTACGTGTTTGAATGAAAAATTGTTTTAGAATGAAGAGATCCATATATGTAATTGTTTAGGATGTTGCAGGCTATTTAGCCTGTTTTCCTTTTATTATGTATATTTCTTTGGAAGATGACTGCAACTGCATTTTGCTTGTTTTTGTTCCTAGTGTGCACCTTCAATTTGTGACATTTAAATGCCATTCTTACTCAACTGATGCATAAACACCATTGCAGTACTATACATTTAGTGGGGAAAGCTTGGCATGAGGAAACAGCAAAAGAATGACTCATGGTTTCAGTTTGTAAAACGGAGAAGTAAAAACTACATGGGGTTATCAAGTTGAAGTAGTGAGGTGGATCTGTTGTGGCCTGTTCCTATGTAGTGGAGGTTGCACTAAGAAAAATTTGCTTGCATCTAAACTTGGTCCTTCTACAAATGTAAGGTGGCATGCAAGACTTTACATAAATTGCTCCCAGTCTTTGCATGAAGACTTGCATGTTGCACTAGTGCTTGTACTAATGATGTTCATGGATCCACACTAAGGCCCTTTCCGCACGGGCCAAAAACAGCGCCTAGGGACGGCAAAAACGCTTTCCCTAGGGAGATGTTTGCATGGGGGCGCTTACCTCGTCTCCTTGCTTCTGGCTCATCACAGAGACCAGGGGCACGCCCCCCTGGCCTGCAACTCTAGAGCCATCGCTCCAGCCTGTGGGGGCGTGTCCCCTGGCCTCTGCGACAAGCCGGAGGCCAGGGGACGAGGTAAGCTTTCAGGGACGGCGCAGCCTGTGCGAAGGCTGCATTGCTGCCTGCCACCCTCTCGGGACCGTCCATGTGAACGGTCCTGGGGGGGTGTGCATCGGCGTCTTTTACGCCGACACGCCCCCGCACCATTGCGGTGTAGAAAGGCCTAAGAGCTCAATCCAGGGTGGGGGAGGGGAGAATGAGTTGTGGAAGTAGCAAGGGCCTGTGCCAGCAAGTTTGCCCAACTGACTTGCTTGTGTAAGGGGCACCTATACCAGCAGAGAGAACGAACACCCTGGTGGGTGGCCACCACACAGGTCTGTGGTGCCCAAACTCAGAAGGGCCAGCTGTCCCAGAGCGAGTGCACCAGTGCAACTGGGGGCAGGCCAAGGACATTTCTGTGGGTAGAGCCAACTTCAATCAGTTTCCAGCTTTCTACAGACTTACACCATCAGAAAGTTTGGCGTTTTCAATGTGGTTTTTTCATGCAGCCTTAGTTTTTTTGTTTTCGAGCCTTCTCACATTGCCTGAAACACCTTTGGAGGTAGCGCAACAGTGCAGAATTGGCACCGCCCCTGACCACTGCACCCTCTGGATTAGACTATAAGTGACTTTTGTAGGCTCCGACTCTTCGGTGTTGTAAAATTTAGCATTTAGTATTAATAGCAACATAATTTCAACAGAGATCCAAAATAATAGAAACCCCAATTAAAGCTTTAAAACTGTAAGGGTGAAAAGCAACACAATGATGAAATGATTCTCTAAATGAAACATTTTGTCCATTATATGGCTTTTGTAGAATGCAAATAACCATTACAAAGTCCTCTATGTGGAAAGATTATCACATTTCATTCCTTTTCCTTCCTTAGAATTTCTACAAGGACATTAACCGTGAAGAGATGTATATAAGGTATGGTAATTGCTCTTCTGGTTTTGGTGTTGAAGACAGCAATATTGCTTTTCCACCATATAATCTTCAGTACGTTATGCAGATTTGTAGTAAATATCTGACAGCTCATCATTCATTTCAAGATTGCAATGTTCCAAGACTCAGTCTACCTATAAAAATATTGTTTGAGCCTTCTGAAAACTTGACTGCATCAAACATATACATTAACTGCAATTTCCTCATGGTGTTTGGTTGAGTTAACCAATTAGATTCTCAGCTATCTTGGTTTTTTTATGATTATATTTTGTGGACAAAATTTGAAGCAATTTGATAAATGGAGTCCATCTCTACTTCTTTTAATTTGATAAAAACTATAAACTTGTAGGATGTGTTGCAGTTTGTAACACTACATTTAGAAACAGATCAGAAGTCAGGGAACTCTTTTCAAAAACAATGTATAGCTTTTTGTCCAATCTACGCATCAAAGCCTAAAAATATGTTTAATTATAAAAATAGGTAGGCATGAAACAATAGTTTTTTTTTCTAATAATGCCGTATTCAGAGGTCATGCTATTTAATTAGCCAGGCATACAGCTGGATTTTTCTTTTTTATCATCTCCAACTCCAGGTTCAATAAAGCAAAGCAACCAGCATCCTTCAAACCTGTACATTAAAACTGGCATGTGTGTCCAAATGGATGGTTTATAGAGTGTGAACTTTGGAGTTATGTGGAACTGGATGTTTAGCTGTGCTTCTAGTTTCTTATATGTTTTTCCACTCTCAGAAAAATAAAAGCTCTAACCAAGATTAAAAAGAAAAACCCTTGTTATTTTTTAAATCTATATCTCAACAATTTGTTATCTTATCTCCAAACATCACTTAATGATGGGAACCCATGATCAGATCCACAATATGTAAAATAGTGAGCAATGCTAAGTAGCTCTACCTAGAAGTAAGCCTGTGTTAATTCACTGGCATTTACTCCTAGGAAAGTGCTCTTGGGATTGTACTTAGTTACAAAATACAGCAGTGGGGAACACATGATCCTTTATCAGGGCTGCAGCACTGGGAAAGATTAACTTAACTCTCTCCTCCATGCCATTTTCCCAAATAAAAACAGCCCCTTGCCAACTTCCAGGGAAATGTCAAACACAATTAGGGTAACTGTCTTTTCCACTGGTAAGAGTAGAAAACTCTTCACAACATCCCTTCGCAACATCCCTAGTCCCTAAGCTATGTTAGGATCCTTTCAAATGCTTTGTAGTTAAATTATTGCAGGATCAGATTCAGAGGTGGGATCCAACCAGTTCTCACCACTTCTCTAGAAGTGGTTACTATTTTTTTCTGAGTGCTGAGAAGGGGTTACTAAAGCAACCTCCCTGCCCAATAGCCCCATTGGCGCTATGCCACTGTTTGAATCCCACCACCATCATAACCTGTTATTAAAATTTTTAGATCCCACCACTGATCTGATTCCTACCATTTTATGTGTTTTGGTCTTCAGTGTCTGGCAAAACCTATGTTTCTCCAGATCTTTTTGCACTATCAACTGTAATTCTTAGATAATTTATGCATCATTATTAGCTAAATATGTAATTATAAGAAAGCATAAAAATTGAGTATTTATAATTTTGAGTTTTTCAGTCCAGAATGCATTTTTGCAAGAGGTATAAAAAGTTTCCTTCCCTGTTTTGTATCTTTGCCCTGGAGACCAAATCTTCAAACAGCTTGCTATACTTTCACTTGTATTCATGTTTTCTGCCTTTGCTTCAGAATGGCAACAGCAGGAAAGAAAATGCTCAGTCCAGTCAAAATGAAAAACTTCAGTGTGCTAATGATTACATTGTGAGACAATTCTGTTTTAAGACTTGATTTGGGAACTGAAGTTTGCCTGTTGACAACTGTGTTCACCATGCTCAAGACTAAAAAACATCATCATTAATTCAAAGTAACTGTAAAGTCTGGATGTATTTCCTTTTGTCTTCCCTCTGCCTATTAACAGGTACTTGTATAAACTTCGAGATCTTCATTTGGACTGTGAGAATTACACTGAGGCTGCATATACCCTTCTGCTTCATGCATGGCTTCTGAAAGTAAGCTGTCTTTTCATGTTTGGATATGTTGGTGTAATGGTCATAGAATATGAGAGACAAGCAAGGACAAATAAGTTGCTGCTGAAAAGAGCTAGTGGTTAGCACAGGATCTGCAGTATTGTAGAACTGAGAGTCAAGATATGCTACCATATGCTACCCTCTTAGAGGGGAGTCCGGACGTTCCCTTTCCTTAGGGAGGCCTCTAATTAAATTGGGTTTTGGGGTGCCTGATATCTTTGTATTGACCGCTGCTTTTAATAGATTTTAATAGATTTTATTGGTTTAATAATTTTACTGATTGTAATGAATATTGTTGTGCACCGCCCAGAGCCCCGCGGGGATGGGGCGGTCTACAAATTCAACAAACAAACAAACAAACAAACTTTTCTGAGTCAGTGCCATGAAGTTGCATTAATAGTTGCTATTCCAGCATTAGCTTGTTCCTTAAAAGGGCAAGCAAATAGCTTGCAGAAGATCTGCCCTGTTACGCTGTTCCATTAAATCATATATATCATAGTGTAGCAGTTGCCGTTAAAAATGGATTCATATTTTTAAAGAGTCAGGCTTAAGAAGTGGGGAAGCTGAGTTGTCACGCTCAGTCTTTACAGGCTTAAGACTAAAACAGTCATAACACTGAAATGTAGACTACCAAGGGGATAGCGTGGAAACATGCAATAGCAAACCACCTCCTTACTTTGAAAACCTACCAGGTCATCGAAGTCAGCTGCAACTTGATGACACATACCCAAACACACACTCAACCAGATCTCCCCAGCATTTTAACAAGGCTACTGAGGGGACCCAGTTCTGATGAAACAATGGTGCAGGAAGGGGTTTCCTTGCCACAAAGCTTCATAAATTGAACCTATAGCCGCCACAGACACTGGTAATAGCTGTGGAAAAAGTGAAAGGCCAGCGAAGGACAAGGGACCTTTCCAAAGGAAACAAAAGCATGAGGGGTTCAGTTTGATTTTTTATTTGTTTGGGGACCCAAATCATCTTCCACTTTTCTCCTCCCCTCCATTTTATCCTCACAACAACTCCATGAGGTAGTTTAGGTTGAAAGTGTATGATTGGCCCTAAGTTATCTAAAAAAAAATTCTTGGTAAAGCAAGAATTCGAATGTGGGTCTCTCACCTAGTTTGAGATCCTAGTTTGCCAATCTAATACTCCACAATGGCTTCTTTAGTGAAATCATTCAAGGGTAGAAACATTATGACTTGCACTGTGGCCTCACTTTGAATATTGGGGCCATGCACAGCAGCTTAATCTCCTTTTCAAAGCACTGGATCTGATCATATACATTCCAGCATTTCATTGTTTTGTTTTATTTTTTAGTCCTTACAGGACTCCCTTGAGTCTGGTCTTCCTTGCCTGAGTCTGGTCTTCCAGAACATGCCTCCTAATTAACCCATCAACTGGAATTCATGTTTCAGACATATGTAAACATGACATTTGGAAATGCCCCTCAGGGGTCAACTGTATATTATATGCATATATTAATACCATGATAACATTTAAAAATGGAAAAGCAGATCATGTGGGACTGATGGAGTGTGTATCACTAAAGGACATAATCCTCCCCCCCCCCATTCAATTTTCCCTAGATGAATACCTCTGCCCTAAGAACCTTGCCCCTCCTGTCACATTTAAAATGTACATTTGGTTCATAGTGAAATATTGTTTGACAGACAACAAGAAGCTGGTATGAAGAAGAAACCTGAAAATGATACTATGCTATAGACTTGGAAAATTCTAAGGTTCATCTTCACTTAGGTTCATCTTCCAGTCTTCCTTATCTAACAATGCAACCCACTGAAATGAATGGGCTCAGAATGGAGTAACTCTCCGTAGGGATGCACTGAAAGTCTCTGAAGTTGCAAAGAGCTGAATTTCAGTTAAGGAGAATCATCCACCTTTTTAGGTCTTAGCCTGAACCATTGTTTGAACAAGAACCTCCATAAGGAACCAGTTTCTTGACAGTGGCTGTTCACTTTCTATCTGACTTACAATGCATGCATTACTACTCAGGTTTGTAACAAACTTCTCAGGGCAAAGTCTGATGTTTCATCATTACTCCACACAGGCTCTAAGAGAACATGTAGCTGTGTTCATGTGTTGTACTTATTTTCTTCTCAGTGGTCTGATGAACAGTGCACTCCTCAAGTCATGCAAACAGAATTTCAGGCTTCAAAAACACACCGACAACTGAAAGAACACTTGTATGAGAAGATAATAGAATACTTTGACAAGGGAAAGGTAAGTTCTATTTTTTTAATCCCTGCTAAACATGTCCATTCTATGGTCTATACTTTAGTTCATTATGTCTTCATTGCAGTCCTACATGGGCCTTTGCAGGTGCAGGCTGACTGCCGAGTACTGACCAGAAGGCTTCTAGAAGTTTGTGAATGCTTGGAGAGCTCTCCCTCTTCTCCTTTAGAGCCAAGAATGGGGTGGTTTATCACCCAAATGGTCATATGAAAGAATGTGGGGATAGTACTCTTCCCTCAGTTCTCTCTTCACCACTGTGGGGAGAGGATCTGGTTCAGAACAAAGTGTAGCCACACCTGGGATGTGGCTACTATTGTGGGGGGTGGGACCAGTCGAGGGCGGTTTTTGCCCAGGTAAAGGCAAGGGAGCGGCTTCAGGTCCCGGCTCATGCATGTGCGAGGGCCAGGTCCCAATTGGACACGTTCACTGAGAGCACGTCATCGGAGTGGGCCAGGCAGGGCCTATAAAAGCACGTCATCGGAGTGGGCCAGGCAGGACCCTGAGACTATTTGCCAACATGTCCACTCGGACTTGAGATGCTAGACTGTGAACTTACCCACCCTATTCCTTTAAATAAGAGTCAGTGTTGACTTACATGCTTTGTCATATCCTGGTTGCGGGTTGTGCATGGGGTGTGTGTGATCTGCTGGGAAAGGGGAGCTAGGGGAGATCCCCTGTGATTACACCTCCTTAAGAGGTAGGGGTGGAGCAAGCTGGCAGTTGGAATGCCCCGTGGGGGGCTAAGAGGCCTTGCACCCCAGCGGCGGTTGGAAAGGGGCACCAGACAGGGGCACATTGCCCAACTGGAATGCCTCACTCTAACCTCGTTGCTGCAGTCTATTCCTCCAGCAGGCAGGCTTGAGGAATTTGGTTGACTCTGGGGAATAGCACTCGGGCTGCCCAGAGACCTCCCATGCTGTGCCACTTGCGTTCTTCTGTTCTATGTCAATAAAACCTCTGGCTGTGGCCAATTTTCTTTCCCACAAATTAGTGTTTGTGTTATTATTCCGAGTCGGTATTAGGTAACTGGAACAGGAGGGTCCACACCTCGGCCCACAATGAGCATGAAGAATGCCTCTTCTGTCTCGGCAAAACTCATGTTTCTGATATGTGCCTTTCTTGACACCTTTTCACTCCAAAGGCCAGGCATGAACTGGTTTCGGTGGGAAAAGACTTTCACTTTGTTGGTTGCTCCTTTTATAGGTCTTCAAAGAGGATAGGTTTGCCATTTGTCGGTTTGTATTATTCTATCTGGGCCATCTTCTGACATGGCTTTTGTGGGCCCATAAGCTGCATCGGAGCCCTCTCTTTAGAAGACCAAAAAGGTAGTTAAAATTACATCTCAAGGCAAGCTGCTATCTTTCTGACCCTGAGACGATTTGCCAACATGTCCACAGTTGAATTCCCCGTATGTCCACCAGAGGTCACTTCTCAACATGGATTGCTGTCATCTCCTCAGTGTGAAGCTTCAACAACAGTGTGGAGCCTCAACAAGCTCCTATCAACAGTTACTCTTCCAAGTTACTCTGAAGACACTTTGAAGATCCATCTCCAGTTTCTCCAATGGAGGACCTCAAGCTCTACTCAGAGCAATTGATTCAAATGGCTAAATCCTTGGGCACTAACTATGTTCAGTAAAATCCGAAATGCTCAGACCTAATCATGAGTGTTCTTTATGGTGCTGATACAGGGCTGATAGTCCTCCCTTTTATTAATGGCATCCAATAAATTTTTGAGTGGATGTGGTTTAAACCTTCCTCTAGTCAAGCCTCCACAAAAAATAGAGAATTTGTGTATAATGAAATAGCAGGGGCCTGTATTCCTTTTTCACCACCCCATACCTAATTTCATAGTTACGAAGCTGTTTCCCTCATGTTACAAATCCGGTTCCCATTCATCCTTTATGGATGAGAGGAGGAAAATAGACACTTGGCATCAAAAAGTGTACTCGGGTGCTTTAGGTCTCAGAGTTTCCAGTTTCACTGCAATGATGAGTCATTATCAAATGTTGCTTTGAAAACATATGTCACACGTAATCAGTTCTTATCAGAGGATAAAAATACTTTTTAAGATTCTGTTTGCTGATGGTTCCAAACTAGGAAGGCAGCAGTTAAATTCTGCCAGTCATATGGCTGAGAGTGCCAGCAGAGCCGTAGCCTTTGAAGTTATTTTGAGGAGGCACACTTTGCCAGTTCTTCCTCATTACCCCCTGACACTAAGGCTAAAGGCAAAGACCTTCCTTTTGAGGATAAGACCCCCTTTAATGAGGAAGAAGACACCATCCTAGACAGGATCAGGAAAAGTCACCTTACTATAAAGTCATTGGGTATTACCTCCCAGAGCACTGCAACTTTCAAATGTATTTTCCACATTATTCCACTAAATACTCCCATGGTATACCATACCACTTCCAACAATCCAGTTCAGGAGCATATCTGCCAGAGGGACATGAGGGGTCAATTGACCCTGGCACCACCCATTAGATCATGTAGGGGGCGCAAAATTGCACCCACATGCCTCCTGTGGAGAGGCACCCTCGCTAGGAGCCTGCTGCAGGCCCACCAGCCTCCTTTTATCTGTTCCTCTCCCTTTTCCTAGACCCTGGGCCTAATCTGCACCTTCTCCATGAACTACCTCCCAGTACTGCTCCAGCTGTCTCTCAGCCCTCTTAATCTTCACCCTGCTCCCTGACTCAGGAGTGGGGCTACTGCCGGTTTGTTGGCTGGCAGTGGAGGCTGTTGCTCTCCGGACGGCCTCCTCACCCACCAGTGTGTTTAGCCACTCCTCCATGCTCAGCCCTTCTGTGCTGTCCTCAGGGGCCTCAGCATGTCCTACAATCTCTCTGCCATTGTCAGGGTCGGCACAGCTTACCCCCAGCCTCCTGTGGCCATTGAGCAGGCCTGCAGCAGGCTCCTGCCCCAACTTCCCCTTCAGCTGGCAGAGGAGGGTGACAGCGGTCCCAGGCAGCCTGGTGGAGCCGGGCCTGGCAGGGCTGGACCGAAGGCTGCCTGGTGGGCCCGCAGCAGGCTCCTGATTCCACCAGACTGCCTGGGACTGCTGCCACCCTCCTCTGCCCTGCCAGGCTGCCTGGGACTGCCACTGTCCTTCTCTGCCAGCTGAGGTAAGTGGGGTGGGGGGGCACTTGAGGAGGTGTTGCCCCGAGTGCCATTTTCTCCTGGTGCACCTCTGATCCTGTTTTAGGTCTCCATTTATTGCCCAGTAACAAGGGAAACAGAGACAAAAGGGGACAAAGCTGGGTAGTCCCCCAGGGATCCTCCATCTAGAGGAAAACAAGCCATGTGACTACAGATTTTAAAATGCCCTTTTTGTGACTGATTGTCATTTTTTTCTGACCATTGCTGGCACAACCCAGCCAAGCTCAACTGAGCCCAGGGATTTGGAGGACTCTTCAGGTGAATAGCCAGATGGTGGCACACAACTCTACCCCCAGCTGAAAGCAGTGGAGCTGAAGGAGGAGGCAGCCCTCATAGGGTCAGTCCCAGGGCCACAACTGGAAACCAGCACGGATGCTGTGGGCTCGGACCCCAAGCCACAACTAGGCACCAACTCAGAAGCTCCTTGGCCTTCCGATGCCATGCCACATGGAGCTCCACTTGCTCTCCCCCTGCATGCCCTGAGCCCCATGAGTGGGGCAGAAGAAGGAGGCATAGCATGGACTTTGCAGCCCTGCATTACCCTAGCCCCTGCAACACCCTAGCCATACTATGAATATTTATGATATGATATTTATGAGTAGACATGTTATAATATTGTATGTATGAGATGGAATTGTGGAAAGATGTCCTTGTTTAGAGTTGATACCAGTCCCAGAGCAATGGTCCTTCCATCCTGGTTATGTTTACGAATGTTTCATGTTGCAGATGTGGGAAGAAGCATTATCCTTGTGCAAAGAACTGGCAGAGCAATATGAAATGGAAGTTTTTGACTATGAGCTTCTAAGCCAGAATCTGGTAAGAAATCAGCTCTGTAGGTCAGGTAGACTTTCTGTTATAAACTCAGAATTCAGAGATACAAAGATACGATTCTAATATAAGGATATTTTGTTAACATTTGTTTAATGTTTTCACATGCTCCTGTAGATTGTGTTCATTTACCATTAACTGAATATGCGTTGCCAGGTGACCTGAAAGTTATGCCTACAATAGTTGATTTCTCATGCCTTTTGCACCCACAAAAATTGGTGTTTGAACTGTTAAGTGATGGACATGCATGTGAAAACTGAAACAAATTGCAACCTAGTATAGTTTTACTTATGGCTTTATAAATAGTAAACCATTCCAGAAGAAAGAAAAAATGGGCTTTTGCTTTCTTGCCTTCTTAAATTAGCATATGCCTGGTCAGTTAAATCGTACTGTTAGTTGTGAAATTATTATGATGTTCTCAAAAATCAATGCAATGGAGCAGAGTAAGTTGTTTTTTTTTAAAGCAAACCAAAGAAGTCTTTAAAATGTGCCCAATTAAGTTTATCAGGCTGGAAAGAAAGGTTTCCAACTGAATATCACAAATGTACTGACTTCAATAATAAACGGATGCAAAATTAAATGTTTAGATATATTAATCATAATGCCCTTTATTATGCTTCTAAAACAGTGGTTCCCAACCTGGGGTACGTGTACTCCCAGGGGTGCACACCAGAGTGTTTGGGGATATGTGGAAAAAATGCATAATGGGTTTGCTAAAATTGGGGTACAGTTTTAGGGAAATGGGTTACCAAGGGGTACATGAGGGACAAAAGTTTGGGAACCACTGTTCTAAACCACAGAGAAGAGGAAAATTATTTTAATTCTCAGCAAAATTAGGCATGTCATCTTAAATTAAAATTTATTTCAATTTATCTTGAACAAGAACTACATTAAAGTAAATATTCTAGAACCTTGTTATATGTGCATCTGCAATTTTTTTAGAATGTTTCCAATTTCTTTCTATGACATTTATGACTAGTGTTGGCAGTGTCTGCCATACTGAGCTGTTTACATAGCTTTATTGTTTACCACTGTTTCTCACAGTGGACCAAATCTTTACCAAGATTGCAAAGGGCATACATAGTCCATTTCAGTCCTCTAGGTTTGCTCTAGATTTCAGCCATTGCGACAACTGATACTTCCTTTGCAACTTTTCTTTCCAATGCAGTGATTAGCTCATTCATCATTTTTATGGTGGTTAACTGTTGTAGCCATTTTTATTTCTTCATGAAAAATATGCAGATGCTTTTTAAAAGAACTCCATTCAATGCATAATAATTATGTACCTGAAGTATTGGGAACTTTCACTACTTTGTTCATGAAATAATTTGTGTTTGTGTCGTGTGATGCTAAAGTGAATGTTTTGTGACTTTGCTTTCAGATACAGCAAGCCAAATTCTATGAAAACATAATGAAAATTCTACGGCCTAAGCCAGACTACTTTGCTGTTGGATATTATGGCCAAGGGTTCCCTACATTTTTAAGGGTAAACAAATCTACACTGTGTACTTTGTCTTTAATAACTATATATACCTACCTCTAAAAACAACACTCTGCCAAATAAAACAGAGCTGTCCTCTAAAGAAGAGATTCATCTTCATTTTGTTCTACAGTACTCAGGATTTCTCTGTTGCAGTTGTCTGAGGCGTCATTTGTAACAATAGTGCATGTCACAATTTCATAAAGAAATATGATGTAGCGTATGTTTTTTGCTGCTGTTCTCAAGGTTAGGAGAGCTTATGATGTTAGTAATAGACTGAGAACAGAGTAGTGTGTAACTTTCCATAATAATTATAATTAAGAGAGGATTTATTGCTAAAATAATCCTAATGAGTGACAATAGTGCAAATCAATAGATTAAAACAAGATGCAATACGTGTCACATCTAATATAGTTTCATCTTTGTAAATTATCATTCATAAATACTTCATTTGTTTATTCATTTTGAAGTATTATATACAAACTCACATGTTTGTACCATTCTGGTTGCTATTAGTGGCTTAAACCTCTGGCAGCCCCATCCAGAGCTGTTGGGTGGGTAAGGACAGCGCAGCTTCAACTCCACTTAGTTGCTACAAAGCTCTGCTACAAAAGGCTTTCCTGTGGTGGGGAAAGCCCAAACAGTAAAAAACAAAAACAAAATAGCACTCACCTCACACTCCCCTATGGTGCAGAATAGAGATTTGCCACGAAAATCAGGTATATCTCAGCCGGTGGTTCTGCTGCTGGACAGGAGCTGAATGGGGTCTGGAGGTAGACTGCAGTCAGCTCCACGCCCAACCCATCCCCAGAATGTCCCCGACCAGGCCGATGCAGCATTTTGCCTGACTGGCATGGGCTGCTGCAGACCCACCCAGTGCTCGGCCACTTGGTAAACCCTTCTCCTCTGGCACATTTTCCTCCTTCGTCAATGGAAGAAGTATTTCTGCTGGTGCAGGAGTGGGCCAGTTCCAAAAGGGAATTTGCACCTCCCTCCCACGGATGGGGCTGTTAGTTCCCCAGATGGGCACTGACTATTTTCCTCTGCTTTATTTCCTATGTGCATTCAAACCAGGAATTAGCAACTGAAAACTCTAGGGTCAAATCTAGCTGCTGAGAAGTTCCACAGGCCCCCAGCTGTTAACCCAGAGTGCTAGGGAAAGAAGTGCAAGTGGACTGGCTTTTTCTCTCCATCCTTTGTCCACCCCTCTTCAAACTGGCCCTCTGTCAGTCTCTGAGGCATGTTGAAGATCAGGGCTGGTACTGAATGTCTGGAGTCAAACCAGGGATCATGTATCCAAAGGATCAGAGATGGGTACCAAATTTGTAGAGGGCAGCACAAGCAAGATCAGATCAAATGGGAAGGGTTAAGTCTGTCTGGTGCTAGGTAGAAGAAGGGTTATTGTAAGGCATAAGGTCAGAATACACAGATGATGTAAGATGTTTGGGGTGAAAAGTTTGAGACATCAACAAGGAGACCTGATGAAGATAGTCTCCACACTACAGTTTGTTCAGAATGATCTTTATACCTCTAGACTGGATTTTAGTGGACTATTCAGTCAGCCCTCATTGGATTCCTTTATGCAGGGTGTACTTCCTCTGCTTGCCATCTTGAAGAGGGTAATATGGTGCAGAGGCAAACAATTTTACCTGCAAGTAATAGAGAGAACTCAGAGAATAATGCTGTGCAGCACCTGGTATTCTTCCGTAAAACTAATTGCTGACCAGGACCTTAAACCAAATATATTTCTTAATTGTTAATGAACAGGAAATTTATAAATAATGTAGCATACATTCTTTCAACACATATGCCTATTTTTCAGTCTCAAACATATCTCAACTTTTATCACAGAGCAAAATGTTCATATATCGTGGTAAGGAATATGAACGGAGAGAAGATTTTCAAGCACAACTGATAAGCCATTTTCCAAATGCTGAAAAAATGAACACTACTGCACCCCCTGGAGAAGACCTCAAAAACTCTCCTGGTCAATGTATCCTTAAAATATGAATTTATTATAAAGGAGGGGAGGGAATTATACTTTATATTAACAGTGAAGTCTACACAGTATGGTACTGCAGTTCCCTATGTATTAGACCACGTCACATGTTACTCCTTTAAGGTACACTCATTAAATATTTTTGATATATTTATAAAATCAAAATCCATAGAACACAGACATGCAGATTTGCAAATTATTACGGTACTGTTATTAAGGTACTGTTGCTAAGGGGATGTGCTCAGCTGTGGCTGTCTAATTTTGCACTTGGTGTTAAAAATATGGTTTTTCTACCACGTAATGTATGAAAGTGTTGGACTTTCCAGCATTTACTGTTATCTTTCCACGCAGGGCAATAATGAATGTATTGCTGTGGCAGGGAGATTCTCCCTGACCGTGGATGGTGCAGTGGAAGGGAGGGAAATAAAGCAACTCTTCCCTGGCTGTTTAAGCAGGAGCTGCTCCAACCTGGGATTTTGCAAAAGAATCTGTGGTTTAGTGATTTTCAAACATCCTGGGTAGAGGGAAATAAAAAGGGGCAAATTCATTTTGGGGACGGGACCTGTGCAAAGTCCCCCCCTCCAAACGGTTTGTATTGCGCTCTACTTCCATTATACTTTCCCTTTGTAGAATCCACCATAGTACACAGATGACACTAGATGCTGTTGGAAAAACCAGGAAGTCAACTCTAAAAGAACTAGTAATCTTTCTGTGACTTACTCCATGTTTGTGTGTGTAAAGTGCCAACAAGTGTCAATTTTTTTAATGGTTCAGTCCAGGGTCGAAGGACTGTGCCCAACTAGAGGAGGGCAATACCCAGAATGAGCCATACCCAACCCAAGGAAGACAACTCTGACCCAGGCAGAGATGATCCCAGACTGGTGAGGCATTCTTGGCATGGAATAGGTGATTCCTGGCCTGGAACAGCTGATTCTCCCAGCCTAGCAGAGCTGGGTAGAGCATGCAGATGGCCGTGCTGGGCCCAGCAGAGGTATGGGGCTGGCTGGCTGTTTCTCCATCCCTCTCTCCTTTTATAAGGGATATGGATATGTTCAGGGTGAGATCCCTGTCCCGAGCCATTTTTTTCTTTGCTTATTCTAACCTTTGAATTCTAGTGGAGCCTGGACTACTCACATCTCACATTATTAGTCACATATTGCAGCAGCTAGCAAAATATAATTTAATCATGACTTGAATTTTTCAAGTAGATATAGTACATGATAAGGTAAATTATGATTATACCAAACCACAGAAGGGAGAAGAAGGTGTACTTGAGAATGACTCTACAGTATAATGCAGAATGCAGTTCTTTCTCAATCCAATTTATGCCTGATTCCATAGCTCTGATAGCCAGACAATAGTTGTAAAGATTGAAAGCAGTATGCTGGAGACATTGCTGCTTTCAGTGTACATAAATAATTATTTTGTCCTACTACAAAACTCGGCAGAACTTGTTAACAAGAGGCAAGAAGTAAGATAACATACAGACACACACACCTGAGGCAATTATGCTCACACTTACTTTTTACAGGGTCTGTTGTGTGCAGGCTAAGAGGGAAGAAATTTTGACAGAATGATAAATAGTTATGGCTTATAGCAGAACATGGAACAGCTCTGTTAAAAATCATGATAGTACTTGATACTGAAGGCCTTTCACAGAGAATGATGTGCACCAGCTCATTATCACGTTTAGTGCTGCAGAACGAATCAATAAAACAATTGAATGTGTTTTCCCCAGTATATGTGGATACTCCTATGTGCACTGTTATTTAATAGTATGTCACACAGAAATAACATAGCCCCTGACTACAGCCCATTAGGGCTGTTTTACGAAGTAAAAAAACAGCTTGTTTCATCTTAAAATTCCATTCCTTCATATTCAAAAATTTATGCTGAAATGCATCACATGTATTGGCGAACTCGTATGTTTGTTTTGCAGGGGCTTTATTTTTAAAACATAATTGTCATGTTCTATGCCAGAATTTGAAGCAACTGTAGTGATATCAGTAAAATCTCTTAAATCACTGGTCTCCGAAGTGGCATCTGTGGACACCATGGCCCCCATTGGTGTGTTTCCTGACATCCATCTGAAGAGTCTTAAATGGAACAGAAAAAGGCCTCAAGAAACCTATCAGCTGACTGATTTGCAGAGCACTGAGCTTATCCCAGATAGGTGTATTACTGTTGTCGACTCATTTTGACAATATGCCTAAATTTTCTTATATCTTTGGGATTTGTCCATGGCTGTACAAAGAGCCAACCCACACAGCCAATCTCAGCTTTCCTCTATCCCCTGGAAGCAGGAGGTACTTCTGACAAACCCAAGAAGCATCATTTTTGCGTCTACATTGAGTAGAAGCTGCCACCATCCAATGCAAAATCATGATTTGGCAATTGGTCCCAGCTCTGTGGCAGCCATTTTGTGATTGTGCCCATGATTCTTTCCTGAAATTCCAGAAGTGTCCTGAAATCTTAGGATGTTCCATATTAAAACTTCAATACCATACAAAAGGTTCAAAACATTAGACCTAGCCAATAAACCTGTAGAGACAAAATCTGTTGCTCACCAAACACCATTTAATAGTAGCAGAATTCAGTTTAAATAGATCCATGGGCTTTGCAGGGTTTTTTCCTTTAAATTTTCATCAAGTGACAAAATAACATCAAAGAAGTTATTCTGTGATATAAAACTTCCCTTGAAGTTAGTATTGATACAAATATAGAAAAAAAAATGTTCCAGGCCAATTTGCATAAATTAGGAGACATTGATCTATTTCTGACCAAAAGGAATATGGAAGAACATACAGGTGACACTGACAGCTTCCTTTGAGATATGCAAGATCCAGGCTGTTTAGGGCTTGTGTAATACACAACACAGTTGCTTCAGATTCCCCGCCCCATCACTTTGTAAGATTGTTGCAGCAACTTTATGTTCTTGCTTTCTTCAATCTATTAGCTATTATAGTTTTGTATGAAAAGAACATGAAATAGGTTGTCTTTTTGAAGCACTGTGCTGTTTATTCAAAAGGATGGTATTTTTGGACCACGATTGTTAAAGGTCAAGATCCCATTGTAAGGTGGGTGTAGAAAGCTTTGAAAGCCTTACGCTTTTCTTTATAAGAATGTTTTATATCAGCTTGTCAAAATATAATCTTTGCTTCTATTTCTCAAGTCCCAGCACTCAGGCAAAAAGCACTTAAGAACCGAGCTGTTATTGTTCTGCATTCACCTTTTACCTTCCCTTTCTTCTGGGCTTGTGGGAAAGAAAGCTGCTGCATGGACATATGACAGCTTTTTAAAATCTACTCAGGCTTTTCTTTCCTATAGGATGCAATTTGGAAGGGCTATTGTAGTAATCAAATGCATTTACTTATGTGATTTATATATGAAGAGACAGTACTTTTCCCTTCATAAATATGAAGCACTTTTAAAAGTTTAACTGGGGGCCTACCTAGATGTTACAGCATCTATGGGTCCAAACTTGGACACCAGTGCCATTTTAGAGAATGTCCCTCAGCTGTTTTGGCCCATAAAAAGGCACATGGAGGGGAAATATGATCTCTTGGTCCCTCTGCACTGTGGCCCTCACAACATTTTTAAATGACTGAATTCTTCTCAAAGATGGTGTTGGTGTCCACAGGTTGGACCTGTGGATACCTTAATGTCAAGTTTGGCTTTAAGGGTTATTTCTCATGCTGAAAAAAATCACATACAAATCACATTGCATAGTTGTGACTTCTCTGATATGGATCGTATAACCATCTTATAACATGTAATGTGGCCTAAAAATGCCAATATTTCTTTTGAAAAATATAGTAACTAACCAGCCCATCATCTATGGAACATTTATTTCGGGCCTTTTAGCTATATGGCGAGGCTGAAGTATGGCCTCCTCGTGTTTCTCTGTTTACATGTAAGGAGGCAGCCCAGTCCTCCCTTGGAGCTAGTCTCAACCAGCCCCTGTTTCCTGGTTCTCTTAACTCTACCCCTCTTAAAGGCACAGATCTCATAACACTCAATAGTCCCAATACTATACAGCTGATATTTTCCCCTCACTTCCCTTCTCTCTCTCTCTCTCTCTCTCTTTCTCTCTCTCTCTCTCTCTCTCTCTGCCGAAGGAAAGAGGCTTGTTTTTAAAAAGCAGCTTGTCTGGAAAAAGGTTTTACAAAGCCCTCCCAATCATCAGGGACCCTGCTTGTGCTGTGCCTTGCAAAAGTCAACTCTTCATATTGATATATTGAAATGAACATTAGAGAAGCAGCATGGAATGGGGAAAGGCGGAAGGCATGGATGGCAGTGTGAGGAGTCGGAAAGGTGGAGCTAGGAAGGTTGGCCGTGGGTGGAGGGAAGAGGTCCAGGGAAAAGCTGTGCTCACTGGCAAATCTCTCCACTCTTGCTGTGAAGCAAAATTAAATTCGTGCTATAAGCAGTCTCGCTTGCTGCAGCAAGGCTAGAAAGTAAAATCGTGGCATGAGGAAATATATTGGTACAAGAAATCTTGCTATGACAGACATTTGTCCCTGTTGCACAGCAGATGACTTGTGTGTAATTGACCATTATATTCTCTCTTTCTCTTCTTCTTTAAAAAATCTCAGAAAAAAACCTATATGACATTCCAGTGGATTCCCATTAAGACACTGATTAGATAAATTCAGTTGGCTTCAATGAATCTAAACTATCAGTTTCTCTGAGATTATTAATTTAAAAGATTATCCCTCTTTTCCATTCCCAGCAGCACTAAATAAAACTTTCATCTTCGTGGTCTTACTGGGACTGCACATGTGCAGATCAGCGGCAAGCTTCTTTAAGATTCTTTAAAGAATCTTCCCCCTTGGAACCACTGGCAGGAACTTTCCAGCCTAAATGGTCACATGAGCAGGAGGGTGGGAATTGTTCTTCCCTCAGTTCTCTTTTTACTGCCACACAGAAAGAACGTGCTTCTGCTCATTGCTGTTGGTTCCTTTCAGCAATTATAGAAACCAAAAAGTCAGCACTTTGAAAAAAATGTTTCACTTGTGGAGCAAAAATGGTACAGAGTAACACTCATATTATGTGTCTCCTCTGCCTCAAGAAAGACCACATACTGGCAACCTGTAAGGCCTGTGCATCCACTGACCCCCAAAGCATTGCAAAAATGGACTTGTAGTCTAAAAGTGGCCCCATGGTTTGGGAACATTGGATGACAGAGTTAAGAGGGCACAATCTCCATCAGTAGTTTCCATCCCAGCTGGGAAACAGTTTTCCCAAAAAATCTTCTTTGGAAGCTCTGAGGGCTACTTCAGAGCTGACTGCTAAGAAGGAAAGAAAAAGCAAAGGTCCAAGCCATTGAAAAGACAATTGACCAAAAAGAAACCAAGTTTGCCTGGTTGATGTTCTCCCAGCTTGACAACGAACCAATTTTAGTTGCAGTTGGCATTACCTAGATGTCAATCACCCCCATCTACAAGGGGCTAATGCTAGACAAAACTCACTGCTTGATGCCAAACTCCTTCCCTTCCAAAGGACCCACCTACCTCTCAGTGTCAAAGTGTTTCTTCCACTTGAAAACAGAGTGTCTCCTCCTTTTAAAGTCAAAGCAGACCTCCTTGGCACTCTTGTTCTTCACTGACAAACACTGCTCTCTTTCACTGAAGAGAAGACCTCCGCCCAGAAACCCCGATGCTTTCAGTGGCAGAACAGAATTCATCAGATGATATTTCTTTGGCGGTGCTTCTGGTGAAGACTACTACTCATCATTTTTTCAAGAAGCTGGTGAACTGGCACCCTCTGGTACACTAACACCATCTAGGACCGAAAGATCAGTTGGGTGCTTCAAAGGGGTCTGGATTGCATCAAGCGAGCCCATGGTGCCCTTATGGACCCTGTGTGTACCATTCTATCCACCCACAGTCTTGGGCACAAGGGGAATATGGGTATAGGAGATCGATTCTGTCCACTTCCACCTTTCGGGAGACGAGAGACAAACAAGACCATCAACTCTGAATGATCGATGTTGACAGCCTAGCATTTTGTTTTGCATCAGTATCAAGCATCATCAGTAGAATAACATTACAACTTTGAGGAACGAAAAGTGACTTCTATGCCATCTCCAGAAGATGTATTGGGACATCCACTGAAAAAATCAAAAACGTTTATCATTAAGCAGAGATCTACAAGTCCAACAAGAATGGTAATTGAACCAATCATATCTACATGTAGTATTCCACAATGTAGTACTCCACTGATGTAGTATTCCATCACTACATTTAATAGCCTGGTTTATCCTCAAATAAATACATGGTCAGAAGGGGTGACTGAAATGTTGCTGTTTGATTGAAAACTTTCAACTAGAAGAAGGTCTGTGCTGGCTTAGACATCCCAGCGGTTGAGTTTTAGCACTCAAATCCGCACTCAGATGCAATCACCTGCAAACACAGTACTATGAGGGAGAGCCTGTACCAGTCTGTAGTCAAGAAGCCAGAAGTCCACAATGCAGTTGTCACAAGTCAGGGGCAAGCTGGGGGTGAAGTCTCACAGTTCCAGTCTGAAAGTCAGTTTCCAAGCAGACAGAGTCAGATGGGTCTCAGCACTGCTGAGAGGTTTGCATAGTTGCATTCACAAATGCCAGCTGACCTGGCACTCCTCTCACTCCTAGTTAGAAGACACACTGCTTTCAAGCAAGCAGCATTTATGCAATAAGCACTGCATCTTTTAAATTGTCATTTGTTCCTCAGAAACTTACTGCATCACTCTGCATGTGAGTCTCGTGAACTAGGGGTCTAGTTTCCCCAGCTGGTGCTTGGCTGGGAGCTGGAAACACCCTGCAAGGCTGGGAAAGCTTCTTTCAGTGCCTCCTCCTGTGCTAAGCATCTGCCAGAGCTGATCTCTACCTAAACAGCTCCACCTCAGAGGTTTCTGCACTGTCCCAGGACTGACTTACAACAATGTCAGAAACATGCTAACCCTGACGTTTGTGATTTCCCATTTGCATTTGATTACTTGTTATCATTCAAAGGTGCTGGACTTTAACTCCTCCATTAAAGTTTATTTGGCAGCTATCTCAGTTTTCCTTATCAGTATCAAGTCCTCTCTTCTTTTTTCTAACCCATATTGGAAGAGATTCCTCAAAGTTGTAGCTAATTTGTACCTTCAAGTGAAGGTGCACACACAGGTTGTGAGTAAATCTTTTGAACCAGTGAATAGTTATGACCTTTCTGGTATATCCTATGACACCTTTTTTGGTGGCCATAACTTGGGAGATCTGCAAGCCCTCAGATCTGACCACCACCCCCTTTTATTAAATTTCATGGGGACAAAGTATGCTCACTTTCCTAAAGTTGTTTCCACTTTTCATTTATTCCACGATATCATTTTATCAGAATTGTTCCCACATTCCACTTCTGATGCACACAGGGCCCTGCATTCTCTAGATGTCTGCAGAACATTATTGGAGGTTTTTTTGATAGAACTGCACCATTTCATAAAGACGTTAATCTCTTTATTTGTTTCAAGGGCATGAACAAAGGAAAGGAAGCATCCACTCAGACATTGTCAAAATAGGTTTCAACAGCTATTCAGCTAGCATATGCTTCAGCAAACACTGACTGTCCCCTAGGGATAGTGCTCATTTCACCAGAGCTCAAGCCACATCAGTTGTTTTTATCTCCAATGTAGTATCAAAGACATCTGTAGGGCTGCCACTTGGTCATCTCCATCTACATTCTTCAAACATTATTCAGTTGACATGGACTCCCAGAGAGAAGCAACTGTTGTGAAGGCTGTATTGCAAGCATTAATCAAATAAATCAGTCTTACATATACCTCCCTGCTGTATCAAGCTTGCTATTGTCCCATGTGGAACTGCACAGTAAGACCACAAAGATGAAAAACAGTGTTGCATATGCATGTAATTGTTGTTCATTGAGTGGTCTTTTGTGCAGGGACATATTTCTCCTTCCTTCTCTGCTATAGGTTATTTTTGATAACTGCGCGTGCTATAATTTGGCATATTGTTCCATGATGATGGGAAGAGAACTGAGGTAAGAATACCCCCTTCTCCCTGTCATGTGACTGTTAGGTGGCAAAGTTCCTGCCAGCAGCTCCATTGGGGTGGGTAAAGGAGCATTCTGAAAAGCAGAATCTTCAAGAAACTTGTGAATTTTCTCTGTGGCCAGCCTGTACATGTACAGACGACTACTTATTGAAAAACAACTACAGGTAAGTGCAACACTATTTTTCAAAGGTTTCATTCAAATAAAAATGTTTAAGAGATTCACAGATTTCAGTTTTTCATTTCCCCTGGCTCTAAGTTATTTTTAAAAAATGTATTCCAGTGCCCGTCCCCATCTTCCAGGAGCCAGATCAGCCACAAATATATCTCAGTTTTGGATCTCATAACTTCTGGTTCCATTTGTGAGGTTATGCCTTAAGCTCCTGGAAGCACTCCCCCACCCCCCCAAGGGACAGCACAGAAGAATATTAGTTCTTTATACTGGTTTGCATAGGAGCAGCAGTGGCGTAGTGGTTAAGAGCAGGTGTACTCTATTCTGGAGGAACCGGGTTTGATTCCCCGCTCTGCTGCTTGAGCTGTGGAGGCTTATCTGGGGAATTCAGATTAGCCTGTGCACTCCCACACACACCAGCTGGGTGATCTTGGGCTAGTCACGGTTCTTCAGAGTTCTCTCAGCCCCACCTACCTCACAGGGTGTTTGTTGTGAGGGGGGAAGGGCAAGGAGATTGTAAGCCCCTTTGAGTCTCCTACAGGAGAGAGAGGGAAGGGTATAAATCCTCCTCCTCCTTCTACTCCTTCTTCTCCTTCTCCTTCTTCTTCTTCAGGTCAATACTGTGTACTCTCTAGGGACTTAGAGATATTTCACACTGTCTGTGTTCCTGATCCTTTGAAGTGATGATGGAGAGTGAACCTGGGACTTTTCATATGCAAAGGAGATATTCTACACTGAGCTACAGCCTTGCCCCTTTGGAAAACTGTGACTTGCATCCCAGTTACAGTAGGCACTAATTAGATCAGGATCAACTGCAAACTATCCAACATGTGGCAGATGCCACTTCTGAGAAAATATATTTCCCTGCTTCTGCAGAGAATTGGAAACAATCAAAATAAATACCCTTTCCTCTTTGGACAATCAAAAGAATAGAGGAAAAGGAAGTTGAATGGTAAAATATTCCCAATGTCTGTACAACTGATGAAGAGTTTTATCCCGACTGTCAATTTTATGGGAGCGTGGACAAAGATGACCAGGAAGGCACTCTGCATTGATTGATAATGGTTTCCTTCCCCACACCCCTGTCAGGACTGGAAAGTAAAATGTGAAAAAGCCATTTCCCAGACATATACAATTCTATGAAAATAGGGTGGTTTGAGGATCAAAACATGCTTAAGATAGAATGCATCTGTTTGTAGGAGAAAAGTGGGTAGAAGGATTTAAATAAATGAATGAATATTATTTTAAATTCATCTTCCTACATGCCTGCCTGTTAATTTAAAACTAAATACAAGCATATTTAAATTAACATCAGTAGCAGAAGAGAAGTTCAAAACTCCTTAATTGGCATGTGAAATCTCTTTAATTTACTTATGGTATTTCAAGCTAAGAGACAAGTTAATCTCAAAATACAGTAGAAAGCTGGATAGCTCATCTCAATGTTAAATTTGGATCATATTTTGAGGGTTTTTTGTTTTGTATATTTCCCATAATCAATTGTAGCAAAGCCCTGACCTGACTTGTCTAGGCTAGCCTGATCTGGTCGGATCTCAGAAGCTTAGCAAGGTCAACTGTGGCAAGTATCTGGATGGGAGACCTCCAATGAGTACCAGGGTTGTGACATGGAACCAGGCAATGGCAAACCACCTCTGAATGCCTCTTGCCTTGAAAACCCCACCAGGGGTCACCATAAGTCAGAGTGACTTGATGGGGGGAAATTGTAGCCAAATGTTCTGTGATGTAAAGGCCTTAACATATCCAATTGTAGACATACAGTGCTTCACAGTGCAGCCAGTTTTGGAAGAACATCCTCGATTCAAAAATAAGCCGGTTCCCGATCAGATTATCAAGTACGTTTTTTCTCACATAACTGTATTTATATAAATTTACATAAATAAGTGTATGATCTGCAATGTAGTTATTTGAATGTCTTCTAAGAAGTACATCCCATGATTTGGAGTGGTTACGATTCCCATGTAAGCCTTATATTCTTATAGTGCATCAAAGGGGGGGGGGAAGAGCTGTGGAGTTGATGTGACCCTCTTGCCAGTGTCAGTGCCAACATACATAGTATAAGTACCACCTATGCTGGCGAGAGGGGCATTAACGCTGGCTCCAGGGTGCTGCATGCCTCTGTGGGTTTGGGGTGCGAACGCTGTCATTGTGCTGGTGCTCCTCTTTCAGGAGCCTGCTCTAGTGCTAATGACGGGGCGTTTACAGGCATAGATCCAACTTCAGTTGACTTGCTGAGGACTTTCAGCCTGAGGACTTTTAGCCTTTTGCTGCTGGCAACTTATGCCAGCAAAACTGCATGCATAGCCCATTGGAACAGTGAGTTTTGGGCAGTGGGTGAAGGTTTTTTGTGTTTCCCTGCCTTTCTGTGCCTCCCCATTCCTGGGAAGTGATGCAGTTAAGCAGTCCCCAGCCACTGCAAAACTACCCCCCCCCCCCCAGACTGTCTGTCATTAATTAGGGCTAACATCCAACCTTACAACTAGAAAGTTTATAAGCTCAAAACATTTGTATAGTTAGAAATCTATGAAAAGTTTACTTTTTATTTCAAACTGTTCAGTTGGCTCTTTTGAAGCTAACCCATGTCATGTATCTTTCGACTTGAATCTATTACTTCTGGTTTCATTGAAAATAAATAAGTTGCCTGTTGCTGTTCCAAGATGCGTGGATTTTCTTTCTCTCTGGTTTTCTTTCATTAACTACTTTACTGAGCTAGGCTGCAAGTGCTTTACTTGGGATGCTTCATACTCTTTCTCAGCTGAAGTCTGTGTCATGGCAAACTGTTCATTCTCTGAACTTTAAAGTTTGAACTAATCCTATATTTCTGAGTACAAATGTTTAGAATTTTTAAATCACTTTTTGAAAAAATTATATATTTTGATCATAATTCTGTAACAATAGAATTAAGCAGATGTCTGAGTCTGTAAATGGAGGTTATAATGGCTCACCATTATTTCCCCCACTTTATTTTAGAAAGTGGTTATCCAATAAATAATATTTTTAGTCCACCAGCAGTGTTCTTCAATTATAATTTACAAATATTAAGTGTTGAAATTTTGATAATGGAACAGGTAGAACGGAACACAACAAAAGAGATTGCCCTTAAGTAAGTCACTTTAAAAACTCTTAACTATAAATAATATTTCCTGGTTGTATTTGATACCCAGTTTCAAGATTCTCTTATAAGATACACAAACAACTTTTCTAATAAGGGACACCTTGAAAGCACAACATTGTACCTGTCCTTCCATCTGTCATGCTGTCGCCACTAAGTTTATTTTTTCCCATCATCAAGGAAAAAACCTGCTGCTGAAACACCAATTTGGTTAATGCTGCCAAATGCATTGGACAGAAGGGAAGGATAATTCAATGTAATGCAATAGATACCATCCATTATGTAGAACCTTTTGAGCCTTTGCTTTTTTCAGTCTCTTGTACTGGTAAAGAGAGAAAACAAGCACACTAAGTACCTCTGGAGGAGAATTAAAAATGAAGGAGGCCTCAGTCAACAGGCTTTCCAAAAATGGTTGATTGGTTTCTTGCTTCCTTAAGGGAGACGGAATTCCCTTTCTTTCCATCTGCACTTCTGATACTGTTCTGTTTGGCAATTCTGTCTTATTTCTATCTGGTATCCCAAGTAATGTTTACTCTCTTGTTTCTTTCTCTTCTTGCATCGAAGCTGTTGCCAACTCTTGCTGCTTCTCCCGCTTCAGAACTTCAAAGGTTCTTCTTTCATCTCAACAAATATTGCTCAAGCTACGTCCATTCGTGGTGATTCAATGCCTGCTGCTGCAGTCTTCTCACCTTCTGTATGCAAACAAACTACAGGAGCAACAGAACCAAGTTCCTCCTTATCATTTATGTAGTTTGCATGTTTACAATTGTTAGTAATAATCATTTTGCTTTTTCAGTGTAAGCTCTGAAATTTTGTCCAAAGGAAGCAACAATGGGAAGGGAAAAATACGATGTAAGAGTAAATAGGATATTTTTAGTTACATGCATTTAGCTTTGCTTCTGTTGGCCATAAAATCAATGAGAGCAGGTAGACTGTAATCTGGAGAATTGTGTTTGATTCCCTACTCCTCCACATCAGTGGTGGACTCTTATCCGGTGAACTAGATTTGTTTTCCCACTCTTACACATGAAGCCTCCTGAGTAACCTTGAGCTAGTCACAGTTCTTCAGAACTCTCTCTGCCCCACCTACCTCACAAGGTGTCTGTTGTGGGGAGAGGAAGAAAAGGAGTTTGTAAGCTACCTTGAGACTCCTTACAGAAGAGAAAGGCAGGATAGAAATCCAAGCTCTTTTTCTTCAATGATGGGGTTGCATCATAGTATCTTGATCCCATGTATGTAGATTATTCATTGAACAATATTTGTGAAGGTAGAGAGGGAGAAAGTCTGTTCAGTTTTTTGCTCCTAGTTGGATCTGTTTCTGCTGCCCTGTAGAATTCAAAGGAGGTATCTGAGTAGTCAGTTTCTCAATTAGCCCATTTCATCAAAAAGAGAAGTATTTTGTTTTCTTTTTATACAAGTGCCTCCATAGATTGTTGTATTGAAATACATTTATAGATAATGTTTTGAATGTTCCAGAAATGCTCCAAACAATCAGGACGAGGGATATCACAGGCATACAGGACAGTGAGTCCAAAATAAAAACCTGTTTGTTTCAGCTGTCCATTGGTCATAGTTCTGAAGCCTTATTTGGTTTTTCTGGATTATGTCTTGAATTGGGAAATGGGACAGATTAGTTTGGCCATAACAAGTTACAAATAATGAACAGTGGGCAATAATACTTCTACAGTCTAAAGAGCTGTCATTTGCACACAGTGTTTATAGACCTTCTTTCATGAGATCTTTCTATTTTCCAGTCAATTCAGAACGCTTCCCCTTCCATTATTTTTTTCTGTAGCTGTGATCTTAGCTATGGTGATCATAGCTGTCTGTCACCGACAGAGTCACCTTCTAGCCTTGCATAGAAATCTCTTCATCTTTCTGTCCTCTTATACCCTTTTTGTTCTCTATCTGCACAGCTGAGAGAGCTCTGTTGTCTGTCTCTTGTTTTTTCACCCTTCTCCAGCTTCTGGCCTTCTGTTTTTCTAGCTCCTGTGCTTGGAACAGTCACTGCCCATCTGGTTACCTCTTTTCCCTCTGGAAATCCTACTACTTGTACAAAACCTTTCTTTGCCCCCATAGACTCACTGCTTCTTCACATTCCATGCTCAGTTAAATGTGGCTGTCTTGTTTAACTCTTAAAGAGAGGCTTTGTGTTCAAAAGCCTTTGTCAATTAATTCAGTATTGTTTTTAGCACCTGGTATTTATTAGTTGGTATGCTAGACTGCTTGATCAAGTGTTCTTTCTCATTGAATGTTTCAAAATAATTTTTAAAGTATTATTTCCATAACTGATGCTTCTTAACTAAGTCACTGGGCTTGTGTAGTTGTTCATATAGCAAATATATTTTCTTTAAATGGATCATTGGTAGGTAATATCGAACAAATATATTTGTCTCCCATTTTGCTTGAAAATACAGGTCAATCCCAATTATCTGTATTTTCTTAGAGTGGCTCTTACTGAGAACATGTAGCAAAAGCAGCCATCACATCTTCCTGGCTGCAGCATGTGAAAGAATGTGCACTTACAAAGTTGCCTGCAAGAAATCATGCCCTTAATCCACAATGACATCGAAAGACTCTTGGAAGATGCAAATTGACCTAGCCTTTTTACCCATCTTTCTGTACAATTGTAGATAGTGGATTTCACACAAGTAGCTAGAGTTTCTACAGGTATCTGTTGATAAGACCAGCAGAAGAACCTCTTCGTGCCATTCCCAAATATTTGTTATACTTACAGTCTAAAGTGGCCTCAAGAATCCCTGTTGTTGTGGATTTATAAAAGCTCATCCAAGACACTTGTAATGAAAGGTGGTGCAGCATTACATCCAGCCGCATCTCTTAAAAGTCTGGGAGTAACTTTGGAGTTCTCCCTATCTGTGAAGGCTCAAGTCACAAGTACGGCAAGGACTGCCTTTTACCAACTTTGACAGACTAGGTAGTTGGCCTTCTACTTACCCCATCGTGACTTAGCCACAGTGATTCATGTGATGGTCACCTCCAGGTTAGACTATAACTTACCCTTGAGACTGACTTAGAATCTAACACTGGTCCAGAATGCAGCAGCCAGACCTCGTACTAGTGTATTGGTGAGCGAACACATAACACCAGTGATACAGTTGCTGCATTGGTTAGTGGTGGAATTCCAAATCAAGTTCCAGATTTCAGTTTTATCCATTAAGGCGCTGAGCACTCTGGGACCCTTGTATCTGTGGAACTGCATCACCCCATATTGCCTGTGGAGGGCACTCCAGTTTGCTGATAAGAACTTACTGGTAGTCCCCGGTCCCAAGGATGTGTGGTTAATCTCAAACAGAGCCAGGGCCTTTTCTGCCCTGACTGCAGCTTGGTGGAACTCTCTGTCAGTGGACACCAGGGCCCTGTGGGACCTTAAACAGTTCCACAGTGTCCATAAGGTAGAGATGTCCCAGCAGGACTTTGGTTGAGACCATGTGTTCTAAATCCAATTTTATTTGCTAGCCTTTCAACAATAATCCTGACAATGATCCACCAATGCACCATTGTCATCTGACCCTGCTTCCCCACCCCCCAATTCTCTCTTAATACTCAGTTAACAGGGGCAGAAATATGCTGAAAGATTTTCATAGACTTAGATTGTAGTTTGCTGTCTTGAATTCTGTTTAGATGCTGATGATTTGTTTTTGTACAGCTTTTATATACTCCATACTGGTCTGCACCATAGCAGTGTTTTGCAGGTGGTGCCCCAGGCAGCTCCAATTCCACCCCAGCTATTCCCCCAACTGAGCAATTGAAAAATGATTCAGCTGGGAAGGGAAGTTTTCAGTGGCAGCTCAGAGCTCCTGTGAGGGAGCCATTTCTTTGATACAATCCCACATTGTGTAGAAATGTGAATGAGTTAAATCAACCACAGGCTTGAAACCAGTCATGACTGGGTAGTGATCAGGTGTGAAAGACCCTTTGGACTGGCCCTGCCATCTCACACACACACACTTTCTTTCCAGTGGTTTCAGTTTTCACCTTTCAATGAATATTTCAAGGAATGTGCCAGCCTTGCTTTTAATACACTAGTGTTTAGCCTCAGATTAAACTTGCTTAATATATGGATTTTGAAGTTGCATATACATAGACAATATCTTGCCCTATGGGGGATTTTGCAATTACATGTCTCAGCTGCAGCCCACAGCTGGACACTGCTAACTTTTTGCTCTCCCCCCTTTCCCAGTAGGAAATGTTTATAATTCCTATTTAATTTAATTTCTTAGTTGTAGTAATGGTTATGAAACTTTCCTCAATGGTGTTCTGTATTCTAATTTGATAGGACTGAGTTTCCTCAATTAATTAATGAATTCTAAGCAAACAAGTAAGAGTGTGCGAAATAGTCCATCCACAAAAGAATTTTTTTATAAACAAAGTAGGGCATTATTAAATAATGTTGAGACAATAAACAGGGAGCTGTAAAAATGTCCAATAATCAATTTAAAAAACACAGAAATGATGCAAATAAACACGCGAGGGGAAACTGAATAAGCTCAGAAAGTGGCGCTGAGGAGGAAGTTCAGGGAAGCAGAGAAGTGTGAAAAATGTAATCAGGATTGCACAGCAAGTGAAGACATTTTCAAAACATTTCAGCCATAGATTTGTTTTAAAGGGGGATTCATTTAAAATGTTTTGAGGCTGGAAATAAAACATTTTGGGGTAAAAACAATGTGGAACTCCATGGAGGAAACATTTTATTTCCTGCCTCAAAACGTTTATAATGAATTGTGCAGAAAAGCCCACTGTCTTTCTGGCTGATTCCTCATGGGCCAAAAACAGTGGTGTGAAAATGGTGTAAAAGGATTTAAAAGGGTGTAAAAGAGTTTATACCGTTTTCACACCGCTGTTTTTGGCCCATGCGGAATCAGCCTCTGTGTCATTCCCTGGCCATTACTCAACCCCAATATAATCTCTCTTTTGTTTCCGGTAGGAAAAATTGCTTCTTTTAAAAACATGGATTTTCAAAAGGGTAAATTCAAGTGCAGGCTTATCAAATCTGTTGGTAATGTCCCTGAGCCCCTTTGCCCCTGATATTGGGAGGGCAGTGAGTCATGCCAAAAAAGAAAAGGCATGCATGGCACCTTCTCTGTCAATCATGCGAAAACTCACCTTAAGAGGAATTCGTTTTCACTGAGGATCCCAGAGTTTCCTCCCAGATAGCTTGATCTCAAATAACAGGCCAGATTTCTGAAGCAACGGGCCAATTCCAGCAATGTATTCAGTATCTAAATGACCAGACAGGATGGTTCTCGCCATTCCTTAATCATGGCAAGTACCTTATTATAGATCCTATTATAGATCTAATCTCTCTAAAAGAGCACTTTTAATAAAAAGGAAAACTTCTCTCCGCCATATAAACAAAGGGCATCTTTTACGACTGGCTCATTCTCTCTCAAAAGATTACATTACTATTATTTCCACAACACCCCCCCCCCAAAAAAAAAATCAGGCAAAAAGATATAAAAAGTTGCCCCATTTTTTTGTAGCTAGGTTTGGAATTATCTTCTTACCCCAGTCTGATGTCCTGACTCAGGTTTGGGTAACAGTGACTTCATTCATTCATTCATTCATTCATTCATTCATTCATTCATTCATTCATTCATTCATTCATTCTTTATATCCACTTATCTCATTCTCAAAGCAGATTACACAGAGTGATACGGATCCTTCATATTCACAGGCAGTTTACTGTCAATACCAGGGACGTAGGTATAGATTTTTTATGGGGGAGGGTTCAGGGGGTGGGGCCATGCCCCCACCCGCCCCTGGGGCATGGCCACGCCTCCCCAAGCCCCGGCCCCAGCATAAGTGCTTATAAAAGCAGCCCTCCGAGGCCTGGGATGGAAGACTTCCCTGCCCTGCCTCCCCCCCCCCCAACCAGCTGTGCTCCCAAATACTCCTTTTAAATCCACCTTAAAGAGAGAATCTGGGGTCCCCAGTTTAAACAATATTGAAAGTGATGCTGTTTGGGGGTGGATTATCCCCCACCCTGAAACAGCATCACTTTCAATGTTTAAACTGGGGACCTCAAATTCTCTCTTTAAATCCATGCCGAAGGGGGTGGATTTAAAAGGAGAATCTGGGGAAATTTGGGGGGGGGGTGCCTGCTGTCAGGGGTGCATTTGTTAAGCTAGCAGCACCAAACTTTCAGGGTATCTTTATGAGACTCTCCTAATGATATCACCCAGGTTTGGTGAAGTTTGGCTGAGGGGGTCCAAGTTATGGGCCCTCAAAGGTGTAGCCCCCATCTTCTATTAGCTCCCATTGGAAACAATGGGGGATGGGGCACCCCTTTGGGAGTTCATAACTTTAGACCCCCTGTACCAAACTTCACAAAGCCTGGGTGATATAAGTAAGAGACTATAATGATGATACCACCCAGGTTTGATGACGTTTGGTTCAGGGGGTCCAAAGTGGTATCATAAGAAAAATCTCCCAAAAAAGCCCTGAAATTTTGGTGCTGCTAGATTAAAAAGTGTGCCCCCTGCAGGCCCAAAACCAAAAAAACACTAAAAATTCAAAAAAACTACAAGTGGGAGGCAGAGCTTCGGACATGTAATGGGGGTTGAACCCGAGAACCCCCCCACCCTTACCTATGTCCTTGGTCAATACTAATTGCTAATTGTGGAGGGACAACACAGGAGGGCTGTTGCTTTTTTGCTTTGCTTATAGGCTTCCTGTGGGTCACTGGATGGCCATTGTTTGAAACAGGATGCTGTTCACTGAACTTCATCTGGGACATGCCTTAATCCTCCTGGATTCACTACTATTTCCAAGAAAAGCTGTGGAGGGCCAACACCTAAAGTTCATCTTTTGCTGTATAGGCTTACTGGAGTATGGCTGTGGGCTGTTAGGAAAGCTGCTGCACATTAATATTTACCACTGCACTTTAATATTTACCCCGTACACTATTTCTGCCCTTATTTTGCCATTTACGCTATTCTTGAGAATAGAGATTCATCTCTATAAGCAACAAAAATAATTGAAGCCACAATTGAGCAGTTTGTGTTAGCTATGATTATGCTTTCTTGGATGTTTAAGCTGGTTAGTGTTATTTTTGTTGTTACCTGTGCTGTCCAGTGTCATTGAAATAATGCTGGTGCTGATAGTTCAGCATCACATTCAGTTAAGACATTTTTTGCAGAGGTTGCCCACGCTTTGCAAATCGCAATTGTTTTATGGCTTCTTCCTTCTGAGCGGGAAGATTGCTGTACTGTTAGTAGAATTGTCACAGGAGTTGATCTTGTTATGTCTGCAAAGTGGCTGAAATATCACATAGATCAGCAAGGAAAATATCATCCCCTTTGCCAGATCATTTACAGCTAGCTGTAAAGCATAGTGCTTTATGAGTGTCCATAAAAAATAAAGTAAAGGAGGGTGCGTTGATATATTGACAACCTTAAGAAGCAGCATCAGCAGAGTAAGATTTAAAAAAAATGTCATTCAGGTTGGTTGGATTTTGCTCTTTTGACCACTGAACCTTCTGTTGGCAGTGATTTTCATATAGTACTTTTCATATAGTACTTTTTAATGAGTGTCAACTGTTTACTTTTCCCCATCTTTTTATTTAAAACTTTGACATAAAAAACCTTGCTTACATGACCATGTGCTTGAAGCAAGCTTACTTTTTGCCAGCTTACTACTGTCAGTTTGTATTTATTGCAGAGTTAGCAGCAGCAGCATCCTATATAGACAGTGAAGAAGAGAAAATGATTTGATCTTTTTGTAGGGACTGGATTTGCATAAGGCTCATCTGTTGATAGCCCTGTGTGCCATCAATGTCCTGGAGAGCCACACCTTTCAGTCTAAGTTTGAGAACATCTGTGAAGTTTCTTATAGAGTGTTACACTTATAATCTGAATTTCAAGTGGCTTTGGTATGAGCTACCGGTACAGTAAAAGAACTCTGAAGGAAAATTTGTATTAAATTGTAATTGAGAAGCACATTTGACTGATTATCAGGTCCATTGTTGGGGAAGTTCAGGGCCCAGGACAACCTCCACCTCTCCAGGAAACACTGGTCATATTCCTCTTCAGCTCTGCTCACATTAGTTGTTCTTTCAAGTCTGGTCACTATCACACATCCCTGAAACCCTATCCAACTTTTGCTGTTGTTCCTCTTGGTCTTTTTTGCTTTGCATGTTTGTGTGCTCATTGCCTAAAATACATTCCTTATTTTCAGTAATTATATTAATTACTGAATAAAATATATTAATTATTACTGAAAATTTGTTAATTATACAACTGCCTGCTCATTTGAGAGTTTTCACCCCAGATTATCCTGGTATACAAGGTAATCAATCCCAGTTACCCTCTCACGCTCTGTCTCCCCAGCTAATTCCCCAGTTAGTGGAGATTCCCTTTCTAGGGTAACAGAACCACCACTGATCTTTTGGTGTACAGGGCCCGCTAGATCTGCTTGTCAGGTGATCAGTCGGGACTTTGGGGAAGTGCTCAAAGTCACCCTGATTCAAACGCTGTTCTTCTGAAGATGCATCAAAATGATCAAGGAGTGCCTTATTTACAAGGAAGAGTTTGATGCTTTGCAATTCAGAAAAAACCAAACAGATGTATAGTTCATACTTACCTTATAGAATGTACTGCTGCAAGGTGTAGTGATGGCTGCTAGTTTAGACTGCTGTAAAAGAGGCCTAAACAGTTCATGGAAGATAGGCCCACCAAAGACTACAGCTAAATCAAACTTTCATATTAATTGCTGTGAGGAAGCTTTGACCTCTAGGCTTTCAAGAGGCATCTAGTTGGCTACTGTTGTGCACAGAATGATTAATTAAATGGGATCTTTGCTTTTATCCTGGAAGGCTTTTTAATTTCCTTTTGGAACTAACATATGATTAAAATGTTTTGTAATATTTATTTGTAGCTTTTACAAATCTAACTATGTGCAAAGATTCCACTATTCAAGACCAGTAAGAAAAGGATCCGTTGATCCAAAAAATGAATTTGCCGTAAGTATTTTTTCAGTAATGCTTTTATAGTCATTGATAGGTGATATATGTGAGGACTGGTGTGTACTGGACCAGGTTTTAACACAGTTAAAATTGAGATGAATGTATCCAATGTGTCTCCTCAGAAGAACTGGAGGATGCTTCACTAGAATGATTATGACTAAGGGGATCAGGTGTTTTAAAAAGAATTGGTAGAGGGAAAGCCCAGTGGTACTTCGATCCTGCTGATTCTAGGCTAGATTTACCCAGGATTGTGTTTAAGAAGTTTCTCCAGCCTGTGTGAAATCCTGCCACAAAAGACAGGTGGAGGCTGTAAAAAGGATTGTCAGCCAGTCACTATCCTTTTAAGATATTCTTCCACTGTTTGATATGTCAACCATGTCTCCAGTGGTGAAGCTGCAATGGGGCGAGGGGGCACTGTACCACAGGTGCGCACCATTGGTGTCACATGGGGCCAGAAAATTACCCACCAGGCCCCCCTCCGAGGGGCAGATCAGGGGTGGATTGGGGGTGGGGTCAGGGCAGGGTGTGGGTGGGGTGTGAGAAGGGTAAGGGGAGGGGCAGGGGGCACATGTGGGCAGGTCGTGCCCCGGTTGCAGTTTTCTCTCCCTCCATCCTTGCATGTCTCACTTTCCCCCCCTTTCTTTCTCAAAGTAACTCTGGACTACTTATACATTTCTCTTTACTCTATTTATCTTCATAAAAACCCCATGAGATGGATTAGGCTAAGGGAAGGCAGGTGGGCCAAGCCACTCACAGAACTTCATGACTGAGTAGGAATTTACTAGGTCTCCTCACTTTTAGTGTGACTTTTTAACTACTACGCTGTTTTGATACTCTGAATTTAGGCCTAAGTTTCATTTGTACTGGGTAGATTATTAAGGAGATGATGATGAAATAGGTCACATCTCTGAAAGTGTAAGCTACCCTTTGTGGTGCTCTCCCTGTAGACTCTGCTCTACTGCTGACTTGCCTCTTAGGTAAGCTAAGAGTTTACAAAACAACGAGGCTAAAGTGATTCGTAGAATTTAAACTATCAAAAATAAAATATTAGAAGCAACTTTGTGGTCAGAAAGAGAATGAGAGAACTTGAAAAGCATTTTTTGTTCCCATCAGCTGTTTATTGTTAAAGTAGGTTATTTCTGTAGGTTTAATAATTCTGTAATGTTACTTTTTTTAGATGACGTGTTTTTGATACATTATTATATGAAGCCTTAGAGCTATAATTATATATCTAAACCTGATGGAATAACAAATTGTGTATCGCCTATATTGTGGAAAGAACCTTTTACTCCCAAATTACCCTGGTTCAAGTCTAATATTTTGTTCATTTTATGACTGTGCTGCTTATTCAGTTTTTATATCTCCCTGCCACTGACAGATTGTATAACATTGTCCTTGTTTAGACTTGGATTTTCCACATCTTTCTCTTTGGGGAGGTTTTTTTTTTGTCTGTTTCTTCATGTTGCATCAGAAACATAGCTTCACATTGTTATTTAATATGTAATTCCAATATGCGTTTGTTATAAAATATGGTTTTTACTTTTGTGTATTCTCCACTAATATCTTTTAATAGTCAATGTGGATTGAGAGAACATCATTTGTCACAGCTTACAAACTGCCTGGAATCCTTCGTTGGTTTGAGGTGATTTCAATGTCACAGGTGAGTCTTAAAATTCTGGTTATTGTTAATATATAAATTGTAGTCCCAATGTAGACTGTAAAATCCAAATTTCAGTGGAAGTTTTACAAAATATTGCATTTACCAGTGAATTTATTCTCAGAACCTAGCATGGTGACACAATGTCATTTGATCTTTATCACTGGAATTATTTTGATGAAATAATATTAAATTTGCCTCTACATTAATGTAGGATTATCTCAGGTTTTCAAGAGCATAGTGAAGAAAGTATCAAATAGAACAAATGTTATTCGTTATCTCCCTCCTCCATAGACATCAATTAGTCCTTTGGAGAATGCCATAGAAACAATGTCAACAACAAATGAGAAGATTTTGATGATGATTAATCAATACCAGAGTGATGAGAATCTTCCCATCAACCCGTTGTCCATGCTTCTGAATGGAATTGTTGACCCGGCAGTTATGGGAGGGTTTGCTAAATATGAGACGGTAAGGATTTTGTTATTTTAATCTCAAACAATCCTTTGACTTCATTATTTCATTTCATTTGTTGCATTTATACCCCCTCCCCTCCCAATTCTCCCGGAAGACTCAGGGCGGCTTACAGATAAAAGCGATAAAACTATACACTACAATACAATAAATAGAACAATATAATAAATAAATATAAACATATAACATTATAAACTTTAAAAATAATTACAAACATATGGCATACAAGTCTATCTATCTGGGGACATATCTGTATCCAGACAGAGCCAGATGCGATTCAGAAGAAGGGATGCCCAGCTGGTCTGACAGAAAAGGCCTGGTGGAAAAGCTCTGTTTTACAGACTCCATAGGGCCCGGATATCACCAGGGAGAGCATTCCACCATGCTGGGGCCAGGGCCATAAAAGCCCAGGCCCATGTCGTTGCCAACTGAACATCCTGTGGGCTGGGACCACCAACAGATTCCCCTCGCAGACTGGAGGGGTCTTTGAGGGCAATGGGGTCTCACAGATATGCAGGTCCAAGACTGCTGATGGCCTTAAAGGTTAATACCAAAACTTAATACCAAAGAAGAGTTTGGATTTATATCCCCCCTTTCTCTCCTGTAGGAGACTCAAAGGGGCTTACAATCTCCTTTCCCTTCCCCCCTCACAACAAACACCCTGTGAGGTAGGTGGGGCTGAGAGAGCTCTGAGAAGCTGTGACTAGCCCAAGATCACCCAGCTGGTGTGTGTGGGAGTGTACAGGCTAATCTGAATTCCCCAGATAAGCCTCCACAGCTCAGGCGGCAGAGCTGGGAATCAAACCCGGTTCCTCCAGATTAGATACACGAGCTCTTAACCTCCTACGCCACTGCTGCTCCTGGGCTGGTCCTAGACAGATCTGAAAGAGACTCTGACAACTCTGTTGTGGAGCTTTTGTTAAATAATACAGATGCCGTGCTCTTGGAAAAATTAGCAAAATTTCTTTTACAAGTGACAGAACTTTCTAAGTAACATCCAATACAGCTTCTCTGTCTGTGTTTTGAATGTACTTTTGATTTGTATTTCAGAAATGTCTGTAACGCTCTGGAGCCTATTTTATATGCCTAATAAAGGTGGTGGTGGTGGTGGTGGTGGTGGTTGTGAGAGCCTCTCTGTCCAGAGCTGGCAGCTGGAACTGAATGTTCTAATATTAGTAAGGAAAGTTGAATTAACTGTGTTCTGTTTTCAGGCTTTCTTCACAGATGAATACATCATGGACCATCCTGGGGATCTGGAGAAACTCAATAGACTCAAAGACCTGATCGCATGGCAGGTAATAGAGTGTTGGATTCAAATCTAAGAGGATTTCTGCCCTTTTCTCCCCATGTTTGCTTGTTGATCTTGATTCCAATGGAACAACATAATGTAATTTGAAATATATTATTTGTGTAGGCTTTCCTATCCTGATATTAGAAATAACCACATTCCCTTTTTTTCATCAATCAAGTGTGCCTGGAGCATACATTTTCACTATATTTGGACAGCTGCATTTTGTAGCAACCCATTCCATGTTTACAATTAGTTTTGTATGTTTGTTTTATTCTCTGCTGGGTCAGGTCTGTTTTACTTTATATAATAAATAGATAATTTGTATATAGCACTTTATTCCATGGTCACTGGAATACATTTTATAGACCAAAATTTGTATGGTCTGGTGATTATTGAGTTTGTTTTAGTGATTATGTGTACTGTCTTGCTATTATCCTGTTCAATAGTACTCTAGTATAATAGGAGACTGTTGAGGTATTATTAACCTTCTAATGAGGTATTTTAAGTCTGCGTGTACTGTTCTGTATTTCATTAAGGTTTATATATTAGGTTTTTTTTAGTTTTTTAGCATTTTATTCCATTTTTTTTGTTATTGTGTGTGTTTGCTTGTTTTTGTTTTTTTCTCACCAAGTTTTTGATTATCTAATTTGTTGGGGGTGGGGATGTTGGATTTTTTTCCCCTTCATTTTTGTTTTTATTTATTTATTGCTACTTTTATCTTCTTGTGCATCATCTTCAGTGAAGGCAAAAAGAAGGTGCAGCCAGCATCTCATTAGTTAGCTAAAATAATATGATTGTGCTCAGATTTTGGATGAAATAGTCTTCTTCTTTTGCTAGTAGAAACTGCTGCGGCAGAAGAGCAAAAGAAGCACTCAAAACTCCTGGAAATATAATTTCTATTTTTATTTTCTTGTCAAAACATTTAACATTGCAACAAAACTACATGAGGGATGCAGCATGATGGTAAACCTTCACTTTCACGAGCTCAGTATTTATTGCTGCCAGTCTGTTCCTGAGCAAGCCATAATAATTGTCAGTTTCATCCTCCCATCTGACATGTGAATCAACAACAAATACTGATTGCTGAGCAAAAAATAACTAGACTGTTTATGTTGTGGATGCTGTAAATGTGCCAGAAAATCTTTAATGACTTCCTAATGGGACAAAGTTTTTCCTTCGTATTGATGAGTAAATATTTATAACCTCCCCCCTTCAGTGCATTATTAATTTGTCACTAGTTCAGGAAAATCTAATGTGTAGATTTCCCTACATGTTAGGGAAATCTGTCTTAATCCATAGGTTAAACACATGCCTATTACATTATGTTTGTTTGTCCAATTCTTACCTTCTATTCTTCCAAGGAGTTTATTGTGCCACACATCACACTCCACCTTGTTTTATCTTTTACATCAGTGTGAGATAGGTCTGGTTGAGAGACTGGTCCGTGATCACTTAGAGTTTTATGGCTGCATGAGAATTTGAACTTGGATGTTCCTGTCCTAATATGACACTGTAACCACCTATACTACACTTGCATACTGAGGAAGCAACCAGAACATGGGAGCATCTATATTTGCATGCCACTTTTTATTTACATGGACCCCAAGGGAAAGGGATTCTCTACAGCAAAATAGAGATTTGATTACCATGTACACAATGATACCACCACTTTAACATATGTTCCAACAGTGTGCTGCAGTCATACACAAACAGACGTATCATTAATATGATAGCAATTATCTTGGGGGGAAAATGTTTAAAATTACTTTTCAGTTTCCTATAAGATACTAAACTGCTTTTCTTTTCCCTAAAGGAGATAAATGTCTATTGGAAAATATATTACAGTCCTCAGCTTGTAATGGCTATAGTTAGTTTTGACAAATTCTGTATAGATAGTATGGCTAAAATTCTGGATTCTCTTCTCTCCTAGATTCCATTTCTTGGAGCTGGGATTAAGATTCATGAAAGAAGGGTTTCAGACAGCCTTCGTCCTTTCCATGAACGTATGGAAGAATGTTTCAGGCACTTAAGGATCAAAGTGGAGAAACAATATGGAGTCAGAGAATTGGTAAGAATTATGGCTTTTAATTGCTTTCTAACCTTCAACTGTTATTCTAGTTCTCAAGTGAAAACCAAAAATGGCTAAGCCTTCGTGCCATAAGGTTTGGCCTGTGATATGAAGGTGCCGTAACTTTCATCTAGGAGCCAGATCATCTAATACATCTTGTGGAGAGCTGAGATCCCTGGTAGTGTGGAAGTTGCTCAGTTTCCCCCACTTTGGTAGGGAGTTAAAAAAAACTCATGGAAAAGTGCCATCCAGCCCCTTCCCTTACCCTACTTGTAATTTTTACCAGTGCAGGGCTTTGATCCAAAAAAAAAATATGCAGGGATTTTGCAGTTCATGGAAGATTCTGACTGTGAGCTGAATCTGCTTCTAAAAACAAGTGTAATAAAACATAAAATTTATTAACTAAGACTAAGGTGGTAATATACAAAGCCTGAGGAGCAGAATTAGCCTCAATGTGTTTCTGACAGTTCTTGGAGCAAAGCCAACTAAATAACTGAATAATTAGATTAAATGCTTGATAGTATTAGAGATGAGAGGGCTGTTGCATATGGGAAAAATTCTGTTCTTGGCTGGAACCCACTCTTCTTGCAGGCTTTAAATCATGGAAGTTGTATATTTCATTTCATTTTAACCTTTAATGGCATATAGGAAGTTGTATATATTTGTCTATTTTTTTTTGTTTCTGTTGACTCATGTTAACTCCCGCTCATGGGTCTCTTTACGCTAAAAACAGGGGTTTTTTTGTACAGTTTGTAGTATTCCCAAAGAATTCTTTTAAGATTGGCTTCTATCCATTTTCAATTTCTAGAAAAAGGACCTGGTAGCAAGTGCAGTCTTCATTTACTGCTTGAAGTATCACTTTATCTGAACAGCCCATGTCAATTTCAGGTCAGTTTTCGCTGGTTCTCATTCTGGCTAACCTGGAATTGACGTAAGTTTGCTGCTGACACTGAATCAGTCAAATGCTTCCTTTACACACCTTATTATACCAAGATCCCCATAGCTAATTTCGTTATACTGAAAACTGAATTAATTTAATCCAGACTACTTTACATACAGACTCCCCAGGGGCTGATTATTGGTGTTGTAAAATGAAATTAATGGACAAGACTGTAGACCAGTTCTGGACTTTGAAATATACATGTAGTTTCTGGAGCCTCTCCCATTTAATTCTGAGCTCCATCTAGGTCTAAAACTTAGCATACATAGAAATGCATTGATAAAAAGCAATTTCCCTCAGAGGTATGTCTAAATAAATTACTTCATAGCTTCTGAAGAGGTTTCTCTTAAATTAATAAGTGTGGAGGAAGGCGGTGTTTAATGTATTTTCTAATACACAGGAAAGCCAATTAATTTAAAGTGTAGAACTATTCTAGTGTTATCATCCCATTCTGGTTGTGAGCACGTACTACCTTTCAATCAGAAGCTTTGATGATTATGTTCTCTCACTGCATTTGGGATTCACCAGATAAGAAGGTATTCCCACTGCACATAAAATGTAAAACATATTTGAAAATAAACTTGGATGATTTAAATGACTTTCCGAACTCTCTTGCCAGAGGTGGTTTGCCAAGTGAAATGAGACAGAATGGAGCCTGAAGTATGAGATTATATTCCAATTTCCATACAGGTTTCATAACATCTCTGCAATCATTAAAAGAAGTCTTGACATGCAGGTATTAAAATCTGAAAAAGTGACATCTTTTTACACCATATATGTATTGGAAATATTTTCTCTTTGAAACTTTGAATGAAGGGCTAAATGGATGGATTCCTTGCTACTGACCCATGTTCAAAATGCAGCTCAGTCATGGACTTTGCTAGCTAATAAAATATTGTGTTCATCACAATCTATTTGGAAGAACGTGTGTAGCCCTGAAGACTTTGACATCCTATGCTGTCATCTTCTTTGTCAGCCTGTTGGTTTTGGAGGATATGGAGACTTCTTAGCCAACACAAATCTTTTCTGCATGCAATTCATTTTGAAGGATTGATAAAACAGCAAAGTAGAGGCTACTGAACATCAAAATAGAGGCTACAGAGCACATTCCAACAGCAGGACAAAAGGGAAACACAGGGTCATAAGGGAAATAATACAGAGTTCCTTGTGGAATGTTCAAAGAGGAAACCAGCCAGAACAGAAACACCTAATGACAGGAAAAACAAAACTGAGGTTGAGTTAGTCTGGCATTCCTGATCTGGGTTCCAAGTAAAATATTACATATTATTCTTTCCAGTATTATTTTACACAACAAGGTGATTATTTTCTACTGTATTGTAAATGTTGCAGCAGAGATTAATTTACAAGGAAACAAAATTTTCTTCCTTTCTGAAGAATTTTCCGTTTGTTCTGTACCAGCTCGTAATATTATATTTTCCCCCTTTCCACTGGGCCAAATGGGCAGTGATAAACTCTTTTACTCAAAAATTTTCAGAGTGTTTCTCTCTCCCTCTCTCTTTCTCTTCTGCTAAGCCGGATTTTGATGAAAAGAGAGTGGGTCGGCCAACATCCATGTTGAGATCGTATCGTCAGATGTCTATTATTTCGATGAGCTCTATGAATTCAGACTGTGGTACACCCAACAGGACTGCTTCAGAAAGGTTGGTTCTGTGTTAATCAGCTTTCCTAGAGGTGGATAGGGATACAATAGCATTCTAGAATGCTAAACAGTAGTGATCAATCTGTGATCTGATACTGAACCATTCCATTTTAAATGGTTTTTATTTATGTTGAGCCAAAAGATAATATTTGAAAATTAGTCTCAACTAAGACAAAAAGAGTTTAATCTTAAAATTAGCAATGGCTGGCTAATTACATTTGTAATTGGTTAAGAGGATCTATTCATTGTCCTGCCGGAGTTTTTTGTCATATACATGCAATCCCAAGCAAAGTCATATCCTTCTGAGCCCATTGTCTTCAGTGGACTTAGAAGGGTATAACTTTATTTAAATTTACATTGTTTTCTGACTTTTAGGAATACCAGTTACATCCAGTGGCGAAGCTACAAGGGGACGGGGGGGGTGTAAACCGGGCACCGGGCACACGCCTGGGGGGCATGGAAAATTACCCCAGGCCCTTCCCCCTCCCCCCGCAGTGCCTCCTTGAGGCACCCCCCCACCCCCTTCCCACACTTACCTTAGTTCCTTTCCTTTTCCTAGAACTTTTTCAGGCTGAAAAAAGGCCTATTCACAGTCCAGGCTAAAAATGGCCTGAGAAACTACAGTTCCCAGGAGACCTTGGGGCTCACCAGGTCTCCTGGGAAGTATAGTTCCCATCAGCCCATTTTAAAGCTTTAACTGCGAATAGGCCTTTTTTTCAGCCTGAAAAAGTTCTAGGAAAAGGAAAGGAACTAAGGTAAGTGTGGGAAGTGGGGAGGGGGGCGCTGCGGGGGGCCATGGGGGAGCTGGAAAATATAAACTGTGCATCGGGCACAGTTTGGCCCAGCTACACCTCTGGTCACATCCATGAGTAATGTAAAGCAATTCAGTTCTGCAAATAACAGCATACTGGTGGTCCCTGGCCTGAAAAAATGTCCAGGTGTTTTCAACTAGAGCCAGAACATTTTTGGCTCTGGCTTTGCCTGGTGTAATGCACTTTTAAATGAGACCTAGGCCCTGTGGGATTTGTGTCAATTCCGCAGCCCCTATGAGACAGAGCTGTTCTGCCAGGCCTATGGTTGAGGGCTGCAATGGGTTCTAACATGACTGGCTTCCCTTTCCCTTTCCCTACCCCTGCCCTAATCCCCTCCCTTCTCTTGTATTTGGATGTTGATTTTTGTCCTTTTATGTTTATTGTTTCTTTCCTGATAGACTTCCACCAATTCATTAGGGGTGCAAGAACATAATTATGCTAGTTTATTTTATATTAGTGATTGATTACAGTATATAGTGGTTTATTTTATTGTTATATGTTGGAATTGCTGTGAGCCACCATGAGCCTGTTGATGAATAAGAGTGGCCTGTAAATCACAAACACACAAACAATAAATATGTGTGCTTATTTAATAAATAAGGTATAAGAGCCTTACAACCCTTTCCCAAATATGGGAACTGCCTTGCTAGATTTCCTTTCCAACTACTTTAAGACACTGAGGTGTCAAGAAGGGTGTCTTTATGCATTATGGGGTGCATAGGATGCATGCATCCTGTGTAAAAACAGTGTTGCTTACCATAACTGTTTTTCATCTAATGCAGGCACACATGGGACGATGCTTATGCAGACCAGCTATGGATCTTTTTTGGTAGTAATTTAAGAGCTCTAGGTCACTTATTCGGTGCTCCCCTCTCCAAGCACAGCCTGGACTAGCCCAGTTCCAGCCCAGGTCATGTGACTGGGGAGGAGGAGCACATCCTTCCCTCCAGATCTTTCTTCACTGCTGCAAAGAGTCACCACCCAGACAAGATGACAGCTACAGTGGAGAAGGAGGGAGGGACATATGCACAGAGAACCACTAGATGAACAACAATTAGGGTAAGCAACACTGTTTTTCATCATTGTGACCTCTGTGCAGTCCCACATGGGAGAATGTGGGAGCCCTTCGGGGGAGGGGCGGTATATAAAATTAAAAATAAATAACAATAAATAACAATAAATGGGAAACTTACATACTATGGAGGTGGGTATGTGCTGTCAGCGAAGCACAGATTGCAGTACTGCTTGACCCATGCATTTGCCTCTGCCCTAGCATCGATGTGGACAGTATAATGCTTGATAAAAGTCAAAGGAGTAGACCATGTAGATGCTCTGCATACATCTGAAAAGCAGCTAAAGCATCCAGGCTCTAGTAGAGTGCTCCCTAATGGCAATTGCGTAAGAGACTTTAGTCTTGTTGTAAGCCAATCCAGTAGCAGTTGTCACCCATTGAGTCAGAGTGGGAACAGACACCTAAGAGCCCTTCTTGGAAAAACAAAGCTTTGCCCTTCCTAAAGGACTTGGTCCTAGTTGTGTAATAGGATAAGTATCTATGCACATCCAGGGTGTGCACAGCTCTTTCTTCTGCTGATTGAGAGTCCTGGAAAAACACCGGCAGGACCACATCCTGAGAGAGTAGAATCTGCATTTTTTTTCAGAACTGGTTACAACGTTGTAGTGACAGTTGGCTCTTGTCAGTTATTAAAGTTGACTATTTCTTGGAATTCCACTCTTTGCCTCCTTTGTCTGCAAGGGTTCACCCAATCTTCTCCAAATCTGTGTCCAGAAGTACTAAAAGCAGGAGTTTCCTCAAACTTCTTTTGCCAAGCTTTCCCTAACATGATGAGCAAGCACCTCTAACTAAACCTGGACTCCAACCAGTTCTATTCGTTGCTTCAAACTGTTTCAAAATTTCAAATTCCTTCAAATTTCACATTGCTCCAAAAAGGCTAAATAGTAAACCACTTTGCTTAATCCATTATGGAACCTCATTCTGTGCTTCTCTTACATAATGGGTCTGCAGTGTAGTACAGGATAGAATTGTCTTTCAACATGGGTAGCATTATTCCATTTGGCAGGAAAAGAGAGCTTTCCCTCAATTTACATCTTCCACAGTTTTGAACTGGAGGTCATGTCACCCAAGGCGATCAAGTCAGAGTCGTCAGAGAATGTCCGCCTGATAAGCAACCCGCCTGAGGTTAAGATGAGAAAGTACAAGCCAAGAATGAAGAGGAACAGTGTGGTATTGCCAGATGAAAAAGCAGCATCGGAACTTCCTGATATGAAAAGTGTATGTATTGTCCTAAAGTACTGTATTGCATTCCTGAGGTCCAAAGTGTCAAAATCATATTGGCTGTGTATTTTCAGGACAACATATATCCTTTTGAAATGTTTCTGAAAAGCATGCTTTCATGCATGATGCAGCAAGTCACTTAGGTAAATGGGGGAATGTTCCTAGCGGCACATATAAAGCAAGCCATTACTGAAGAATATATATGGCAGCCCATATTGGTTACAGTGGTTACACAGATTGGGAATCCAGTCTGAATCATCACTGTTGTTCAAAAGCATATCTTGGGATGGTGGGGAGATCTTGCTACCTGGGCACCCCTTTTGGAAGTCACATGGCGACACATTTTGACAGTTCCCACCTGCTCTCACCCCTGGCCCACGAACAAGAAACAGGACCCATTGGCAGCACACATCAGCCCAATCAGTCCTCTTGCCCAGCAATCATGGTGGCAGCAAAGATATCCACCTGCCAGTCATTCAGAGGCCCCACAGTTTGCTGATACTTTCCCACCTGCTCCCCCTACCATTGCTCTCCTGCTTGCGCTCCTCACTGCTACTCTCTCTACCACTCACCCGGCTCCCCAGCCACTTGCTGCTCCTCTCCCACCTATCTCTGCCCCCCCCGTCGCTTCTCTCCCATTTGCTCGGGTCCCCCCTGCTGCTTGTTGCTACTCTCCCACACCTGCCTGATGCCTCTCTGCTACTTGCCTGGCCCACCTTCACTGCTTGCTGCTACTCTTCTACCTGCTCATCCTGCCCTCTTGCCTCTTGCTGCAGCTCTCCTGCCCTCCTGCCACTGATCTCCACCCCACCCCTGCCCCCACCACTTTTCTCCCGCTCACCTGGGCCTGCCCCCTCACTGTTTGCCCCTACTTGCCTGCCCTTGGCCCCACCGCCACTACACTCCTGCTTGCCTGGGGGCCGCTTCTCCTGCTACAATTTGTGGGGGGCCCATACAATTGCAGTGGCACTTTGGGTGCCATTTCCTGCCAATAAATCACTGCTGTTGGTAGCTGGCCAAGGACAGATGGAGTGTTTGGTGGGAGGTCATACTAGAAATCCAGGGAGAAGCACCTAGATGGCTGAGTGTTTGGAATCTGTGGTTCCAGCTGGGGTCTTTTCAAGAGGAGTAATTTATGTGCCTTATGAATCTTCTTAAAGAAATAAATTATGTTAGGATGTTGTAGGTTTGCAAAGTATGCTCTGTAAACAATGCCAAGCAAAAACTAAATTGCTGGTACCTTTTTTGGCACCATCTATCATTTGAGCACTTTGATCACACTAATGTTTCATCAGCCTGCGTTACATAACTTGCACTGCACAATTTCATCTAATCCCTGGGAACCAAGTATTTTTGTGTTTTAGAAAAGCAATGTCAATAAAGCAAAAACAAAAAACAAAAACTGTTCAATAAAGAAGAGCCCTGTCTAAATAAAGATGAGAGAGGGAGAATTGTTATTAAGAACACAGAGTTATTTCCCAGAACATAAGCAGTTTAAAAAACTATCAGAAGGTCATCAGCCTAATTCATTGCTCACTCCAGGGGTAAATTGGTTCTCCTTGGTGGATGTATAAAATGTAAAACATGTAACTTTAAAAGTTTTAGACCGTAAATAGCTGCTGCTTGTGCCTGCTGAGATCAGCGTTCATTTTTTTTCTTTAGAGTACCTAATGGCATAAATCACTGAAACTAAACACATGCCTGCCAAACAGATATAGAATAGATTCAGAATATGAAAATCTCTTTACAACAGCCTATTAAACAATCAATGTAGAACAAAACTATGGATGTTAACATTTCATGAGAATTAATCTCCAATTAGTCTTTAGTTAAGTTCATATATAGCATGAAACCATGGTTTATTTAAACTATAAGTAATTTGTGAAGGCAAGATTTGGCTCACAGACACTTGATTTGGCTCACAGTCACTCAAATCCTGAAAAAATGCTGTTTTCATTGTTTTTGCTGTGGTTGTGTATCTTTTGTAGTCCAGTAGTATATGAGGGCATCATCAAGCCAGGATGTTTGTATAATCACAGTTTTTACTTGGGGTGTACAAAAAAATGGGGGGGCATTTTTCAGTTTTGGATTTTGGAATCCCAAAATATCAATATTTCTTATATTCCCAAACTCCAGATTTGTTTTTCCCTGCATTCAGAAATTTTCAGATCCTTTTATTACCCAGGGAGAATCTTTCTGCATGGCTTTTATTACCTATGGGAAATCTTTCTGGATAGGGTGAATATTGTTAAAGGTCCAGGCACCAAAATTGCAGAGGAGCTGCTAGTACCAGTCCTTTAAATAACCCTCAAAATTGGACCAAGGAGCCCAATTTTATGGGCCCCTAAACAGGGTTCCCCAAGGCATTCTTCATTATTTCCTAGGTAGAAGGATAGGAAATCCTGTGTGCAATCATTGGTTCATTACTGACCCATGGGGAAATGGCAGATTATGACTTTTATTAGTAAGACTGGCTCTACAGGGTGGTTTGCTGTTGCCTGAAACTGACTTCTGTCAGGATCAAACTTAGGTTGTGAGCAAAGCTTTGACTGAAGTACCACTCTATGTCACAGAGCTCCATCCATTATTTCCTGGTAAGGAAGAACATAAGCAAATCTCCCAGCAACTTCCAGTGCAAAAGCTATGCCTGCAAGCAACAATCGCTGGCCCAATATCTCCCATGAAAGAACCAACACAACACGCCCAACAGAACCATTGCAGGACCCAGTAATCTCAGCAGAACTACAAGCCAATGTGCCAAACCCAACTGAACCAATGTCAAAATAGAGAATCTGCACAGTAGAAACTGAAGGAGGGGATGCACTTTTACCAACCCAGCAGAACCAATTGCAACATGCACAAGCCCCGCAGAGCCCAGGGTCACTCTGGCATTGCAAGCTCAACAGAACTAATGTGAATCCATAGCTGAACAAATCCATGCATTGAGCAATATTGTAAAAACTGCAAAGGGAACACAAAGAATCTGGCAAAGGAAAAAAAACCCTCTTGAAGCTGACAACATTTGAAATTGATACAGGCAGCCTGGCAAGCCCATGAAACAAAGCAGGCAGGGTGGGCGGAGCAGAGAGAAAAAACAGTCCCTGGGAGCTTGCAAACGCTGGCTCCTGACCTTCCTAATAAATACCAAATATTTCCAAAATGGTTTGGGACCAGTTTTTCCTGAAAAATTTACAGACATATTTGGGATGCCAAATATAACTGAAAAATACCAATAAGGGATTTGGGAGGTATTTTTTTGTCTCAAGTATATTCAAATGCACATCCTTAGTTTTCATAAACAGTTGTTGTTACCATCTTCAAAACATGATTGCAAATTCTGATTTGATGAAACTTAGTTAACCAGTGTTTGGGTGACCATACCAAACATAGTTGGTTTAATTAAGCCGTGATTTTGCATGATGTGTACATATGAGCCTTTGTATCACTGTGATTTTTTTCTTAGTTTTCTGTTGGTAGCTTCTCTTGGAGCAAACATACTGCCTCATAATCATACTGTAATAGTTTTATCACACAAATATTTCATTATTCATGTAGTTGGAAGCACTTCTGATCATTATTTCTCCGTGCATTCACTGTCCTTTAATAAGCCATAATTTGGTTAAAACATAACTGTTGCTGATCCATGAGAAATATTTCTGAGTTTTCTTTTCTCATTGTTTGCCATGAAAAATGGGAATGTAAGCAACATTTTCCTTTTCCAGACAAATCAAATTCCACACACACACAGTCTGCATGCAAGTGGACTCAACACATAAAAGCTGAATAAAGAAGTATCTGTTGTTGTTTTTTAATGTATGGATGTGAATAAATAAACAGTTAGTAGGCCGTTTGTATTTGGTGAAATCTGTAAAGGAATGCCTATCTTTATGTGTAGAATATCCATCTAAAGGCCAAACTCCTACAAATCTTTTCTTCATTGCCGCCTCTGGGCAAGTTGGCTTCAGCAGTACTTGTTCAAAAGTTCCCAGTGGATGTTGCTGTTAGAGCACAGTTCATAGGCTGTTGAATCCAGTTGAATCCAGAAAAAAATTCCACTAATTTGGATCTCTTCAGATGACATCCCTTGGTCAACATGCTAACTCCTTGGTTTAACAAATATTTAGTGACTAAATTAGCAAGTGTTACATTTTTCGTAGTCATTTTCGGAGCAGTTTTATTTGTAAGAACCCATATTTCATGAATAGCACACTATGAAATAACTGAAAATCTTGTTTGTCAACACAAGGCACACAATCTGGATATGATAATTTTACCCCATATGTATTCCTTTGTAACAACATTAAGACTGGATAATTTACTTTCTAAGCCTGGATGCTGTTGCAATTTTGTTGTTGTTACCACACAGTTGTCAAGAAAATATGAATTTATGAGTGCTACCAACCTTTCTGAACATCTGGCTGTTCCTCAGAAAACATCTGTTCTCAAGCAAATGAGCTTTGCCAGTCGTTCTATGCCAACTATACCAGGTAAGTTGCTTATGAAGAGAGAATGAAATCTCTGCTCTTTTGCTCTGTCATTAATTTAAAGAAATACAATTAACTTCTTTTGCTCTCTCCTTTATTTAAAAAAAACAAGCCTTTTATATTTTAGAACTGACCTTGTGTTGTGCAGGTGAATACAGATAATATGTTTAGCACTTTGTAGTCTCTGATCAGATATTTTTATTGGTTGGCAATTTATTAGTAATTATATTACATTATATTTAAATATGTAAAATCATAGTCTCTGTAGTTTCATAAAGTATCAGTGAGTGTCTTGAGTGAAACGTGTGAGCATGCAGATATGCTGAAGCTGCCCTTGTAGTCATGATACATACAAATTCATATTTTTATGCCACCTTACATTTGTGCATCAGCATCTGCAGCTAAGAATGAAAGGCAAAGTGCAGAGAAATTATGTTGCTGTCATGGTTAGACAAGGGGAACCCAGGGAGAAAATGGGGGACATAGCTATTCATGGAAAGAAAACCACCATAGTAAAGGTTAACATTGTGTTGCAAAACTGTCGCAGCCCATTACGTACACTAAACTTGATTAAGCACCAAAGAACCTGGCTGTGTCTCTCTCACACATGCAGTATCCAAATACCAGGTACATGAGGTTGCATGATTAATCTTACTGCATTCTTGGATGTATTCCTGGCATCACCTTGGGAGGTGGGCATGACCTCATTAAATCAGCTTTGACCCAGCACAATCTCTAGGGGCTCAGACACTTTTTCTGGAAGTTAGAGATGCTGATCTGTTTGACTGTCCTGGCCACTGTATACCTGAGACAGAAAGTGTAAGAGGCAAGAATCTTCCTTCTCTTGCTGAAGATATGCTAAGGAGCTATTTTTTCAGCCCTTGAAAAAGAGCATCACTTTCTCAGTGAGTTTGCAGAAATGGTGTCAGATCAGTTTGTCCTAGTATTTTAATACACGCTTGAATATTTGTTGATAGAGTTCATTCTTGACAGGATGCCCAGAGGAATAATGTGATGGCATCAAGTTCCTGTCAAGTTCCCTTAAACTGAACATGTATTTCTTTAAGACTCCTATTTCATATAAATTATGTATGCCACTACTTAAAGCTAATCCTCACTAGACTTTCAGAAAAAGGTTCTCCCTGACAACTAGGTTTCTATGTGAAGGGAATTTTGTATGAGGAAGAAGGATGTTGAATCATGTGAGCCTCATGTGCAGTCCAAAGTGGCATGATCCAATCATAGGAAGAAAGGATGAAGAATTTGGATTTATATCCAAGCTTTTCTCAGCCATAAAGACTCTCCAAGCAGCTTACAACCATTGTCCCTTCCCCACAACAGACACTCTATGAGGTAGGAGGGGCTGAGAGAGAGAACTGTGACTAGACAAGCAGGCATCATGTCACAGAATGGGGAAACAAACCTGGTTTACAAGATGAGAGTCTGCCACTTGTGTGGAGGAGTGAGGAATCAAGCTGGATTCTCCAGATTAGAGTCCACCGCTCTTACCCGATACACCACAGTGTCTCTGCAATTTCAAAACTAACAGTCCCATCAAAGATGGGAGGCAAAAGGGCTGTAGGGAGCAGTGCCACATTGCAGCAGCACATATGCCTTCCCGAGGGCATTTACCCTGGCAGAGGAGGCAGACGCTCTGGCAACTGCACATCCTGCAGCCCTGCCATCCCAAAACCCGGAGGTTCAGGCCATGGCAGGGCTGTGCCGATGTCCTTCTTGGATCCCAGCATGGGTGGGGCATTCCCAGAGGCAGAACTGACATTAGCCAGCTCCCTCCTGAGGTTTAGGGCTAGTTGCATTGCGCACTGGCCTTCAGATGTACGCCACACTTTTTGAGGCATGCACCCACTCAGCCCTATGGGGCTTTTTAGATGTGAGGAGGTCGAGGGCTTTCCCCTGCTTCCTGCATCACCCAAAAAGCCCTTTTGGAGGTGGTGGGGTGGTGCTGCATTAAGAGCACCACAACCCGCCGCCTCTGGGCTTGGATGGGGGTCTTAGACTCAGATATTGTTATTTAGACTGTTTTATTGTTACCAGAAATCAGCTACAGGGAAGCTAATGTAACCTTATTCTGCACTTTGCCTATGCAAAAATTCAGATTTATTTTTCCAAATTAATTAGTTTGGGCTCTGCCTTGTTCTGTGATCATGAATTTGTGTGTTGTTTTAAAGGAGCAACACTGTCAGTGTGCTACCCATCAACTGAAGATCCAAATACTTCTCAGAGGATGAGTCAATTGAGCACCCTTCCAGTCTTGGAACTAGACCGGAAAACTATGAAGAAGAAAAAAGTGAACCAGTACTTCAAGACAATAGTAAGTTATAATGTTTCAGTTGCCAGTGAGGTAATAAATTCAGACAGCTGCTAATAGTGGTGGTATAGCACCATGGTGCAGTGTGGTAAGCTGCAGTCAAAGATCTGTTCATGACCTGTTTTCAATCCTGAAGGAAGTTAATTTCAGCTCAAGGTTGACTCAGCCTTCCAACATTCCAAGGTCAGTAGAAAGTGTACCCAGTTTGCTAGGGGTAAAATATAGACATCTAGGGAAGGCAAAGGCAAACCACTCTGTAAACATAGTCTGCCTATTAAATGTCATGATATGACATCACCCAATGGGTCAGTAATGACCTAGTGCTTGCAGAGGGACTACCTTTGCCTAATTGTGTGTGTAGGCAGGCTGGGGGTGGGGTGGGGCTGCATCAAAACAGGGAAAATATTATGATGCCTCCATATTCCAGACACAAAGACCTATGTCCTGGTCATTTGCCTGACCTGGTCACATTCCTGACACTATATATTTTTTTCTAAATGGAGATTGAGTCTGCAAGGGTTTAACATTGTTAGTTGTGTGTTCTGATTTTTTTTTTTGGAGGGGGGTTGTTTTGTTGTCAAGTCACAGCTGACGTATGGCTCCCCATATGGTTTTCAAAGCAAGAGATGTTTGGAGGTGGTTTGCCCTGGTATTCCTTGGAGGTAATCTCATCCAAATACTAGCCAGGGTCAGGGCTGAGAGTTTGTGATGGGCCCAAGGTCACCCGGCAGGCTTCCATGGCAAAAGTGGGGATTTAAGCCATGGTTTCCCAGGTCCTAGTCTGACACTTTAACCACTATGCCATTCTGGCTCTTGCTGTGATGTTTACCAAATCCTATACTGCAATCTGTACAGTCCAAATACTGAACTTAAGGTATTCAGTGATGAATAAAATAAATGAATAATTAAAACATTGCACACATCAAAGAAATCACAGCATGAGAAAACCCTGTCATGAAACTCACCTGTAGTGCATTTTCATACTTACCTGTAGTTCAGTTGTATGTAACATTACCAGTTGTATATAACATGAAGACTCATTTGACCTTCATATATTGTGCTATTACGTTACAGCCACAGCGTTTTCAAGGCAAGGGATGTTCGAAGGCGGTTTGCCTTTTCTGCTTTTGTGTTGGCTTGAGAGAATTCTGAGAGAACTGCAACTGGCCAAAGGTCACCCAGCATGCTTCATGTAGAGGAGTGGGGAATTGAATCCAGTTCTCTAGATTAGAGTCTGTTGCTCTTAACCATGGTGGCATTCTTTTACTCTAAACAATGTGTCAGGTCTCCCATCAAAGTGTTGATACTTCATTAAGATTTTATAACTTCATATGATGTGGGCAAAAAGGAGTACCAAAAGGGAATTTTTCTTCTTATATATTGTACTAGGTAGTGTACTGCCTACACATTTTCGTCTGCAGTTGTTAACATGAAGTAATTGAGTGTCAAACATTTACATCAGTACATTGGAGTGATGTTCAAACACTGATAGCTGAGAGACTGAAGAGTAAACTCTGAGCCTTGAAGCTGGGAAACTATTTTTCTATAGATATTTGTGGAGATACTAAGAATGTTGCATTTCATGTACAGCTCTAGGCAAAACTTCATCAGTTTCAATACAAGGACAGCTCAGTTTTTGAAACAATGCAAGTAGTTTAGACTGCATTGGTTTATACCACCCATATATTTTTAAATGATGAGAATAAAGGATTCAAAAGCAGCCTTATAACAATCTCTGCCTTTGGATCTTTTATTTTTGTAAAATCTAACATTAAAATATTATGGTAGCTAGAAATGCTGGGGCTACAGGTATTTATCGTGGTGCTGTTGAGAATAGCAAATGATGTCCTTAAACCCTCACTGTGGCACTAACTCTTCCACCTTCAGTTGTTCCAGTTCACATTGTGCTTTGAAAGGCAACATAAGTGGCATATTTCTGCTTTATTGTGAAATAGTCGCCTTAATAATTACTTTGCATTTATATAGTTTTTTCAAGTTCTGAAAGCATTACATACATACGTTATTTCTGTAGCCATTGCAACAAATCTACAAAGCATGTCAGCATTTGTAAACCCATATTGTAGATGTGGGAGACGAGGTTGAAACCAGAACTGCTTGTTTCGTGCCAACCATTGCGTTTATGGATGAAGGGAACTCTGGCTCATTGCTCATGCTCAACTACTATGCTAGACCAGTTTTTCACCAAGGCCCCTTCCGCACACGCAAAATAATGCATTTTCAAACCACTTTCACAACTGTTTGCAAGTGGATTTTGCCATTCCGCACAGCTTCAAAGAGCATTGAAAGCAGTTTGAAAGTGCATTATTCTGCATGTGCGGAATGAGCCTAAGAGAAGTATCTGCCATTGAGCCTTGTAATAATTTCTATTTGTGCTTTTGTTTACAGGAAAAATATAAAGGTTTTAGACTTATTATAAGTACCAAGAGCCAGTGTGATGTGGTGGTGTAGATATGGAAACCCATGTTCAAAACCCTGCTCATGCCACTGAAGCTTGTGGAGTGACCTTGGACCAGCCACATATGCTCAGCCCTGAGACTGGCTAATATTTAGATGGGAGAACTCCAAGGAATACCATGGCTGTGATGCAGAGGCAGCCAATGGCAAGCCACCTTGCCAGTGCCCCCGACATTAAAAACCTTCAGGGTCCTCATAAATAAATCAGCTATGGTTTGTCAGAAAAAAAAGTTGCCCCCCCCCAAAGTAAAACAGATCAGTGCACATCTATTCAAAAGCGATTCCTACTGACATTTTTGGCAATGTCTTGAAGTGTAGTCTTGAAGGAATAAATCAATTTATATTAAAATTAAGCATTATGCTTAAAATTAAGCTTTATACGGAATAAAAGGAAACATATCTATTTTTCCAAAGTAGTGAAATGGGCAGGCATATATCATGACCTCATTTAAGCTTTGCAAGAAAAAAAGGTGATTTCCACACAAGTTAGTTGTCCTGGTTTTGATACTGTTGGGAAGGGCCTTTTTTTCCCTGCTCCCCTTTCTCCCCACCCCCCACCCCCCGGCACCATGGTGCATTCATGCATTTCTTGTGGTTTCCATGGCTTTCACCTGATCTGTCCTAAGTGTTCTTTGCCACAAACGTTTGGAAAGTCAGGAAAACCTGGCTGGCTACCATGTGGGCAGGATAATTTGGATTTTTCTGCTCCTGCACACATGGCAGCCATTTTTCCTGCAGAGGCCATTTCTTCCCCCTGCCTCCAGGGGACAGTTCTTTTTTAATTGACAACAATATATGTAACAGATTCTCTGAATTCCCAGATTTCATTCTTTTTTAAAAACAAAAACAAAGTCCTTTAGCCCCTTTGGTTTTGGAGTTACAGGGGAAAGGTTTACCTGTACAATGAAAAGAGCTAGAGAGTTTTTAATTAGTGAAGACTGTTAATTCAGATAACCTGTTACAAATAGTATTGTTATGACAATATATCAATATAACAATACTCAATTTCCACTTTTTAAAAAACAACATAAAAATCATGTTGACGTGGGGGTGGGTAACGAATGGCAACTGCTGGGGGACTAGGGCAGGGAGACCTGCCATGTGAAAGTCCCATTGCCACTGGGCTGTATTGGCAGCATGGATGGCAATCTCAATATTATTTATTTATTGAAATATTTATACTCTACCTTTCCTCTTGGCTGCATATGGTAAGAAATTCAAATTTTATAGTACTATGCCTTTCTAAGCCCATGTAATTTATTAATTTAAATATGTTATCTATCTATCTATCTATCTATCTATCTATCTATCTATCTATCTATCTATCTATCTATCTATCTATCTATCTATCTATCTATCTATCTATGCAGCTTAAATCCTATTAAAAGCTGTCACATATAAAAAGGGCTGACAGAGCCTCCTAACTTGGAGATCATGAAGCTAGTTGGTTGCATTGACTTCAATAGATTTTGAAGAGAGAAGCTCTGCTTATGATGGCACAGCCAATTTACAATTCACTATTTCCTCCTGCTTTCTACCGTCATGTCTTCCTTTAATTATTGTGTGGGAGCTTACCCATCATTTCTGTGCAGAAGGAATATTCAGTACTGCAGCTTTAGGATCCATGTAGAGGCACAGCTGTGAGGGTCACTTTGTTTGAAGTGAGGTGGAACTTCCATGCACAAGTCTACTTCCTATTTACCATTTAGTAAATGCATTCATGACACTGCTGAAAGCAGCATCCAAACAATGTTATGAACAACTGCAAATTTTAGCATGGGCAAAAGCAATAGAACTTTTTTTCTCATGTAGATCCCAGGTCTAATAGTGCTGTGTTTTAGCACTGGCTTAGAGTTTGTTAGTGTGCTATCTCTTATTATGTATACTTACAGGAAACAACATGTTTTCATGCAGCTTTCTTTTTCTTGTTTTCTCAGTACAAAACCAAACAATCTGAAGATGGAAAGCAGGCTGCTGAGCGGCACTCTGATTTATCCACAGACCTATGAATGCATTCTGTCCTCAGGAAGAGAAGTAACTTCCTAGCAAGTGGAAAGACAAATTCCAAAGAAAAAATGAGGACTGACTTAAGGGAAGTTTGATACTAAATATAAAGTCTTTGCAGAATCTGTACATTTAGTGCTTATTCCATGCATTTTGAATTATGGGCATGCATGGAATAATCATTTAAAATGTTTACTATTATATTCCAGTATTCTATAAAGAACCATAAATTATTGGAATCCTTGTTAATCTGAGGTTGGTTTAGAGACCCCCATGGATTCTACTTATGCAGTGGGGCATCACAGTAGGCCTGCACTTACCAATGTGCACAGAATATAATGCACATTTCTGTAGCTGTACAGAAAGCATACATGCTTATGTTTGCACTTGTATGTTGTATATATGCTTGCTTCTGAGTTCTATAATGTATATAGGATTCCTGTGCACTCACCGGCTTGCATATGTTTACAGTAAATTTCCGATATGGCTTAATGATTGACTGAAACTATGTTTTGTTAAAGGATAAGTAATATGTGTCATTTATATGCCTTATACTGAGTCAGTCATTGGTTTATCAAGGTTAATATTGTCTGGTGGGCAACAAAGTCTTGTCTAAATGTAGTTCATATAACCTACTATCTTTTAACTGGAAATACTGAGGATTGAACTTGGGACCTCTGCATACAAAGCAGATGCTGCACCATTGAGCCATGGCCCAACCCCAATTCCATCAAAACGTGTATTGCAGTGAGTTATTTTCTTTTTGTACTGAACCCAAAACTGAAGGACACACAAAAAGTTGAAAACAATGGTAATTCTTTTGCAATTGACGTTTTTCCAAATTTAAGATGAAAAAATCCTCTTCCCTTCTTCATGTACAGTATCCCTAAATTTGTTCTTCTAGTAATTTAGCATTAAAATATTACAGTTTTTGCTCCCATTAAATAATCAGCATAATCATTCTGTATTCTGTATATTAATCCCTTCTTGTTGATTGTGGAACTAGCCCTACAGTTTGGCTTCAGATAGAATTGATTTTATCTTTCTGACACTGACTAGTTCTTCCTTTTGATACAGCAGGTTTTAATTAATTTCCACAAGATAAAAGTGTGACTATGCAGATTTTTTTCTCATAACCAATTCTTTTTAAGAACTCAACACATCCAATTTTATGTGAGCTTACTATGAAGCATCGCAACTTAATTATGTCAAAATATTAATTTGCTTGATTTGCTTGCTTTAACATGAAAGTTACAAACTTTAATCCATCCTTTATGGATGTGTGGAAGTCTAAAAGTCTTCTTCCTTTTACAGACTGGTGTTCTGCCTTTTGTACTCCATTGCTGGAGTACTTCTTGTAGTTTGTGAAATTGGACGAGTGCTAGAAGCATGTCCACTCAGAGCACCAATTCAGCAGCAATCATTGGCACAGACTTCCTGCCCAAAGGTGACTGCAGATCCATCAGACAGAGCAATGCAATGATTATATGTCGTTGGAGCAAAGTCTAGAAGAAACCATACTGCTAAAATATTTGGGCTACATGTCATAGTACCCAATAATCAGTTTATCTAGTTATTATCAGGAAAGAAAATCTTCCTCAGATTTCTAAAATTTTGTCTAAATGTCAATAAGATTTCACCAGATACATTGCCCAAGCATTTCATGGTGGTGCCTTGAGTAGTTTACTCTTCATGGTGGTGCCTTTTGTAGAACTGAGTATGCTACCCAGAGCTTCTTGTATTTTTGAGCTGAAATTATGGTACATCCGGTGGGGAGTTGTTAATAGGTAAATGGCCTGTATTTCAACAGCTGAAACAGTTTTGCAGGTGTCAATCAACCAGTTAACCAAGCACATATTTGAGGTTCCCCAGTTAACCAAGTAGTGCCTCATCAGGGCTATTATGGATTTGGAAAATGGCACAGAGAGCAGCATAAGGGGGGAGCTGGTGGAATTATTCTCTCCCACTGTGCATGGTGTTAACCCCATGCATGCCACAATCTCAACTCAGACTATGCACACAGGTGGAAACTGAGGGAAACCTGCAACTCACATTGATTATTATAATGGGTAGGGTCCTGGGCCCCAACCTATTTTGCTTCCTTGGAAATCTTTAATTTGGTGAAAAGGCCCCTTACAAATGTTTTAAATAAATGAACAAACCTATTTACTCCATAATGTGTGACTGAGAACTGTGGTGTTTGTTCGCAAGTACACTCTGGCATGCAAACCAGAGGAAAATTCAAAGCAAAAATAAATGCAGTTTTTGCAGCCATCCTAAAATGTCTCTTATACAAATGTGTGTGTTAACAGCACAACACTTCCCATTTTTTCTTTCACTTCAACTGGAGGTGATTGACTTCTGCTGTTAATAAACATTATTGTCATTTAAATAGCTTCATAAAATGTTTGAGACACTGGGTTATTTTGCATTATAGTAACCAAGTTCTCTTTCAGTGGCAATAAAAAGTACTGCAGTGTCAGATGTCATTGTTGCTAAATATCACATTTGAAAATGTTTTTATTTGAATGATGATCTCATGTGTTTTGCTTGGTATAATGATATCAGATTCTTTAGAGTTACCATACACTCAGTGAATCATCCCAACACTATGAAGTGTAGAATGAACAAGTTAACATTTCTGGTCATCAGATTTGATAAACACTCTTCATTGCTTAATATTCATTGTTTAACATGCATGCTTTTCAAGCTCTTGTGAAGTTTGCAAAGCCACATCACTTAATGTTACTGCTAAAATATTCACAGAGAAACAAGAGGTGTCAATATGAAGAGAGTTTCTTGCTTGATGAAGAGAAAGCATGAGACTATTGGCTTAGCTTCTTTGTTCAGTTGCTTAGCCTGAATGTTGCTTAGAAATGGAAATGAAATGGGATGCATGACATTCGCCAAAGGGATCCTAAGTTAGCCACCCATCTTCATTTGTAATTTACTGTCTGTATAATTTAAAAACCAGTTAACAAGCTTAATCAAGTTTTCAGCTAAGAAACAGAACAAACAGCACAATCCAAATGTGCGTGTGGGGTGCTCTGTGAGACCATGCACTATCCCTCTCTCCCAAACGTGGTACTTACACAGCTTAAGGTGTGATGACTACTGGCAGCAGTCTGAAAATGTAAACCTTTTCACCTGGCAATCAAACCTGGGGCATGGAATTTACTTCAGAGTAGAAAGCAGCATCCAGCACAAAGCATGAGTTGTGCACGGGGACAACATGTTGGGGCTTGGGAGTTCCATTACCTTTTCAGGCTTGAGTATGGGAAATATAGAGCCTGCATTAATAACAGCCATGAACCATAGTGGTCCATGCTTTCTGAATGCTAACAGTAGCAGCATACAGTTTGAACAGAGGTGTCTGCTCTGAACAGTGGAATAGCTCTGCTGCTTGAATAAAAGAAAATAGGATGCATAGAGGCTTGTGTTCCCTAACACACAGGGCATGATTTAAATTCTGGTTTTAAAAGTGCTTTGCTGCTTTGCTCCTTTCTCTAAAGAGATCAGGACATCATACATGGTTCTTTCCTCCATTTTATCCTCATAACCATTCTGTGACTTAAATTAACCTTACAGAGAGTGACTGGCCCAAGGTCACCCAGTGAGGTTCATTGCTGAATGGAGGTTTGTACCCAGGTCTTTCCTTTCCTAGTCTCTCTATCCACTGCACCACAAAGGGACCAGTTTTCTTTTTAGAATAATAGAGAATATGTTCAATTTTACATAGGTATATGCCTTTAGATTTAGCAAGTCCATATACAGTCTTCCAAAAAAGAAACACCAGATGTAGCATCTGTTTCTTAGGTTTTTCACACATTAGTTGGCTCCCTTAAGTCACTCTAATATCCTTCATTTTCACCTTTGTATGGGAAGGAAATTATCTGGATGAGTAATACACACATTGGATTCCTGAGGGACTCATATTCAACAGCAGTGTGCTAAGAAAAATCCTGGATTTCATACTCATTTAAGTCTGTTTTCACAAGTAATAAATAAACTACTTTTTATGTTTCCTACACTTGACATTCAAATATGGTGTACAATAGTTTGAAAATGGGTTATCAGTTTCTGCTGCCCACTGGTATTATTCACGCATGATTCATTCCAATTGAAAAAGCAGTCTCATTTTTTAAATTTGTTTATACCCTGATTTTCTTCCCAATCTAGATTACATCATCTCCCCATTTCCATTCTATCCTCATAACCACAGCCATGTGAAGAAGGGTAAATTGAGAGAAAGTGACTGGCCCCAGGTTACCCAGCGAGCTTCTGTAGAGGCAGAGCAGGGATTCAAAACTGGGCCTCACAGACTGTAGTCAGACACTAACTGCTATAACATCATCACACGTGAAAAGATTGTGTGTGTTACTGGCAGATAAAACATTGGTGAGAAATATAAAGTGAGACGTAGTCATTTGGAACCATGCATGCTTACATGCATGAGTTCTGGCCGTCATTTATTCTGGTGTGCTTCCAACAGCTTTCACCAGAGGGTGCTATTTGCCCACAGGTTTCAAATGAATCAGTCAAAAATATGAAAATTTCGCTGCTGCAGGGAAAGCGTCAAATAATACATTGTTTTTATGCTTATAGCTTCATTGAATACTTTTCATCTCTTTTTAATACATTTTAAGTGCATTTATTATCGGGATTAAAGAGAAATTGTAATAACTAATTCTTTGTGCTTGGAGCAGTGTTTTTCATTTCCCACGTGAACCCAGAAGGAAGCACTTTGAAGAGTCTGTGCTTGGCTGAGGCAGGTAAAAGCAATATACACACAAGAGCAGTATTTTGCCTCCTACTGATTCTGCGTTATCAGCATCTATTCACATTGGCAGGCAAAAAAACCCCACACACATGGTGTTAGTTTGATTACCATTGCTGCTAATTTGTTATTTTAAGATGTACTGATCATAGTCTGATCAACAATGCCATAGCAGGTAAAGCTGTAGACAGGATACTCCTTTAGTGTTAGCTCCCCCCCCCCCCTTTTTACATGATTTCTGGCTGTTTTACATTCTCCATTTTCAGGACTCCTTTGCCCACCATATAGTTTGATTTAACATACTGCTGGTATCTTAAGGCAGAATATCTCCACATGAAGCTAGAAACCCTTCCTATGTTACACTTTTAGCAGGTACACAGACCCACGTTGTATACTTGAGGAAATGAATGTGTCATTTTATTTAACTATATGGGCTCAGTTATTGCTCCCTGCTGAATTTATTTGTAGGTATAAAAAATAGCTTCATTTCGCCCTGATGGCGATTAGCTTGTGGTAGGCTTGTCAACTCTTGGTTGGGAAATTCCTGGTGCTTTGGACATAGAGCCTGAGCAGGGAGGACTTTGGGGAGAGGAGGGGCCTCAGCAGAGAATCATGGCATACAGTCGACCCCCCAAAGCAGGTTTTTCTTCAGGAGTACTAGTCTTTATAGTCTGGAGGTCAGTTGTAATTTTAGGAGATCCCCAGGCCCCACCTGGAAGGTGGCAACCATACAACTGAATTACACATTGCTTGAAAGATCCATGGCCAGATCTCCTCTCATGTTGCTAATGCTAAACAACACCCATAAAGAGAGTGTGATTTGGACTGAGGCAGGAAAATTAACTCTCCACTCAGCCCGTGCTATTTTCCTAATATAATTTTTCTCTTCTCCTTCAGCTTGCAGTATCCCTTGTAAGGAAAAAAGGCAACGACAAAGGCTGCCCCCCCCCACCTCCCCAAGACTAACAACTGCTCAGCAGATAGATCAGGCTAACCTCATTTCTAATCCTGCCATGTTCCTAACACAAATTGTGCCTACTCCACAGAAGCAATGTAATATTTATGATCTACACCTGGAAACCAAGTTTCACATCTCCCACGTAACGTACAGTTCAGCTTTTAGACAGCTTTCAAAAAGTTTTATGTAAATTCATGGAAGAGACTAGGGGTTGGATCCAAAAGTTCTGTTGCTCCAGCAGTGGAGCCATCCTCTCATGAAAAGTACCTTTCACTAGTGCTCAAGAAAGGTTTCTTGTGTCATATAAAATCTCCGCTGTAATTGGAATTGATCCAACCCTAAACAAAGTCAATCGGTTGTTAACTGTGATCCCCATCTGGGAGGCCATCAGCTGAGTGAAACATGGCGTTAAAATGTTTTAAATAAATCAAATGTGTTTTGTGTGTTATCTGTGCTGGAGGGTCCATTTGTTTTAAATACAAGAACTGTGCAAAAAAAATTATAACATGATGTTTCACCAATAATTTACACACTCCATAATACAATTCACTTTCAGTGAATTTCAGTTTTGGAAAGGGTGGGCTGCAACTCAGCAGAAATGAAACTGACATGATGTAAGGTGGGGAGATCAGGCGGCAGGATGGGAAAAATTCCTGTGGTGTTTGCACAGAAGTGATTCAACAAGGGATTTTGGGGAAAGGTGACATTTTTGAAAATCCCAGGATGAAGGAAATATCGCAAGACAAACTCACTTTAGGATCGGGAACCGTGCAAACTTCTTGGTCAAACTGGGAAATTTCCCTTGCTCAGCCTGGGATATTTGGACTGTGTGGCAATCATCAACCTATGTGTGTAACATGAATCTGTTGTATGCTGGACCTGTTGTGCATTGCTTTTTGAAAAGGAGGCCTTCTCTGAGCAGTTCCATTCCCTTGTGTATTACTGTGAGCTGCTAGTTCTCATTATCAAACAAGAGGTCTATAACAACTGACAGTTTGGATTTCTACTTTGATACACGAAACTTCTGATGAATGTAGCTGTTTTACGACCTTAGTTAGCATTTCTTTTCTTTGCCCTGGTCTTGGCTTCTTTATAGGGAATACACCCATTTCAATGTATTGTAACTGTAAATAAGCACGTGCTGCCCCAGGATATAGAAATTCTAAACTACTCATCAAAGCATACGTGTGGCTGCAATCTTACTGATTTTTTTTAAAAAGAGAACCCTTAAAAGGCTTTCAACTGCCTGTATTCAAATACGTCAATTAACAACTTTCTCCCTCGTGTCCATTCACAGCATACTTGCTTCTCCTCCTACAGTCTGAAGAGGTTAGTAACTCATGAATCTGATTCCCTTCAGCAGTTTCTATGCAAACACTGAGCTGGGGGGGGGGGGGGGCCAGCTGTATGAGAAAATAGTAGTTTATATTATCCTAGATGGTAAATGCAAATTCTTAAAAGTGACCAGATTAACTGGAAAGCCTATACATCATTTTATTTTGAGCAAGGCATCCATCTTCTCAGCTACTTAACAGCTGGTCTAGATTTTAGCAGCATTGTGCCAATATACCTTTCTTCCCAGACTTTTGCATATAGAAAAGTAACCCATCAGGGGAAAAGTTAAGACTTGAAGCAAGCTATCTCACTGACATGCTAGATTTGCACAGTCATGATATTTTTAAAACAGGGAGAAGACTTGAGTCATGAAAGATCCATATACATGGCACACTTTATGTATATTATGTCAGAATTTGACATAATTTGTGTGATATGATGGCTGAGAATGGAATTATTTTTAAAGCTAGGAAAGATATTCTTGACTTTTGGGACGCTGCTTTTTTGTATTCCTGAGGCGAATGCTACATGTACTCCAGTATTAAGGTTTGTCAGTAGCCTAGTGTTACACTTAGCAAAGACTGAAGCTTTCCTCCTCGATTGACACCTACCTAGAGGTGAAAGAAAGCTCCTTAGACTAAAGGAAAGCTTCATATTTTCCAATGAAGTTGTGGAATACAGGCTGCTTATGGGTCCCAGATCTGATTCAATCAGAGGCAACTATACTTATAACAACTGTCTTATAATGCGAAATTCCACTGGTTCAATATTTTGTGTCAAGAATCAGGATGCTACAAAAGGAAGCACCAGTTGTTTTTAATATTAGTAGTAGGTTTGTTTCCTAAAAGAGGCTGTTCTGTTTCCAGTCCAACACACTTTATGCTTTGCAGTCAACCCAGTACAATTTTCTTGGAAACGACATTTTGACAAACTTGTGCTATGTAGCCTTTTTATAGTTAAAGCAGTGGATTTATTCCTCAGATTAAAGCAGAAGATATAAAGATGCATGGTTTCACAAAATTCTGAAAAAATGAGGGTAAGTCTAATTATCACAGTGTGAGAACCTCTCTTTCTTCCCCCAGTCTCAATTAAAATACAAAATCACTGGGCCACCACTGTAGCTTCTGCGTATAAATGTTATGGGAGGAGTACAGGAAGAAGCCACAGGGAAGTGACCTTCAGCATATAATGCCATTGATGTTACTTATTAAGCTTTATTGGAATATCTTAAACCACATTCCAGTTATTGTATTTTCCCCAAAGATTCTGAGGGGGGAAAGCAAGGCTTAGTTGCACCAGATAAAGGGCTTGCTCTGTGGGAAATTTCCTGTGAAAAAGTGTGTTCTGTTTTGACCTTAGGGTAACAATTTGTGCCAGAGGCATAAGAAAGATGAATGAGATTTCAGAAATGGAAATATTCTTTAATTACCAATGGCCTGAACTGCTTTTAATGTAACAAAGAACCATAGTGTAATGTCTTCTCTTTCGACATGTTCCCAAGTGACTTGCCAAAGTATCTGGCAGCCCGTTTCCTTACCTGAGGCTTTCGAAAGCTTCAAAATATTTTAAAGTATTTTGTCATAAATAGAAAGTGAGTGAAAACAGAACAGATATGTTGTATTGTTAGGGCAGACTCGGTCTCTGGGAGTTAAATGCTTAATCTCTACAAGGTGCTTGGGCAGGATTTTCACCTTTTTCTCATGGGACTTTTTTTGTGTCTTTTTAACCATTGTGTGACAAATAGAACTTTAGAACGTGATGCCTTTCTCACAGTAGTGAGGGAATGCTTTTCCTCTTGAATTTCTCTTTATCACATGGCAGATAAAAAACTGGAGCGCTGCTGACTTTTGTGTTCTGAAAACATTTGCCATTCGTAATGTTTGGTTTTCTTTTTCAGTTGAACACTAAGGAAAGTCTGGCCTTTATCCATGTGTTATAATTTTGTGCAATTATCATTCTACTGATTTTCCTTTCAGAAATATATAACCTTGAAGATATCATGGCATTTTTTTTTTGCTGGAATGATTTCTGTATCAGCTACATGGCAACCAAACATTCAACTGGTGAAGCTTTCATTACTGCACCGTGATGCTGGAAAAGGTCATATGCTCTAGATCCAAAAAAGTCTGTCTTTAAGATGTAAAATGACTCCTTGTTTTTTCTGCAGTAGACAAACAATTCTAGAGGACAGGGTACTCCTGTCCTTTGGAATTGTATAATTTCTGTAAATCATATAGCTGCAGGAAGAGCAGGATTCCTGCGTGGAAAGAATGGAGGTTCTGAGAATATATCAAGGCAACAAATCTGATTTCCAGATCCAAATTGAAAACTTGATGTGCAGAACAGAGTGATTTGGGGATGCATTGTAAGAATGAACATGTATGGCGCCTAATTTCTCATTTTGCGCCCTAAGACCTAGGAATAAATAAATAATACATTTCTTTTAACGCTGTGTGAAAATGATTTCTAAACTTGCTGCTTAATTCTGCCACTGAATCTGATAGATGGCTCTGCCATCTGACTTGTAAGACTTGAGCCAGGGGGAAATGAAAACAGCAAAGACATTTAGCAAAATAAAATCTCCAATCTCACCAAACATATTTTGTTTCCAGAGGAATTGTGAAATGTTTACTGCACAATTCTAAGTATGTTCACTCAAAAGTAAATCTCACATTGTTTAGTGAGATTTAGGCTGCAATCCTAAAAAACAATTTCTGGAATCCCATTGATTAGAGTGAGATTTGCTTCTGAGTAGACCTGCTTAGAAGTGCTTCCTTGCTTGTAAGTATCCAAGCATCACAATTTAAAATGCTAGAATTCTTAAACCTGGAAAATAAGAAGTGGATGTTGGCAATTTGCTAAAGCTTGGAGTGAATCCCCCTAGCTCCCCCCTAGCATTGTGTTCTAAAAAAATCTGAGGAAAGGGATTTTTTTCTTTGCTGCAGCAGCTTTACATATAAGTATGTCCCAGCTTCTGTGCTGCTAATCATACTAGTGGAAAATTCCTCCATTCATTTAAAAAGATAAACAGTTGTAACTTTCAAATTTGGTTAAAGTGACATCTATTACTGGCCCTGGCTGTCAGCATTCCAAAAAAAAAAAAAAGGTATCACCCTGATCTCTAGCCTATCAGGATGCACTAGGCTGAGTCTTGGAAAGTACACCCAAACATTTACAGGTGTATATAAGTACTAGCGGTGAGTCTTGGAGATTATGCACCTGTCTCAGGAAAAGGACTAACACAGGTGTGTTGTAACTTGGTAGACTGCCAGAGTCAGATTATGAGCTCATTTGATCCACAGATACATTCTCCACCGCGCTGCAGCCCGCAATTTCCAAACATTGGCCAGGAGCCTCCTGAAATGAATATCTACTATGAAAACTTCTTCCATCCTCAGAACATTCCTAGCCCACAAAGGCCTACAAACTTTGAAGCAGGGGACTATAATGCTGCCCACAACCCTTACCTGTGGTTAAATGGACCTTCCATTAACTCCCCACCTTACCTCCCAGGATCCAATGGCAGTCCTTACATTCCACAGTCCTATGGGATGCAGAGGCAGCTCTTGCCTAACATGCACGGCTTGGGGGCAAATGAGATGGGCTGGCTCTCTATGCCTTCTCAGGAGGAGCTGATGAAGTTGGTTAGGCCACCTTATTCTTACTCTGCACTCATTGCCATGGCTATCCACGGAGCACCAGACAAGAGGCTGACACTCAGTCAGATCTACCAGTATGTTGCGGACAACTTTCCTTTCTACAACAAAAGCAAAGCTGGCTGGCAGAACTCCATACGGCACAATCTTTCTCTCAATGATTGCTTCAAAAAGGTACCACGGGATGAAGATGACCCAGGTAAGAAGATTTCCCACTTATGTTTTAGTTTCCCAAAGTACCTTCAGCTGCTATTTGCCAGTGGGCTAGTTTATAATCCAATATTGTTGAAAGCCTGCTTTATAGACCATTGTTATTTTATCATTCATATGGCTTGATAATCATAAATATATCCTAAAACCACCACAGTTGGCATGTGGCTGTTATTATCTGAATCCCTAACTAATAGAAATGAAAATTTATTTGTTCTTTTGAAATCAGCAGTGCCAAGAGTATTGACATTTTCAATTTCTCATCAGAAAAAAAAATTCTAACAGCATTTTCAAAATGTTTCTGTGACTTTCTTGCCAAATGAGGAACTTTAGTAGGGCTGGCCACCTTTTTTACTGGTTTCTGCTCCTCTTGACCTGTCATCAAGAGCCCTGTTCTGTTGTTCAAAATACATATACTTTGTGTGAAGAAAGGAGTGGGATCCCATTTTCTGGACAACATTCCTCCATGAGCCAGTGTAGTATAGTAGTTAGAGTGTGGAACTACAGTTGAGAAACCTGGATTCAAATCTCAATTCAGCCACAAACCTCACTGGATGGCTTTGGGCTAGTAATGAACTCTTTGCCTAGTATGTTTCGCAACATGGTTCTATGATTAAAATTCTTTGGAAGAAGGTCAAATTAAAATTATCTTTATAGATTGGCAGAGTTCCTTTTGGACACATACCTACCTAGCACATGGTTTTCTCTTCCCTTTTTAATTGCATAACGGCCCTGTAAAATAGATTAGATTGAGAGAGTGTGGCGGGACAAGGCCTCCCAATGAGGGACCTGAACTCAGATTCTAGTCCAACACTCTAGCCACTTTACTGTACTGACTGCATGCATATAGACTTTCTGCAGTGTTTCTCTCAGGAACATGCACGCTTTTATGCGAAGGGCTCTCATTATGTATTCAGCTGCACGTGAAGATAGCTGACTATAGCCTGCAGTGTTGATCCTGCTCCTTTTTATGCATGCAAGATTGGGTGCTCTTTGAACAACTCAACATGGCATTTGCCAGGTGATAATGTTTGTCTCTGTGCTTTAGAAAGCTCCACCTGATGAAGCAAATGAAGCTGCTGTCCAAAGTGCAGGAACAAGCCAGGCCGCCCCCCCCCCCCAATAGCCATTTGGCAAGCTGGCTTTAGCTGTCCAGTCCTGGCTGTCAAGTCAACTGAGCTGTTTTTCAGAATTAGTTCTCTCTTTAACGTGAGATATGCTCTCAAGCAGTGTTCTCTGCTGCTTTGTTTCAAGCTTTTGAGCCTGTGTAGTATAGTGGTTAGAGTCTCATAGTAGGATCTAGGAGTCTTGGCTTTGAATCCCTGCTCCTTCAGGGAAACATGCTGGGTGACCTTGGACCAGTCACATATCCTTAGCCTAACTGACCTCACAGGCTTGTGAGGAAAAAAAATGAAGGTGAGAATAATGTAAGCCTCTTTGCAGCCTCATGAAGTTGAAAAATGAAACATAAATTAAGTAATTAATAAATGTTTCTTGGAATAAAGTTGGATTTAATGTCCAAGTTGTTTTGAGTTATTGTTCTCTCTCTCTCTCTCTCTCTCTCTCTCTCTCTCTCCTACATAATGGTTACCTCAGAGAAGGCAGGGCAGGACCTGAAGAATCTGGCTGTAAGGATGAATCTGAATACAAGCAGTGTCTTTTTTATTTTTTAAGGGTGTTGCCCAGATTGTTGCTTTTTTGAATCTGAGCCAAACTAAGACCTGAGAACCAACTCTTTGTTGGCTGTGATTAAATCTGTTTTTCTGCCCTTCTTTTAACAGGGAAAGGCAATTACTGGACCTTGGATCCAAACTGTGAAAAGATGTTTGACAATGGAAATTTTCGTCGTAAGAGGAAGAAGAAATCTGATGTTAGTGCCAGCACAGCAGCGCTTGCTTCTGATAAATCAGAAAACAGTGTCCTCAGCAACAGCCCCAAAGGAGCAGAGCATCAAGACATTTTAGAAAATTCCTCTTCTGGAACTGAGAGCTCACCTGAAAAAAGCTCCACACCCCCTCCTTCTGCTGCTCCCTGCCTCAACAACTTCCTGTCCAGTATGACAGCATACGTGAATGGGTCCAATTCTGTAAGTCGTTCAGGGCCCCTGGGACTAAGCGCTGAAGTTGGTGACAAAATGGGACAGAATATGGTAGGCTTCAACTCATACTCTCCTCTTTCTAACATCCCCAGTCATGGCAGCGGAGAGTGGTCTAATTGTATGTCCTCTGGTCATCTGGGCTACAGCAGTTCAGTTCTCAGCCAGTTCAACACCAATTTCTACAACAGCCTTGCTGCAAATAATACTCTGTATGCCAGAGAGGGAACTGAAGTATAAACCAAGGGAGGCCTTGTGACAACAGGAGAAAGGGGTATGAATCTGCAGAGTGAAAATACGCTTGGGAAAGGTGCTTCATGTTAGTCCCTCGTTTCTGGCATCCATCTGTCAAATTTACTTAGACAAACCCAACATTCTTTGTTAATACACAGTAAATAGGCTACAGTGGTTTTTGAGATGCACTGTATAATTTCGACCTTCAAAGGTCTTGTCTTAGGAAGTTTACACAAGAGCACATCCTCTAACTCCACATTAATGAATAAAAAAAATCCTGGTTGAATGACAAAGCAAAACAGAATAATCACTTCATGCATAAAGCCCCCTTGAAGAGATGAAAGGAAAGCAGTTCTCTCTTACTTTGAAATGACATTAGATGTGAGTATGAAATATCAAGTGTAAAAATAAGTTTAACTAAATTGTATTGTTTCTACTCCTTTGGTTAATTGAAATTGTAGTGTGAGATCCCAACAAAAGCTAAATGTGAAAAGATTCACTGATCCCATTGGGGATTTTCTAGCCATTATCTGTCACACTGAAACAAATGGAATTTAACAGTACTTATTTTCGGCATCATCCAGCCAACGTTACCTGCCACTTTATTCTGTTCTAAAGGTATTGTTAGAAAACATGCAAGTAGGTTGTATATGGTCATAATATGTGATTTGGAAGACAAAACATAGTGGTTGCACAAAGCTGGAACTAGACGAAGAATCTGAATACCGTGCTTTTTTTGTGGAGAAAGTGCAATCTTTGTGAAGTAGAGCTGAAATTTTTTCTAGAGCTGAAGTCAACTCAAACTGTCAGCCTGTCGCAAACCCTTATGAGTTCAAGTAATAGTTACTAATTTACAGGGGAGAAACCTTACCTAATTTTACATTTCTTGAGACGTTTCTTGCCCACTCCAGTAATTGACATGGTGCATTTGTTTGAAAAAATAAAATGCATTCTTTTCTCATACAAGATGTACTATTGTAGAAAAGCCTTTACATAAAAATGCTCTATAGTAAGGTTGCCCATTGATGTATTATTACAAACAAAACACTGTTTCTTGATATATATATATATATATATTTGTGTGTGTATTTTGGTTACCGTTTCATGCTGGGGACATGGAGGGAAATATTTTTAATAAAATATTTGTATGTAAATCTGGGTGTGCTTGTTGCATTGGCAGTGTTTCAAATGTTTTGTTAGTTCATTACCAAGCCAAATGAGTTGAAAACTGATTAATGTGACATAACTCTGACAACTGTTCATTTTATGGGGTGTGACTCCCACTTATTCCCCCCTGTTCTGCTGGGGGAAGCCAGGATAACTCATTCTCCAATTGTGGAGCAGTACAAAGTCTGCATGATTCTTCTTTTGACTTGCATTTCAGCGAGTCACACGCCTTAAACATGAAAGAATGCCTACCTGGTTCCACACAAACACCAAATTATTCTGCTATAGCAGCTACCACACAGTCTTCCCATCTGTAAAGACTTGATGTGTTCTTCTGCATGTATGCAAAATGAGAGGCAAACTACCTCCAGTGAAAGTACACTAGTACAGTCCAGCCACACTATATACATCTAAGTCCCATTGATTATAATGGATGACACTTGACTGGAGGGTAATTTTAGATACTGGGAATGATCATGTTTTGGCAGACAGAAAATCAGTTCTTGTGTATATGTTGTGTAGACAGGTGAGTTTAACAGCTCTATTTTAAATGCTGTGAGCTGCCTTGAATACTGTGAGGACACATTGCAAATTACTGCAGTGCCTGAAATAGCGTAATTTTAGTTAGTGTGAGTGCGTATTAAGCTGTGTGACTGCAAGATAAAAACACACAGAGAAGGAAATTGAAGTCCCTTGCAGTGAATGCAGTTAAGATCTTTTCACCCTTTCATCAAGCCTAACTAGTCTCTCATAGATGATTTACGTTATCCAAATGCATATTTAGGGCAGTATCCTACAGTAACTACACAGCCCAATCTAGTCCATTTTTGCTCTAAAATAAACCTTGCAGTGTTCAGTGTACCTTTTTCCTAGGAAAGCATGCATAACATTTCATCCTCAGTCTTCTTCTCTGATTTTACCACACCAGGATGACTATGTAGCATGTTCATAGTGGACATTCTTCATGCATTTATACCCCCAGATAACACTTTATCTAAAGCCCTCTCAAAACTGCTCCATTCCCATTCCAGACAGCAGCTAAGCCTTAGAATCTTTTCACTTGTACATAATGACCTTGCCAATCCAGCTCCACATAGACAGGTGTTGGGGACTGGTAAATGCTGAGTCACAAGGTTTGTGAACCTTCTCACCTGTCTTGGTTGGCCAGAGGAAGAAAAAGAATTAAGCTGACAAGCAAGTAATATCTCAGCATGAGCTGGATGAATCATGAAGATTTATTCATGAGCAGTCATTTTGTCAGGAAGGGCTGGAAGGAGAATTTCCACTTGAATATTTACATATAACAAATTGGCACATTGTCCTCCACCAGTTCAAGGAGCTGCAAGGACCTGTCATTTCAAATAAATGTACCCATGGTACACATTCTCTGTAATCTTTTTCAGAGCGTTTAGGACTAATGATTTCTGTACCAACAGTTCCAGGTTAGAATAGATTTTATTTGGTTCTGCAATCTTGCCCTATCTTGAATGCTCAGGTTGGTACACAACATCTGTAAACTAGACACCTTACAGAGGAACTTTTAGATCCTTCTATGCAACCATTAAAAAAGTTAATAGAGCTCTTATTGTGATTTGTGTCTAGGCACAACTTCCCTTGAAGGTTTCCTGACAAGTCCTGCTCCTACATGCAGAAAATGGCCCTAAATGTTCGAGATAAATCAGCAAAGTAAACAAGAGAAATTCAGTGTAGGGTTGTTAGGAAGAGGAAATAGTTTGTGATTGGGACTGGCAGTAAGATCAGAGATCTTTGATTCAAAGAGGGTTCCTATGTTTTTAATAATCCACTTCAGAGAACAATGTAACGTGCAGCTTTTGCTTTGAGAGCACCATAGTGAAAGGGAAGCCGTTTCTGCGCAATGCCTCCCGGTGTTTCAATCATATTCATATTAAAGTCACAAGAATCTCCTTCATGTTATATTGTTACTAATGAGAAGTGGCTTGTGAATTAATTTTTAGTTCTTTCACAATCAAAGTATAAAATATGTTTGAGGGCATAGAGTACTTTGTGTGGTGTTATTTATTTTATTTTTACTTTATTTACAACAGTTGTATTCTACCTTTCTGCCATCACAAGGGCCACCAGGATGGCTATGTGAAACATATATGATAAAATCGTATTTTAAAACCATTAATATAATGGTTAGTGTTGAACTCGGTGTGGGGAAACCCTGCTCTTAGTCCCCTCTATCATGAAACTCACTGGTGATCTTGGGCAAGTTATTCTATTCCAAATTTAATTTTATTCAGGGTTAATGGTGAGATAAAATATGGATACCACCCTGATTTCCTTTTAGAAAAGTCAGGTTCAATATATAACAAGTGTGCGACCCACAAGGATTTGTAGGGGAACATAATTTTCCCTTCCCACTCCTTCCCTTTTCCTGGTCCCTTCTCTCCTTCTCACCCACCAGTCGGTTTATTTTTATCTATCTCCTGTCTTTGGCTTTTCTTCCCTGTTGGTGGCAGCCCGTCCATAAGAAACTCTTTGTAGTGCTGGATGCTAGTCTGGGCCAGGCTCAGTTGTGTGATGCCAGCAACTGGACTGGGCTGGGCTCAGTTGCACAGTAGGTAACCTGCAAAGACTTGTGGGGTCATGTTATTCTTTCTTATATCTACCTTCCCACACTTTCCCCTCTTTCCCTCCTCCTTGCAACCCATATTCTCAGCTTTCCCTCCTCCTCATCTAGCAACTGGCCACTAATCTGCCTCCATTTTCAGCTATATTAATTATTTATTTATTCCATTTATGCCTTGCCTTTTCCACAATGTGGACCCCATGAAGTTCGCAAAATTTGCTTCTCCTCCATTTTACCCCCACAACAACACTGTGAAGCTGAGTCTGTACGGCTGGCCCAAGTTTACCCAACGGCTGGCCCAGCAAGGTTACTTCCATAGCAGCGTACAGATTTCTGGGTCTCCCAGATCCTAGTTTGAAACTCTAGCCATGCTACACTTACTTTCATGGGGTGACTGCTGTTAGACAGTACCAAGTAGCCATAGGTCACGTAGGTCGTGTCATCAAGTTGTTCAGTGGTTGCAGCTGGGCTTTGCTACAACATCTCCAGAAAGGGCTCCCAGCTTTTATTAACAGAAAACAAGGCTGTATTATCATTTTGGGTTTTTTTAACCCCCATGTTTTTCCCCAAAGCTTTTTTTTCCCTGTAAACCTGGAGCATTTTTTAGATTTGTAGAAATATATGTCTTGTCAATTCATGGCGCCAATCTTCGGATTTAAATATCTTCAGATTTGGCTGGTTTGAGAATTACACATGAGTCTGTTGCCTGCTTTAACTCTTAAATGCAGAATACATGTGAAGAAAGTATTGACAACTGCAGTATAAAAAAGATTGCCAATCCCCAGTCATGTCAGTGCCCATAAAAATATATCAACCAGGTACTTCCCTGTCCAAAATATGTTAAAAGCCTGTTTGTCCTCTTCATTTTCTTTTGCAGCTTATTTATGAGAGAGCTCTAAGTTTTACATTTTATTTTTTACTTTGTGATTCATTTGTGGTTTTGTCTAACATATTTCTGTGATACAAATATGATTGACTTCCTCAACACTTTAGGCATTCTAGTAGTTAATGAATTCCTGACTACCTCTACTCAGCAGATTTATGTACATCTGCATAAACCAAAAGTCATTTATTTTTTCCTTTCGTTTCAAAAGGTGTCAAAACATGATTGCAAGAGCTGCATAGTGCTGAGCTTTCTCGTCAATGGCATGATACAGCTGCAAGCATTCACAGAATATTCAACCCACCAGTTTAAACAGTCATTTGTTGAACTGATTACACAGGTAGCATTCAACCTTTATTCACTGGGGAATGCACCTCTCCTTTAAAAATTAGGCTTATAACTTATAGACCAATGTTCTCAGACCTTGGAAGCTAAGCAGGGTTGGTACTTGGATGGAAGACCACGAAGGAATGCTGCAGAGGAAGGCAATGGCAAACCACCTCACATGCCGTGACAGCCCCTGGCTAGGGTCACCATACATTAGTTGCGAATTGGCACCTCTTCCATATGTGCTTTATAGTTTGGCAGTGCTGTTAGGGCCCACTTTGCTTACAGATGCCTCATCTTTGGGAGGAGCCTTTCACTATCTTGAACTGGTACTCCAGATGTGGCCCTTCATTGAGAAGGATGGTTTGCCACAGTTATTCATACTTTAATGATGTCCAGCAATTCACTACTTGAGGAATTACCTTCAAAAAGTATTTGAAAACTTGAAAACGTCAGTTTGTCCAGAACATGATGGCCACATTATTAACTAGGACACACTGCATAGATTGGGGTCCCCAATTTGGTGCCTATAGGTGCCATAGTGCCCCCAACACCTTCCTTGGTGCTTGCCAAGTGTTTTTAGAAAGTAATTTGAGTCAGGGCAGCAAGGCATCTGATTGGCCACTGGAGATTTGATTCACTGTGCAAATTTTAAAACAATAATTTAGCAGCAGCTGCCACTGCAGCACAAGAATCTTAGCTGTATGACTGAAGGTAAGCAGTGTGGCAGCCATGGCTTAGCCTCCAGCAACACCCATTGTGGCTGCCATTTTATGGCTGCACCTAAAACATTGTCAGGATTCTCTGTGCCTTTGTAAGCTGCTCCCAGGAGACATGGGGATACAGGCTGTGCTTTCCCTAGCATTGCATGCACGTTAGTGAGGTGGATCAGAAGACTGATCAGAAGGCTGCCTTAGGCTGGATACTTCTGGAGCCAGGCTGGACTAAGCAGAATGGCAGGGATTGTACTACTCATGCTTCCAGGTCACCCTGTTAAATCAGATGGTAATTCACCATCTGCACAGATGCTAAACAGCACATATTTGGTGATGGCAAACAGCAAAGACACCATGGCAGCCACAGCCATGCCTTTGAGGTCCCAGCAAATTCTGTGTCCCCCCTGTCCCACCTTGGAGGGACTCCATTTGCTAGGGAACCTCCCTGAAACATATGCTGCAGCCATTCAAATAACACTTACCAATCCAGTCAAGAAGTGCTCTGCAACTCCTCCATTCACTGTTGCTGCATAGTGCAAAAATCAGCAAGGCAATGGTTCCCACGGTTGCCTGGCCAACTGATCCGCAAGATATAGTGGGGCAGCTATCAGTCACAGTTTTGTGCCCTGTCCCCCATCTGGAGTGGGAAGAGGACACACTGAGTAAGGAATATGCATGCTAGTCAGCACCCTTCCCCACCACATTAAAGGCAGCTCTTATGGGTATAATTCTCTGGAAGTATGCCTCACTATATGTCATGCATCTGGCTTGGGTCACCTTGCATGTATACACTGCTAGTCTGGGGTGTGGGAGCCAGCATTGTTGAGGCAGTACCTGTGTTCCAAGAACCACTGAAAGCTGGGCAAAGGAGGGCTACCTAGGAGTACATCCCATATGGGGTAATGGGGGCAGCCCTCAGGAAAGTGGCAACCAGTTGCTGTGATTGTCTATGGACTATGCTGTGATTTTTGATAGCTTTCTGTTCTTTAGTTAGTAGCCAACTAACTCCTGCCACATACCCCTAGCCCACCCCTTCCCATTTTGGCTAGGTGGCTGTACTGACTCCTTGCAGGGAGCCACAGCAGTGACGGCCAGATGCTGGGACCAGCATGGTGGCACCAGGGAGCTGTGTAAGCACATCTCTGACTAAAACTGGCATATCTCTGAGACATGCCAATTTAGTGACCAGTTGGCTCCCTGAGTGCTTGGGCAACCCATGCCATTTTAGTATTTTTGGTTTTGTTGAATCTTAGGGCCCAGGGGATAAAAGCTCACTGAGCATGTGCAGTTGGTAAGCTTGCTTACTTATTACCAACTGCAAGAGCCCCACCCTCCTCAATTGATCTGGCCTGCAGCAAGAGAAGGAAGGCCTACAGCTTAATTGAGGGAATGACTTATTTTTTTTACTGCTATGTGTTGTGCCCAATAAGAAAGGAAAATATATTAGAATTTCCCCAATGTCATGGAAATATTAGGTTGTTAACCATGTAACCCTCCTCAATTGATCTGGCCTGCAGTAGGAGAAGGAAGGCCTACAGCTTAATTGAGGGAATGACTTATTTTTTTACAGGCCCAAATTGAGGGAAGACCTGCAGCAGCTACATCAGATGCAGAAGGCCAGATGGAAGAAAGAAGCCCTGCTTGATTAATAGTTTGGACTTTATTGCTATTCTTTCATTACTGGACACTGTTAGTGGTGGTGACTGTTCTGAGTTCTTTTTTCTTAAAACAGCACTGAAGATTTTATACAATTGAGTTGTGCTGTATATATATACTCACTATATATTCACTATTATTTATTCTTAAATGATAGAAAGTTGTGTTAAAGATTAAAGGTTTGTTGATTTGTTCAAGCAATTTCATATTTGTTTGTTAAGCCACAGGGTGCTGTCAAATATTATTTCCTAAGTCTCCAATGGAGAGTGATGTGGCCAAGGATAAGTAGGTTACACTTGCACCCTTCTGGCCAGGACTGTACTGTAAGTCATCCAGTTTTATTTAATGATGTGTGGGTGTCTAGCACTTCAACAAATGCTAGACACTTGTCTATGTGGTTCAGTCTCACAGACCACTGCCCCCCTCTCACATTTTTCCCCTCCCCAAAGTGAATGAGATGGACAGGAATCGTTGTACCCCCCCCCCTTTTTTCCACTGTGCCACTGTACCCTTACTGTGCCTCATTCTGCATACAGAAACCAGGGGGTAATCTGCATTGTAGTATTCTTCCTCCACTCTGACCAGGATAGCTCCAGGCAAACCTGATTTCATCAGATCTCAGCAGCTACACAGGGTCAGCCTTGGTTAGTATTTGGCTGGGCACTCTCCAAGGAGTATCAGGGTTGCTATGCAGAGAAATCAAGGGCAAACCACCTCCAAAGCTCTCTTATCTTGAAAACCCCACCAGGGTTTTCATAAGTCAGGTATGACTTGATGGCATACACAAAAAGTCCCATCTCCTAGCTTAGTACCAATGATGACCAATCTTTCATTCTCCAAGATAAATAAGCCCACTTGCAAGTGGTCTACAGCATTTTTTTTTACTCTCTGGCAGACAGACATAACCAAAATCACCAGAGTAACCAGAGGTGCCAGAGTAACTGGATCAGTACACTGAGGAAGCACACTTTTTCTGGTAGTAGGTAAACAGAGAGTTCGGTGTGTGTGTGTGTGGAATGCCCTTGGTCATCTGCAAGTGACTGTGACTTGCCACAAATGGTCTCAGGTGTGGCTTTTTGCAAGCCCAACTTTGTAAAAGTATGTATTGCTATCTAGATGGGGATCATCTTAAGCTGCATTCAACCAACATACAAGCCATGGCCAAGCTGATCACTGTGTTCACTTGCAAGACCAGTCCAAGCCTTATGGCCTCTCTATCATTTCCTCTGAAAGATAACAATCTGCTTGGGCATAATCCTGGGAGACGTTGGTAACACTGAAATCAACATAGAAAGGTCCATGGACAGAAGCTATTTAGATTCAGATAAGTTATACTTGATAGACAGAGAAAACAGAGCTGAATGCATAGACAATGTATTATCCACCTAACAAACATTGTGGCTGTCATTTTTCTTAGGTCGATGGCTAAATATATCCCTCAGTGACACAGGAGCAAAGCTGTACTCAGCAATGAAACCAAATCCCAGTGGTAAGCAATACGATGCACTGCCTATTTGTCTTGAAAACAACTGAGAAGACCTCTCTGTAGTAGAAGGTCACAAATGGAGTAGTCATGGCAGCAATGGGATCAACCCTCTTCTAGAGAAACGGATAGGCAATTTGTACTGTCCATCGTACACCAAGAGGAGGGTTTCTGCTTTTCTTTGAACTGAAACAGCTTATCATTCACTGTCACATTTCAAAATCTGGATATGCAAAATGTCATGCAAATCAAGCTTAATGCACCATTTTTGCCTCAGACAGGGAGGAAAGGGAGCAAACATTGGCTTATGTTTTGGCTGTGCTGTGCAACAAGAATGTGAGGAATGCCAAGGGAGGATTCCATGTCGCCTGCACAATGTTGTGCTGGTATTTTTCCCCTATTACTTAGTGTTTGCTATCTGCATATATCTTTTTTTTTAAATGCAAAAGCTGTGCTTTTAGGATGTGTATAAGTGTATAGTATATATTCAACAACATTCTGTGTTCTGGTTTTGGGAAACTATGGTTATATAATTTTCTATACAGTCTCCACTGAATTTGATTATTTATTCTGGCTCAGGCCCAATGGCTGCTCTCTCTTTTTCTCTGGTAGAAAGATAGAATACAACAGCACTATTGCTTGAATAAGAACTGTATGGCAGGCAAATTGGCCATGTTTGGAATAATGTATTGTATTGATCTTATGACATTTATTGATTGAGGCTTTTATTGATTTTTAATATATTTCAGCTGAACTTTTTTGTATCATATTGGATTTTTATTGATTTTATTGCACTTTTATTGTGTTGAAAATCTTCTTGGAGACTCGACTTGTAGTCTATAAATAAACTAAAAAAATTACTTTGAGTAATCTATTAAATTTAAATAAGATTCATAGTACGTTTGTCTTGTAAATCTCCTGCACAAAACAGTTGACATCCTGGCTACAACTGTAAGAACACTTTCCTGGAAGTAAGTTGCATTTACTAAAATTGGACTGACTTATAAATAGAGCGCCTATTTATAGCCTGATTTTGTCAGATCTCAAACGCTAAGCAGGGCCAGCCTTGGTTAGTATTTGGACGGGAGACCACCGAAGAACGCCAGGATCACTATGCAGATGAAGGCAATGATAAACTACCTTTGTAAGTAGTTTGAAAAGTGTACTGGATTGCCATAAGTCAGCTGTGACTTAATGGCATTTTGCATAGGCCCTGATCGTGATCCTAATTTAATCAGACTTCAGAAGCTAAGCAGGGTCAGTCCTGGTTGGAAGAGAAGAGTTGGCTTTTATACTCTGCTTTTCTCTACCAAAAGGAGTCTCAAAGAAACTTACAATCACCTTTCCCCCTCCCCACCCTTGCACACAGGTAAGGTTGGTATGGCTGAGAGCATTCTGAGAGAACTATGATTCTCGGGGATGGGGCAGTATAGAAATCTAAGTAATAAATAAAATAAGTAAATAAAATAGTCCAAGGTCACCCAGAGGGCTTCATGTGAAGGAGTGGGAAATCAAACCTGGTTCTTCAGATTAGAGTCTTCCTCTGTTAATCAGTACACCACATGGATATTCGGATGGGAGACCACCAAGGAAGCCTAGGATCACTACGTAATGGCAAACCACCTCTGACCAACTCTTGCCTTGAAAAGCTTGCTGGGTCTCCATAAGTCAGCTGCAACCTGACTGAAAAAAAAAAGACTAGCTTAGGTATTCTGTCTTGGTCAGCTACCTGTCTTCCCTATGGATCCAAGGTTCAACTCTGTGCAATGGTTATTTCACATTGACTTTACTCAGTTTTTCAATAATGGATTCCACATGGCATATTTATAACGAGTTGCAATCATTACAAATGAACTCATTTTCCTTTTTTATAAATAGAAAATGAATTCATTTATAATGATTGCAACTCGTTATAAAAATGCTGTGTGGAACCCACAAAGGTGTCATGACTTCATTTGTTCTGACAGAGCACTGGCAGGCATTTGCTCACAATCTCTTTGAAAACAAGTGATTTGTTCCATAGCTACATCATCAAAGGGGCCTCCTAGTATTCAAAAGTTTTAGGCTGGGTGCAATTTTTTCAGGGGGGGGAAGGGATTCTTCTTTCGTCTTCTTTTTGATCTGTTGGGAAAATGAGAAAGAGGAACACACCTATGCCACTCCCACATATTTTGTTGTAATCAATAGACAAAGAAAGTCTGAAATTGCCTTCTCTTGTCTTTCGAAGTTATAAGTTGAACAAAGCACAACATTGCAAAAAAGGGGTCTCCTCATGCCAGATAGGAGATAGCCTTTGAGAATTCTCCTAAATTCATAAATGTTACCCTGGGCTTTTGGTTTCCTCTGAGATGTATGGAACAAAGGTAGCTTGAGTCACCAATTTCAAAGACTCTGATAGGAGTTCTATCAGCATCTGCCTTCAGGGCCATGGATCTTCATACAGGGCCATAATATCCAGAAAGTATGCTACTGCTTTTCACCACGGCCAATTTCATAATAATTTAGCCAATCTCTCTTTTTCTTTTTCTCTTTTTGTTAAGCTAGGGAAAAAAATCTGTGCAATTCATTCTGCCCCCTCCTCTCACGTTTTAAAGAAGACTGATGACATTTTCTATTACCTATAAATCACTTTGGGCTAAAAGGAAAGATGGAGTATGGATATTTTAATGAAATAAAATAAAAAAGGGACTTTTATTAGCCATGCGTACCTGTACGAATGTTTTTGTGACAATAAAATAGCTTTATAGAGACCAGTCAAGGCTCACGGCATATTTCACCTCTCAAATAAAGCAGACCAGCATCCTCAGGGTTCATTACATTAAAAAGTGAAAATGTTTTACCCATTCAGAAAAGACAATTAAAATTATTTTGGATCAAGTGTTTGTACATGCAGTGTGGGTGTATGCATGTTCCATAAGCTTTAGGAAGCTCAGGGTGTTTATGAACAAAAATGCAACTAACCATAATATGTTTTCTCACTAGAAATATTTAAAGAGTTGGTTGTCTGAAGTTCTGGCAGGCACCACAATGGCCACTATCATGTTCTAAAACACCTGGAAGCAACTTCAATATGAGGTGAAAACATGCAATTAAATCCGAGCATGTCTGCACATAAATTTTATTTTATTTCATTGGATTTATAGCCCATCCTTTCCCATCCTCAGATGGGTTCGGGGGGGCTAACATAAAAATATACAAAAACATACAAAAATATACATTCTTTCATAAATACCAATTTAAAGCCGCATCAATTGAAATATTCCCAGTACCTTATTATTACAATCTATTTCAAACTTCCTGGTTGATCGACCCAGGGGGAAGGCATCTAAAAACAATTTAAAAAACCAAAACATTACCCAACTAAAATCCCATAACAGACTGAGTAAGAAAATAATGATACATAGAGAGGGATAGGAAAAAGATAGGAAAGCCAGCAACAATGTCACCATGGCCACCTCATCCATAGGCCTGGTAGAACCTCTCTGTCTGATATACCCTGGGGAACTGAACCAAGGCTTACAGGGTCTGGGTCTCAATTGACAGAGAGTTCAACCAGACCAGGGCCAGAGCTCAAAACGCTCTGAGTCTGGTTGAGGACAGACAGACACTTCTAGGGTTAGGGACCACCAGCAGATTGCTTCCAGTAGAGCACAGTTATTTTGGGAAACGTGGTTCCAAACCACTTAGTTCTTTAAAGGTTTAAAGGTGAACACCAGAACCTTGAACTTTGCCAGTGTACAAGTGGCATCCAGAGCAGATGGTGAAGTACAGGCTGAGTATGAGACTTAAAGGCATTTTTGTAAGGACCCTCAGTATTGCATTCTGGATATCTCAAGTTTTTGGAGCAATCTCAAGAATAGCTATACATTGAGGGAGTTACAGTTGTCTAATCTGGAGGTGATTGTTGCATGGATCACAGCAGATAGGCTGGAGCAAGACAGGAAGGGTACAAATTGTTTAGCCTGGCAGTTAAACTTCCCAGCTATCCCTTAACAGCTGGACTTCTGTGCAACAGAACTGGAATCTGACTTTCTCTCTCAACAGTAAGAGACAGTATGAGATAGTAAAGAAGTGAAATATAATGATGTATAATTCTGGGAAATTTTAGTATTGCGGCTTTGTTGCTGACAGGGAAGATTAAAAGTGCCTCTCACTAAGCTTTATCATGGGAGATAAAATGTGGAGAACTTTTAGATTTTTAAAACTGTTCAGGCAAATATCTACATAAATTAGGCATAGTCTTATAAGGTGTGATAAACTGCTGGACCATCTTATGGGGTACACTTTATGCACTAGAACTGCAGTTTGTCCATATTTTTCTTTTGCACAGTTTACGCATAGTTTTCTGACACTGAAAATAAAAAGGGACTGAAACAATGATAGCTGTTGGAAGGATCATATTGAACATGGATTGTTTTATTTAGATGGGTTTGAGAAAGTAAAAGCCAGTTAACTAAACAAGACCAGAGAGAATCGAAAAAGTTAATTCACAGCATGAATGAACAGGTCTTACATGGTGAGCACTATATTGACATATGTGATAGGTAATGGATTCCTGTTTTCACATAAATTGAGGGAGATACTGCATATTGGAGAGAAGGTGGCATGGTATAGCCATGTCTTTGTCAGATGTCAGCTGCAAAATTGGGTTGGTAATTGGACAGGAGACCACCAAAGAAGACTTTGCAGAGGCAGGCAATGGCAAACCATGTCTGCTTCTCACTTGCATTGAAAAATGCCAGTTGAGGTCACTATAAGGTGATTGCAATTTGCTGGCCCTTATGTTCATATTACATAACCATTTTATTCCAATAGGCCTGTGGTGGCGAATCTATGGCACTCCAGATGTTCATGGACTACAATTCCTATCAGCCCCTGCCAGCATTGCCAATTGGCCAATAGGTTCGTAAAATACCAGTGGTTATCCACTGGTTAACAAAAAGGCATGCATGGGCCCTGTGTTCCAGGAGAAAAGCAGCACATAAATATTCTAAATCAATAAACAAGGTCCACCTCCATTTTTTTTAAGTGGAGCATTTTAAAGACGTCTTTCTCCATTAACTGGCCTCAAGATAATTTACAGTGGTCATAAAAACAACATATAATTAAAATGAATAAGAACTAACAGATCCAGCTGTTATAAAGAACAGTGTATATTTTATTTTTGTTTTCCTTCATAACATAAGAATAACCCTGCCAAATACAGGGAAAAGGGAGACAAAGTAGAAGTGCAGTTTCTATTTTGGCATTATAATTACAATAATCAATGCAGTCAAACATATTCAGATTTTGAAAACAAAGCACCAGACCTTTGGAGAGACAAATTTCCTGTATGTATGTGACTTAGACATTTCTTTTGTTGGAGCTTTCTTGTATCCAACCACTTTGAAAAGATTTAAGGATGCCTGCATTTTCTTAAGATGGGACAGTGATTTCCAGTTATCCCCACATCCACTCTCAAAGACTCTCTTTGCCTGCTATGGCATTCTGGAGATTCTGATGACCCCCAGGAACAAAATTTGGGTGGGAGGCAGAGTGAACTGCAGAGGTTGAGGGAAGCAGATAAAAACTAGCCAACCCCTCTTAAGAAGACTTGTCCTTTCAAGTCTTAAGAGCTCTGTGGTTAGATGCAACCCACAGGCTGAGAATAGTATTAATCAAGGCAAAATTATGGACAAATTGCAATTCCAGTTATAATGTTTATAGCTCCATCTAAAGGGGGGCTGAAAGGGCCTTAGGGAGTGGTGCAGCTGTGCACTGGCCTGTTTGCCCTCCCTGGGGCACTTACCCTGGTGGAGGGGGCAGACGTGCTAGCTGTTGCATGTCCTGCAGCCCATTGCCACACAGCCCAGAAGTTCAGGCTGTGGTGGGTCTACTCTGGTGTCCTGCTCAGTCAGCAGCATGTGTGTGTGTGGGGGGTGGGTGGGGGGGGAGAGGTTGGGTCAAGGTTTCCTGAGGGCAGAGCTGACATCACTTGACTCCCTCCTGGGGTTTGGACCAGTGGTGGGATCCAAAAATTTTAGTAACAGGTTCCCATGGTGGTGGGATTCAAACTGTGGTGTAGCGCCAGTGGGGCTGAGCAGGTCACGATGGGGGCATGGCCGGGCATTCAGGGGGTGGGCCATTCCTGGGCAGGGCTGTGGCAAGGACGCAGCTGCTGTGCCGGTCCTTGGGCGGGAAACGAATGCACGCAGGCGCAAGCTGCCACGCATTCCCGTGCACCTCCTGCTAGACTGCTTCAAGTTCTGCACGCTACTGCTGAGAGGAGGGGCGTAACTAAGGCAAAAATCACGTGGCAAAATCACCAATTAGTAACCCCCTCTTGGCACACACAAATAATTAGTAACCTACTCTTGGGAACCTGTGAGAACCTGCTGGATCCCACCTCTGGTTTGGACCATTTGCGTGGTGCACTGGCCCTTGGACTTATGTCTGCCTTTTGACAGTTTATGTCCACTCAGCCCAGTGGTGTATTTTGGTGGTGGCAAGGTCCAGGGTTTTTTTTCCCTACTCCCTGTGCTGCTGAGAAGCCTTTCAGAGGCCTTGGGGTAGAGCTGCCTCAATGCTGTGACCCAGTGCCTCCATGTTTGGATGGGGCTGTTAGAGAAGCAAAGTTTATTAAATCATGGCAAATTTTCCAGTTGCTTTTCACTCCTTGAATGCAGATGATTTCTAGAGAAAAACAAAGAATATAATAGGCCAAAGAATTAAAGAAAAATAAACCATTACAGCACCACCTATTGGCGCTATATGCCTAACAATTGCAATATTTCTAAAAGGGATTCCGCAATAATTTAAAATCCAGTATAACTGATCTGTTGATAAAAGATGCGGGCAATATTTTTCTGTCTCTTATCTCTTTTTAATGTGACGAGATCACTAATGGTTCCATCTACAATACCAGTTTCATAAATTATATCTCAGAACCTGAGTATGGGTTTGAGAAAGTACCTTATTTCAGACTTACCCAGATGACAGGTTATTGTCATTCAGTAGTCTAGCACTCAGCTGTGATTGCAGCAAGCCTCTTGAACAAAGACTACAATGAAGTAACAAAACCAGAAACTGGATTGTGGTTAGACTGGAAGATGCAACTCTTTTCACATTCATCCTAAACCTAATTCTGCTATAAGGGCTTTGCTGCTTATAGGAACAAAGCAGGATTCAACAATGTAGACTGCATCAAGAAACAGGGATTGGCAAAGAGCATTTCTCTTGTGCAAGTACTGGTTCCGTGCTCCAAACAGTTTGTGAGAGTACTGATTTCCTCTTAAGAGGCTTTGATTCCTATTGCTTGGGATGGTAGTGGCATAGAAATATGTTAAATTAGCTAATTAATTAATGAAACTGCACGGTCCTACACTGCATTATACCCTGTTTCTTAGGGTCCTTGGAAATCCAAGAGCAGTTTTCAGAGGGGCACAACAGGATGAATTCCTTCCATTTATAGCCTATGCAACCTAATTCATTACAATGATCTTAAATAGATAACCTTACCATGAACAGCACATACTAGGATTGCCAACATCCCAGCAGAAGTTGGCAACCCTAGTATATAACAACTGAAGAAAATAGTCACTTTGGAAGGTGGACTCTATGACATTATACCCCAATAGTAGTCCCTCCCTTCCCCAAACCCTGCCCTCCTGAGATTCCACTCCCAAAATATCCACTCCCTACCCAGACAGTGGTGTACCTGCTGGAAATGGCACTTGAGGGCAAGTACTGATTATAAGCCCCTCGCCCTTCCAAATTGTGCTCCCCCCAATAGGGCAGGCAGGCAGGCAGGCAGGCAGGCAGAGAGAGCAGGGCGAGTGAGTAAGTGGGGTGAGTGAGTAAGTGGGGTGAGCAAAAAGGCAAGCAGCAAATGGGATGTGTGAGGGGGCTGGTGAGTGGGGTGGGCGGGTGAGTAGGGCAAGCAAGTGGGGCAAATGAATAAACTCTGAATGAGGTGGGTGAGCTGGACTGGCAAACAAATGGGGAAGGCAAGTGAGCAGCAAATGGGGCAGGTAATCCAAGTAGGTGAGCAGGGTGGGCAAGTGGGGAATGGGGTGAGAGAGCCAGGTGGGAAAGTGGGGCAGGCAAGTGATAAGCAGGATGGGCAACAGAGTGATGGTGGCAGGCGAGCAAGCAAGAGGAGGCGGGTGGCCAATGTACCCCCCCCCACATGACCCAGGCAGTTGGGGATATAAATCCAACTCTTCTTCTTCTAGAGGGGGCATGAGGAGGCTTGTGACCCAGGCAGTTGGTGCCTGGGTCACAAGTCTCCTCATGCCCCCTCTAGAAGAAGAAGAAGAGTTGGATTTATATCCCCCCTTTTCTCTGCAAGGAAATTCAAAGGGGCTTACAAACTCCTTTCCCTTCCCCCTTCACAACAAACACCCTGTGAGGTAGGTGAGGCTGAGAGAGCTCAGAAGAACTGTGGCTAGCTCAAGGTCACCCAGCAGAGGTGTAGCTGGGCAAAGCTGCACCTTGGGCAGTCTCAACGTTTTCTGCCCCCCATGGGCCCCCGCGCCATGCGCCGCACCCCCACGCTACCATTTACCTTATCCTGCAGGCTGCAGGTATGATGGTGCATGGGGGTGGCTGTGGCAGAGACCCATGTGGGGGCAGAAAACGTGGAGGCCACCATCCCCTCTCTGCCCCATTGACCGACTGCTCCGTTGGCCAGAGGGGGGTTTCCTTGCCCGGTGTTGCTGGTTTCCCAAAACGAGAGCCGGAAGCACAAGTCAGGCTACCGCCGCCATCCCCCCTCTGCCCAATGGACCAGGCGGCTGCCTTCTCTGTCAGGCAAAGGGAATTTCCATGCTCGGCGCTGCCGGCTCCCACAGCGTGAGAGCCGGCAGCACTAGGCAGGCTGCTGCCGCCATCCCCCCTCTGCCCAATGGACCAGGCGGCTGCCTTCTCTGTTGGGCAGAGTGGTTTTCCATGCTCCGCACTGCTGGCTCCCGTGGTGCGAGAGCCAGCAGCACTAGGCAGGCCACCACCATCCCCCCTCTGTCCAATGGAGGAGGGGGCGGCCTTCTCCTTTTGGGCAGAGGGGATTTCCCTGCTCAGTGCTGCTGGCCAGGCACCATTGGTTCCCTCGGCCAGCCCCTGCTGAAGTCACATGACTAGAATTGCATGAGCTTCTAGAATGATCTCTCCTGTCTTCTTCCAGCAAAAGAGGAGAGAAATATACACAGGCACATATAGACTGTACAGAAACCCAGAGTGAGCACTTGCATAGATAGAGTTTGTTGTTCCTATATTTAGTTTAAATTCATTTGTTATCGGGTAATGTTCTGCAAAACAACTCACTTGTATCTTGGCCCTATTATTTCCTCTGCTAATTCATTGGAATAAAACAGTATGCCATTGAATCTGATGCTGGCAACCCTAACACATGCACATGGGAGGAAGGGGGACAAGAAAGAAAAGCAAGCTGAACAATGAAAACAACACGTTTGCTTTCTGTTTCAGCCAGTGTTTGGGCATGATAATTCTTGCTCTTGCAGGAAGGGCAGACATATAATTTATCTTCCAGGAAAAGAAAGATGGTACAAATGAGAGCTGGAATGACTGGGCACCACCAAATTTAGTCCAGGCTACCAGAGGCTTCTGCACGTGAACAATATTCTGTGAGAGTGGTGCTTTGAGACTGTGTTTGATACTCAGTGTGGAAGACAGGGCCTTTTATGAGGTCAGACCACAATATATAGGATTTCTTGAGCAACTTTACTTTTTAAAAGGCTATTTTATCCTCATATGTGCATGACCCTTCATTAAAGTCTTAAAAATTAGTTTTTTCAATGACTTGCAGAAAAGCTTTTTGAGTAGCACCTTGAAAATCTTTTATGGTGTTGAAAGCAGAACAGCAGAAACAGGGTAATATTAGAACAGGTTTTTTTTTCTCATTGGGGGCCCATGTGTACAAAAATGTTTCTTAAAGTGAGACTTAATACATCGGTGTATTGCATTTATGACAAATTAATATTATAAGTAGCATCAAATGTCTGAGCTTTGTATGTCTGAGTTTCCCTATGAAGGAAGGTTATTATTTTTTAAGGGTATGTCATTTGTCACTTTCTTTAACAGAATGGTGGCAGTTTTAAGGTAATGTGATTTTGTCGCATACTTTTTCTTTTTTTTAACGAAGAAGCATGTGGGACTGTGAGAAGTCCATAAGCGGGACTATGGAATAGAAGTGGGTCAGTAGACCAGCAAACCATTAGCTAAACCTGTGTAACTTGCATTTGCCTCCATTACAACTTCTTGAGCTAAAATTGCAGTGAAAACAAAACCATTCACTATTATAATATAAACAATTGCCTTTGTTACAACTGCCTGCGAAAACTAAGGGACAGAGATCAGTTTCCCTAGAGAAAATGGACACTTTGGAGGGTGGACATCACATTCTGCTACCAGCTTTGGGCAGGGAACCAATTATTAGTTGAACGAGTTTGACTGTTTCTGGGCAGTTCAATCCTGTTGAAGTCACTTTCTGCTTGTTTAAACAGTATAGAACAGTGCAATGAGCAACAGTTCACTCCTTTGTAGGGCGTATAGTGTTCTTCTCACACATTGTGCCTGATATTGTGGAGTTCCTCTGGTCTCCCGGCTCACAGACCTTTTTTTTATCTCTTCTGTCAGCAGCACTTTTGCAATCTCCCAAAACAGTCAGTCTGTCAGGGATTATTGAGGCCATTTTCAGGCTTTTGTGGGTTTTCTGGGTTATGTGGTTGTGGTCTGGTAGTTCCACACAACCCAGAAAACCCACAACAGCCATTTGTTTCTGGTCATGAAAGCCTATGGCTATTTCTAGGGTTGCTGGATCTCCTCTGGCCACAGGTGGGGAATATGGGGGTAGCATTGGGAGACTCCTGAGGATTTGGGGAAGACAGGGATACAGTGTAGCACAGTCCACCCTCCAAAGTGTCCATTCTCTCCAGGGAAACTGATCTCTGTAGTCTGAAAATGAGTTGTAATTCCAGGGGATTCCCAGCTCTTACCTGGAGGCTGGCCTATTTTACACACACATGATTTTGCACAGTTTTATGGGAACTGGAGTTTTTCAAGTTTAATTTAATTACCAGACATTACACGGGAAAAGCAGCTTTGTGTATTTAGTGGAAGTTCATACAGGAAATTACAAAAGCTCTAGGTGTTGCTGAAGTTTCTGGATATTCCTAGAGCTACTCTTTATAACATCCTGTGTGAATGTCTTCTAAGTATATGCATTTTTTTTTAAAAAAAACCTCTTAGTGCTGTACCCCACCCTGCAACTGTACAGTCACCTTGCTGTTAAAATTATGTTAATTAATTTGTCACTAGAGACTGGTGAAAACATAGAGTGAGAAATATAGAACAACTAGCAGAGGAGCTGCCCTGGCTCATGGCGGGAGCCTTGCCTGGAGAAGATCCCTGTTCCACATCAGTATGCACAGTAGACAGCTAGGTCTTTCCTGCAACCCCAAGTGTCACCACTTGGTTCTCAATGGCCACAGCCGTGGGAAAGTGGTCACAGTCCAGGAAAAGGCACACCACTATCCCTCAAAGGATATTCAAGCGCCAGCCTTAACTCAATCAACTTTCCTGAGTCCTATTCTTCCCTGACTAAATCCCATCATGCCCTTCGTGCCCCACTACTGGAAGACCATCTAACCTTACTCTGAATTGGAATACCCCAGAGTTATAAGTCCATCAACGCTAAATCTAATCAAAAGCTGGACTCTCCCTGGCTTTGACTCATCAAGCCACCATTCACTGTATTATTGTATTACTAGCAGGGCACTCGTGCTTCGCTATGCATACTTCATCACAGGCTCTCTATGAATTTCGGGGTGACATTCAACATACTTCTTTACAGCCTGTTTGTGAACTTTGGGGGTGACATGCAGCATATTTCCTCACACCCTGTCTGTGGACTGATGAGTTTGTTTTTGCATATGTTGCAGCAGCTTCCTGTAGTTGTCTTTTTCTAATGCAATGTGTTATTGCTCTCTTTCATCTGGTGGGCTCCAAAAGACGTCATGTGGAAGCAGCTGTTGTATTTTCGGGATGCAGAAAGGAAGTGTTCCGTCATTGGATGCTGGGATGAGTGAGGAAGGGCTGTGAAGAGGTTCAGGTGTAGGGTTGAAGGGCAGGGAGCTGGACTTTTACCGCCACTGCAGCACATCTCCTGGTGACTCCTCCATCCCGCCACTTCAGGAGCACCGCACACTGCAAGTTAACAGGGGTGATCGGAGGCCTAGGTGGAGAGCAGTAAACTTCTGTCTCCCCAGCAGTTATAAATCTGATGTCCATATGCAAAACCCCGGCAAGAAAATGTTTCTCTAGGTAGTCCAAGGTGATAGTGTGGTTTGTAATGTATGTTGTTAGTATTTGGCTGTAGCAGTGTTGTTAACGTGAGGGTGGGTGGAGGAGTACTTTTTCACAGCCTGTCTGTTAACATTGGGATGACATTCAGCATACGTCTTTGCAGCCTGTTTGTGAACTTTGGGGTGACATGCAGCATATTTCCTCACAGCCTGTCTGTGGACTGATGGGTTTGTTTTCACATATTTTGCAGCAGCTTGCTGTAGTTGTCTTTTTATAATGCAGTGTATAAAGCGCTTTCTGTTTAATTCTTCTTCTCCCTGTAGTGGTTTCAGCAGAAGGGATAGGTTCGCATGTGTTGTGGAGGGTAGTGTTAGAGTGCATTTGGCGCACCTTGGTGAAAGACATGAAGCTGGTAGTGTTTAACTGTCACCCTTAGAATGTTCGTGCAGCATGTCTGTGGACTGAGCGGTTGGTTTGCCCTTAGAATGTTTGTGCAGATGGCCAGAGATGATCAGTGAAAACAGTAAATGTGTAATCTCGAGTAAAACTGAAAATTTTGAAAAATCCTTTCTTAGTGAGCACCTGGAGTACGTAAGGAACAAGTGTGCCAAATTTCATGTGTGCGGCTTCAGTGGTTTTTGAGTTCTTTTGATGAGTCAGTGAGTGAGTGAGTGATATTTCGCATTTATATATATAGATAGCCTGCCAGCAGGGATTTATCTGGTGGAGGGACATGGAGGGGTCACATGACCCTGGATGTCATTAGATCATGTGGGGGTGCAAAATTACCCTCACACCCCTCCCACGGAGAAGCACCCCCACCCGGTGCTCCCCCCTCCGCCGGCTAGGACCACCGCCTTCTTCCTCCACTGGCTGAAGGAGCAGCCCGGCCAGTTCACGAGCCTGCCACAGGCCCACTGGGCGCCCCTTGGCTCAGGCCCACCAGGCTGCCTGGGACCACCATTAATGCCGTCCTCTACCAGCTGAAGGAGCAGCCCTTTCCCTCCCCATCCCCCCATATCCCAGCCTGCCAATGGTGAGGGGCTCGAGCTGGGTCCAAGGCTGACCCTCCTTTCCCCCCCCAGGTTCGAAAGGGCGGCAGAACAGGGCTAGCCATTGGAGCCTGAGGGAGATGCACTGACTGATATAAGTGGGGTGGGGGTGCAGGGGGGGTTTCTGGGGAGGTGCTTGAGCAGGTGTTATCCCGGGCACCATTTTTTCCTGATACGCTTCTGCCTGCCAGACAGTTACAAAAGGAGACAGATTTTTCTGACACCAGATCATTTGGGAAAAGAAAGGTTGTGTAGCAGCCTGCTAGCTGAAATAGTTGCAGAAGATTTCTAATCAGTGAGAATACATGAATATGTCCTTTTGTGTTCTCTTTGGTATTTATGTGGTGCTGCTATGAGACATCTCATTTAATCAATTTTTGTTGCTCTTTTCATTTTTACTGTTGCGGGTTTTTTTGGGCAGTATGGTAGTTGTTCCTCCTAACATTTCACTCACATCTACAGCTGGCATATTTAGAGGAATGGCATGGTAAGATTTCTCTCCATGCCACAGTGTGGAGTGATTGTGTGGTGGGGTATGTGCTTTGTCTATCTCAGAGGTGTGTGTGTGTGTGTGTGGGGGGGGGGGGTGCGACGCATTTGCATGCATATGGTTGAGTTCATTTGCAGTTACATTTGCAATTGCATCTCCAGCTGCATTTGTAATTGCATTAGCATGTGTCTGGGTGGAGTTCATCCATAGTTGTGTTTGGATGTGTCTGGGGTTTGTTTTTGGCTTTTTAAAGTACTGGTAGCCAGGTTTTGTTGATATTCAACCTTTCATACTATTCTTCCAGTGTTTGTGGATTTCAATGGCTTCCATGAGTATTTTGAATTAGTAGCTGTTGGAGTTGTCAAGAATTTCTGTGTCTTCAAATAAGATCCTATGCCAGGCTTGGTTTAGAGCATGTTCAGCTACTGCTGATTTCTCAGGTTGGATTAGTCAACTGTGCCTTTCATGTTCTTCCATTTTTGTCAGAATGCTGCATTTTTTAATCCCTGTATATTCTTGTCTGCAATTTCATGGTCTTCAATAGCCTCCTGTGGAAGTAAAGGGGTCTATCTTGTCCCTTGCTGATCATAGAAGATGGTTTGAAGGTTATATTTTTCCATCAGTTTTCCTATTTGATCGGTGATTGCCTTGATTTATAATAGAAATATCCTTCTTACAAGGAGCTTTTTCCTCAGTTCTGCATTTTTTTCTTGGTTTTATATTTCTTCTGATTTCTGCTGTGGAGTTGCCATTTGCTTGCAAAGCCCAATCTAGGTGGTTCAGTTTATCAGTGTGAAGGTGAGGTTCGAAGACCTGTTTTGCACATTCTCCCAGATTTTTGATTATGCCCCTTTTTCACAGTGGGTAGTGATTAACGTTTTTGTGTAGATACTGGCCTGTATGGGTTGGTTTTATATAGACTCTGTGACCCAATGGTTTGTTTGTTTTGCAGATGACCATGACACCCAGAAATGGCAGTGCAGTTTCCCCTCTTTTTCTTTCTTGTGGCTGGAATCAACAGGCTGTTGTGAGTTTTCTGGGCTGTGGACTATGGTCTGGCAATTGTTGCTCCTAATATTTCTCTTCCATCTATGGCTGACATTTTCAGATGTATTTTATGTAAGATGTATTTCTCTCTGTGGCACATTGTGGAATAATTGTGTGGTGGGATATACACTTTATCTACTTCACAGTTGGAGATACAACTGCAAATTTAGTTGGAGATTAGTATTGCAAACCTTCCACGAAACATTTAATATTTATACAAGCCTCCATTTTATGACTACTCCCCACCTTCCAAGCTGCCATTTTGGGGAGGGGGGGGGGAAATCCCCAGAATGTGAAATCTGCCCTCCCCAGTCTTACACTATTTATAAACAACTGAGGTAAAATGAGGAATCAATTTTCTTGAACATCATTAGTATGGTGATGGTGATAGGGAGATTAGTACTGTTTCATTCCAAGCAGGGAAATTTCATATCAGAAATTTGGATTTTTCACATCTAAAACATGTACTCACAAGATTGAGAAGAATGTAAATTTAGTTGTCTTATTATTTGAATATAGATACCACGAGAATGAGGCCTTGTTCATTGAAATGTAATGTGCCTGTGCATGCAATATTTAACCATAAAATTTACAACCCTGTTATCTGTGAATAGAACAGAAAACAAACACTCATACAGGTGGAACGTGCCATCTGTTTACATATAAACAAGTGGTCAAATCCAGCCTTAAGGCATTTATCATGAAAGAAAGAAAGGAGTGGCAGTTGTTTCTAAGGAACCAGTCAGCTCAGGCCAAAGTTAATTTGTCCAGGCCATCTGCAGACATGGGTAGGACTATGCAGTACCCAGCCTTACATGATTCTGAGGAAGTTAGCTCTAGCCTTGGCATAACAAATGAGTGAGGGAACAATGAAAGCACAAAATAAAAGTCTACCTTAGAAGCAGGGTGAACAGATCCTTGTGTTATGGTAACATGAGTTACTTATGCTATGGCACAGTCATTTCAGGTCAAGCTAAAAGTTTATACCAGATGTCCTCTCTCACAACAAGGGATGGATTGATCATTGCAATAGCTGTTCTCTATTCTAGGAGCACTGCTCTATACACTTATCAATTCTTTTCTGGAGCATGAACAAAAGAACGGGTCTTATCTTATGCCATTAGCCCCAGAAATGACTTTGGGAGCCATGCTCAACTTATCTAAGAAGTGACTATCATGTTATATTGGATGTGGAATGGTATAGTGTAGCTTGATCTAAGCAGGGTTGATAGCTCTTGGGTAGGAGACAACCAAGGAAGAATTTGTAGAGGAAGCTAATGGCAAACAACCTCTGCTTACTTGGTTGACTTGAAAAACCTACAGGTGTCAAACCCCATTCCCCCTAGGATCTCGCCATGTGTTTCCAGGGAACTCTGGGAGAATGTTGTGCCAAAAAAGCTCCTGTGTTTTGATGTGGAGGTTTATCCGAGGCAGAGAAGGTTGGGAGTACTGGGCAAGTGGGAAACCCAGGGCAGGAGAAAGAAACTCCAGAGCACCATGGACAGACCAGAATGGGACAGGAGCTGCTGACTCAGCGATATGAGCTACAGGAACTCAAGAATTATGTTATGGCCATGGTTCATCTCCAGGAGCTCCCAGAACCCATGACAGGACCCAACAGAGAGTGATCAGGAGCAGCTACTGCTGCCCAGGCCAGATGGCAATGTAGGGTGGGAGACAACACTGGAATCTGGGTGCAGTATATCCCTGAGCAGCTGAGAGAAAAAGTACTAAAGCTATGCCACAACATCAAGACTGCTGGGCACTTGGGCTTCATAAAGACTGTCCTCTTAGACTGCAGACTTTTCAGGTGGAAAACACTGTGGGGGGATGTGAAAGTTTACATATGCATGTGCAATGTGCGCGCAGGAAAAGAGGGCACAGGAAGCTGCCTAGGCCTCTAAATCTCTTAACTCTCAGAAGCTTCTGATAAATGGTTACAACTGTTTTTCTACTACATGCAGGGCAGCTGAGGCAGGGCAATTGCCAGGGCCCAGTGCTTCTGGTAGGGCTCACTGTCACCACCTCTCTTGTCCCCCTACTTCCTGCCTTGCAAGCTGTTGTCCTCCTGGGTATACATGCTGCCGTGCACTGCTGGCAGAAAGTCATGTGCGTAGTATGTGAGGCTGGGACAGCAGGCAATGGAGGTCTTGCAGTGGTATCCAGTTATTAATTCCACCTCTTTAGATGAAGCTTCTCTAGAATCTGGGGAACCTAGATGTTCATTCCAAGAGTTCCCAGTTTTAGATTGGGAATTTCTTAGTGGTTGACTGAAGAGACTGGCAATGGACGAATGACTGAAATCTAAGTTGAAGCAATAAAAAAGATGGTGTAGGTAAGGGATCCTTGAAAGCAAAACAGGCGAGATTCCTGCAATGTATTTTAAAGGCTTTTTCTCATGTGACAAGACTTGTGGTGAATAAGTAGTTAAACCAGTCAAACATCTTTGTTGGTAGAAAATCTATTATGTGAATGGATAAGTGAGTGAGATGCACTGAAAGCTAATGACTTCAGCATGAATGCGTAGTGTTTATTAAATATAGAAATTCTTTCATGCCTGTAAACTATGCACATAGCCACTGTAAGCAGTCGTAACAAAACCTTTGTGTTAGTTTTTGCTGAAGGCTACTGCTTAAGATTTTTGACACTAAAACGGATCTGTTAAATAAATGTTTTTAAAAGCTTAAGAAAAGTTCTATTTGAAATGTTTAGGAAAATCTAATTGCTACTGAGACAATACTAATCCTATTAAATACCCACATCATATAGTACACATACTCTGTAAGTGTACTATGTAAGAGTGTCAGGGGAAACTGCTTAGAACAACAAATCAATGCTGCTGAAAGATATATGTAACTAGCCTGCTATATGTAACCACTGCCATCTAGGGCATTCTTTCCTTGATCTTTCTTTATGGTTTCGCACACTTTGTGATAACTAGGCTTTCCCCTGATACCCCATCCCCATTAAAAAGAGTTACCTCCATTATCTCGTGGGGCAGGAAGCCAAGTGGCTCTCCACTACTATCTGCTCGCTACCTTGAAGCGCCTTAGCTCCAAAGACTGTTTTTCACAACTTCTTGGGGAAATGGGACTGGGGCTTGCTTTGGGGTAAAAGAGATTGTGAATGCCACCTTCGACAGAACTGGCTTTCCAAGTGTAGTGATTCGATGCCTGCTCAATAAATGCTACTGATCAATGTTTCAGAGTCTGTTTGTTGGCTCAAGGGTCTGAAATCTAACAATGGGCTCCTGAGGCAAGACAATTTTATTTTTCTGTAGCACCCATTTCTCCTTTCTTTGGCCCTGCTTTCTCTTTCTCCACTCTGGTTTCATTCATTCGCTCTTCCCTGATTTTCATGCTTGCCCTCCTTCACCCCCTATTCCCTCAACACTTTTAGTGTCAACACAGTAAAATTGACAAGATCTCCCATGAAATCTCAGCTGTCATTTTAGGTTGCCTAGGCAATGTAACATCCACTCTGGGTGGTCCCTTTGTGTAGTTTTTTAAAAAAATCTGCCTGGTGAAAAAAATCCAAGGAAATAGGTGATTATCTATGTAGGGCCTTTGTAAAAAGATAGCCTTAAAGGAAGCTTTCAATCATATATGTGGCTGCTAACTACAATCTAACAGCAGCCTGCTTGGCTATTCTCTTCAAATGGTTATATATCACATTTGGAGATGGCCTTTGCCACAATGGACAATAGATCTGTGAAATGTGTTTTTGTATAACAGTACATTTGCTTAAGGCAGCAGCTTTTCTGTTTGGGTAACTGTATCTTGGATACAGTTACCCAAAATTTCTTTTTCTTCATTAAAAACTCTCCCTTCAAGTATGCTTATATGCCAAAGAATCAATGTTTTCTCCACTTCATGTCTAAAGGTCAGACTACATGCATTTTTTTGCAGAAGGTCTTTTCCAGCAACCCAGTTAAAAATGGTTCTTGGGGAGCCGATCTGGGGAGAACCTGAACCTAAGCCTTTTTGATTACTGACTCATACTGGTATGGCCTTCTCTGAATACAGTGCGGAGACATCTGCACTGACTTCCTGTCTGTTTCTGGGCACAGTTAATAATGATAGTTCTAAACAGTTTTAGGTTTGAAGGACTGCCTCTTCACATACCATCCAGCTCACATGAAGATACTATTTTTGAGAGCCAGTATGTGTAGTAGTTAAGAGCAGGTGGACTCTTATCTGGAGAACTGGGTTTGATTCCCCACTTGTCCACATGAGTGGTGGATTTTTATTTGGTGAACCAGATTTGTTTCCCCACTCCTACATTCCTGCTGTGTGATCTTAGGCTAGTCATAGTTCTTCAGAACTCTCTCAACCTCACCTACCTCACAAAATATCTGTTGTGGGCAGAGGAAAGTTGTTTATAAGCCACCTCGAGTCTCCTTACAGGAGAGAAATCCAAACTCCTCCTCCTCCTCTTCTTCTCTGAAGCCCCAAGCTTCATGTCCCCTAAGTTACAGAGGTCAGATGGGTGGTTACCACAGACAGTGTTTTTCCAGTAGTGATCTTTGGCATTCTGATATCTAGCTTAATGTCCTTTAGTCACCAGGCCAAATACCGTGGTGTGTGTCTGTCCATTTTTGCTTGATTATTTTCATGGTCTGCACCTAGCCTGTGAAGTATTTTATGGATGTTATTTTAAACTTCTAGATATTTTATGCTGTTTTTATATTCCTGGCTTGTTTTACTATTGATAATACTTACCTTGCTACTGTTGTGCTTTCATTGTGTTTCTTAATTTTGTGAGCCACCTCAAGCATGTCTTCAGAAAGGCAAAGACAGACAGGCAGGCAGGCAGGCAGGCAGGCAGGTAGGTGATAGATAGATAGATAGATAGATAGATAGATAGATAGATAGATAGATAGATAGATAGATAGATAGATAGATAGATAGATAGATAGATAGATAGATAGACGGGGACGGACGACTAGATGGACGGATGACGGACGACGGATGGATGGATGCCTGGATGGATGCCTGGATGGATGGATGGATGGATGGATGGATGGATGGATGGATGGATGGATGGATGGATGGATGGATGGATGGATGGATGGATGGATGGATGGATGGATGGATGGATGGATGGATGGATGGATGGATGGATGGATGGATGGATGGATGGATGGATGGATGGATGGATGGATGGATAGATAGATAGAGAGAGAGAGAGAGAGAGAGAGAGAGAGAGAGAGAGAGAGAGAGATTAGAGAGATAGATAGATAGATTAGAGAGAGAGAGAGGGAGGGAGGGAGGGAGGGAGGGAGGGAGGGATGAGGGGAGAGACATTGGTTCATCCTACACAAAGGTTTGAAAACATTTGCAAAATGTTTTCCAAACGTTTTGAAAATAATCATTTCATGGTTTAATTCTGCATTGTGCCTTTCTAAAATGTTCTGACAATGTCTTTGTTTATGTAAGATGCTTTGGCTCCTCCACAAAGAAAACACTCCCCCATTTTAATATGCATGCGCAGATTCAAAGCCACGAAGATTAGAGTTGTCGAAGTTGTCAACACCGCCGCCAGCTTTGGTCTGACTCAGTTGAGCTTCGAAAGGTGGCTAGATCATCAGTCCATAGGTTGTAAGTGGCTCACAGAATTGGTTCCAAAGAACAAGGCAAGATGACACAATCCACTCCTGTGGCCAAAACATGAGAGGCTGCAAACATCTGCCTTTCTGCAGAAGGCAACGTGTCATCTCATCTCACTTCTTCTCTGCCCTGGACCTGCATCCTGCTCCTGCACCCCCATCGTCCTGCTTATCTCTTTGGCTGTTTGACTCTGGACCGGCCCTAGACTTCTATTCTAGAATTTGCTGTACTGTTTGCTGGTGAGCATTGACCTGGAACTGTGCCTTGACTACCACTCCTGCCTTTCATTTTGGGAATTGTGCTTATTCCCCTGTGCCTGAACTCTGGACTGTTACCGACTCTCATGGAGGTTTCATGCTGCTCCTGCTTGGCTAGCAGCCAGACCATGACAACATTCATGGAACTGGTCAAAGCCTTGTATCTGTGTCTGGAGCAGCAGAACACGTCCATACAGCAGGCTGTATCCATTAAGAAATGTGTAGCAATTGCACTTTGGTATCTTGCCAGTCCGATCAGTTGTCATGAGAATCACCACCAGTTTGGCATGGGACTATTCATAGTGGCTGAGATTGTGGTCAAGGTTTGTCTGGTGAGCAAGGCAGAGATCTGCCAGAAGGTCATCTGTCTTGATCCAGATGTGGCACAAACATGTGGATTCTCTCTCATGTGTCTTCACCCTGTTGTCTAGTCTGCTGTTTGTCTCTGTTTTGTGGCAAATTATGTTTGCTGTAATGTTTTGTGCTTACCTTGCAATATGCCAAAAGTATTATTTTGAATGCGACCATAAAATATATCAATCAATCAATCAATCAATTCAATCATTTATTTATTTATTTATTTACAGTCAATGACCAGTACAACAGAACAAAAGTACATCATAAAATATATCACAACACTGCCCATAAGACATCCCTCCGCATGTTGGAGTTCACTCCCCATCATTTCATGTCTGTGTTTCTGTGCATTAAAGACCCTATTTATAAGTGATTCTCTGTGGCCACTATTGGACACTGTGGACACATTCCTGGTTGAACAGTCATCCATGTATTCTGTCTTCATCCTGGGCAGCTCCAATTATGCTATACAGTTTTGTATAGCGGTGTGGGATTGTGATCTGTGATTCCCAGGACAGAATGGTCTGTGAGATACAAAAGTATACTGTGGAATAGAATGTGTTGCTCGAATTGCAAAACTGACATTTGTAATTGTAGACTAGACATTACTTTTTACTTACTCTACAAGTCATGGCTGGTTTAGCAGAGTGGGGCTTTCTCCACAGTGTGGGAGCCCTGAATGACTGTCACTTACCCATCAGACATCTGGGGGGGGGGAGAGGCAGGAGACTATACAACGGAAAGTATTGCTCTTTGGTCTTGCTCTTGGCCACATGTGACCATACTGGGCATTTCTATGAGGTGGACATTGGCGACTCTGGAAAAAAACACGATGCCTTAGTCTTCGCAGACTTGAACTTGAGCAAGTAAAAGGACCAGGCCGTGGATATTCTTGGAAACCCAATTCTAACAGTCAAGGGTGTGACAGGGTCACCTCCCCTCATTCTGACTTACGGTGCTTTCCCAATGAGAAAGTGGCTCATGAAACCCTAGGTGACACCCCACAACACAAGGGAGTAGAACTTAGATTTTAGACTGAACCAGGCCTGGAATGTGGTGGAGCGTGCTTTGAGAAGCTGAAGGGAAGGTGGTAATGTCTCACTGCCAAGCTGACAGTGTCAGTCTCCTAGTGGCAGCCTACATTGTGCTTCACAACATCTGTGAAGCGAAGGATCATGAGACACAAGAGACTTATGCACACTTCAGACCTACTCTGACGTAGCTCCCGCAACCTGAAGAAAGGGTGGTGAGAACAGTGAGAACAGTAAAGCTTTCCATGATACTGTATTTGAATTTAATTAGATCAGTGTTGCCAGGCAATCTCTCCTTAAGCTTTAAAATTTCACCACAGTAAAACAAAAGTCTCATTGACTATGGAGTCGAATTTATTCCTAGAGAGCTCAGAGCTCAAACAATTATTGATGTCCTTTGAAGCTGTATTCTGGCCAATGGCAGACATACTGTTCGGATTGTGTCTGACTTGTGCCAAAACCAAGGATGTGAACACTGACAGAATTGTTATAAAAAGTCCTGAAGCTGTTTCTCAGCGTGACATTTCTTGAGGTTGATGGTGGCATTTGCCCACAAAGGAAAATTATTTCTCGGGCACACACGTCCTCTTATCCATTGTGCAAAAACTTCCTGTTTGGACAATTAAAAATGATTTCCCCCCCCCCCCCCCCCTCCAAAAAAACAAAACAAAAACTAAAGGTAGAAAGCAGCGAGGTAAGTATCTGGATTCCATTGAAAATCCTGTTAGCATTTATTTTATTCAGCCACCTTTATTTTTAATTGTGGGCTTTAAGTGTTTTTCAATCTTTTTTATTTTTGTTGTAAGCCACCTTGAATTCTGCTAGGCAGAAAGGCGGCTAATAATTTTTAAAAATAAATAAATATAGAGTTTTCAGCTAAGGCAATGAGTTGGATCCCATGGACATCATCCACACATGTAACTATTCTGATGTAAGCAGAGGCACTGAAATTACTCCTTGCTATCTGACTTACAGCCCAATACAGGGGCGGGGAGAATCCCCCACTGGGGCTGGTCACCCTGGCATTGGCAGAAATGCCCTTTCCACCAGTGCAAGGGGCAAATGTGCTAGCAGATGGGCAATTTACCTGGGTGGCAGGGTGCAGTGTGGGTCCACAGTACCCAACTGGTAAGTTGCTCTTGTCACCCAGGTCCACTGGCACAAAATTGCACCTGGGGCAAGACCTTATTTTTGTGTCCACCGTCCCTCAAGGACCGGTCCCGGAACCACAAAGGCCTGTGACAGTCACATCCAGCCTCTATGGGGAGCCCCCACAGCCACCTGGGGGGGGGGAGTTGGGAGCCACCCAGGAGGCACACCAAAACTGAGCCTGCCCCATTGATCCAAGGGCTGGGAGGTCGTGCATGGATCCCGCTTCCTCATGGGGCCTGGTGGGCAGGGGAAGATGGGGGAGAAGGCTGCCCCCAGCCCTCTCTATGGCAAGCAAGGCAGGCCCCACCCATGACCCCTTTCCACCATTGCCTGTCCACCGAACCACCTTCTCCATGGCCAACCAACAGAGGGAAGACGACCTCCACAAGTCTCCCCCCACACAGACCACAAATGGGGAGGGAGGCCAGCAGACATGTGCGCCACCCCTGCCATGCCCACAGACATGTGCGCCACCCCTGCCATGCCCACCTGCCCCTTGCCCTCAGCTGCCTGCTGGCAGCGCCCGCCACAGGCCCTGCACAGGCCTCTCACTACCACCCCTCCATTTCCTCTGGCATGACTCCAGGGCCATGGTGTGGGTAAGGTGGGTGGGCTGTCTTCCTGCCTGCAGGGGGCTCTCACACCCACCCTCTGGGAGACTCACTTGGCAGGGGGACGACTGGCACCACCTGGCAGGCAGAGTCCCCAGATTCTGGTGGCAGCGGCGGCTGCTCTTTGGCCATATGGGGCCCTGCACCAGCAAGCGAGAAAAGTGCCTGGGAGGAAGTGGCACCTGCCACAAAGGGAGGCCAGAAAGTGTGCCTGCCTCACCTCAACTGCCTGCAAAAGGGAGGGAAAGGCCCACACAGCCTAGCCACTGCCTTCCAACCCAGCAGTGCGATCCTCCCAGCAGCTTCCACCACATGATGAAAAGAGGGGCGCCCAGGGACATGAGACTGCACTAGCAGACATGCCACCAGTGTAACCTGATTGGTCCCTGTACATCTGTGGAGCTGCTGACAGAGATATGCCATGGAAGACCTGGGGTCTTTTAAAAAAACTTTTCTTTTTCAGGCTTCCCACACTGCAGGAAAACCCAGTGGAATGGGCGGTGCAGTGCTGGGGCAGTGCTGGGGAGCTGCCAAAGTGGCACCGTCCCCACCCGACAACTCTGGATTGGGCTAATAAGCCTCTCACCCTCCATGTTGTTAACCACCAGTATGAATTGGGCTCCTCCAATGAGCACCTAGTCATATGGAGGGTCAGTTTATGAGATGGGATTCCTCCACGTGAGTTTTGTGGGGGTACTAGGGTACACTACTCCCTCAGAGTTTGCATGAAAAAAGAGGTTAATGGGTGGCAGTGATCCAAATATGTAGGTAAGCCTAGCACAGATCAGGTTTGAACATATATTTATTTAACCTTTGGTTAAACTGCATTTTCTGAAGCCTCCACGAGTCCTTTCTAATGTTTTGGAACCTCTAAATCTGTGATCGCTGCTCGGGGAAAAAAGGGCTTCCTTTATTATCATGCACTGAATTAAGGAAATTTCTGGAGATTCCTGGAGATTGGGTAGGGCAGGGTTTTGGAAGCACAGGTAGCTAAGAAAGGTATAAAGCCATAGAGTCCACTCTCCAAAGCAGCCATTTTCTCAAGAGTGCATGATCTCTGTTGTCTGGAGATAGGTTGTTATTCAAGAATATCTCCAGTCCTCTCCAAAGCTATGCGCTGTTCAATCTGTAATGTCAGTGGAGAGCCTGACTCATACTAGGACATCATTATAATGCTGCCACTGGCTTATAGGTGAACAATGGCTTAGCGGCTTCAGCTGCATTAAGTACTTAGTTTTCAAGGCTCAAATAACATGACTAAGGATAGACCTGTTTTACACTGGATAGCTTGCTTGCATTGAAAGACAGTGCTTTATTATCACAATGTCAAGGCATCTTTCACTAAAGGTTTACAAGCTAAGGCAAGCATTATTTTATGGAAGCTGCGATTTTATTTTTAATAGCAACTGTGTGTCAAATTCATGAATACCACATAGTAGATATGCTGGATAGTCACTGAAGAATGTATGCAAAAGAGTAGGAACCATCACAATTGAAAATGCTAATGTGACTCCTCACAGGAAGTCCCTGGTACGTTCATCTATCCTCACAGCTCTGCAGTCTTTGAGACACAAAAACTAGAAACTTAAAATAAAATTCCACTGCTTTCTTTTCCTCAAAGAAAAATTAATATTGTTAGGCTGGTACACCACGTATTTTCTTATGTTGTATAACATTTATCTAGCATCATGAGAACATTAAATATTAAGTATTGCTGGAAATGCGTGACTAAAAAAATAAGCCCCAATGAGCCATGCAACTCCAACCTTCTCATTCCCCACCTTCAAAATGGGAAAGCTAAACTCTGTGTTCCCTTTTCCTCTGCTTTCCTTTCAATACCTATATTGGCATGGAATTGAGTAGCTGCAGCTTTGCTTCACCCCCGTCTTATAACTCAGCCTGTTATAACTGTTATAACTTATAACTCACTGCAAAACTATTACATGTGGTTTGAGTAGTGACACAGGTTCTATAAACTGAGTTGCAGGCTGCCCAGTGGTGAAACTTGCCACCTCACTGCTTGACAAGTGTTTCATTTTCTATAGTTGTGGCTAATCTTATACCCTTCAAGACTACACAACCCTGGTGATTTCACAAAAGTTGCTTGCACTTGGCAAAATTGCTTAGTAAAGAATAACCTCAACAGTGTTAACTTGACTGACCCCCATTACCAGGAAAGAAGTATGAATATTTTAGCTGTTTTCGTAATCTACTCAAAAATGCATTTTGACCAAATGGTTGGTTTTGAAAAGTACAAAAGATAGGCAGGTGAAAAAGTTACTACCATTAATTGATCAATAGGCAGCCTTAAATCCACATCAATGATTTTTCAGTGTGTGCTTCCTACTGAATATGTTTTAAGATGCCATGGGAAATAAAGGTTGCTCTCTTTCTTGTTTCATTTTTCACTTTTGCATTTTCTGAATTGACCTAAGGAGGAAGAAGACTTTGCATGGTACAGACACAGGCTGCAATTAGAAATAAATCATCCTTGAAGAACATTAGCCCTGGAGGTAAAGGAGTGTCCTCATTTTTTCCGTAATTCAAATCCAGATATAATTCAAATGTACTCTTAACAGATTCATTTGAGTAAAGGAATAAGATGCCGTCCCTTCAAAACCCTAACAGTAACCTTTTTCATATTTGCATATGTTTTGAATGAAGATTTCCAGAGCCATGCAAACCAGAGACAAAAAAAAATGTTCCCTTTTAGATAGGCATCTTAAAATACAAGATAAAAACTAGTAAATACAGCACTCAGAGACTCTTGCGTCTCCTTTGGACTAAAAAAGAAAATATATTTGCATGTTTTTTTCTTAGGCTTTCTTTTTTCATTAATAGATGTAATAACTATCTCCATCACATTATCTTGTTTTCTAACATTCATAGCCATATACCTTCACTTGAGATTTATTATTAGGGAAAAGAACATGCCAGTCTCCTAACGCTTGTATATTGCCTAAATTAACTGAGGCTGGGTTTGCTGTGTCCCCTTCCTCTGCAAGCAAGGAGATGTGACCTATCCTTGGCCTATGCGTGTCTATACATGCATGAAGACATGTAATACGTGAGCCAATCATGCCTGGAAACAGTGGCTGTTTCTTCACGGCCAGATTTGTGGGGCTGCATCGGCATGATTTGGTAGCATTTTGTTTATCAATGGCTGCCAGAATGTCTTCCTTGTCCACCACTTTCTTCGCTAGTTCCTCAGATTCGCCTCCTAAGAAGCTTGGTTCAGGTGCAGGAATTTTCCTCATCGCCTCCTGGGTGAAGACAGATGCAAAGAATTCATTCAGCTTCTCTGCAATCTCTGCAAAGAGACAGGTCTTGACTGCCATAAATTAGATGTTAGTAACCAGATATTAGTGTCACTGATAATGGGCTCATAAAAGATCTTGTGATCATTTTAATTATCAAGCTTGAGTAGATAATCAAGAAAGCACATCATCCTTAACACTGAATGTTATTTAATGACCACATGTATTGTTTTATAGTTCAATAATCTGCTGCTGTAATGCCAAATCTATCAAGTTTTATCCATACAAATTTGGTTTCTTGGCATAGTTAGGTGATGTTAATTGGATTATAGCTGTATGGTTTAGGCAACACCATTCCATTCATTTCAAAAAAGCAGAGAGACAGACAATGGCTTGCTGTGCCCATATGGAAGTCAGAAATTACTATGAGTCTTACAACAATAAAGTGTGGCTGAGATTTACCTTGGCCACCATTGCTGTCCAGGGCTGGGGCAGAGAGAGGGGCAAGCTCAGTGCCGGCATCCAGCCCAGCATGAGACTACAAGTGACATGCCTGGAGGAGGTGGGGCCGCAGCCTTATTTAGGCAGACTGGGCCATCCCGTTCCTCATCTTGCCCAAGCAATGACAGCTTCTCTTCTCTCTTCTCTCTCTCTCCCATCACCTGGCAGCTGTTTATCAAATTTAATGCTTCTAGGTGATGGAAGGAAGCCTGAATTGAACAAGACAGCAGCAGCAGACTTGAAGCAGCAAGTGATTGGGAATTGGTGGATTGAGCCCAGCAGATTGCAGTGCAAGTAGCATGTGAGGGAGGACAATGAGGGGCCTGCTGCAATAGATCCTGCGGTAATGGGGATCTTTCACTTTTTGGAGCTCAGGTGGGAGATGCCAGTGAAAAGAGCAAAGAGGCCCCAGCAGGGGGAATGAGCGCCAATGGCAGCAGGAAACAGCATAAGCGGTGTGGGCAAACCAGAGTGCCCCTCCAGGCCACAGGCAGCACCAGGTGCCTTAAGAGCAGGGGAGAGCAGTGGCACCAGGGGTAGCAAAAGTGCAACTGACCCAGTGAGGACTGCACCATACACAGTCTTGGAGCCCTCTCTGCCATCTAGTGGGGATGGAGGAGCTCACCCAGCTCAGGGAAGAACCAAGCCCATGGCATCCAAAGGGCAGTACGAGCCCCCGCAGTGCGAGCCCCCAGCATGAAGAAGAGGGTCTCCCTGGGTCAGGGGGAGGGGCACCAGCCAAGGTTCCTATGGCCTCCGGGCCCCAATAGCACCCCTGCGAGCGGTCACTGGACAGAAAGCTTGGGCAATGGGATCAGTCAGCAACCATCAGCCAATTCCAAGATGCTTGGGCCCCAGGCGCCTGGTGTCCAGTGATGGGGGCAGCCCCTAGCAACCAAGCTAACAATCAGGGGCCTTTCCAGCAGCAATAGGCCCCATCCCAAGCACCCACTGGGGGCATGCTCTGGGCCCCCTGGCAACAGGGCAAGTGACAGGGCAGCTGGATGAGTCAGCATGCCTAGGCCAGGTCCTACCCAGCTTGTGCACCAACAGGAAGGTGCCGAGACCAGATCTCATCTACCTTGCAAAATTAGAAAGCGTGCTTCAGATTACTATTATGTGGATATCTTTTCCCTCCTGGAGCCTGATGGGTTCCATGGGGCTACAGGAGACTCTTCTGCCAAGGCACCAGAAGGAAGGGGGCAGAGTGCACCTTTGATAACTGGATGCAGGGTTATAGACAGTATAAGGCCTTAGTCTCCACTGCCTGGCCTATCCCAACAGAGGTTGGCATTTCACGACCCATATGTGTCGTGTCTTACAGGCCCAAGCTATAGCAGGTGATGTTGCTGCCATTAATTATGATGAAGGTTTTAGAAAAAGTGCATCACGTGACATGACTTATCCATGACCATCCTGGTTGCAGTTTATTTGTGGTGCAACCTATTTAAGGACAAACATATTCTCTTTTGATGTGACAAACAGGCAGTTGTCAGGGTTATCTATCACCACATGTCCCGCTACAAGCAGGTCATGCATTTAGTCCAGTGCTTTGTTGTTATATACTTGGTTCATAACATCTCTTTCTCAGCTAAGTATATTCCAGGCACTGATAATGGCATCACAGATGCCTTGTCTCACTTCCAGGAAGAGGGGTTCCAAGCCGTGGCCCCCAATGCGAGACCTCACCCCAATGTGTTTCTGCTGGGCCTGTGGAGCCTTGGCAGCACCTAATCATCCAGGGAATTCTCTGCAATGCGGCAGGTGTACCAGCAGGCTATTTCTGCCTTCCTGACCTTCTTGGCCCCCTCTGCTTCTCACTTTTTCACCCCCTTCACAGAGGGGTGGTCCTTCACTTCATGGCACACCTTTGGTGTGAGGGCTGGGCCTCCATGACCTTGTGCATGCACCTAGCTGCCATTTGCTTTTACTGCAAGGCATTTGGTATAGCCAACTCATGTTGCTCTTTCCTTGATAGGAGAGCTATTGAAGGGTGGAGCTGCTTAACACCACATCCCCACAACAGCTGCAGGCCCATTAGCCTCGTCAGGCTGGTGGACCTGTCCAGTCAACTGTCCAGTATATGCTCCTCCCAGTTTGAATTCAAGCTGTTCTGGGCAGCCTTTTCTTTAGCATTCTTTGGGGTTTTTAGCTGCAGCAAAATGGTGCCTACATCCCAGGAGGACCATAGCGGCAGGGCCCTCTTGCTGTCGGACCTATGGGTAGGTGGATTTGTCCAAGACAAAACAGCAAGCGCGTAGGATCACAGTGGTCCTTTGGGTTCCCCCTCAGGATTGCCCTGCCCAGTCAGAGACACAACCACTACCTTTCTGTATGGCCATTGACCCAGGTCCCCTTCCTTATACATTCTGACGGCATGTGCCTATCACGCTCCCAATTTACTAGCATCCTTCAGACGCACAATGGGGCTTCTGTGTCTCCTTCTGCACCCTCAGGCCACATCCTCCCGTCCTGAGGCAGCAATGTGTAAGTGTTGGTTCACACATTTTTCCATGCAGCCCATCTGGCATACCTTCTGCTGGATACAGCTAATGTTTTCACTGCACAGTCTTAGAAATAAGCAGCAGCAATTCCCCTGAATATGGCATGTTTTATTTATTTATTTTTAAATTCATTTATAGCTTACTGGGACAGAAGGCAGTTTATGAAATATAATAAAAATTCGGTTAGGCAGCAAAGATGTCCAAGGATCAATGTAGTAGAATTAGAATTATAGATCTGGGGAAAAAATGTCAACAAAACTTTCTAAATCATGACCCACCACATGACAGAAAGTCGGTTTTCTAGTCATGACCAATATCAGTATAAGAAGGGAAAACAAATTAGTTATGGAGTCCTTGCTTGTGAAGATCAACTGGATTCAAAGCTGAGTTTCTTCTTGACCAAAGTCAAGGTATTTTTGTTTTTCTTGGCTTTCATGGCTGGGTTAAACTTGGCTTGGGACCCAAAGAGAGTTGAAATCTTAATCTTATTATTATAGAAGCTTGAGATACCTTATATTCAAAAAGTTGCAATAAATCCTGAGTCTTTAGTAAAGTGATGGCCATTGGGCCCCAAGAACAGCATGAGGAGGTGCCATGGGAAAGGGAAATTGGCAAATATTTCCCTGCCCCTGGAAAACATTTGTGGAATAGAGCTCCATGTCTAGAGGAAAGCACTTCAGATAATTTCAATAGTTCATCCTCCTCCTTAGATATGAAAATGGCTAAAAATTATATCCATGGAGCCTATCTAAGGAATACTTAATAAGGTCATGGGTAAAGGTGAGACTCTTTTCCTTTCATCTTGTATATGGCATATGTTTCCTAGTTTATGTTAAATAGTGTTATCGTTAGGATTAACTGAGGAACAGCCACACGGCACTGTGATGTTATTTGCTGTGAAGTGATTTAACAAATGTTTGAACAGCTGTGCTGTACAAGTGCTAGCGCCATAAGTGGAGTAATCCTTGCTGTTGATACTTCTGTTTATACAAGAGGATACAGACAGAGACAATTTGTTTATAGAGAATTATTGCCTCTTCATACAGTTTACGTTATTCAGCGAGTTTAAGAAAAACCTATATTGTAACACACACGTATGACAATAATCTACTGAAAGGCTTTCTTTAATCTTATGTCACCCAGTTACAATGAAGGTGTTAATACCTGCACGGACTTCAGGGGAGTATGAGGAGGAGGAGGTAGTAAAAGGGCTTGGGTGACAAAAATGAGACAGCATTTTTGCCTTATATAGAACCAGATAATTTTCCAGGTGAGAATGAGTTGGATCTAGATTAAATTTTCCAGTAAAAGAATGTAACTTTCTTCTGCCCCACCTCCCATACACTGTAGCCTATTAATTTCCACAGGTGAGCCAGCTGCAACCTTTCTTGGGTGGAAAAGATCTTGCCACGGTGGTGCATGCCCTGCTAACATCAAGGTTAGATTAATGTAATGCACTTTATGTGGGCCTGCCCTTGAAGACTGTCTGGAAGCTACAGTTTGTACAGAATGCTGTGGCCAGAATGTTGACTGGAGTATGTCATAAGGACCATATAACTTCAATCCTATTCCATCTATACTGGTTCCTAATTTGCTTCCAAGCTCAATTCAGTGTCCTGATATTAACTTTTAAAACCCTATATGGCTAAAAGTCAGCATACCTGAAGGATCGTCTTGACCCATATAAGCCTACTTGCTCCCTCTGGTCATCTTTGGAGGCCCTGCTTTGGGTTACTCTTCCACCTACAGGTAGATGGATAGCAACTCAAGAAAGATTTTTCTTGGTCATGGCACTGAAACTTTGGAACTCTGTCTCCAGGTAGATTTGTCTGTCTTCTCTATCCTTGTCTTCCACAAGCCAGTGAAGACCTTTTTTTGTTTTGGGGTGCTGTATGGTTTCTGGGCTGTATGGCTGTGTTCTAGCAACATTCTCTCCTGACGTTTCACTTGCATCTGTGGCTGGCATCTTCAGAGGATCTGATAGTAGGAAAGGAAAGCAAGTGGAGTATATATATATATCTGTGAGTAAAGGTCAATAGGTGAGGACATCTGAATAGGAGCGGCCTGGCAAGTGAGTAACAATGAAGTCTAGCATGTGAGTAACAATGGAGATAGCAAGGTCAATAGGCGAGGGCATCTGAATAGAAGTAGTCTGGCCTTTGTTCCCTTTGATTGTTTATTGTCTATAGTCATCCTGAATTTGTGTGGAGCTGATAAGTCACTGACTCTAGTGTTTTTCAAAACTGGCAGCCAAATTCTGTTCATTTTCATGGTTTCTTCCTTTCTGTTGAAATTGTCCATGTGCTTGTGGATTTCAATGGCTTGTGCTTGTGGATTTCAATGAACACGGCTATACAGCCTGGAAACCACACAGCGCCCCAGTGATTCTGGCCATGAAAGCTTTCGACAATACTTTTTTTTTTTGGCTTTTTCCCAGTAACCCTGCCTGTTTGTGTTGTCATGTGTGTTTGTATATATTTTTCTACTAAATTGTTTAAATATTTTATTGTATCCTTAATGTTAAAAGCTGTTTTAATGTTTTGAAGTTTGTTGCCTTGAGCAGGAGCAGAGCAAAGGGAAGCTGTGCCTGTGGCATGCACGTGCCCTGCACCCCTGCCGCGGCACCACACAGCACTGCCTTGGAATGCCCCACCACATTCCCACCATGCCCGCTCCATGGCCTGGCCATGCCTCCTCTGTGGCTCCGCCTGGGGTGTCGCGCCCCACCACCCCACAGGCGCTACGACACTGGCCTTGAGAACCTTATTTGGATGAAAATGGCATAGAAATGTTTTAAAATAGAAATGTTTTAAAATGCATCTTTTTGAGGGGGGGGTGATCGGGCCTTGAGGAGTGACATGTGGAGGAATTGGTAGAAATTGCCAATTTACTCTGGATTCAATCAATTATCTGTCCAGTTCAAAAGATTTTAATTGATTAGAAACTGTCTTTGATTTTGTAAATATAGTAAATGTTGTCATGGGTTTCTACTGAGATTAATCATAATGCAGACAACATTTTATTTAAAAATGGGCTTGTGTTTGTTGAGCAATCACATGATGAATCCCATGGCCAAATATTTATCTGAAGAACCATACATGCTATAAAATAGTTAATGAAATAACTTCTCAACATGTTTTTAAACATATGTCAGGGACATATTCGTTTTGCCCTGCTTTAGCAAATAGGATGGATAAAATTACCTGAAACACTGATCGTCTAAAAATGTTCTTGGGATGAAGGCTACACAGGCAGCCATTCTGTTCTGAGATTTATTAATAGTTGCTCCAGTACCCCAGGATGGAGATTTAAGTGTGGTTGGAATGAGTGCCCTTTTGATGTGTGGTTGGAATGAGTGCCCTGCAAAACCAGCTTATTTGATTTCATATTTTCTTCCATTACGTATCACCATAGCTGAGATTAACCTGTTTAATTTACTGGCATATAGGCAAAACCATTCCTGGCTCAAAACCTGGCTCAGCCACATAGCCGGCCATATTTTCCTCAACTGGCATTGAAGGTTTTGAAAAACACTAGCTTGTTTATCTGGATCACTGGATACTTCAAAAGCCTTTATCCCTTTGGGCAAACATTGCAGTGCTCACACTTTAGCTTTATGATCCTGGCTCCACCAACCAACACCTCAGATCAGTCAAGAAGAAGAAGAAGAAGAAGAAGAAGAAGAAGAGCAGGAGCAGGAGCAGGAGCAGGAGCAGGAGGAGTTTGGATTTATATCACCCCTTTCTCTCCTGTAGGAGACTCAAAGGGGCTTACAATCTCCTTGCCCTTCCCCCCTCGCAACAAACACCCTGTGAGGTATGTGGGGCTGAGAGAGCTCCGAGAAGCTGTGACTAGCCCAGGGTCACTCAGCTGGCATGTGTGGGAGTGTACAGGCTAATCTGAATTCCCCAGATAAGCCTCCACAGCTCAGGCAGCAGAGCTGGGAATCAAACCCGGTTCCTCCAGATTAGATACGTGAGCTCTTAACCTCCTACGCCACATGAAAAAAAAATCACAGCCTTCATTTCTTAAAGGAGCCCCCCCCCAATTGGCTTGGGTGCTCACACAATGCCATTTATTTATTTATTTTGTTCCCATGTTACTGAGCCTTACACTTCATTCTTGCAAAGCAGAAATACAAAAGCAAACTCCAGGCTCAAGTTTGTAAGGGGACCTGTGCAAAACAAATCTCTGCCCATCTTACTGTCAGAACAGAAAGGGGAGGAGAGCCAGAGCCCTGATACTGTGCTTTCATCAGCCATAAACATACACTTATGACTATTGCTACACCCTTGCTTCATATTCCTTTTGTTCTAAAAGAACTTCATGTAGTGATACGTAAAGCTATCCCATTACCCTCATCTCAAGATTTTTTTCTCCCATTTCTATGATAGTCAGTTGTTCAAAGGGCAGTCTAAAGGCTTTGCTTGCTTCTTGTGATAAGTTCTTTTTTCTTAGATCTTACATCTTTTATCTTTCCTGAAAGAATGATTGTTTTGTGGGTGTTCACAGGCTACAGAGAGGTAGGCAGATGACAAAATATTCTGCCAGCTGCAAGGACCCATTTCAAGGATATTTCTGTGGTACAAGTTTAAACCATTTTCAAACCTGTGTAATCATTGTGGTTTCCTATCAAAAACCCAGGAGATGTGCTGCAAACTGAATAAGGCCCTTGAGAAAAGAATTCTATTTGCACAAACTTTCCCTTCAATTCTATTAGCTTAAATTTATCCTTTGACAAATCTATCATTAATTACAACAATGACTCTTTGAACACTCAGCTCTGAATACACTTGGCAAAACAACAGGGGTTTTTTTTAGAGGGGAGGGGTTTACATTCTTTCTGTTCCAAAGGCTACACTTTAAAATAATGGATGCAGTCTAAGCAGGGCTGTGGAGTTAGTGAGTACGATCCAAATGTTTTCTTGAGAAAGCAAGAGGCACTTCTGTCCTCACAAAGAATTCTGGGTATTTCTGTTAGAGCTGCACCCCATGCTCCATAGCAGGTTTGTGGATGGTGCACTGGGCTGCTGAAGATCAGAGGAGGCAGGAAGATCCGTCCTTGAACAGCTTCTGCTCCTTTGGATCCAATCCAGGATCAAAAATGACCATGTGTACTGTTTTTCTGTATAAGATAATTAAAATAGTAGAATCAAATATACCTGACCTGATAAAATTCTATGACTGTGATCTGTCAGAGAGAGTTTTACCGCCAGGTATGCAGGATGATAGTAAAACATGTATTAAAGGGTATATCACCACTATAAATCTTGAGAGCAGAGGCTGGAAGGGAGAAGTGGTTCTACAGACCCATGAATATACTTTTTGCTGTTCAGCCACCCGTCAGCAAGAAGGATTTTACAATTTGTTTGCGTCGCATTGAAGGTAAAGACTGTTACATCTTTTATTGGATGCTTTGCACTTATGTGACTTATACCCTGATCAAAATCATTTCCTCATCAAACGTGTCTCATTTATTCCAATGGTGTCTACTTCCAAGTAAGCCTGTTTAGGATTGCACTTTTAGTTGGGCCTTTTGAGAGTTGAACACAGCAGAGAGCCAGCACTGGAGGGTGTGGAGATTCTGAGATTCTGATTCACAGTAAGATTGCATTAGTTATCAAGTCACTCATAGAGCAAGCCATCCCCAGTGATATTGCTGCAGATGGTGAGACCTTTCTTCGCTCAATAATCACACAACAACGACAGGCTGGAAAAGGAATGGGCCGCAGCCCAGTTTATTAAATATATAATAACACAATCAAAACAGAACTATGTACATTAGAGCTGGGCGGCAAACGGGTCGCACATCACATCCCAATATCCATGGGACTGACGGGAAGGGAAGCCCCAGAGATAGCACTCCGGCTTCACCCTTCCTGCCCATGCTGAGGAGGCGGGCACCGGCTAAGCCCATGGCCGCCTGACAGCCCAGCCTCCTCCCGTGCTTGCTGGGGTGTCGGGCACCGGCTAAGCCCATGGCCGCCTATCGGCCCGACCCAACCCCACTCCCTGGGGTGTCGGGCAGCGGCCCAGCCACTGCCCGACCTGCACAGCCTGCTCACGCCCCACCCCCGGCCCTTCCACAGGGCACAAGCCTGGGAGACCTGCAGCCGGAAGGCCTCGTTTTTCCCCAGATGTCACCGAACCCACGTTTGCAAACCCGCCCCACGAAGGCTGCCCGCCCTTGCAGCTCCCAGCCCAAGCTCCTCAAGCCTGAGCCTGTCTAGACCGGACCCAACAGTTAAGGGTGTACCGGACCGATTGAAATCCTCAAGTCCACATGCCCACCCACCCGGGACAGTATGGACGCCATCATCAGCATAAACAGTTCTTTGTTGTCACCGGGTGATTTCCCGAGCGTGAAAGTCCGCCACCGCTTCCCCGAGGGAGAGCACCACCTTGGCGGCCGCCTTGTTACTTTCCTGCAAGCCCCTGGTCCACGGCAGTGGGAATTCCACCGCTCCCCTCCAGTGGACTCCGCTTGGGAAAGCAGCTTCGGACCAAAACCAAAGCCATGCCCGCGGGCCGATGCCTGGCGAGGCTCCGAAGCGCTTATGAAGTGGCCACCGCATGACGGAGCTCCAAGCCCGACCTGGTTTCTTCGGGAGATCCTCCTCCCCAGGTGGGATGACCAGGAGATCCTCGGTGTGGCCCAACTGAAAATATGCCTACTCGATGAGCTTACGGGCTCAGCAGCTCATGCCAAAGCATGTGCCCTTGCCCCAGCCATGTGGATTCTTCACGTGATCCCCAAGTCCGAGGATGCTGGCCCCAGTCAGGATGAGTGCGAGGCATAGTCCCTGACTCCGTTGGCCGAGGCTTGTGCCCCATGACCCACACTCTGTCGAAAAAACAGTCTGTGGCGTCCCTGGAGGCACTGAGAAGAGAATCAACAAGTCCAGATGGGGGCGAATGTAAGTCCCGAAAGAGCCCGACCGCCCACCTCCCCAAGGTGCTGGATGTCCTCCTAGGGCCCTGCCACTCCTGCGCCCGGCTGGGCGTGGCTGGCTCCCAATTCGAGGAAGGAGTGCAGTAGCCCATGTCGGCGGCTGGCAGCCCGGCTTAAGCCAGGCATGCCCTGAACACCGCCAGCATCTGGAACCTGGTGAGGGGGGGAACCGTCCCTCGTGTATCAGGAAGGCATGCCACCCACAGCGAGGCCTCGTGCCGGAGCCAAGAGATGAGGGAGGTGAGGGCAGGTGGTGTCAAGCCCGGCAGGGACCCGGCATGGTGACCCAGGCACCGCGGCGCTTCCTGGTGATGCGGTTTTGGAATGGAGCAAGCCACGCATGAACCATGTCCCCGGACGGGACTAAATGCTCCCCTTTGCAGCGTGGTGCTGGGATACAGCCCGGTCCCCTGGTGGGGCAACTAGCTCCCCGGGCCTGAAAGCCCCATGGTGCGCCAGATGGAAAGCTGGCTGCGAAAAGTGCAACCGCTCATTGCGTGAAGCGCACATTCCTGCTGCAGCTCTCCCCCGGTGACCCGGGTCCTTAACACCTCCCTTGGTGACTGGGCGGCGCAGGTCCCTCTGACTGGGGCCCACCTGGCGCCGGCCCGCCACCCAGCCGGATTTCGAACAAATCGAACGCCTTGGTCAGCATCTGGGAAGCCCGAAACCCTGCGGTAAAAGGCTACATGCCCGCACATTGCACCCCATGGAGCGATGGGTGCATCCCGCCCATGGAGTTGTACCCAAATACTGCAAGTAGGAGGGCCTGTGTCCACCCCGCCATGGACAGGAAGCCGCCTTGGACCTTTCTTTGCGTAGTTCCGGAGAGTGGCGCTTGCGGCTCTGTTGTACACTGCCTACGCATGGCCGGCGCTTCAACGAGTTCAAAACACCTGTGATGACTGACTCGCTGCCAAGGTTCCACAGGGATGCCCGGCACTGTAATGCCCGCAGGAACAGCAGCTCCGCCTCCGGGGGCCAGGCAGCCGGAATCGTAATCCCACCTGCTGGCGCAGATAAAAGCATCCAGCGATCTCATGTGTTGCAAACCTGGAGCGAAAGCAGCTTTTAAAAAGAAATGCTATAGGCGGGTGAGGCAGGTAAGAACAAGATTGCGTAACCAAACGCATGACCCGGGTGCAGATTTGCTAGACTGCCTGTTCACCTTTCACGCGCACTCACCGCCTTCGGTTGTCGCACCAGAAAAGCACCCTTTTGTTGAGCTTTTCAGAGATGCGTGCCAAATGTGCACCGCCACCAGGATGGGGAAGAAGTTCCCTCTAGGAGAGTGAGGTCCCCACTGGTGATTGCCCTGCGTGTGCCCGGCGCTGGAGGCCAGAGAGCCCTGTGCCCACTGACCCTGAAAATACACACCAAAACCGTGAGCCCCGGAGGGCATCAGGGGAGTGCACCTGCAGCTCCAAGCCGGGCTCAGAGGTGTCTGCCACAAGGGAGATGCAGTTGAAGCCTTGGAAGGGAAGGGACAGCCAGACCTGCAAGGCTGCGTCTTTTAGGCCCCGGGAGACCCCTGATGTGGTGGTCAGGGGGACTCTGCAGCCAGACAACGATCTCGCCAGCCCCGGGGAGCAGGAAGGCTCCTGCCCGGTGCAACCACCCTGCGAAGCGAAATTGAGGGTGGCTCCAGTAAGCAGACTGCACCAGGCGCACTCTGCATTTGCGCAGGGGGGAGAACGGACTGAAGCAGGTTGGTTAAGGCCAGGGAGTTTATCGCCAGGGAGTGATGGCAAGCGCGTTGCCTAGTGCACCCGTATCCAGGTGGATGCCCAAGTAGCTGAGGGCGGGGGAGGGGCCCTCACCGTCTTGTTGGGGGCCAGGGGATGACCCCCCAGCTCGGCAGCCATGGTCTGGAAAGGCCTGCAGAGGCGACCTCCGCACTCCCACTGGGTGCCCTGCCTGCCGATGAACAAAGAAATAATCTAAGTAATGGGTCGCCACCAGCTCCTGGGAGGGCACCCCGCTGCCTGAAGGCCCATTCGGGAGGAAAGTACTGAAAGCCTCAAGAGCGGCGCACAGGCAAGGAGCAACTCCATGGGCATGGCCTTGTCCACGTACTCACATGCCCTGGAAGTGGATGCCCAACAGGTCGAAATCCAGCGGGGAGATGGGCAGGAGCCGAGAAAGCCCGACTGGATGTCACATTTTGCCAAGGAGGCACCCGTGCGGCCTGTCTGATGAGGAGCCAGACAGCCTTTCGTCCAGGGTGGCGTGCGGACTGTGTGCAAAGCTCTCAGGGTCGTATGTAATCGTTCACTGAATCGCCCCAGGGGTAGGGAGAGGTGTTGCTATTAGCGAAACTCCCCGGGGCCTTCTTAGTACTGCTCATGCCGATGGGGGAGACCCGAAGGTTAGGGAGAGGAGGGTGGCTGAAGGGGCTGGCGATGCGACCGACCTTGATTTCCTTTGCAAGCTTGTCAGCCACTTGCACGCCCGGGTGATCGCTGTAACAGATTTTTTAAGTTGCTTGCCTGGTAGGCCTTCCCTGAGGCCGCTGATAAGGGATCACTGGAAACCGGTCGAAAAACCATCACCCAGCATGCGTGCCGCACGCCTGTCGGGATAATATCGCAGCCAGTCCAGCAGCACCCCCACCCGGACGGGTGTGGGGGCCAAAGACGTTCTGCAGTGGGCGAGGGAGTTCAGTGCTTGCAAGGCGCCGACTGGCTGCCCTTGGCCACCGGGCATCTTTTTTGCCAGGAGGGCCTGGTGCCAGGGGAATTCGAGGCCTCGCCAAAGGGAGGGCGCGGCCGGCTGTCTTGGGGCAGCCCGCCCGGCTGTGATTTCCAGAACAGTTGGAGCAAACGTGCTCAAACCTGCATTTGCCGGGGTCAGCTGGCAAGCACCTCTATTAAATTCCCAACAGAGCCCCTTGGCTCCCCACCCGCCTCTGAGTAAGTCTCTGGCCCGGACTTGTCCTGGGAAGGGGTTCCACGGCCCCTTTCATGGACAAGGCAATGGACCACGACCATCCATGTTTGGTCGTGAATGAGATCCCAGTGAAAACGGCTCTTATGGGAAGCGTTCTTGCGTATCGCCTCATCGTAGGCTATAGCCGCGGGTTCGCCGGCCAGCGCCCGGGCCCGCAGCACATGGGCCATATGGGCCGCCAAGTGCCAAGCCCACAGGGGGTAGGCGACTCCGATGAGGGCTAGGTATTCGGTGAAACCCTGCAGCCAGTTGTGGAAATTCCGCTCGGCCGCCGCCAGGTCCCTCCGTTTTTTGTCGGCCTTCCCGCCCGACAAGCCATGTTCCCCCTCCACGCCGAGGGAAACTTGAAGAAATATCCCACGTAGGGGTAATTCGTCAAGGGCCCGCTCCCGGAGTTTCACGCAGGAGATGGGACCCGGGAGGATTGCCGTTGTCGTCAGGGGCCTCGGGCCAGGGGACGGGCGCCACGCTCACCTCCCCAATCATCTACGCTTCACGCGAGGCAAGAAGGGGAGGGCGGGCACCTTCTCCCCCTTGGAACCAAAACTCCCACGCGCTTAGCCTGCAAGTCATCGTCCCTCGGTAGACTCACCTCGGCGATGGCGAAGAGCTGGAAGACACCGTCTGGAGGAACGGGAACGCCGCTGAATGACCGCTTCTTCCTCCGGCCCTCCTCACTTTCGGAGGGACCGACGGACGGGTCCACCGACGTGGACGCAGCTGACTGGTGGGGGGGGGAAAGCTGGAGGTCCTCCGCTGCGTTCCACTCGTGGTGCCATACGGCAGCGCTGTGCAGCCTGCCGCCGTCGGCCTTGAGCGGTGGGTTCAGATTCCCGTGCAGGCCTGCAGGGGGTCCCCGAATCTCTGCCAAGCCTGGCTCCGCCAGGGCTTGAGAAAGGTGCAGCAGCGTGGTTCTGCCAGGTTCCGGACCTCAGAGGCGGAATCAGGGCCTGGCTCCAGCGGGCAGGCCGGGCCGGGGGACCGCTCCGGCGCCCGTCGGAAGTCGGAAGGGAAGAGCCTCCCAGCTGGGGAGGACTGCACCCTCAGTCCCACGGCCTGCCCTCTGCCGGGTCGAGGACAGGCTCCAAAGCGGCGGAAGGGTATCACCGCCGCGGCAGCTCGATGCGACTCCACCACGGGGCCCTCGTCAAAGAAGTCCCCGGGCCGGGTTCTGGGCCCGGACCCTGTTGGAAGAGGGCTCGGAGAATGCCCGAAGGTGCCGCCCACCCCAGCGGGGAGCTCCTTGCTGTTGGCCCGCTTTGGCCCCATTCCGACTTCGAGACCGGCTGTCGACCAAAGGAAAGGAAAGAAAAGGAGAGGAAAACAAGGAAGGTGAGTAAGAATGGAAGCGAGAGAAAAAGAGAGTGAGCAAAGGCCGCAACCAGTCTCCTTCCAGGCCTTACAGGAGACACCAACCAAAAACTACCTTGCCTTGCTGGGTCTCCATACACGGGAAGGCGGCTTAGGACTGAAGCGAGGCGTCCATATATACTCCTGGCTCCTCCCGGCCTTCTAATGGGCTGGGAGCCAATCATTGCACCCGGTTCTGCAGCATGCCGCCAAAACCATGCATGCCCATATTTCGCTCCGTTGCTCACCCCGGCAGCAATGGCTGCCCCCGGTTATTCGGGTGCATCTAATTTATCACACAGACCTTGGTGTGGCTGTAGCTTGAGTTTCAGTAGCTAAACTTCAGACTGTCCTTATGGAGCTTATGGGAAGGACTGTTCTTCCATTTTACTTCCTGGGAAAACAGCCTTCCTGCACATAGAGTAGCAGCCAGGCCATGAGGAGCCGCAGTGTAAGGCTGAAAGAGCCGCATACGGCTCTGGAGCCACAGGTTGCAGACCCCTGTTCTAGGCTTACATCAAATCGAAGAGGTTTAAAACAATAGAAAAAGTTGGGGAGGGCTGAGGTGACACAATGCTAGAGCATGTTCTTTGCCTACAGAAAATATCACTTCTGCCCCAAGCCTTTAAAAAGGTCTCATATAGCAGCATTTTCTCTGCCTGAGACCCTGCCTATCACAACAGACAATACTGAACTAAATTAGTGAATAGGACTTACTTGGTATAAGTCAGCTTCCCATCTCCCCCTCCCCCATGAATTTGCATTGTATCACATGACCCCCACCGGCATCTGAAGTGGTACAATCCAGAAGCATTTTCACCAAATACTGGAGAACTAGACCTCCAGGCTGTAATAGTTTGGGAGGGGCTCTGGCTCAGTGGAAGAACTTCTGTTTTGCATTCAGAAGACCCCAGTTCAGTCCCTGGTATCTCCAGTTAAAAGTTTTAGGCAGTAGGTGATGTGGAAGACCTCTACTTTGAGATCTTGGAGAGCTGCTACTGGTCTGAGGAGACAATACCAACCATCAGGGACCAATGGTCTGATTCAATAGAAAGCAGGTTCATGTATGCCAATGTTTTTCTTCAGGCTTATTCAGCAATATTTGTGGGTGCCCCTCTTTCAAGATAACAGCTTACTGTGGGCAGCTGCTTAAAGTAGCAGGGAACTGCTACTCTAACACAGTCATTTACCCATAAATCCCATGTTCAGGCAGGAGGAAGGAGGCAAGTTCCAGTTCAATCATTTCTGGTTCTCAAGGACCAGCACCATTGGCATGAGAATGTGGACTGGCAGTTGTGATGAACAGAGGCATATTTAGGGGGGGGGGGAGAGGGAGCAGATGCCCCAGGCACCACTTTCACATGTAACATGGGGGGCATATATTTGGACTCTCCTTCTAGGGTCTGATGGGCAGGAGGGCAGGTGCACACCGGGCAAGACAAAAGGATGTTATCAGGAGGCGGAGTGGTGTGGTGGCTGCGTGAAGTAGTGCTACACTTCCCACTGCAGGAAAGCCCTGGAGGAGCATACAGAGGCTGAAGCCTCCTGTGCCCCCTGGAATTGGGCATGGCAGAGAGGTAGGTGCCTTCTGCTACCTTGGTGTGCTCTCATCTAATCCTGCACGGGAGAGACCTTTATCCAGGACTGCAGAGTTGGGATCCTGATGCTTGGCCAGTTCCCACTCCCTCCTCTGGGTGCTCTGCCTGTGGTTTTTCTGCTTTGGGGATTCCCAGGTGTCCACCTGGGAGCTGCTGGCAAAACGCCAGTTCCATACCTTCACCTTCTCTTTGGCGAGCCTTCCCAGCTGGGATCCAGCCCCCAACATGTAACCTGGCTCCAACTCTCGCTTGGTGCTTGCTGCAAGGAGACACTCTTCCCATTGCTCCCCACAAAAATTCCAAGCAGTGCCATGACTGCAGGCGCCAAGGCAAGCTTCTCCCTGACCCTAGCTCATGTTCTCCTGTGACAAGACTAGGTTGGAGTGGGGGGGGGGGGAACAAGTCGAGTCCTTGCCCCAGGTGCCATTTTGGGTAGATATGCCCTTTGTACTGAAGTCACACTAGTAGTTTAGAACCCAGAAAGCACTTATTTCATGAGATTCAGGACTACATTTCTGTTACTCTTGTTCCTAACAGTATTGTATGGAAACTTCCTTAAATAATATAAAAGTTAGTTGCCATTTCCCAAAGTTATTACTCAAATTGTCAAAATGAGTTTATATCAGTGTACTTGGGAGAAGATTATCTGCAAGTAGGGCAGTGAAGTAATTTTAGAATCGTAGGCCATTTCCGCATGGAGGCGGATTGCGCCAACCCGACCCCTCTGGGACCATTCGCATGGACGGTCCCAGAAACAGCAGGGACGACGGCGCAGAGATGCGCCGTCGTCAGAGTGACTCACCTATTCTGCGGCCCTCCGGCACATCGCCGAGGCCAGGGGACACGCCCCCCTGCCCTGCGCGACCGCTCCAGGGTCGCAGGGTAAAGGGGCCGTGTCCCCAGGCCTCAGCGACGCGCCGGAAGGCCGCAGGACAGGTGAGTCACCCGGTCGGGGGGGTGGGGGAGGGAAGGCGCCTGGAAGCTGCTGCCGTGCTCCAAGCCGATGTTTCCCAACAACCTTGCTTGCCAAGCGAGGTTGGGAAACGCCGGCTTTGCGCCGGTCAGGCGGTGCGAGGGCGGCGCGGCTGCGCAGTAGCTGCACCCCCTGTGCGAATGGCTCCCTGGGGACGCCGTTTTTGCCGTCCCCAGGGCACCATAAACCGCCCATGCGGAAAAGGCCTGAATGCAGCATTTTTCACTTTCCCTGCCTTTCATGTCAACAATTCTGGGAACAACAATTTCCAGAATGCACAGGTAGGGAAGAAAGTAAAGGAATGGAGTAGGCTGGACAGAGCTTACCAATTTTAGATTCAGTCTGCACCGCGGGGACTCTTCTGCTGTGCCAGGGTGCCTGGGACTTGCACCTCAATGTTTATCCCTAACAACTACACTGCGGCTAGCACTAAGTTGTGGTGCTAGCATGAGTCCACCTTCAGCCTTTGATTTAAATTGGGTTTGTTGCTGACAAAGTTCTGACAAACGAGTTTCTGAATACTTTGCTAGGAGACTAATTGTTGTTAATTCCTAATTTGCAAGCTGAGTTCATGGCAGTATTTTCCACGTCACATTCTACAGTGTATGATATTCAGTTCCTTAAAGAAGTGGTTTAATCTCTTGTATGTGGATTTTGTACTTGAGTTGTAGAGCTTTTCCACAAAGGCTAAAACTGTGGCAAGGACCCACTGTCAATGGATTTGTCTCAGTAACCTAGCGATCAAAATAGCCACCACTGTCCCTGATCTTCATTTGTTCTTCTTTCCTTCTTCATCCCAATCATAGACTGTCTCTTCCCTCACCCTCCAAATTATTTTAAATCAAAATTCTTTGTAGTGCATAATGCTTATGGCACAATGCAAATTTATTTTTAACTAGTGGGGCCCGGCCACGCATTGCTGTGGCAATTGTCCTTCTCATCACAGTCCGCAACCCACACAGATGTCCGTGCAGGTCCAATGATCTGCAGCAAAGCCTTTTGGGGTGGTCAAATGGAATCCCTCTTTCCCTTTTCAATTCACATTGTTATATGGTGGTGTCTTATTTTTTTAGTATAAGGTAACCCTTTCCATTCCACAACGGAACTGTCCAGAGTGCGAATCCCGCTGTCCATGAGGCTGGTTGACACGCACAGTTCGGCTTGGGTAAGGCAGAACTGGGGCAAGGAGGCTATCCCAGTCAGGCAGCAGAGGCAGGGTGGTGAGGCGCTCAGATCGAGGCCAGCTCCCTGGGTTCTCAAAGGGCCATGTGCAAAAGAAGCGGAGCCAGTAGTGTTGGTTCGCCCCCACCCCATGGATTTTCTTAGAAGAAGAAGGAAAACTCCCGCTTGCTTTTAGTAAAAGAGAGCTGTGGCGAATATGGGTGAGGAAGTGGGTAAGTGGTGGTTGGATGTGAGGGAGGGCAGAGTGAGGTGTGTGAGGATGAGCTGGATGCGTATGAAAGTATGTGTGTTATGTTGTAGCAGTGGGTGAGGCACAGAGAGTGAAAGTTACCTGCGTGTGAGGGGGGGGAACCCCACCTGGTGTCTCACATGGTAAAGTGTGTATGTGTTTCACTTCCAGTCATATTACCTAACAGTGTTACCTATTTACTGTTTTCAATGCTCATCTCTGCCCATCTGCACGAACATTCTAAGCCCTCAGGCCACAGACAGACAGGCTGCAGGAACATTCTAAGGGTGACAGTTAAACAGAGGCAGCTTCATGGCCTGGTATGGCAGGAAAAAGACATTTTACCTGGCTCAGGTATGGACTTTTGGTGATTTGAAGGTCTGATTACCTGCCCACAACAGGGAGGAATGTCATGTGAAAATTTGGGGGCGATCCGTCCAGCTGTTTCGGCGTTAGGGAGTGACTAACAAAGTCACTGTTTGCTTTTTATATATATAGATTAATTGGGTCAAAACAGCATTCTTTATCAATGGTAATAGTTTGTGTGTGTGTGTGTGTGTGTGTGTGTGTGTGTGTGTGTGTGTGTGTGTGTGTGTGTATGTATATATATATGAAGTAATTTTGTTCAGGGAAATAACTAATATAAACTGTAATAACTGCAAATGGCAACCAATTTTGGTCTAATGTAATTAGTTGATTTGTTTGCCTCTATATGCACAAACAGAATGTATCTTCCCTTGAAGAGAGGCTTTTTCTTTTCTTGCTGTGCAAGCAACCCAGCAGAGTTAGAAAAGAAACAAGCCCATTCTTTCATTGATGAGCCACAAATCCCTTTACTTAGCAGGATTTTGCCAGAGTCCTTCCAGTGTCTTGGTAAACAAATAAATAAACGCCCAGCAGCTGGAGCTGCTGGAGGAGGATAGCATATCAGAACAACATACCTTGTTCTAGCTGTGTCTAGTTCAGTCTGGATTTCAGTCAAGAGAAACTTACTTCCCCAAAACCCTGTGACCAGAATCTTTCAAAATTATTGCTGGAAGTAGTCACATGTACTTGCCTGACATTGCAACAGGATAACTGCTGATCATTTCGTGATTGCTTAACAATTCATTTTCATCAGCAATTAAAAATGGGCATGCATCCAAGGCATTTCCCTTCAGGCAGGCATCAGGATTTGAAGGTTGAGGAGTGTAAGTGTCTTACCTATGCCAAATACTATTGATATATAATATATGAAATTATATGTACAGACTGAACTAACAGATTCAGTCAACTGATGGACATGAGAATGCAGTGCTCTGACTCATTGCTCAAATGTGGGTAATGACTAAAATGTTGAGAAGACAGGACTTCTCTTATTTTGGACATACACTTGCTCTGTTCATTTGATAAGAGTTTTCAAACTTAATGTAGCTTAGATTCAAACTGGAGGGCTGGGTCTGGTGTTGTGTCTGTCAAAGTCTTTGAAAAAGTGATAGTCACTTGTGCATCTGCATTTACAAGAACCTAACAATGTATGAACTAAATAGACACAGTTCATGACCAAGAACTACCACCAAAATAAAGATTTACAGTTCTTGATGCCCAGATATTCTTGACCACTGAACTGGTCTGTGAGTAACATCATTTCCATATTTGTGCACTCCAGGGGCAGAGTGAGGGGAAACTGCGCCTGGGGTGTGCCTGCACCCTGCGCCCTTGCCGCAGCACTGCCCGCCCCTGCCCTGCCCCAGTACGCCCCTGGAACACCACACCACATCCCCGTCCCCACCACAGTACGCACCCAGGAAGTCACACCCCTTCACCCCATTGGCGCTATGCCACTGGTGCACTCAACAGCAAATCTCTAACATTTAAGCCAGCTTTTAGGCATTTGCAACACTGGATAAAGTTCATAAACTGTCTCTAATTTCATATTTCTATATGGTAGGTAAGCCTCTAAAATATCTTTGAAAGTCTGTTTGATTACATTTTGTTTCAGATTTTGGACCATACCATTGTGCAATGTCGTAAAATGCCAGATACCCATATTTGAAAGAGAGATTGAGAAATGAGGGTCTTGAGAATAGGGTTGTCAACTCTGGATTGGGAAATTTCTGGAGATTTGGGGGTGGAGCCTAGGGAGAGCAAGGTGGGGCCTCAGTTGAGTATAATACAATAAAGTCTACCTCCCCCCCCGCCCCCCAATAAACAATTTTCTCCAGAAGAACTGATTTCTGCAATCTGGAGATCAGCAGTAATTCTGGGAGATCTCCAGATGCCACCTGAAGGTTGGCACCCTTACTTGAGAAAAGGATATCACTATTGACCGTACTGAGATCCAGGCTGAGGATACGCAGTTACATCCAAATACAGACCTGGAAATATCTGCTGTCCTCCTCCTCTATGATGAGTGGAATAAACTGGAGAAATAAGAAGAGAACCATGCAAGTGCAAAAAGCTAACATTTACTAATTAAATCAGGCCTGAACAATCCGAAGTCTTCAAATTTCCTATCAATGACAGAAATTTATGTTGTACATCTTGTTTCTTCAAGTGCCTGCAGAGAGTTGTGAAGCCTGAACACAAGTTTCATGTGTATTTCAAGGTAACTCTGTAGTTGAGCTTGGATCCTATGCCATTTTTCCAATGGCAGAACACCCATTTCTGCTGTGGGGATGGTCCTGTTCTGTAAAGCGCATTGTTCCAGCACTAGGAGCTTCTGTTCATGCAAACCCAATATTTTCAAAGGTGCCCAAAAGCTCTAGGACTAGAGGAATGAGCTCCACAGTAGAGGACCACCAAAACAACGAACAGAAAGAGGCTCAAGGAAAAGCAAGACACAGGATCCAGGCTAGAACCGCCAACCTCCCAAGAGTGGCTGGAGTTCTCCCACTATTACGACTGATCTCCAGGTGACAGAAATCAGTTCTGCTGGAGAAAAGGGCCATGGAATCTATAGCACTACACCTCACTGAATTCCTTTTCCTCCTCAAACCCTACCCCTCAAAATCTCTAAGTAGTTCCCAAACCAGAGTTTGTAACCCTAATTCCAAGCCTAGATCTCAGCCTCAGACCCTGAAGTTTCTATTCAAGCCCTTTGGCCATAGTAAATAGAACTGGAGGATTTCTGGAATTCTTTTATTATTATTATTATTATTATTATTATTATTATTATTATTATTATTATTATTATTATTATTATTATTATTATTATTATTATTATTATTATTATTAGCCCAAGTAGACTTTAAAACGTCCAAATTAAAATAATGCTGTACTGTTTGGGCTGTAAGTATCTAGAATAGCCTGATTGGATAATAGCTACTGTAACACAAAGCATGTGCTCCTCCCATTAGAACACAGTTTCATTCAGTAAACAAGCACTGACTTTATTAGATCATTAATGGTTACCTTGGCAGTGTGGTCATGATACCTTTAACATAACAGCAGCTGTTAACATATGTAATGACTACTTTGGGAGAGTGAAAACTGACCTTAAGGTCCTGGTGCTGTCATCATCTGACAAACCAATTACTGCTTAAGGACAGCTGGCAGTTTCTTTTAGAATTCACCTTTAATTAAATTCTCCCCAGGCAAACTGAGTCATTCTGGAGTAATATCTTGAAATAAAAAAAAATCTGCATACTAACCCATTGTGAGTTTTAAAGTACCAAGGCAAAGGACCAAAGTCAATGGAAGTCTAACCTCAAGGGTCGGATGGAACGTTGGATTAAGATTCATTGAGGGCAAGACTCCCAAGTCACTTAAGCTCAATTCCATCAGATTGCCTTGTTAAAAATTGGCTTCTCTTGCACCTTTAACAGCAGTTCAATATGCTGAGATTGAGCAGGTTAAGCTCTTTTCATCGTATTTGCTCTCTGACAGAAAAAGATCATTTGGCTTAATCTTTATACCTGAGGTGGTATTCAAAGCAGAGGTCCACAGCCCTGGTCTCTCTTGGAGCTCATACTGGATGGATTCAGTCTCACCTGGCAGAAAAGCAGGCATGTTTTCTTACTCCTGCTGTCTCAACTTGAAACTCCAATTCAATTTTGGTGGTGGTAGAAAGTGCCATCAAGTCGCAGATGACTTATGAAGATTCTGTAGGATTTTTTAAGGCAAGAGATATTCAGTGGTTTGCAATTGCTTGGCTCTGTGTCGTGACCCTGGTCTTCCTTGGCAGTCTCCCTCACAAATCCTGTTCAGGGCCAACCCTGCTTGGCTTCCAAGAACTGATGAGACTGGGCTGGTCTGGGCAATCAGGACCATTTCAATTTTATCTCTTGCTTACCAGTGATTTCTGCACGGCAGAAATAAAACAATCTTGAGAACCTTTAAAAAGCATTTTGGGGAAGAACTTTGCACAGCTCTCTCTCCCAAAACATCTTCAGAATGTTTAATTTCTTTCAACCCAGGGTTTCAAAAATCACTAAACTAGCGATCTTTCACCCCCATCCTGGGTTGAAGACGCTTCCTGCTTGCTGAGCGAACAAAAGCAGGCAGGGAATGCTTTATTTCTCCCACCCAAACCTCGTACTTTCATTTTCACCATTCATGCCTGGCATATTGTGTTCTGCAGCACAGATTCCCTGAAAGTTCCTTATGGAGGTTTCCTCTGCTTAGAGGTGTCCTTTGCTGCCCGAGTGCAGGAACTTACAGCCTCAGAGGTAGTTAACTGAAGAAAACAACCAGACATTTTGTATGGGTAAAGGCTGGGTGCGAGACCGAGACTGGCCTTATGAAGGCCCGGCCAGCCCTGCTCCTGCTGACGTTGGACCATGCCCCAATATCAGCACTGACCTTGTTGTGTGCAGGCCCAGTAGGGCTGCCACCAAGTCTCATGGGCTGAAGCAGTGCCCAGAAGACCAGGAAGGGGGAGCTGCATGTGCCCGTGCTGCCCCTTTCCCGGCCAGCAATGGTGGCTGCTGTAAGTTATGGCCGCTTCTTTCTTTGTAAAAAGTAGATGAATAAAGTTTGTTTTGCCTAGTGAACCCACATGTTTCATTTTTCCTTTTTTTTTGTTTTAAAAGATATGTCTGCAAAGCTACAATGTTATTATTAGAGAAGTTGCAATATGTGCATATTTGTGTCATCGTAACTTTGCAGACATACCCTTTAAAAAAAGGAAAAATGACACATGTGCAGGATAGCTTGGCAAAACAAACTTTATTCATTTACTTTTTATATGGAAATTGTGCCCAGATGTTGTTGCAAGCAGAGGAAACCTCCAGGGAGAACCTTCGCCAAATGGCAGAGGCACAAAGAATCTCTGCAGCAGCACACAAAATGTTGGGTGCACCTCTGAAACTGACAAGAGCTCCATGGAATAAGTGGGACAAAAGATCTGTTTTGGCTGGCTGACTGTTTTTGATGAGCTGTGTGAAAACTAAAAAAAGTCAAAACTGATTTTAAAACATCTGCAGGACATTTTATTTCTGCTGTGAAGAAGAAGAAGAAGAAGAAGAAGAAGAAGAAGAAGAAGAAGAAGAAGAAGAAGAAGAAGAAGAAGAAGAAGAAGAAGAAGAAGAAGAAGAGTTTGGATTTATATCCCCCCTTTCTCTCCTGCAGGAGACTCAAAGGGGCTTACAATCTCCTTGTCCTTCCCCCCTCACAACAAACACCCTGTGAGGTGGGTGGGGCTGAGAGAGCTCCGAGAAGCTGTGACTAGCCCAAGGTCACCCAGCTGGCGTGTGTGGGAGTGTACAGGCTAATCTGAATTCCCCAGATAAGCCTCCACAGCTCAGGCGGCAGAGCGGGGAATCAAACCCGGTTCCTCCAGATTAGATACACGAGCTCTTAACCTCCACTTTCCCTTCTTTTACTTAAATTTATTCTGCTTTTCATCCAAGGAACTCAAGGGCCCATTCTGCATGGGCCTTATACAGTGGTGTGCAGCCAGTAGAAACACCACTGTAGGGGAGGATTTTGCACAGCTATCGCTGCTGGTGCAAAGCCGCACCAACCCATTTTCCCCAAAACATTGTTTACATGACTCGCTAAAAGAGCAAGTCTTTTAGAAAACAGCGGCGTCCATGCAGTGCTGAGTGAATGGCACTGGGTGGAAGGCGCCATTTTTCAGCATGCTGCTTAAAAAAACCCTTACCTCCTGTTTCCTGTGTAGGTTCATGGGGACATGCCTCCTGCCCTCCAAATCCCAGGGCATTGCCAGGGCCACGGGGGTATGTCCCCTTGTTCCAATGGAGCTACGCAGGAGAGGTAAGTTTTTTTTAAAAAAGTGGTACGCCTCTGTGCAGGGGCACCGCCGCGGGCCGCAGAAGCTCCGGAGCTGCCCGCACACAAGTGCAAAAGGCCTCAGGGATTCACTGGTGTCATGTACACTGCTGCCTTGCTCCTCCCTGAGCCCGTGTGGAAGGGGCCAAGGAGGCATATATTTTATCCTCACAACACTTTATCCTGGAATGTAGGTTACACTGGTGAGTTTCATGGCAGGGCAGGGATTTGAACCTCAGTCTTCAGGTCTCAGTCTAATACATTTTAAACCTATACTGCACAGACTTATGTGGACTGATCCAATGATTCTTTGCTGACACACCATAACTCTTTCTTAAATACTGTTCATGTTTTTTTAAGTGTGTTTAGAAAAGACTTATGTATATCCTTTTCAACAAAAAGAACTAAGTAGAATTTTAACTTCATCCATCACATGCTGGACTGTTTGTTTTAGAATGCTCCACTTGGATCCTATTGCCTACCTCACAGAACTACGTAGGCACTAGGACCAAGCAGAGCATTCTAAAACAAAGATGGTCGAGCACATGGCGGATGAAGTTACAATTCTGCTTGGTTCTTTTTGTTGACAAGGATATAAATGCCAGATAGATGGCATACACAAGACCAACAAATCTATTACTGTGAAAAGCAGAAAACCAAGTCCATAAATAAGTATAGCCAAATATTTTTTAAAAGAAACTAAACAGGGAGTGTTTCTCTCATTCCTTTTGAAATAGCAGATATTATCAGAGCACACTTTAGAAAACCCTCTCTGTTTCCAGAGTGGTTTGCCATGTAATTGGTGTGTGGGGGAGGGGGGCAGGCATGACTGCAGTTTAGGTTTGAAAAAACCCAAAGACTCCTTGGGAATAGGAAGTCATCAGAAAGTTCTGTGGGTCATGACCATCATGCCTTTTTTCCTACAAAACTGGAGACTTTTCGGCCTCCCGCTCTAACTATGCGGGAGAAAATAGATTTAGATCTGATTTGAAGATTTTAGCATAGGGTAAGTGTTCCCCCCACCCCCACCCCCGGCTTACCTCTGAGATTTAGGGCAAATTCCACAGCCTTACCTAGGAGGCCCTCTGCAATGTATTCAGTAAACAAGAAGCTAAAAAGTGTCACAAGCGAAAAAGGCCATAAAGCAATTTCTAACCTGCAAAATAAAAAACACACATTTATTACTGAATTAAGTAGGGCTCTTAATCTTTTGATCCTAGGGCACGATACTACATTACCTACGCTTTATATAACTGCTGAACATGCAGTTCTCTGCATCTACATATCGATATTTTTTTTCTGTTTAATCTCTAGATGAGGTTTAATAGCAAGCCTTTTTTTTGCAGTTCCTGCAGTATTACCATGCTTATAGGTTTGCTTCTGTATAGGTTGAAGCAAGGACCCTCACTCCATAGTAAGAATCTAAAATGAGCCATGCTCCATCAGAGCACATGTACCAGCATTTTGTTGTTCACAATGGCCAGCCACAAGCCAATCATACAACTCTCTCCCCATGCTGTTTGTTTCTTATTGTCTAATACCCTGTGGTAAACTGACCTGCCATCTAGTACTGTTGCCAACTCTGGGCTGGGAAATTCTTGGAGATTTGGAAGTGGAGTGTAAGAAAGGCAGAGTTTGGGGAGTGACATCAGCAGGGATTCTGTTCCATTTGAGGTCACTTTTGAAGCAGACATTTTCTCCAGGGAACTAGTATCTCCAGTCTAGTGATCAGTTGTAATTCCAGGAGCATCCCAGGCCCCACCTGAAGGCTGGCAACCCTTTTGAGAGGGCCAAATATACCATAGCAACGTCACTAGTGGAATAACCAGCTCTCTGTATTGGAAGTATAGGGAAACATTTAAGTGAGCTCTTCCTCAAGTTGCTTTGAGTCACTATGGAGTGAATCAAAACTCTTCTTACAAAACTCTGCTGACCTCTTTCCACTTATAAGTTTTTTAGACATTTTAAGAATCCATGTATTTAATCTCTTAAAGGTGTGAGGTTTTTAGAGGCTGCAAAACTAGCAAGCAAAATCTGGATTTCAACATACATGCAGCTGACTATCATCTATTGCAGCTAGTTAGGCTTGGTAGCCACCAGGAAATGCTCAGTACTGTCAGCTTCCTCATCTGACCCTGATATACCCATTGCTTTTGTCTGCAAGCAGCACCTGTTGCTTGTCCTGCTCCTGCTGTTTCCAGTCCACTCCCTGAGGCGGGACCACCTTCTGCCCAGTGTTTACTGCAAACACTGGCAGCATGCCTGGCTCCTGGGACTGGGGAAGTCAATCAAAGCTGCCTCCCTTTTGCCACAGAACAGAAGAGACAGGTAATGCCAGCTGCTGAGCTACATGGCCAGCCAACTAACCCAAATGTGTGTCGTGGAAACATGGTTGGTCTCTATAGGAAATGAGGAAGACATTAACACTGCAAGAAATAAGTGCAGTTGTGAAGGGGAATGAAGAGGGACCCCTGTTTTTTTTAATATTTTTTTAATATTTTTAAAAAACAGAAAAAAGAACATGGGAAAAATTAAAATCTGGAAACGAAATGAGATTTTTTAAAGAGAAAAAAAAGATATACATAAAGACAAAAATCTAACAACCATTATGGTGCATCCACACATGAATTTCTATCAAGTGCTTCCAAATATCTCAAAAAAAAATTAATATGCATTTGCTGTCTGTATGACATGCATCCAAATATTGATAGAGTTCTAAGGTCCTTCTGAAATTCCCATGAAGTGGAGAGATTTTCAGCTTGAGTTTTTTAATTTGTTCTTGATTTTTTCCAAGGAGTTCAGGGTAGCAGACATGCTCACCATCCTATTTATATTCACAATAATTCTTTGAGCTAGGTTGGACTGACTCATGATGGCTAGTACAAAGTCATTAAACTCTAGCCATTAAATTGCATGGAGCCTGGTAATTACAAACTGCCTTGGATCCCATGAACTGCCAGCAGTAAACATTGATGTTCTAGGATCTTTCCCATATCCCTCATGATCCCTTTCCATCCCTGAGGAAGTTTATTCCTAGAATATGGGTATTTGCATGGAGTATGCTGCCCTCAGCTCACTTGGATCCAGCTTTAAACTGCAGACTTTGAGCCTGCAGTTTAAAGCTCAACCCAAGCCCTGCTGAGGCCAGGATGAAACTCAACTGGAGGTGGAGCTTGGGTGGCAAAGCCAACAGTATAATACTGGAGTTCGTCAGCCCCAGCTGCTCAAGTTGATCCTGGCTCCAGCGAGACTTGGGTCATTGTGTGCTAAGTGGAAGAGGATGACCATCCCAGATAGAAGGAGTGTACTGCTCTGCAGTCAAGGGTATATGTATATGATATTTGCTAGAACCTCCAAACAAGCTCAAGACCCCATTCATATTTGTTCATATAGAAAAAGCAGCATATGAACTGCAAATACATGCATTCAGGGAGGGATACACTTGGGGCAGTGAGGAGATAGGGGATCCACCTAACCAGCTAGATTAGCTGAATCAACTCTTCAGATGAGTAGACTGACAGATATGGCAGCCAGATTGTCTTCACAATATCTGCTCTCACAAACATTCCATGTGCACCTCTCCCGAAGCTGCATGCTGAAGAAAATGACCATCCCAGATATAAGGAGTGTACTGTTCTTCGGTCAAGGTATACAATAGTTGTGCTCCCTGCTAGAACCTCCATACAAGCTCAAGGAAGAACTGAGAGATGTTCACAGGTGGGAGGGGAGCCTCCAATATATAGCCCATTGGTAACAATTTCTATATTACAATTTGCTTCACGCATCTGGATATCTGTGCAGAAAATAGTGTCCGTTACAATGTATGAATGATGGCATTCATTCTTTCACACCAGGTTTCAAAGAAAAAGTACTCCAGAGATCTGAAAAAGTAGTGCATGGAAGCATGATGTGATGGCACAGCATTTTCCATGGCACAAGTGTATGCAGTTGCTGCATATGAAAGCTGCCTGATTATCATATTTACAGTGGGAAAATGCTCATACTGCACTTCATGAAAATCCTCATGCAAATGTGACCTTAGAGTTTGTGTTCCTAACTCAGTTTTTGCTCTTTAGGGGAATAAAGCTCTTTTGGCTTCTCGACACTTCAGCATTTTGAGGAGGTGTAACATTATGATTAAGAAGAAAATGTCTAGATCTCATTTCCCTTGAGTCATGGTGGTGATAAAATCTTTGAAAGGAAGCAAAAAGAACATTCCTTTTGTGCCATTGTCACCCTTGATACCGTTAAATCTTTGATTCTTAATCTCTCCCATTTATTCACTTTTGGGAAGGGGGGTTATGACATAATGAATTAACACTGGGCCAAGGTATGCTCAGGAATCTGATAAAATAAGAAACCTGGAAAAGAGAGAGAACATTTTTAAAAGCTTGCTGGTGGAAAGGCAAGGTCATATATGGGATATTTTAATTGACAGTAGCTAAGAGTTGTTATTGCTTAATCCCATAAATCATTGTCACTGGGCACTTTTACTGGTCTGCGCCAAGCAAAGAAAGTGTAATAGAAATGTTATAATCAGAGTGGTCATTTGGGGGATCTGTTTGGGCCTGCTCTGCAGCCTGAGAATTGAGCAGGTTAATAAGCCATGCGCTCGATTGATGATGACAAAACTGGTAAGAAAGGCAATCAATTAATTGAAGTATATTTGTGTACTACCAGAATCTTAATGTGCACATTCTTTTGATATATTGAAAGAAATTTGGGATGCCAAAAAGGTAATAAAAGAAAAGCTACTCTTGAAAGTAAAAGGGAAGGCTTGTTTTAATCTCCCTTTCGAGTAACATACCAAAATATTTCTTCCCCATCCCATCTGTCTCCTTTAATTCTCAATGTCATCTATTAAAATTTGCCCTCACTCATTAAAATTATCCCCAGCCTCTTAATAAATAAAAGCCTAAATGGATTAATCTGACAATTAAACAGATTAAAGCTTTCAACCCTAATAAGCATATATATTGCTTGGGTTTGGAGAGTTTAGATCCTAAAATTATATCACAGCTTGTACCTCTGTTTATTGGACTAAGCTTCAACTCCTAGTGATACAGAGAATTAGAAGCATGAGTCACAGGGAATCAGACTGGCAAAAAGCAGTGTTATATTTGGGAGACTATATTTGGTAAGAACAGGGTTGCACTTAACTGTAACTATAGTTCATCAAGTGGTCCTCTGTGCAGGCACACATAGGATTGTGTCAGAACAGGCCAGATTTGGAGACTTTTCACCAGATTTCAGGAGCTATAACCAACTACTGTGTATTCCCCACCTTCATCCAGCATCTGGACTAACAGTAATTTCCATCCAAAAAAAACATGACTGAGGGGTGGGGAGGACTCTCTCTCCATTTGTTGTCATGGGTATAGGACATATTCTAGTTGAAGGAATTTTATTGTGAGGAAAAAAGAGAAAGAAAAGTTAATTAGTATGGCTTTTGTCGAAGGCTTTCACGGCCGGAATCACTAGGATGTGATGGTTTTCTGGGTTGTATGGCCATGTTCCAGTAGCATTTTCTCCTGATTTCACCTGCATCTGTAGCTGGCATGATTCTCTGAAGATGCCAGCCACAGGTGCAGGCGAAATGTCAGGAGAAAATGCTACTGGAACACGGCCATACAACCCGGAAAACCCACAAACTCTTGGCTTTTCCTTCATTCAAAATTTTGTGGATTTGACTGTCTACAGGCTCCAACCTTATAAAATACACGCTGCTGTCTGATGAGGGGAAAAGAAGGAGAGGTAGGGATGATTCAGCTCCCAAGTACAGAGGTATTTAGTGTGGCAACCAGTGTTCCACTTAAAGTCATCATCATACATAGAGCTGCAAGAGGCAAAAAAGTAGAGGAGATTTTCTTGCAGACAGGAACAGAAAGTGGGTCTTAAACGGGAGGGAGATCTTGCTCAGTCTCTGGTGTTTAGTACATATGTTCAGTGCACTTTTTATTTCCTTAGTAAACTTCTTTACATTTTCTGTGCAGTTAGTCTAGTCCTTCTGACCCATGTTATAGCCCCTGTTCAGCCCCTGCATGCCTAGAACAGTCTCCTATCTAGTCTCCTAAATTTCACAACTAAGAGCGTTAGCTCCCTTAGCAAGGAACTCTTCCCCAGCTCATTTTTATTGCTGACTACTATTTTAAGCAAAGATAATGCAGTGTATCTGACTTCAACCTGGATAACAAAGGCTTAAATCCACACTGAAGCATAAAACTCAGTGGGTGACTTTAGACCAGATGTTATATCTCAGCCCAGCATATCTCATTAGGTTGTTGTAAAGGTAAAATGAGATAGATGCTACATATGGCACCCTGGACTCTTTGGAGAAAGGCTGGAATGAAGCATGATCCATCAATTAGTAAGTGACATAGAGTCATGAGAAACTGGAATGGGTTTACAATTGATTATTTTTTACCACTGAGAAAGCCATTTGGTATAAAACAATTTCAGCTCTTCAGAGTTGGGTCACACACCATCGCTCAGCATAAAGGTACTTTAAAGTACTGTGACAATGATGCCACTTATGTAGTTGTCAGTGTTCTGAGTAAGGATGGGATACTAATGAGATATGAAAAAATAACCACTTAAGATCATAATAATAATCTCACTTGGTATTTTCAGATCATGAATTTTAGTAGCTATGCTCATCCTTGCCTAGTTTCTAGTATTTTAAATGCCAGTAGTTTCCATGAAAGCAATTACCTTATTTGTTCAAATGGTTTTTTCCATGCACTGGGTATCCTGATACAGGAGCACCTTTATTTGACCTTACTTTGCATGTGGAACCCATCAATGTAGGCCCTTGGAAGAATGTGGGAAGGTATCTTATTTATTTTGCTGCAGGAGTGTATACATGTAGTTCCTTCTATGGTACAGATTGCAACATTCTGATCTTAAGAATTAAGTCTTCTACAAGTCTCTGTGAAGAAGCTTAATAAAGGACAATGCATTTAATTATGGCAATAATTCATCATCACTTTTTTAAAAAAAAAATAAAGACAGTTTCAGCTAGAAATGCAGCTTTTCCAAACCCACAGATGTTGGTGCCAGTTTAGGAATGATACCAGTTGTACAGGTTTAGCCAGTTTTAACGGTCAAACATACATGACTACAAACAATTCTTTTCATGGATCTCACACTTGGGCTGGATTTCAAGTTGGGTTTTCTTTCCAGAATAAATCCCATTGTGTATATCTTTTGGCAGGCAAAACAGCTTACTTGGCTTATAGGATGGGAGACCCACTTTCAATGTTAATCTGTTCTTGGCCACAGGTTTCATAACAAGCTTCCTCCAGCTTGCCACCATGGAAGAGCACTGACCAGTTTTGAAAGGATGTTGCTGGAGCTGTTGCAGCTGCTTTTTAAAAGTCCAGCAGTGTTTAAAGATCCACAGTGACTCCTTCTGCTGTAACCTATCATCCATTTGACAAACTGCATATTTCATTTATGGAAATCTCAGCAGTATTGTTTTATGTATTTCTGCATTTACCAACTCAACTAGGAATGCCTTCCCAATTTATTTCCCCTGCATTATAAAACATCCCCAAAAATACATTTCATCTTTTTTCTATTTATTTTTTTCTTCCAGATTTGTCCTCTGACTTTTTGTTTAGTGATGTCAAAGCAACATGTCTCAGATTTCCTGAAACTGTTTATCTTCGCCTTGTACATCAGCAATTTTAAGTGATTCATTTTAATCAATGAAATCAAACACATTAAATTATACCAATAAAATAATGATTTATTATTTGGAAAATAGTTTGGCATTTATAGGGAGAGGGTTAAAGCTGTAATTTGGAAAGCAGCTGTGCTGTGATTAGCAGTTCAGTCAAATTCACAGTGACTTCAGTGGGCTTAGACTGGAGTAACTGTGCATTGGATTGCACTTTATAGAGCCATTTTCCCTCTACATCGTCAGGCATCTTTTAGGGAATATATGTTCTGTCTGTGCAGCATCTGCACTGTGTAGCATGAGCAGAAGGAGGATGAGGATAGTAGCTTGGCATAACTCTGGGTCTATCAAATCCTGTGCTTAAGGCTATTAATTGAAAAAGGATGTGATCACTTAAAACTTAGGCCCTTTCCGCACATGCATGGAAATGAGCCTCCACTGGCATAAGTTATGCCAGTGGAGGTTTGGGGACTGTTCGCAGGCTAGCGTGCGAGCGGCCCCCACTTCCCCCCAGCCGGAGAGGTGGCTCCACATGGAGCCACCTCTCAGTCAGCCCCCTCCACTGACCTTCATGTCCAGTGTTGCTCTGGAGGGCTGCAGGGACCCACCCATGCTGCCATCTGACCTCCAGGGGTCGGAGGGCAGCGTGGGCGGGTCTCTGCAGCCATCCAGAGCAACGCTGGACATGAAGGTTAGTGGAGGCGACAGGGAAAGCGGCGTCTTCCCAGCGGTGCGGTTCGCACCGTGCCGATGGGAAGACACCGCTTTGCAACAACCTCGCTCAATGGCTTCACACCGCTCCTGGGTGGCCAGGACTTCACATCACTCCTGGGCGGCCAGGACCAGCACCTTCACACCACTCCTGGGCGGCCAGGACGGTGCTCCTGTGATGCAGCAGTGCCTCCTGTGCGAACAGCAACCCAGGGATGGCGTTTTTGCTGTCCCTGGGCCGCTGTATTTTGCCCTTGCAGAAAGGGGCAGAGCCTCCATAAATCCACTTGTTTTTGCTAAACGACCACTTGTAGACTACATTCAGAGGCAAACTGTGGCATGTGAATAAATATTTCAATAGCTTTGTGTATGTATGTTTTAACTTTCATTTTTAGCTCTTTGAATAGTTGCGTTAATGATTATGTTTGGGTTATTTAATCATTGTATAGTGTAATTTCATCATGTTTGTTTCTTAGCTGCCTTGGCATTCCTTGCAAGGGCAGAAAGGTGGGTTATAAATTTTGCAAATAAATAAACACATAAATGGTAAACGGGAGAATCCTGGAATTTTTTGGCCTCCCAGTCCACCCCAACACCCCAGCCTTGGAGGATGGCCTCTTATTTGGGCAAGACCTAGCAGCAACCTCCAGGTGACTCAGTACCACATGACCTGGGCATCTCAACCAGGTCCAATGGTAACTGCATGGGAATCTACTACTATGTAACTGTATCCACTGGATAAATCACCCAGGTAACTTGATACCATACAATTAATCCAGCTCATCCAGGTCTGGAGGAGGCTACCAGACAACTTGATGCTCTGCAACTTGTATAGGCCCAGTGGCAGTTAGGGTTGCCAGACAGTGGGGGATCTCTTGCTTTTGCACCCTCTTCCCCCAGTGCCATCCAACTGGCTTAAAATGAGGTCTAGGCCTTAATGTCACTGATGTGATGACATCAGTTCCAGAAGTCATGGAGCCACATTGGCAACTGCAGAGGAAACACTTTGGTATTTGGCCAAACCTTGGTTTAAAAAAAACAATGTCTACCATAAAGGTTTTGTCCAAATACCAGAGCATCTCTCTCATCAATGACAACATGATGATGTCACTTCTGGAAGTGACATCATCACACAGGCAACATCGAGACCTAGACCTCATTTTAAGCCTGGTAAGATTCCCCCAGCCCCCTTCCCCATTGATGGCCCAGGTAATCCTAGCAACCCTAGTGGCAGGCACTCTACAACTTGCACAGCTTAGCTGAGCCTCACCTCAGCAACTTCCTACTGCATGACTTTTACAGCTTAGCCAGACTTTCCCAGGAAGATGCTGTTGGAGGATGGGAAGAAGGAAAAGCTGTGGCTTAATAGTTTGAAGGACAGACTAAGATCTGGGACATCCAGGTTTGAATCCTTACTCTACCTGAAGGCTTTCTGGATGACCTTGGGCCAGTTAGTCTTGCTCAGCTTAATTGACCCATCAGGGTTTTTTTTGGAGGAGAGGAAAACAATAGAAGCTGTTTTGGATCACTCACTGGAGAGTGGGGTGGGGTAAAAATCAAATAAACAAACAAACAAACTGCAGTATGGAGGACAGATAAAAGAAAGTTGGTGGGAAGGAGAGAAGGAAGAAGAGAAAGTTGGGGGAACTACCAGGAAGAGAGAACTATGAGTAGTGTGGGAAGGGAAATCTGAGAGTCCCTGTGGGTTCCCCAGTTGTATCATTTTAATTTCAAGAATGAATTAATTAGTGACTGCCAGACTTGTACATGGAAGTTTGGTTTGTTTCTTTCTTCTTATTAGTAGTATAGTAGTATAGTGGTTATGGACTCTAATGGAGAACTAGTTTGTTTCCCAACATATGAAGCCTGCTGGGTGACCTTGGACTAATCACAGTTCTTCGGAACTCTCTCAGCCTCATCTACCTCACAAGATGTCTGTTGTGGGGAGAGGAAGGGAAAGACATTTGTAAGCCACCTTGAGTCTCCTTGTAGGAGAGAAAGGTGAGGTATACATCCAAACTCTTCTTCAAACTTTTTTTCCATTTGATTCTGTATTATTTTTCTTTCATTTTTTAATTTTCATAATTCTATTATTGCTTCCAATTGAGTTCAGTGAGAGATTTCTTCCTTGAGTTTGTATCATCATAGTTTCCCATTCAAATTGAACATACTGGGTTGGTGCGGGGGGAGAGCGGAACACTTCCCTAGGCCATCCTCAGTCCTAAATTTTAAACAGATTGCATAAATGGCTTTTTGAGGAAATGAAAGGAACTTATTTTTAACATTTAAGTCTGTGGGATAATTGATAGTAAAAAATAAGCTTGAGCAATACCAAACAAATTCGGGAAAATTTGGATTAGGCTTGATTTTTCTTGATTCGGCTGTAAAATTATCAGTATTGCTGAATCAGCCAAATCCCTGATTTGGGTTCTTTAGCATTTTTTTGGCATTTTAAGAAGTTTTTTAGTTTTTGGCCTATAGGGGATGCATTTTTAAATGGGTGCTAACAAGAGATGGGGCTACCCCTTCGAGGGTCCATAACCTTGGACTCTCTGAAGCAAACTTCATGAAACCTGAGTGGTATCATCAGGAGAGTCTCCTGAAGATATCTTGAAATTTTGGTGCCACTAGGGTAAAAATTTACCGCAACAGGCACCCAAAATTTCCCCAGATTCTCTGCTCTGAACTGGCTCCATTGCAGCCAGTGGGGAATTTCTGGGTGTGCAAGCAGGGTGCACAATTTTCAAGTTAGAGGCGCCAAACTTTCAGGGTGGCTCAAGGAGACACTGGTGGCAAAAGCACCCAGGTTTGGTGAAGCTTGGTTCAGGGGGAGGGTCAATTTTATGGACCCCCAAAAGGGTATGGTCCATCACCCACCATCCACTGCAGAAAAGTTCACAAAACTTGGGTGGTATCATCAAGACAATCTCCTGAAGATACCCTGAAGGTTTGGTGCACATATCTTGAAAAATGTGCACCCCACAGACACCCCCCAAAAATCCCCATTGGCTGCTATGGAGCCAGTTCAGAGCATAGAATCTCCCAGGCTCTTCTTCAGCAAGTTCTATGGTGGGAAAAATTAATTGTTTTTTCCCACCATAGACTTCAATGGAACTTGCTCCCTTTAAATTCTGGCTCCCTTTAAATCCCAGAGGCTCTCATTAAATCCATTTCCTTTGGCGTAGATTGGGGGATGGATTTAAAGGGACTCTCTGGGCTCCCTTTAAACACCCACAAATCCATTTGAATGCCTGAATCGCGATTTGGATTTCGGATTTGGGCATTCAAATGGATTTGTATCGGCTTGCATTGGTGAAGCTTGAATTCAGCCTGAATACAAGCCAAATTTGCCAAATCGAGACCTATTCGGCTGTTGTGCCAATTTGACCATGCCAAATTGCCAAGCCTATTAAAAAGTCCAAATACATAGTAACAAAGACAGCAGTATACAACAAGTCTAGCTACTACTAGTTTACACATTTTTAATTGTGAAACACTTATACAAAAGATTGATTTATGGGGGGTTGGGGTAGGGCCACACCCCCACCCGCCCCTAGGGAATGGCCACGCCTCCCCAAGCCCTGCCCTCCCCGCTCTCCGAGGCCAAGGACAACAAACTCTCCTTCCCTCCCCTGCCTTCCCCTGCACCCCACCAGCTGGGCTCCCAGACAGCAGACAGCAGTTCCTTCTGCCCTCCCCTCTGGGCAGAGCCGTAGAGGAAAAATGAATTTTGCCCAACCCCCACCCCCGGGCAGCCAGTGTGATGCTGGAATCCACCCCCAAACAGCATCACTTTCAATGGTGTTTAAACTAGAGAGCCTAAATTCTCCTTTTACATTCGCCTTAAAGGGAGAATCTGGGATCTCCAGTTAAACAACATTGAAAGTGATGTTTCGGGGTGGATTATCCCCCACCCTGAAACAGCATCAGTTTCAATGTGGCGTAGTGGTTAAGAGCAGGTGCATTCTAATCTGGAGGAACCGGGTTTGATTCCCTGCTCTGCCACTTGAGCTGTGGAGGCTTATCTGGGGAATTCAAATTAGCCTGTGCACTCCCACACACACCAGCTGGGTGACCTTGGGCTAGTCACAGCTTTTCGGAGCTCTCTCAGCCCCACCCACCTCACAGGGTATTTGTTGTGGGGGGGAAGGGCAAGGAGATTGTAAGCCCCTTTTCCTACAGGAGAGAAAGGGGTGATATAAATCCAAACTCTTCTTCTTCTAAACTGAGGACCTCAGATTCTCCCCTTAAATCCATGCCGAAGGGATTTAAAAGGAGAATCTGGGGAAATTGGGGGGGGGGGGTGCCTGCTGTCAGCGGTGCAATGGTTAAGCTAGAACCACCAAACTTTTATGGTATCTTTAGGAGACTCTCCTAATGATACCACCCAGTTTGGTGAAGTTTGGTTCAGGGGGTCCAAAGTTATGGACCCTTAAAGGTGTAGCCCCCATCTCCTATTAGCTCCCATTGGAAACAATGGGGGATGGGGGCACCCCCTTTGGGAATCCATAGCTTGGGACCCCCTGGACCAAACTTTACAAAACCTGAGGGGTATCAGTAAGAGACTCACCTGATGATACCTCCCAGGTTTGGTGAAGTTTGGATCAGGGTGTCCAAAGTTATGAACCCTCAAAAGTGTAGCCCCCATCTCCTATTAGCTCCCATTGGAAACAATGGGGCCTATTAGCTCCCATTGGAAACAAGGGGGGATGGGGGCACCCCTTTTGGAGTCCATAGCTTTGGACCCCCTGGACCAAATTCCACAAAACCTGAGTGGTATCAGCAAGAGACTACTGATGATGCCTCCCAGGTTTGGTGAAGTTTGGTTCAGGGTATCCAAAGTTATGGACCCTCAAAGGTGTAGCTTCCTTCTTCTATTAGCTCCCATTGGAAACAATGGAGGATGGAGGCACGCTCTTTGTAAGTCCATAACTTTGGACCCCCTGAACCAAACCTCACCAAACCTGGGTAGTATCATCAGGAGAGTCCCCCAAACAATCCCTGAAAGCTTACTGCTGCTAGCCTAAACAATGCACCCCCTGCAGGCCAAAAACAAACAAAAAATGTTTTAAAAACCTACAAACGGGGTGGGGCGGAGCCTCGGACATAAATGAGGGGATTTGAACCCGAGAACTACCCCCCTCCCCTTACCTACATCCTTGGTAAAGGGCAATGTCTACACTTTCTATAGTTTGCTACTGTTTGAGATAGAATACTTGAATTGATGAAAATTAATTAATTAAATAATTAATCCAGCAAATTAATTATTATGTTGTCAGTGCTGATCTTTTCTCTTTGTTGCCATCTGCTTTTGACAAATTAACTCGATTTCAGTAGGCTTAGACTGGAGTAACTCTACATAGAAACAGGCATATTTATGCAGTATTAAAAACATTTCTTTCTCTGACACTGGACATTTTCGATATAATAACAAAAACATGTGGCAAGATAAACAGAGTGAAATTTTGAAGATATGGACAATGTATGTGGACTGGATGAAAGAAGCTGGAGTCAATGAAGAGATATGGGAGAAGAGATTACAAAGAATGAACTTACTGCTGTTTGTTTGATAAAATTATGAGGAAATACAGGGGGGAGGGGGAAAAAGGGAAAATGTATTGTTTGAAAACGAATGAAGAAGGGTATTAATATAAAATGGAATATTCAAATGATACAATAAAAAAAACTAAAAAAAACCACACATTACTTTCTCTCCTTCCAAACAGGCAGACAAAGAAATGCATCTGGTCAGAGGAGTGAAAAATCATAGCATGTTACCTCATTACCTCATGTGACTGAGGTTGACACTTGTCTCAGCCATGCTGTGGTGCATTTCCCTGTGGGACTGAGTAAATATTAAATCTAGCATTTGATTTTTGAGATACCATCTAGTGAGTTAATTTTTGCCTTTGGTTGTTGATCTCTTACATAATCTAAAGCTTTAATTGAAAAATGGAAAACTCAATGTATAGAGTTAAAGATTTAGGCCTCCTCCTGGGGGCTATTGTTTTAATGAACTTGAAATCAAGTTGTTATCAAAGCAATATGTTGGCAGGATAAACACAGCTGTGATCAGACTATTGTCAGTTCTCTTCCCAATGGCTGACATTTTGGTTTAAAGCAGCCGATATTAAATATGAGTTAATTTACAAAATACGGAGCTATTTCAGCACATCCAGCCTCATGCATAGAGCTGCTTGGATCTACTCCTAACCCCCTCCCTTGCCAAAACACACCAATTGACACAAGGCAAAGAATCACTGTGGTTTACACAACTAGCTTTCTGCTTTAATAGGTTGTCTTGAAGGAAAAGTATGCCTCTCTCCCTTTCAAGGGCAATTTGCTCACTTTCCATTTATGTAAGCCAGAACAGTGCATATCAACAACTTTTAATAAATAATACCAAGCCCCTAGCTGGAGCACTTTTGCATTAGATAACAGAAACAATAGTTAAGGCAGAATGATAAATGTCTGTTCAAGTATCAGGCTTCTTTTCTCTGTTGGTCTAGTCATCTTTAAGAGACATGTTATGGCTCTTGATGGAATAAAATTTGGAAGAGGATGTCAGTTAAGACATCTGATTTGCTTTTTAAATATAGTGTGGTGTTTACATTGAGGAAGATCACAGAGTCAATGTATGTATGGCATGCATACTTGAGTGGCTATGCTCGACAACCAGGAAATGTTCAATTCAGATAGTCAACAGCTGGCAGAAGGCAGACAGCTAAAGAGGCAGGCTCCATGGATTGCCATGTTAAACTTGTTCAGCTCAGTGATCAGAATGATAATGAAGAAATCCACTGATAATAATGTTGTCAACCAAAACAACTGGCCTATTCCCACCTCCTGCATACTTGTTGATATTCACAGGAATCTGAAGACAGCTTGTAGGGCGGTTGCTGATATTAGGGTGCTTTCACACTCACTTTCAGTCCACTTGGATTGCATTTTAATAATTTGTTTGCAAGTGGATTTTGCCATTTCGCAAAATAAAATCCAACTGCAAAGTGCATTGAAAGTTCACCATTCAGCATGTGCTAAAGTGCCCTTAGTCTTGGAGGAGACTGGGAGTGTGTTTGCCTGTACATATCAAAGATGTTGCTTCTTGATCCCGTTATCTCTAATGAGGCTGCCCACAATTGCCAGTTGTGTTTAGTCAACAGATTTGCTACATATCCTCAGGGCTTTATTGCACAGTTCACTATCAGTTATCATCAGTTTCAGTTACCATCTCCCCAGATGCTTGTTGGTGTGTTATATATTTATTTATTCCATTTATACCCTTCCCTACACCAAAGTCCCAGGGCAGCTTACTTAATGGGGTTAAAAGCTCCATTAAAACATACAATCCTAAAAACATAAAACATAAACATTAAAAACCACCATAAAAACATCATTTTAAAACAGGCAATAAACAGCTTTTATAACCGCTTTTTGGGGTGTCTAACAGGTGTGAACCTCCTCAGCTACACTGAAGGCATTTTTTTCTTCTTAGAGCGCCCATTCTTTGGAAGTTCATACTGTGCCCTATTTGCAGACTTTTCAAAAGTAGTACAAGGGAGTTCTTTTGTCAGAGGGCATTTGCCTCCTGAATGTGAGATCATTTGAAAAACCTGATTCTAAGGGACTTTCCGCACAGCAGAAGCGACCTAGGGTCGACATGTCTGCGGAAATCGTTACCTGAGCTCGACTCTTCTGTTATTCCGCACAGCAGCCAGGTCGTCTTTCTGGACCCGAGTTCAGAGGGCGTGGTTACCTCCTCGCATCTTTTGCTCCTCATTCCCAATTGGCTGCTGACCTATGGCGGGAAATGCGTTCCTTTTTTGTTTTGCCACGTAGGAGCTACGTTGTGACAACGTCACGAAGCTCCAATTTCCCGCCTGTCACAAACTGGCGGGAATCTGCATTTTTGCAAGCCTTCTCTGTCGGAGCAGAACGAGCAGAGCTGAACTGTTGCTTAGTGCACAAGAAGGTGCGCTTTTCGCTGCTGTGAGTCTCCCGTTCTGCGTGTGGCCGAAATACTGTTCTGTGATTGGCTGGCTGGCAGAGTTGAGGTGAGGGAGATTCTGCACTCTGCTGGCTGCGACTTGAGTGCAACCTGAGTTCGGTAAAAAGTCGTACCACCCAGTCGAGCACGAAAATTTGACGGTGAGAGGGGGGGAGCAGAGACAGACACCAGTCGAACACTATGGCTGTGTAGAGTACCTGGGTCGGACCTACATCGAACTAAAGTTGAATCCTACAGTGCGGAGGGGCCCTAAGAGGCTTTTCTCATTTGCGTGAGAGTAGCAGCAGCAGTGGTAAGGCATTGGCAGTGTGTGTGTGATAAGACAGCATTTGACTACTTCAGCCACAACCTGTGGTATCTACAAATCACGAGATGCCACAGGGCAGAATATAGTTTACCTTAGCATAGTTTTCTTTACTTTTTTCAGGGTGGTTATTTATCTTTTTGTGTCCTTGTAGGGCAAATAGAAGCCAGACTTTTGAATTGTGTAGTGTGGGAGAGAGATGGGGCAGCTATGTACATGACATGACATGACAGACACCAAGAGATCTCAAATCCTGTATCAGCAGTTCTGTCTCATCCAGATGAGATCCTTCACCTTAAACTCACTCTGTCAGCATGGGAATATGAGATCAGACAGCAAAGCATCTGAATAACAGCCAGATTGAAAAGCCTCCACCTGGAACCATACAGTGTTTAGATTTGGAGCATTTCTGATATTTCTAAAAATGAGTAAAATTTTGGCTACATATCCTTACTAGTTTCTGAGTTTTGCCATTTTACTGTCAGATTTCTATCCTTTTATTCCTTTAAATTGCAGCCTTAATAGCCATGTCTTACAGAATTTCACCAGAGCTTGGAAGCTAAGCAGGGTTGGCCTTGGTTAGTACTGGATGGAAGACCATCGAGGAATACAAAGGTTGCTGGGCAGAGGAACTCAATGGCAAACTATTTTTGTTCATCTCTTACCTTGAAAACCCCATGGTCCTGGAGTTGCCATCAGTTGGTTGTGACTTATTATTCCTTTACAAAGAAACTTATCAGGATGGGCAGATGAATGGGCCATTGTTGCTATGGATGATATTTTGAGGTCCTGTAATAGTGTTGCCCAAGTTGATACAGGGACAGAACTGGTACCAGGTTTGTTGACGGGGCCAGGACTTACCTCTAAGTGTCTTTTAATTGTCCATATTGAAGCTGAGCAACTATCTCTTGGGTCACCTTCTGTTTTGTCTCAGGTGAGTGAAAGCCACAGATCTCTCTTCATTTCCTTTAACATTTAATCGATTAGTTCTTCAGTATTGGGAAAAAAGGAAAAGTAATCTATATTATTTTTTCTTGCTGTTATCTTTCAGTCATCTAACTAAAATGTAAAATTCTTCTTTTATGTACTACACGAACATTTGTCTTATGGTGCATCTCTTATCATAAGCTAGAATGCATGAAGCAGTACAAAAGGGGGGAAATCTTATTTTGTACATTTGCAGCGGTGTAATGGTTATATTGTTGCACTAGGATCTGGGAAGCTCTACTTCGGATCTTTACTATGAAGTAAGCTAGGTGGCCTTAGTCCAGTAAACTCTCTTTCTCTCTCTCTCAGCCTAAACTTCTGTACAGGGTAACTGGTAAAGATACTCCTTGGTGGAAGGGCACAACAAAAATATGCTAGATGGAGAAAAGAGGAAGAACATCAACATGGGTGTTTTGTGTATTTACATGGTGTGGACTATTCCACTGGCACTAAGCCTGCGATTTCCTAGATGTGTAGAAAAATCACCAGAGATTATAGCTTATAAAAGGTCCATGTTCAAACCCTGGTATCTTCAATGAAAAGGATCCCATATCCCGAAAAGGACTTTGACTGTCGCCAGTCAAAGTGGATAATACAGGGCTTGAGAGATGATTACTCTGACTCAATGCAAAGAAGCTCTCTTTTTTTGGTGTTTGTACTTTGCAAGGCTTGTATGAACTGGATGCAGTGAATCAGACTGGAGACTCCACCCCCCACCTGTGGGAACATGTCCTTCTGTTGACTTGTGCTCCATTAATGCACCATCCACTGCCAAACACAACTGTCTGGAAATAAAGTGGCCGTAAGGCAGGAACTTGTCACTTTGAGCTAAGCGGAATCTAAAGATTGCTGTCAACCACTTCAGTTCTTCCACAGGAACGATTTTCAAGTTCATGACACTTGAAGGATAGGGTTTACCTCAAAAGCAAAACCAGATTACAAAGGGTGCCAATCAGCCATTCACTGAGATTATAAGGATGAAACACATTGTATTCTGTTCACAACGAAGAAGGCTCTGAGTAGTCCTCCTATGCCATGTCTTTGAGTTCTGCTCTTTGAAGACTGGAGGCAAAGTGCTGAACTATTCACCCACAACAAGAATGGATTTTAAAGTAATAGGATAATAAAATCAGTCAATGTAATTGGTTTTTGCTGATTCCGAGTCTATTTGTCAACATTGATCTAGTACCAGACCCACTTAACCTGTGCCTCATCAGACTACAGCATGTATTATGGCCTGGCAAATGAGAGACAGCCACTGTTTGTGTGGATCCAGACAGGTTTATTGCAACCCTGAGAAGCCATCCCTAATAGCTGGTGGGCTGTATTCAGCTAGATAGGGCACAGATTGAGTTTTACAGATATTTGCATTTTATACCTGCTGTACTATGGGTGTCACTGCTCCATCTGCTAGTTATTACCACATGCTGAGCCATGCATGTGTAGCTGCTCGCTACATGAATCAGGTGACTTAGGCTGAATATAAACTGTTGTGTTGAAGGGAAATTCTTTTGGGGGCAGAGCCTCTGCTACAGATGCTTACCCCCAACACGCACACGCACACGCGCGCGCGCGCGCGCACACACACACACACTCACTCACTCACTCACTCACTCACTCACTCACTTCAGGGCAGAAACTATAATGTCCGCTGCAGAGAAAGCAACCTTTCCCCTGTTTCACAGTGAAAACAAAAGAAACGCTCCTGTATTATTCTTTGCTTCAGGGGTTTTTTTTTTGCTCCATCCTACCTCCTCCACTCTACTTCTGCTCTCTCTGATGATCAGGAGGGCTTTTAAAAACTTTATTTCAACTTCAAGCATTTGTACCACATTAGATCTATCGAATATCAAATATAACAAGTTTCTCTGTCCACCTGCAGCAGCAGCAGGAAGTGTGTGTGTGTGTGTGTGTGTGTGTGTGTGTGTGTGTGTGTGTGTGTGTGTGTGTGTGTGTGTGTGTGTGTGTGTGTGTGTGTGTGTGTTGAGGGGGATGGGGAGAGAGAAAGCGTTCCATGCATAGTGGCCCTTGGTCTCTGCCACTGCAAATGAAAAATAATAATAACATACTTCCTGTGGTCTTCATACAAAAGCTTGAGCTTGAGATAGTTGAGCTTTGCAGGAACATCTTTCCCTTGACAACTGCAAAGTATATATTAGCCTAAAGCAGTGATGGCGAATCTTTTTGAGACTGAGTGCCCAAATTGCAACCCAAAACCCACTTATTTATCGCAAAGTGCAAACGCGGCAATTTAACCTGAATAACCCCCTCGAGCAGGGGCCAGCCTGCTGTAGCCTCCAGCAAGTCCCACATGCGCTGCTCTGCAGCTCTCGAGCATCTCTGCAACCTCTGCCCCCCCCCCCCAGGCAACAGCCACCTGGAGCACAGGCCCCAGGCCCACCAACCGAGTCCTCCCTGCTAGCTGAGGTCCATGCACATCAAGTCCAGCGGCCCAGGCCAGCCTAGATATGTGTGTGTGTGTGTGTGTGTGTGTGTGTGTGTGTGTGTGTGTGTGTGTGTGTGTGTGTAGGTGATTTCCCTCCCACATGACAAACTCTGTGCACGCATGCCCACAGAGAGGGCTCCGAGTGCCACCTCTGGCACCCGTGACATAGGTTTGCCACCACTAGTTTAAAGTATATCCCAAATTGCATGTTTTCCGTATTTGAACTGGCCTGATTTGGGTTTCCACTGAATTCTGAAGTCTATCTTTTCTTCTTTATGCATTTTACTTTTTTATTACTTTCAGAACGCCTGCTTTTTCCATTATGGATTTCACAATAGTATCTTATGGGAATGCATGGAAAGCATCACCAGACACTACTCTGCTCATCTGCAGCAGTAAAGCTGCTGTCTCATGTGCTTTCAGACCATGCTGTAAAGAGTTCTTAGGTCTTCTCAGTTGGAATATGAACTTTGCTCTCATAAAATCAACAGCCCATGTTTCTATTGTTACTCATACATATTCATCCCCCCCCCCCCAATCTGTACATATATTATTTCTTTTTGAGACTGACATCCCCCTTCGGGGGAGGGCGGTTTATAAACCTAATAAATAAATAAAAAATAAATAAATATTAAAGAGATGGCAAATGTGCAGTTACGGAAGTATGAGGATTTTATGGCATTGTGTTGCCCCAGACAAATGCTATGACACCAGCTAACTGAAAAGGACCCATCTGAACAACAATAAGTTCTAGGAGGAGGGGGTATGGCTGTGAAATACAAATTTTATTGGTGCTGTCCTTTTAAACACTCTTGTCATTAAGCCGATTTGATCATAGAAGACAGAGCCTGTCACTTAAAGGCCTTTTATCTGTTCTTAATCATATCGTGTTCTTCACAGTGTCATTCAGCAAAGCTGGTCTTCAAAGATGAAATGATTTTCATTAATAATTACCACTGTAAGAGATCTGCCGTTCCACCACATGCCATTTTTCATTGCCTTGTCCTGATCTATTTCCATGTCCCTTTTAAATAAAAGAACATTGGGCTAACATTGCCAACAGCACCTAATTAGATAAAGTGGATGTTACAGTCAGTCACTGAGCTCATCACTGATTTCCCAGCACTCCTAGACTGCACAGCTTTCAGTTGAAGAGGAGATATTTTGTTTGAAATAAAGAAGCCATGAAATTAGATGATGAGTGTTTCACAAAGATTGAATTGCCATAAAGTGCTTGGGAGATCATTCAATTTGCTGTGAACTATGGAGTATTAGAAATATGAGCTTTGGGGGAGGGGGAACTCCCCACAGGGCCCAACACTGTCTGTATTTGAAGACAAGCTCTTAATGCATAGCCTTTCTTTATGTCACAGAATTATTTTCGAAAGCCAACGTGGTTATTACCAGAATGGCGTCATCTATTCATTATGCTGTTTGATAAGCATCTTTCTTTTCCCTGCAAGAAAACCATTTGAAGACCCTGGACCATAATACATAGTCCTTAAATTCTAAACAGCATGTTCCTATTCAGCTGTTGTCCATTGAGCTGTGCTAACTACAAAAACCACATTAAAGGGGAGTTTGCTCATTCAGGCTTGGGAGTCAGGTTTCTGTGGGCACTCTCATGCTTTGCATTGCAATGCAGGCAAGTTCCTTTTAAAATGTTAGTGGTCCCATTAAAGGAACTAACCCACAGCACAATCCACACTGATGTCACTCTCCTGGACTTCTGCCAGTTTCCAGAAAGTGCTCTGCAGTGTGATGCACATCAAGATCCCTCCCTGTCTCTTGGCAAACTACTTGCCAAAGGAGGGGCAAAGGTTATCTGATGCACCATTTTGTGGATCACCTTCTTTTCAGAACATTTCCCCTGCTCTTCGTGTACCCTCTGACAGATGACAGAAACAAGGACAGTAAACTGGTTGCGATGGGTTTTTAAAGCTGTGTGGCCATGGTCTGTTAGATCTTGTTCCTAACATATCGCCTGCATCTGTGGCTGGCATCTTCAGAGGTGTATCACAGAGAAAATTCTGTTTCACACTGTGTCTAGACACAGACACTAGACACAGTGTGAAACAGACTTTTCTCTGTGAGATGCCAGCTACAGATGCAGGCGAAACGTTAGGAACTACCAGACCACAGCCACACAGCCCAGAAAACTCACCACAACCAGTTGAATCCAGCCGTGAAATCTTCAACAATACAAGGAGAGTAAAGTTTCTGAAGGATCATATAGCTTCATAAAATCACCCCTCACATTCTGGTTTTGGCTTAAACTAGTGAGAACATTATGCTGCTGTGAATCAAACATTGACAACAGGGAGATTTACGTGGCATTTTAAACAGACTATCATGAAGATAATAATTATACAGACTAAAGGTGATTTTAAAAAAATCAACAATTGTTTGTTAAGGGCATAACTGTACATTCTAATGCGTTCATATTTAAAAAGGATTTTAAGGGGGCACCTTACATTTTCAAAACTCTCCACTCAGTTCTTTAAACAATAAGACAATTATAGTGCTTTCAAAATGAAAACCTATGTGTTAAAAGAGATGCAACCTCAGCTCCCCCACCTGCCTTTTTTTAAAGCTTTAGCTTCTGTTGCCAGAATAATTTAGCATTACAAAGGCACAAACAGAAAGACAGGTGAAGTAAAGAAACCTGAAGAAAAATTGATTGATAAGAGAGAGCACCATGCATAATAGGGGAGTTGTGAGATCTGCATTCTTTTATGATTAATGACAAGTCTGTAAATGAATAACCAAAAAAGGACAGTTCACACCTTTGCATTCTGGTCAAGTGAGATATAAATTATTTTAATGAAATTGTAAGATCTTTGTCTTCTGTTTGTTTAATCCTGTCACATACAATAAAAACTGCCAAGGTGTTTTACTAGTTGCTCAATTTATTATAAAACCAGCTTTAAAAACTGTAAGTACACAGAGATGTAGTAGTTGCATATGCTAACAAAAAGCACATTTCGGTGAAGGTTCAGAGATAGTTGTGATAACTGTGAATTTGCCTCAATGCAAAATGGTAACGTTAGGTCTGTAGGCTCTTTGGCATTGTGGAGAACATCTGAGGTGCTATGAAGTGTACCTTTTTTCAGTCAACTGTTTGTAATTATTTGCCTGGTGATGTTCTTTGCCTCTTTGTTCTTATTTTAGGAAACCACCAAAATATTTGATGGAACCCCTGAGGTTCTTGAAGTTAAGCATGGCTCATTCCGCACACGCAAAATAATGCACTTTCAAGCTGCTTTCACAACTGTTTTTGCCATTCCGCACAGCTTCAAAGAGCCCTGAAAGCAGCTTGAAAGTGCATTATTCTGCGTGTGCGGAATGAGCCCATGTGTTTAAGAAGCTCGAAATGTTGAATACACAATGTTTTCTTAACCATGGAGATTGTTATTTGTCTGCAAGTTATTCTATATGAAAGGAAGAAAACCCCTCATTGCTTCTCCTCTTGAGACTGCATCCACTGAGGAAAAAAGAACAATTTATTAGCACACTGTTGTTTTTCAGCATAATGTATAGTTTCAACATTTCAACTCAATGGATTCCTTTCTGTATTGGAATAGAAACCACGTCACAGGTAATTGTAGAGGCAGTGTCTGCCAGTGGCTGCCATTTAAGAGTTGCCAGTGGTTCTATTATTAATCTGTATTTTCAGGGGGTTTCACAGAGACCTCCCTACCATGAACACAAAAGGGTCTATGACAGTGATCCTTTTCATTCCAGCTGCCTAACTGATGATCAGAGCTGTCAGAGTTGACAGCATAGATCATCGGTATAAACAAGGGGCTTCGCAAACAGAGCTTCCTGCTGCATCCTTGATTCAAAACATTTGATCACAAATATTTCCTCTGTTCTAAAATGTAGCACTGAAGGCAACAGACAGTTTAGTGTTCAAGTCAAGACTTGAAGGAATACATTCTGGGCTTGTCAAACTTTAATTTTTTCTCAATTGAGCTTTTGAAAGAACTTGTAGAAAATATAGTGGTAAAGGCAGAGGAGCGTCGTGCACTGTTAGGGGAAGAAAATCGCCCCCTCCCCCTCTCCCCTTCCCCCCACCGCTTCCCCCTACTTACCTTAATTTAAAATCAGCCTGGTGGGAATTACCTTAGTTTAAAAGCAGCCTTTAAAAGCAGCCTGGTGGGAGCTACACTTCCCAGGAGACCTTGTGAGCCCCATTCCCTGCAGGAGTTGGGACTCTCAAGGTCCACCAGGCTGCTTTTAAAGGCTGTTTTTAAACTAAGGTAGCTCCCACCAGGCTGCTTTTAAACTAGGGTAAGTGGAGGGCGGGAGAGCAGGGTGTGTGTGGAGGGAAGGGGGGTTGGGGCATGGGGGAGCATTTTGCCCCAGGTGCAATTTCTCTCCCCCCCCCCCGGCTCTGGGTAAAGGTGGTTAGTGCCTGTGGTTCATGTGTATAATTGTAATTTAACACCATTTTATAAGCTTTCATCAGCCAGGCTTCACTAGCGTATTAATTCCCAGATACCCACACAGTCAAACATACACCCTCTGATTGTCTAATAAATAAGAGTGTTTAGCATTTATTTAGGCAGTTAGAGTATACAAAGCATTCAACCTACAAAGTAATCCTTATCACAAGACTTTAAACTAGGTTATTATCATAGTCATACTGCAGATGAAGGCTGAAAGTGAGAAGCTGTCTAAAGCCAGATCCAGAATGTTTTTAGTTCATGGCAGAAATATGTTTTACACCAGGGAGCTACTAGATCATAATTATCAATGTGGTAGTAAACTTATATCTGGGTGATTCTTCTTTGGGCTGCAGGATAGGAATCAGATGCTTAAAAGCTCCTCAATACAAAAGAAAAAATCCTTTGTACACCCAATACTGGTTGTCAGACATATTTCTGGGTTTTTTTTCTGTGAAGGGAATCCTGAGTTATATGACCTTCACCTTGTTCCCTGAAGTGAAATAGTCTAGGTACATATTTACTGCCTCATGGCCCCACAGCCATCCCTGGCCACCAAAATGGCTTCTTGATGGTGTGAGGAGGCTGGAAAGGTCAAACAGCCTTCTTGCCACCGAGGAACCTTTATGGGCCTCAATGGATTTATGCCATCCAAAAGGCTGACTTAAGTCCTAACTGTGACCTGCTGGTGTAATGCCCTTCAACTAAGAAAGTGCCATCAAATATAATGGGTACTTGCCTTGATGGTATGAACATGTACAGAAAGGAACAACAAGTTAATCTATTTACAAGGGTCACAAGACAGTTTAACCTTACTGGAGAGAAAAAAAGACATTCATAGTAAGGTTGTCTGCTCTGAGTTGGGAAATAACTTGAAAATTTTGAGAGAGTATTTAAAACATTTCTTTTCTAAAAACAGAAATAATCACGAATTTCATAGCATCTGGTTCATGATGGGTTTTTCTGTTTCAGTGAGTGGTTCGGTTCTTCCATAATATGACTTTTCATTCTAAAATACTGTTCAAGAATGCATTTTTAACTGGGTTTACTGTGTAGCCCACATACAATTTTTGACAAGGGCAAATTATTACATATACTGCATTAATTGTATTACAATTAGTAAAACATTCCAAAGGTGTTCTATGTATACAAGTGGGATGCTGAAAAACCTTTATAGGCAATGAAAATTTACAATCGGCACATGTCCTATGGGGTAGGGAACCTTTAACACTCAAAGAGCCATTTGGACCCATTTTCCATGGGAAAAGAAAACACTTGGAGCCGCAAATAATTTTTGACATTTAAAATAAAGATAACACTGTATATATTGGGGTTTTTTTTACCTTTTACTCTGCTCATTCTGAGAAAAAAATAAAGATAACACTGTATATATTGGGTTTTTTTTTACCTTTTCCGCTCATTCTGAGAAAAGCGCATGGATGCATCTGCCCTGCTGCCTGCAGGGTGGGCAAGGATGGGGCCAGCAGCTCGGCCTTGCCAGCTGCCGGGAAAGCGCCCGCCCTGCTCCAACGGGGCAGGCGAGAGGGGAAGCCCGCGGCATGGCCCAGCTGGCCGTGGGCAGTTGGTGTGCCCGTCCTGCTGCCTGCAGGGTGTGGACAAGGAAGGAGATGGGGCCAGCGGCTCGGCAATGGAGCCGCCAGTGCAAAGAACAGCAGAGAGAAAGCGCATGTCACGGCTCTCGAGCCCTTGGAGTTTCTACCCTACCCCTGTCCTATACTTATGGTGCCCTTTGATACTCAGGTTAAGAGTTCTGACCAGTTGAATATCAGAATGTAACAAATAGTAAGACTTTTAGTTCTAAAACCAGTCACTGGATGTTCACTGCAACCTGGAATCTCATTAATTAATGGCCAATATTTCAAAATCACTTTTTTGATTTTGCTACTTAATAGTGAGAAATCCAAACCCCAGGAAATTCTCCATTTTGTTTCTTTTATTCTTTTTAGCACTTTGTGCTCTTTGGTGGCTTTTTAAAAATTAAGTTCCATAGATAGTCTGTATTTAATAATTGTACTTCAAGAGTTCTAGAAGATTCCTTATAGTCAGAATGCCATGTATTATTCCTTTTTACTCTCAAAAATTGCCCTTATGGCAAATTATTTTTTAAATGGGCTGAATGAGATGATCTGTAATGTAAATATGTATTCCAGTTCACCTTATTACAAGGAGAGAAATATATCCAGATTTTCTCCTATGTTTATATATATATATATATGTGTATCCAAAAATGAGACTCTGGGCTGGCTGTAAGAGACTTCAAATTTAATTGTTTCATAGATATCATTCACCCACTCAAAGAACTGTTGCACTCTCTCCACATCAGAAAACATAATAAAAATATTGTCTATAAAACATCTATAAAATCATATTTTTTAAAAATGGATTTAAATCCTTATTGCAAATGATATTAGATTCGAATTTTTCCATGAAGAGGTTTGCACAGAAGAGGGCGATAGGACTCTCCTTTGCAATGCATTGAACATGCATTAAAAAAACACCCTAGTCATTGAATCTAAAATATTTTTTGTCTAACACAATGTCTAACAGCTGCAACAAAAACCAAATGGATGGTTTGTTTCATGTCTGAAGTTAAATGTTTCCTCTGCCACATCATGGGATAATTTAGTATATAGTGATGCAACATCCATGCCTAGGAGAATGGGTCCTGTTGGTAATTTCAAATGTTCAACTAGACTGATGAAATCTGTTGTGTCTCTTATGTATGAAAGAACTGGCAGATCACGCTGTGAATCAATTTGTTCTGACTCCATTTACATCAAACCAGGTATGCAATGCTATCAGTTCAGATCCACATTGGTCAATTGATCTAGAGAGGGTAGTAGGCTGCGTTTGCAGTTTCACCCTCCCAGTTGCAGAGATTTTGCCCACCCATCTTCTCTAAGGATAGCATAAGATTAACTGGTCACGACTGCAGTTCTGAGCAGGAATTTTTGTGAGTGTCAACATACTGGCCTAGTGTAAAGCTCTTTTCTTTCACCTGCTGTGTACTGTCACTGTGACAGGACATTGTCATTGAAATAGGTCTGGTTATAACACTGCTTAGGCCACTGGTTATATAGGAATAAGGCAGGTTGCTCAGGATAGGTAGGGTTAATCAGCAAGCACTTGAGACATCCATCATGATGGAGTGAATGACTGGAACAAGCTATCACATGCTTGTGGCTGAGTGCACTTTGAAGGAATGTCCCTGGTGCAAAGTGGAATCTTTGAAACCTGGTAGGAATGTTGCGACACATCAAGGGAAAAGGATGAAGCTTGGCACCTCTCTGCACATAAGCTACGAAGGTAGTGATAAGCAAGGCTGGCAGAAGCTTCAGCTAAGTTTGGAGCTGGGGTGGATCTGTCCAAAAGGCTTACTAGGCATATACCTAGCCCAGCCCACACTCAAAATCATCATCTTTTTGGAATAAACAGTGATGTAGTTCAGACATTTAATTAATTTAAACAATTACTTTATTGTACTAAAAACTAGTTGAACCCTGTTTGGTTTTCCTTTGTTGTCATTTGGAGATGCCAGGGCAAATGATGCAGGGTTAGTTTCAGATATGTCAAAGAGTTATTTAGTAAAATTATATTTTGTGAGGTCTGAAAGGTTATAATTGTGAAAGTAATATTTCTTCATTTCTATTGTTCAAATATGCATCATGGGTAACTGCATGAGGTCTGTAAAATGAACCTGTGGAAAGAGAGCACTACATGGAATAATGTTGGTGTTCGAACAGGTGTAGCTGTTAATTGCTTTTTGACTCACTGATTACTGAAAAATAAAACAATGAGCAAAAATCTAAAGTTAACCTGGAAAACAAACATATACCTCAGATGTCATGCCAACCCCCGCCGAAGCAGAACCCCTGCTACAGAAAACCTGTTTTATGTAACTGAAGCCAATATTCAATAGAGAAATAGGAGCACAGCACCCAGAGAAGCACAGGTGAAAAACATTAAAAACATTTCAATATTTCCCCTGTCCCAATGGCCCCTTTTTCAGATCTGAAAAAATACTCCCAGAAATCACAGTACTTTCTCATGCAATCACATTTAAAGCTATTTATTCCAGTATTCCCAAATCTGGAGGAGAAAACCTTGGTTACTGGGATGGATTAATGATAATCGTGCAGAGCTGCAAAATCTAATCAATTTCATTTGAAGGTCAATTAACTATTCCATGGGACCAATGTTGATTGCAAAAGATAAATCTTAACGTGTGGGAATTAGGGTCAAGGTAATGCATGCTTTTGGGGTTGTTTTGGTGCTGTCCTAGAGTAGGAAATAGAAAAGTGGTAGCTTTTGTTGATTAAATTTTGGTTTCTTTTACATCTCCTCCATCTTTTTGAAAGGCATGAAGATATAGTACATATGGACACATGACGCCACCTTATATTGACTCAGTCCATTGGCTTATCACGATCACTACTGTCTACTCAGACTGGCAGTGGCTCTTTAGGGTCTCAGGTAGAGATCTTTCACATCACTTCACCTGGCATCTCCTGCATAAGAAGCAGGTGCTCTACCACTTAGCTGCCGCCCATCTTTGTATTGTAATATGCAAATGTATTTACATTAACAACTATTGCACTCTGGTTGCCTCATCAGATTGTAGAAATCATTTGCCTTTTATTGCTGGTGTTCTTCAGATGTAATGAATATGTGAGAATTTCAGAAGCTTCCTTCATGTGATGCTTTAACTCTCAAAAGTTTATACCCCAAAAATCTTGTTGGTCTCTGAGGTGCAAGTGGACTTGAATCCAGCTCTTCTACTGTGGACCAACATGGCTAGCCACCTATAACTAGAATTTCAAGAGATTTCATTAAATTTGATTATGACACTTCCTTGAAGCAAGATTTTTGGTATCCCATGAGGCTCCAGCATTTTGACAACTTCCATTAATTAATAATGCTGGAATTAAACTTACTATTATGTTATTATTGTGTTTAAAGACCTCATTGTGCTGCATTCCCTTGATTAAGGATTAGATAAGAGGAGAAGTATTAAAAGAAAGGACATTAGGGTGTGAAGTAATGGAATGACCTCTTTTCTTCCACAGTGAACGATATCCATGAAGGTATAGCAGCTGCTGCCAGCTTATACTAACAATTACAAGGCAAAACAAACACGCGTGGTAGGCAGCATGTCTTGGGATGGTTGAAACAGGACTGGTCTGCTTCAGGTTTCAGTATTTTTTTCAAAATAACAGTGTGGAGCACTTTCTTGTTTATAGGATAAACACAGGGGATGGAGTCTATCTGTGTAGCACAAAGGAGCGGCTGCCAACCCATAACATTGTGCAGAATGCGAAAATTCCACAGCTCTTTCCCTCTGGAGAATTACACAGCAATTTTCTTGCATTCAAGTTTTAGGGTAAACAACATTTAAGTCATCAAAGGAGACAAGATGCCAGGTATGCTTGGAACAATATTTTATTGCTTGCTCCAGCTGCTGGAACCCAATCTGAATGGACGTTATCATCAGGGTGCTTGTGCTTGATGTAAATGAAGCACATCAACAACGCCGAATGGAATAGCTGCCAACATCAGCTGTAGCATATTCTTTGTTGCTTAAATTTTCATGTATTCATCTGAAATACAGGACAATCTACTGGGGAAAAAACAGTTTTGCTCTTCTGTTAAACATTTACTGCTTTCTCCAGTTTCATGTCGTAGTTATCTTTCAGAAAGAGGCATTCTTGAGAGACTGAGACAGGATGAAATAGATGCATCAAAAATATGGTTCCAGTGTGAAGATCAGTCAAGTGATCTGTACTGTTAACAACTATACATTATGCACTCAAACCCAATTACCAGCTGCACACATTTGATAATGACTTGGACAGAAAGTTATATCAATAAGTACAAATGACTTCGGGTTGTGATGTTTTATGAAGCATTCTGTAGAGTGGTATCACTGTGACAAGCCTGGGTATTACATTTCATCCTATTTCTGAAAAACAGATGAGTCAAATATGTTAGTTGCAAGGATTAATATTTGAACATTCACATTTGGGGTCAAGCTAGTGGACTGATCATCACACATTCAATTTTCTGGGGCAAATTAATTGACATAGTATTTTATGCAGCTTTGCTGAACAATTTCCTGGGATTTCATTTATCTGAAAATCCACATTCTCTGTTCTGCTCACATTTACTTGAACATGGGTCCTTTCCGCACAGCACAAAAAAGATGACTTCGGAACGGGGAAAAAGGCATCTTGAAGAGGAAGCCTGCACAGCTTTTCCCCAAGAAGTTGTCAGGACATTTTAGTTTTGCTCAAGACGTCTTATTTTAAAGTAACTAAAATGTGGACCTTTCCCCCTTCAAGTTGCCTTCAAGACATCTCTTGCTTGGCTGTATGAACACAAACAGGCAGGAGACATTTTATTCTTCCTGCCTTCCACACCCCCTTCCCCATTAGAGCCCTCACTGCCATTTTCTGCTACTTGAGTATCTCCCTGCTGCTGCCATTTGCTGCACAAAGGTTTCCTCCACTTGCAGCTCATCTGATTGTTATTTTCTTGTAAAAAGTTCATGAATAAAGTTTGTTTTGTCTGGCAATCCAACACATGTCATTTTTGCTTTTTAAATGTTTGTTTAGACAGAGGTGTGTATTCATACCTACACAGACACCATCTGAGAATTGCATCCGCTCGGAGGACTGGTCTATGGCCCATTAAGAAGCATTGGGTAGAGGACAGGTCTACCCATTACTTTCAATCATGGGTAGACCAGCCCTCCACTGGGAATAGGTCTACCGTGATTGAATGTAATGGGTAGAACCATCCTCTACAGAGGACAGGTCTTCCCAATGCTTCTTAATGCGCAATAGACCAGTCCTCTGAGTGGCTGAGATCTTAGGTGGTGTCTTAGTAGCTACAAAGATTTCTCATTTTTTTTAAAAAAAGGAAAATTGACATGTTTGTGGGATTGCAAGGAAAACAAACATTATTCATGAATGTTTTACAAGAAAATAACAATCAGATGAGCTGCAAGTGAAGGAAACCTTAGTGCAGCGAATGCATCAAATTGTAAGGAATTCCATAGAAGCAGAAATAAAAGGCTTTTGGGAGTAAAAGTCCATTTATTAAGACATCTTAGAAAGCTCAAGTACACGCAGTGGCAGGAATGGCACTTCCCGCCAGAAGCACAGGTTATAACACCATTCACCCCATCCCCCCTTCCTGCTTCCCATGGGAACGGAGTCTTCATCTCCCGCGCAAAGATAAAGTCTCCGCCGATGCATCTGGCCCATCGCCCGGGCTGTGGAATGCACTCAAGGTTACTTCACCATGGCACCATTCAAGATCCTTTACACTCTGCCTCCCCTAAAGACCCCTTCCCCCCAGGTTTATCACGGAAGAAGCTGGCGGTGGAAAGCGGAGTAATAAGGTGGGAACTGTATTTCCGGAATAAACCCATTGATTATACCCAGAGGAATATCCCACCCAAGAGACTAAATATTGCAAGCGTTTGCGATTAAAGCGAGAGTCCCAGGATAGCGTCAATTTAAGTGCTTATTGGCCATCAATAATAGTCGGTGGGGGGCCTCTCCGGCCAGATGCGTGCCAGGCATCGAGGGCGGGAGCCTCCTTGAGCAAGCTGGAATGGAAGTAAGGATGGATGTTACTAAGAGAGTTAGGCAAAATCCTGAAAGCGGGGCAGTGACATCATTAATCACTTTAGGAAGCTGAAAAGGGCCCACAAATCTATTGCCAAGTTTGGAATATTGTAATACTTGCGTCTCTGAGATTTTTTTTGTAGATAAATACACCCAGGAGCCCACACGCAGAGGAAAATCCGAGCGGTGTTTATCCGCATGCAGTTTTAGAGTCCTTTCCTTGTTGTAAAGCGGTCTGGACCGACTTCCATCCCTCGGCTAGGGGTGAAATCCATTGTTGTTGAAATTCTGGGGGGTCCAAAGCTGCTGCGGAGTGGTTGTAGCCTTGGCGGGAAAGGGCTGACCAGACACAATTTCGAGGGTTTTCTTTTATTACTACTATGAACCGCATTGTTGTAGGCGTACTCCGCCAAGCGGAATAAACGGTATGTCTTGAGTGGTAGTTGGTGTAACAACGTAAATACTGCTCTAGAGGTTCTGTTAGTTCTCTCCGTCTACGCCCGTCACTTTGAGCGTGGTAGAAGTGACGGCCGAGGCGGCCCCCAACAACCCCAAAAACGCATTTCAGAACTTTAGAGATGAATTGGGAGACATGATCGGAGGACCACCTTGAAGGCGGAATGGAGGCGGTAAACATGTTGAATAAACAGCCGTGCTTAACTTAGGAGGCGGAGGGGATGGGAAGCTATGGAATAAAATGGGCTTGCTTAGAGAATAAGTCTACCACCACCCATAAAACCGTGTTGCCATGGACTTTTCCGGGCAAATCTGTAATAAAATCCATGGAGATGACTTCCCAAGGGCGGGAGGCTACCGGGAGAGGTTTCAATAGTCCATGGGGCTTCGGGATGGTTTTGGCTTCTGCACAAACCGAGCAGCCTTTAATGTATGCCTCAATGTCTTTAGCATTGCGCGCCACCAGAACTGCCGGTAGACTAGGTGGAGAGTTTTCAAAAAGCCAAAATGTCCAGCCGAGGCGGGCATGCGTGGCAAAGCTTCAAGAACCTGCTTGGGAATGCGTGCAGCATTCCCCCCCCCCCTCCGCCAAACTCCATTCTCAAAGCGCGGTTGGGGAGTCTCTTTTCGGCCGCTGGAGGCTCGTGCAGCCCCGCCTCACTCCAGTTCCCCGCAGGAAAGGAGAGGCGAAGAGACTGGGAATGGGGGGTGGAGGAGAAGTGGGCCGTTGGTCGGGTGACAACCAACCCCAACTGGGAGGGGAAAAGAACGGTGCGTGGAGATGTCACCAAGTAAAGGCAGCTCCACCCCCCCTCCCGGGTAGGCAGCGAGAGCCCAGCGTCAGCCAGTTTGTTAGTTTCCCAGGGAAAAAATGGACTGTAAAGCGAGAAATCATTGAGAAGTTGTTTTGCGGACATCTTGAGGGGGGTGGGAAAGAGCTGCCAGGTTTTTATGATCTGACCAAACTTGAAAGGGGTGCTTAGCCCCCTCCAGCCAGTGGCGCCAGGTGGAGAGTGCTACTTTGATGGCCGCAGTCTCTTTGTCTCCCACAGTCCAGTTGAGTTCGGCGCAGAATTTTTTAGACAAATAAGCACCTGCCGGAACCAGCCCAACCTACCATCTTTATTTTTCTGCAACAGGAATGCCCCAAGTGTTTTGTCCGAGGCATCTGCGTGAACCACAAGCGGGAGATCTGGGTCAGGGTGCTTTAGGATAGGTTAGGTGAGTAAGCGTAGATTTTAATAGTTGGAAGGCTGTTTGGTATTCCTCCAGACCAGGAAAGGGGCCCGAACTTGGCGGACAGTGGATCTTTACCCTTAGTGCGTAAGAGGTCTGTGAGGAGGAGGAATCAGTTCAGCGAATTGGGGTATAAAGTCACGATAGAAATTAGCAAAACCAAGAAGCGACTGGAGTTCGCTGCGGTTGGTGGGGGGGCAGGCCATTGGAGGACTTCGTCAATTTTAGCAGGATCCATTTTTAAGCGGTCGGGCGAGAGCCGGTAAGCCAAATAGTCAATGGAGGTCTGATGAAAGCAACATTTGGAGAATTTGGCAAAGAGAGAGTTGTCAAGCAAGCGTTTCCAATACCTCTCGAACCAATATTTCATGCTCTTCTATGGTTTGTGAGTAAATTAAAACGTCATCTAAGTATACAACAACTCCCTTGTACAGTAAATCATGCAGAACTTCGTTGATAAGGGGCCATAAAAGCTCCGGGGGTTACTTAACCCGAATGGCATTATTAAATATCCAAACTGTCCAAACTTTGTGTTAAACGCAGTCGGGTGTTCATAGCGCTTCAGCAATTCTGACTCTGTAGTAAGCTACTCTCAAGTCCAATTTGGTAAAAATGCGTCCTTTGCCGAGTGCATCTAAAAGGTCCTTGATCAAAGGCAAAGGATATTTATTGGACAGGGAGACCGCATTGAGACCTCGATAATCTGTGCAAAGCCGTAAAGACCCATCTTTCTTTTTTGACAAACAAAGCGGAGACTGGCGTTATTCTTGTGTTTGGTAGCCCTCCGTATGAACCCGCGAGCAAGGTTCTTGTCCAAGAGAGCCACGAAGTTCCTTCTCCTCATTAGGACTCATGCGGTAGATTCTACCTTTGGGTAGTTGCCCTAGTTTACGTATGACAATTTTACAGTCAGTGTCTCTGCAATGGGGTGGCAACTGATCGCGTTCTTGCTCCTGAAAAACTCTGGCTAGATCATGATATGCAGGTGGGATGCCAATAGAATCGGGAGACAATCACTGAGGAAGCCAGGGAGGGTGTGTCAGGAGGCGTTGGGTTTTCTCCCCAAATTCATGTGTTCACCGCAGGGAGGGTCCAGTGAATTCTAGGATCCGTTCTTTCCAAATGAACTTTGGTTCATGTAACAATAACCAAGGCATGCCCAAAACTATGGAGTGTTTGGCCGAGCCAAAATAAAACTAATTTTCTCCCAATGGTCGGTATAGCGGAGGAGAACCGGCTGTGTTTTGTACTGGGCCCGGTCCTTACGTTCCCGAGGGAGCTACCGATCCATTTGGGTGAATAGTATAGGCTTAACCAGGGGAATTCGGTCCAGACCACAAGCTCCTCTGCCACCTGGGGCCGCATTAAGCAGTGGGAGCAGCCGGAATCCACGAGGGCCGAGGCTATAATCTCTGCGAGGTGTGTTTAGCGGGGGTTGGCCAGAAATGCTTGAACAGTAATGGGGCTGCCTTCACTCACCGCGTCAGGAGTCGAACCCATGTCCATGAGGAGCTGAAGAAAGGCAAACAGCTGCTTCCCCCTCCTCTGGAGTGCGCCGGTGGCAGCTTTAGAGCGAGAGCCTGTGGGAAGTGACCCTGACCTGCGTGGTGGTTTGGCAGGCCGAGGAGTGCGCCTTGAGCTGGAGGCGGTTGGTTTTTGTTTCTTAGGACAGTTTGGCGGCTAGATGACCTGGCCCTCCGCCCAGTAAAGACACGTCCCAGTCGGCTGGCGTTCAGAGGTGGTTTCGGTAGAGGCGTGGAGGCTGGGCTTGAGTGGACACAGTAGTGGTTTTAGGCGTGGGGCGGCCTCCTTGTGAGCTGATATTCCAAGCGAGGCGCGCCAGGACCCTAGCTGGATCCAATCTGCAACCAGATGCGAAGAACCCGAATTAAAAACAAACCGTGCAGCTTGCCGTCCACAGCATCCGAGAAGTATTCGCATTTCATGCGTTCAGGCCACTCAGGAGGAAGTCGAGCAGCCTGCCGCGCCTGAAATTCCGCACGGGTAAATTCTGCAAGCGGTTGCCTTGCTGGATGGTTTTTGATGGTGCGGATAGCTTCATTCCTGGATCTTGGCGCTCTTAAGGCTTGGAGGAATCACGGGCACTGTCGCGAGAGTCATCCTGCAAATCCAAAAGAGTCCGCGAACCAGTCGGCTGCCCCATCCAGGACTGAGCCCGATGTCCACATTATTTTTTCGCTCTCAGACCCGGTATAAATCATCATAGTCTTCCAAGTGGGCATTGAGTTACTGCAAGATGAAGTAAAGGGGAAGTTTGGAAGCGGTCCCATCAAAACGGGCTGGTGTCGGGGGCCGATAGTAGCCCCGTTCGGCGGCTCTTAAGCCTGCTGGGGAGGTGTGGTTGCTTGTGAGGTTGAGCAGGTTAGACGGAAGCAGCTGTTATGCAGGCGAATCGAGCTGGCGGTGCAGCTGGCGTTTCAGGTGGCAGGACCCAGGTGCGTGGCCCCCCTGGCATACCGGCATGATCAGTAACAGCATAGACTCCAGCAGGGGCTTCCTGGTCTGCTGCCTCCTTAGTTCCCCTCTCCAAATGCAGCCAGATCCCACCTCTCCATGCGGAGTCAATGCATCCTGGTGCGCATGCAAAGCAGCTTTCGTTCCAATTTAGCCAGTTAAGTCCCGTTTAAGGGCTTCAGTGAGCTCACTTGGCGTCGCGCAGAGCGGGCACGCTTTGGCGTTGCCGTTGTAAATCCAGTCTGGAATGTTTGGGACTTTATCATGGACTGACAGATTCTGGGCATATTGTAATGGATTGGGTAGCGTCTTTAGCACGGTCCAACTTCGAGCTGGACTTCTTTTCGTTGCTGTTCCCGGTCCCTCTGCAGGTTTTAGCTCTTGCTGCAACTGTACCCGTTCCTCCTCCCATAGCTGGCGTTCCGCGGTTCCATGCAGCTTGGGGCATCTACGCGGTCGCCCCACTTCCCTCATCCCAGTCCTCTCTCGATGGGAGAGGAAACCCGATCCCGGCTGGGAATGCAAGGCTTTCTTAGGACTCTTCCGATGCGTCTGGAAGCCGAGACGCCGGAGACACCGTAGCGCCCGTAGCCACGGTGGCTCCCCGAGGCACCTCAGGTGCGATGCGCTGGCCCGGGATTAGGGGGTCCGATTGGGAAGCCGATGCGAGGATACCCCTCACAATTGCAGGTTTAGTCCCGGTGTCGTGTGGACGGGCCCCAGTGCTGTGCCACGTTGGTTCTTTGGGAGCATCACCAAATCTGAGAGTCCAGGAATGCGTTCAATGGATTCCTGGGTTGCCGCATGAAAGGTGGTCCAAGCCCGTCCTACTCCATGACAGGTTGCATCTGAGGTTTGTAATCCACACGCAGCTTGGGTAGAGATCCGATCCACAGGCTTCGATCCATAGACAGCGCCCCAAGCGACTCATAAAGTCCCCATGGTCGATAAATCGTCGCGTCCCACCGTTCCAGCGAATTAAAGGAAGACTTCGTGCTGTCACGAGGGGCGGAAAGAGCCGCCAGCGAGGCCCGGTTTCCGGCCGGTGCCTCCAGATCGAGAAGGGAAAGGTCGGAGCCCGCTTTGGGGAGCTACGCGCAGCTTCCATAGTAACATTCCAACCTCTCCATCGCATAAAGACAAGAGGTCCACTGCACAGGAATATAGATGAATTAGGATTCCTGCCACAGTAGCAAGGAATTCCATAGAAGCAGAAATAAAAGGCTTTTGGGAGTAAAGTCCATTTATTAAGACATCTTAGAAAGCTCAGAATTACTGCGCGGTAGCAGGAATGGCGCTTCCCGCCAGAAGCACAGGTTATAACACCGTCACCCCATCCCCCCTTCCTGCTTCCCATGGGAACGGAGTCTTCATCTCAGCGCGCAAAGATAAAGTCTCCGCCGATGCATCTGGCCCATCGCCCGGGCTGTGGAATGCACTCAAGGTTACTTCACCATCAACACCATTGAATCCTTTACACAAATGGCAGCAGCAGGGAGACTCTCAAGCAGCAGAAAATGGCAGGCACAAGCTGCTGCGAAAATGAAAGTAAGTGCTCTAACAGGAAAGCAGGTATGGAAAGTGTGAAAAATAAAACATCTGCTATGCAGCCAAAAAGGCCAAGAGGTATTGTTTGTAAAACATCCTAAGGACATTTTATTTGTGCTGTGGAGAAAGAAAAAGCCAAGATTGTTCTTTTTAAGACATCCTAAGGATGTCTTGTTTGGGTTGTGCAGAACTGGCCTTGCTCTGTTAGAAAGATAACCCTTCTCTCTTTAGATCAGTGCTACAGAACAGCTGGAACATTCTTTCTGCTTCTCGTCTTAAATCTATATAAATAAAAAGCAAAGTGTCCATTTGTTTCTTATCGTTGCTCTCCGAAACTACTGGACAGAATGCTTTGAAATTTTCACACAACGTAGGACCCGCATCTGAGCATGTTTGTAGATGCTCACATACCTGAAATTGCACACCTGGCCCAGGTAACACATCTTTTTCAAAAAACCCTAGTGCCACCTGCTGGACAGTGACGCAATATGCTCTGTGGCCGTTAATGCAATGCACGCTGCTGATGCTACCACAACGCGACCCATGCTGTGATGCATCTTGGACAATTTGGTCTTCGAAGCCCACAGATGAAGTTGCCACTTCAAAAATAACATTGTCAAAAGAGCTGTATGCTTAAACTAGGGATGGTCCTTTGGTAGGCTGCACACTGGAAATGCCTCCAATCAGTGCCAGATTAACCTGGTAGCAACAGTACCATATGCTACCAGCTGAAGCACTCCGGCCTGCGTGCGTCAGGAGCCCGGGTAGATGGCAGGAAAGGCCGCCTGAGGTCTTTTGAGGGAAAAGGAGGGAAGGTGGCTGAGAGAGAGAGAGAGAGTCTGTCGAGTGGGGGGGATGTCTGCAGACGCACCGGGCAGCGTTGTGTCGGACCCGCAGCATCCGGCTCAGCTCCTGCGGGTGCTCACCTCCTTCCGCGAGGAGAACCAAGATCCCCATGCACACCAACATCTTGGTCGCCACCAGCCCCTACATCAAGTGAGCCCCCTTCCCTCGGCCCAAGGCAGGATGGGGTAGGGCTGGCCTTAACTCAGCCTCGGGACTCGCTGCCAGCAGGGAGCATTTCTGCCAAGAAGCTCAGCACATTTTGGGAGCTTGGCTGCCTCCAGGCTGCAACACCGTCCGCTCGCAGCGAGGCTTACTCTGGAGTAAAGGTAGGGGTATGATAGACCCGCTGATGGAGGGCCAACTCCGAAACAGAGCTGGCCAGGTAGTTCTAATCTGAGATCTCTGAAGTAACCCAACCTGCAGTACGTTGGGTTTGAGGTTTGCAAGTGCCTACTCCAAAGTAACATTGAGTTTGCCCTGACCTTTGAGGAGTGGTTTCATAATGGCTGCTGCCACTAGGCTCTGCAATTGCATACTCCAAGGTAAATTAGGTCTGAACTGTCAGTGCCAGCCTGTGTTGGACCATCCCCAAACTCTATTAAACTAAAAACCATAATACAACATTGTGAATCCAATCTGCTATTGAAAAGGGAAAGAGGGGTTCTATTTGACCAGCCCAAAAGGCTATGCTAGGGATCATTGGACCTGCATGGACATCTGTGTGGGTTGCGGACTGTGATGAGGAGGAAATTTGCCACAGCAACACGTGGCCGGGTACCGCTAGTAAGTAACTAGAAACCTGGGATTTCTACTACTATCTGTGCTACTACTACCTGTACTACTACTACTACTACTACATTTTCTGGAGAGCTACAATCACCTTTGATTATAGTATATGTTGTTCACACTTTTTGAAGTCTCTATTTGATTGCAATCATACTTTATATCATACTTCATGTAATAATTTATCCAGCCAGTCAGTCCCGATAGTTAATATAGTTATGTTGCAAATATATCCTTCACATAGATTTTATTTCCAAACTCAAAAGTGAATTTTGAAGCTTTTGTGAGTACATGCTGAATCTCTTGGAGCAGCAGTGGCGTAGTGGTTAAGAGCAGCTGCATTCTAATCTGGAGGAACCGGGTTTGATTCCCCGCTCTGCCACATGAGCTATAGAGGCTTAACTGGGGAACTAGATAAGCCTGTGCACATGCCAGCTGGATGACCTTGGGTGAGTCACAGCTCTTCGGAGCTCTCTCAGCCCCAGCCATCTCACAGGGTGCTTGTTGTGGGGGGTGAGGGGAAAGGAGACTGTAAGCCCCTTTCAGTTTCCTTGCAGGAGAGAAAGGGGGGTATAAATCCAAACTCCTCCTCCTCCTCCTCTTCTTCTCCTTCTCCTTCTCCTTCTCCTTCTCCTTCTTCTTCTTCTTCTTCTTCTTCTCAGTCTTTCTCTTCCTACCCCAGCTATGTTCCCTGTTCACAAAAATACCACAGACTTGGGCACAAATAGCAACACTCAGAAGCAGGAATGTTTCAGTTCATAAATTTAACTGTGACATAGTTTGGGCACAGCTAAGTGTGGCTATGTATTTCTAATCCTATTCCTCCATGGCCACTAGAAAAAACCCCTCTGCTAACCTCTTTTGTTTGATTCCCTTAATGCCTGCTACTCAGTCAAACGTCTCATCACTTTCTGGATATATATGATAGCATAGAAAATACCATAACTGAAATGTGACTGTGAGCTCCCAAAGGCACCTGGTGGGCCACTGCGAGTAGCAGAGAGCTGGACTAGATGGACTTTGGTCTGATCCAGCTGGCTTGTTCTTATGTTCTTATGTGACATCAAACTATTTTTGAGTCCAGCTATCTTCCTGTATATTACCCTGAGAAAAGTTCATTCAATTATTAACTTGAGAAATGATAGAAATCTTTACATTCCATTAGTAAAAGCACTTCTACCTCATTGCATCTCATTATGCTCTGTTGCCTTTCCTTTAGAACATATTACTGTCAAAGTACCAACAGAGGTCACTAATCTGCCCATCACTGCTGAAATATTCCCAGCTCTGAGAAATGTGGGGGTTACATCCCAGGTGAACTGAAAACAGAGCTCCCTGTGCTCTTTTGCTGATTCCTGGTATATAACTTTTGCTGATTCCTGGTGTATAACTCCCAACTAGATGTTTTACTGGGCTCCTATTACACTGATAAAATTGAAGAAATATTATGCATGGAACAAAGCTTAGTAGTGGCAGCAGAATAACTTGTAAAGAACTTTTTAATACATAACCTAAGAAGTGTCTGGGATCCCACTGTCCTGTTACATTCTGAAAGACAAGCATTTCTGAACCTCCCTGGATGGGACACTGCCTGGATGTTTCTGGCAAGGCACTGTGACAAAACATTACAATGGGATATACATGGTTTTTTTTTAAATCATTGTGCAAAATTGTGTTCAGTAAGAACAGCACAACTGCCTTTCTGTGTCAAAGTAAGGTTGATCTAGTCCCAAAAGCCATCTTCAACAACTGCTGGCCAGATCTATGCCACAGGACATTCATAGGCAACATGGCATGGATTAAAGGATGTTACTTTTTGAATTTTTACACATGAGCATTGCTAAATTATCCTTTGTAAATTTTGTTAGTCCTTGCATACAGCCCTGTGACCTACTCTTTTCTACTGAGAGATCTAATTAGAATTGTAATTTAATCTGCCACATGCTGGACCGAATGCTTTGTTTTAGAATGCTGCACTTGGGCCCTAGTGTCTACCTAGTTCTATTAGGTAGCTACTGGGACCCAAGTGGAGAATTCCAAAACAAAGACAGTTTTTTCTCAACATCTTACCCATGAATTTCATCAGATGGAACTGTGTTTTATTTATGGGAGAGAAAAATTTCCATGGCTTTATGGATCGATGTAAAACTCTTTTAAAGCGTCTGACAAGTTCATCCTAAAGGCAGAGTTACATCCATTTATGCCAGTGAGCTAAGAAAGGTTACCTTTGCTTAGGATGTCACCATTGGGCCTCTTCCGCATGGCCACAGTACAATAGGTTGCATCTGGCATAAATTAAGCTGTCTTCCCCGTGGGCTGTTTGCATGGGTGACCAACCCATGGTCTGAGAGTGATTTGGCTGGATCCATTCACCTTCACACAAAGGTGCTTCATGGACTTTTTAAAGAAATCCCAGTTGTGCCTGTGTAGTTATGCAGGAACAACAGACACAAAACATTAATTGCTCCAGCACACGAAGGCTCCTTCCGCACATGCAGAATAATGCACTTTCAAACTGCTTTCAGTTCTCTTTGAAGCTGTGCAGAATAGCAAAATCCACTTGCAAACAGTTGTGAAAGTGGTTTGAAAATGCATTATTCTGCGTGTGCGGAAGGGGCCTCAGTTCACATTTATTTTATGACTCCAAATAGCATTTATTTTATGACCCCAAGGTATTTTCTCTGCTTCTCTTGGAGTATGCTAAATTAATCTTGTGTCTTCTATCATTTTTTTGCCCAGTCACTCAATTCAGAGAGAACTTTTTGGAGATCTACACAATTGGCTTGAATATTCATTATACTGAATAATCTGGTATCATCCACAAACATTATTGTACACTGTCTATCCCAGTTCGCAAGTCATTGGTGAATAAGTTAAATAATGTTGGTCATTGTCAAAACTCTGGAGAACCTAACCATTTACTTTTCTGTTTTCCCACAAATTCACAAGTTTATATTCTGCTACTTATTGGTTTTAAATGCATTTCCAATCCATATGTTACCTCTTACCCCATCACAATTAACTTTTCTAACCCAAAGTGTGTACGCAAACATGCCTGGGGAGTGAGAAAAAATAATGGTAGAAAGACACAATCTATTCATCTGTGCTTCATGAGTCCTTGTGAAGCTGCTTTATACTGGTTTATCAAGGTCTGCAGCATTTTAAGTGAAGGTCTTTCATATCATCTATTGCCAGATCAAGATGTGGAATGGCATAGTACAGCCCAATCTCATCAGATCTCAGAAGCTAAGCAGGTGCTCGGATGGGAGACCACTTTGCAGAGAAAGGCAATAGCAAACAATCTTTGGCCATTTCCGCACGGCGGCGGAAACGGCTGGGTCGGCGCATTCTGCGCCGCCCCGAAGATGCTGGGACCGTCCGCACGGACGGTCCCGGGAAGAGGCGGGACGCCAGCGCCGCGGAGCACCAGCGCCCCGCCCCCCCACCCCCCCCCCCCCCCACCCCCCCCCCCCCCCACCCCCCCCCCCCCCCACCCCCCCCCCCCCCCACCCCCCCCCCCCCCCACCCCCCCCCCCCCCCACCCCCCCCCCCCCCCACCCCCCCCCCCCCCCACCCCCCCCCCCCCCCACCCCCCCCCCCCCCCACCCCCCCCCCCCCCCACCCCCCCCCCCCCCCACCCCCCCCCCCCCCCACCCCCCCCCCCCCCCACCCCCCCCCCCCCCCACCCCCCCCCCCCCCCACCCCCCCCCCCCCCCACCCCCCCCCCCCCCCACCCCCCCCCCCCCCCACCCCCCCCCCCCCCCACCCCCCCCCCCCCCCACCCCCCCCCCCCCCCACCCCCCCCCCCCCCCACCCCCCCCCCCCCCCACCCCCCCCCCCCCCCACCCCCCCCCCCCCCCACCCCCCCCCCCCCCCACCCCCCCCCCCCCCCACCCCCCCCCCCCCCCACCCCCCCCCCCCCCCACCCCCCCCCCCCCCCACCCCCCCCCCCCCCCACCCCCCCCCCCCCCCACCCCCCCCCCCCCCCACCCCCCCCCCCCCCCACCCCCCCCCCCCCCCACCCCCCCCCCCCCCCACCCCCCCCCCCCCCCACCCCCCCCCCCCCCCACCCCCCCCCCCCCCCACCCCCCCCCCCCCCCACCCCCCCCCCCCCCCACCCCCCCCCCCCCCCACCCCCCCCCCCCCCCACCCCCCCCCCCCCCCACCCCCCCCCCCCCCCACCCCCCCCCCCCCCCACCCCCCCCCCCCCCCACCCCCCCCCCCCCCCACCCCCCCCCCCCCCCACCCCCCCCCCCCCCCACCCCCCCCCCCCCCCACCCCCCCCCCCCCCCACCCCCCCCCCCCCCCACCCCCCCCCCCCCCCACCCCCCCCCCCCCCCACCCCCCCCCCCCCCCACCCCCCCCCCCCCCCACCCCCCCCCCCCCCCACCCCCCCCCCCCCCCACCCCCCCCCCCCCCCACCCCCCCCCCCCCCCACCCCCCCCCCCCCCCACCCCCCCCCCCCCCCACCCCCCCCCCCCCCCACCCCCCCCCCCCCCCACCCCCCCCCCCCCCCACCCCCCCCCCCCCCCACCCCCCCCCCCCCCCACCCCCCCCCCCCCCCACCCCCCCCCCCCCCCACCCCCCCCCCCCCCCACCCCCCCCCCCCCCCACCCCCCCCCCCCCCCACCCCCCCCCCCCCCCACCCCCCCCCCCCCCCACCCCCCCCCCCCCCCACCCCCCCCCCCCCCCACCCCCCCCCCCCCCCACCCCCCCCCCCCCCCACCCCCCCCCCCCCCCACCCCCCCCCCCCCCCACCCCCCCCCCCCCCCACCCCCCCCCCCCCCCACCCCCCCCCCCCCCCACCCCCCCCCCCCCCCACCCCCCCCCCCCCCCACCCCCCCCCCCCCCCACCCCCCCCCCCCCCCACCCCCCCCCCCCCCCACCCCCCCCCCCCCCCACCCCCCCCCCCCCCCACCCCCCCCCCCCCCCACCCCCCCCCCCCCCCACCCCCCCCCCCCCCCACCCCCCCCCCCCCCCACCCCCCCCCCCCCCCACCCCCCCCCCCCCCCACCCCCCCCCCCCCCCACCCCCCCCCCCCCCCACCCCCCCCCCCCCCCACCCCCCCCCCCCCCCACCCCCCCCCCCCCCCACCCCCCCCCCCCCCCACCCCCCCCCCCCCCCACCCCCCCCCCCCCCCACCCCCCCCCCCCCCCACCCCCCCCCCCCCCCACCCCCCCCCCCCCCCACCCCCCCCCCCCCCCACCCCCCCCCCCCCCCACCCCCCCCCCCCCCCACCCCCCCCCCCCCCCACCCCCCCCCCCCCCCACCCCCCCCCCCCCCCACCCCCCCCCCCCCCCACCCCCCCCCCCCCCCACCCCCCCCCCCCCCCACCCCCCCCCCCCCCCACCCCCCCCCCCCCCCACCCCCCCCCCCCCCCACCCCCCCCCCCCCCCACCCCCCCCCCCCCCCACCCCCCCCCCCCCCCACCCCCCCCCCCCCCCACCCCCCCCCCCCCCCACCCCCCCCCCCCCCCACCCCCCCCCCCCCCCACCCCCCCCCCCCCCCACCCCCCCCCCCCCCCACCCCCCCCCCCCCCCACCCCCCCCCCCCCCCACCCCCCCCCCCCCCCACCCCCCCCCCCCCCCACCCCCCCCCCCCCCCACCCCCCCCCCCCCCCACCCCCCCCCCCCCCCACCCCCCCCCCCCCCCACCCCCCCCCCCCCCCACCCCCCCCCCCCCCCACCCCCCCCCCCCCCCACCCCCCCCCCCCCCCACCCCCCCCCCCCCCCACCCCCCCCCCCCCCCACCCCCCCCCCCCCCCACCCCCCCCCCCCCCCACCCCCCCCCCCCCCCACCCCCCCCCCCCCCCACCCCCCCCCCCCCCCACCCCCCCCCCCCCCCACCCCCCCCCCCCCCCACCCCCCCCCCCCCCCACCCCCCCCCCCCCCCACCCCCCCCCCCCCCCACCCCCCCCCCCCCCCACCCCCCCCCCCCCCCACCCCCCCCCCCCCCCACCCCCCCCCCCCCCCACCCCCCCCCCCCCCCACCCCCCCCCCCCCCCACCCCCCCCCCCCCCCACCCCCCCCCCCCCCCACCCCCCCCCCCCCCCACCCCCCCCCCCCCCCACCCCCCCCCCCCCCCACCCCCCCCCCCCCCCACCCCCCCCCCCCCCCACCCCCCCCCCCCCCCACCCCCCCCCCCCCCCACCCCCCCCCCCCCCCACCCCCCCCCCCCCCCACCCCCCCCCCCCCCCACCCCCCCCCCCCCCCACCCCCCCCCCCCCCCACCCCCCCCCCCCCCCACCCCCCCCCCCCCCCACCCCCCCCCCCCCCCACCCCCCCCCCCCCCCACCCCCCCCCCCCCCCACCCCCCCCCCCCCCCACCCCCCCCCCCCCCCACCCCCCCCCCCCCCCACCCCCCCCCCCCCCCACCCCCCCCCCCCCCCACCCCCCCCCCCCCCCACCCCCCCCCCCCCCCACCCCCCCCCCCCCCCACCCCCCCCCCCCCCCACCCCCCCCCCCCCCCACCCCCCCCCCCCCCCACCCCCCCCCCCCCCCACCCCCCCCCCCCCCCACCCCCCCCCCCCCCCACCCCCCCCCCCCCCCACCCCCCCCCCCCCCCACCCCCCCCCCCCCCCACCCCCCCCCCCCCCCACCCCCCCCCCCCCCCACCCCCCCCCCCCCCCACCCCCCCCCCCCCCCACCCCCCCCCCCCCCCACCCCCCCCCCCCCCCACCCCCCCCCCCCCCCACCCCCCCCCCCCCCCACCCCCCCCCCCCCCCACCCCCCCCCCCCCCCACCCCCCCCCCCCCCCACCCCCCCCCCCCCCCACCCCCCCCCCCCCCCACCCCCCCCCCCCCCCACCCCCCCCCCCCCCCACCCCCCCCCCCCCCCACCCCCCCCCCCCCCCACCCCCCCCCCCCCCCACCCCCCCCCCCCCCCACCCCCCCCCCCCCCCACCCCCCCCCCCCCCCACCCCCCCCCCCCCCCACCCCCCCCCCCCCCCACCCCCCCCCCCCCCCACCCCCCCCCCCCCCCACCCCCCCCCCCCCCCACCCCCCCCCCCCCCCACCCCCCCCCCCCCCCACCCCCCCCCCCCCCCACCCCCCCCCCCCCCCACCCCCCCCCCCCCCCACCCCCCCCCCCCCCCACCCCCCCCCCCCCCCACCCCCCCCCCCCCCCACCCCCCCCCCCCCCCACCCCCCCCCCCCCCCACCCCCCCCCCCCCCCACCCCCCCCCCCCCCCACCCCCCCCCCCCCCCACCCCCCCCCCCCCCCACCCCCCCCCCCCCCCACCCCCCCCCCCCCCCACCCCCCCCCCCCCCCACCCCCCCCCCCCCCCACCCCCCCCCCCCCCCACCCCCCCCCCCCCCCACCCCCCCCCCCCCCCACCCCCCCCCCCCCCCACCCCCCCCCCCCCCCACCCCCCCCCCCCCCCACCCCCCCCCCCCCCCACCCCCCCCCCCCCCCACCCCCCCCCCCCCCCACCCCCCCCCCCCCCCACCCCCCCCCCCCCCCACCCCCCCCCCCCCCCACCCCCCCCCCCCCCCACCCCCCCCCCCCCCCACCCCCCCCCCCCCCCACCCCCCCCCCCCCCCACCCCCCCCCCCCCCCACCCCCCCCCCCCCCCACCCCCCCCCCCCCCCACCCCCCCCCCCCCCCACCCCCCCCCCCCCCCACCCCCCCCCCCCCCCACCCCCCCCCCCCCCCACCCCCCCCCCCCCCCACCCCCCCCCCCCCCCACCCCCCCCCCCCCCCACCCCCCCCCCCCCCCACCCCCCCCCCCCCCCACCCCCCCCCCCCCCCACCCCCCCCCCCCCCCACCCCCCCCCCCCCCCACCCCCCCCCCCCCCCACCCCCCCCCCCCCCCACCCCCCCCCCCCCCCACCCCCCCCCCCCCCCACCCCCCCCCCCCCCCACCCCCCCCCCCCCCCACCCCCCCCCCCCCCCACCCCCCCCCCCCCCCACCCCCCCCCCCCCCCACCCCCCCCCCCCCCCACCCCCCCCCCCCCCCACCCCCCCCCCCCCCCACCCCCCCCCCCCCCCACCCCCCCCCCCCCCCACCCCCCCCCCCCCCCACCCCCCCCCCCCCCCACCCCCCCCCCCCCCCACCCCCCCCCCCCCCCACCCCCCCCCCCCCCCACCCCCCCCCCCCCCCACCCCCCCCCCCCCCCACCCCCCCCCCCCCCCACCCCCCCCCCCCCCCACCCCCCCCCCCCCCCACCCCCCCCCCCCCCCACCCCCCCCCCCCCCCACCCCCCCCCCCCCCCACCCCCCCCCCCCCCCACCCCCCGCCCCCCCCACACCCCCCACCCCCCCCCCCCCCCCCCCCCCCACCGCCCCCCCTCCCGCACCCCAGCCCCCCCCCCCCCCCCCCCCCCCACCCACACCCCCCCCCCACACACCCCCCCCCCCCCCCCCCACCCACCACCCCCCCACCCCCCACCCCCCCCCCCCACACCCCACCCCCCCCCACACACCCCCCCCCCCACCCACCCCGATTATGGCAGTTTGGTGGCTGGCATAGATGGTTCCCATGTAAGGGCTCCTGTTTTGGGGAAGGGAGCAGCTGCTGCCAGCACAAAATTTTTTCCATGTATGTTTCCATTATGGATAAGAGAAGCGAAGGTGCTTTTTGGTGGTCATTATGCTAGTAAATACAGTTTAGAAACCTAATGCTGGCACCTTGCAATGTTCTGTATGTGAGAGAAAACTATTGCAACTGAAGTAAAGGGTTTGGAATCCATATCTTGGGGATATCCTGCAATAAGTCCAGTTACTCAGAAGATTTTGGCTGAGATAGCAAAGGGCTATGGTAAGGCTGTTATTATCAGCAAAGCTTAGAAAGTGTTTATTGGGAGTCTTACACGAAAGCTGACTGAAGTGGCACGTTAAATGGGGGAGTCCAATCTGAACATTTGGTTTCCTTGGTAAGTGCAGGTCTTCAATTCAGCACTTTGGAAAACTAGGGCATTTAACTATTCAGCATGTATACATAATAATGGGTGCAGAATTTCTTGTTTATGATTATATACTGCACCCAAAACCACCATTTCCCCTGGAGATCTATGTACCTGGCCACCTTTCTTAAATGCTTTGATAGAATCAGAAGGAAATTGGCTGGGCTATTCTGATAACACTTTGATGAGATAGGGGATAGAATTGGGGTTCTCAGTAATCAACGTAACAGCCCTGCAGGGCATCCCCTGTCTTTGGAATGCCCAGTTGGTGGCTTATGGAAAATCTCTAGGTGGTTTATTACATGGGCAGAGCATGTTAAGTACACCTATCGTAAGATGACAGGTCTCTCCTGATGGGCCCTTGGTGGACTGGTAAATGGTAGTTGAGATGGCAAGGGAATTGCCTGCCTTTTCCTGGCACCATAGTACTGTCCATTTCTTTACCAGAGCTATTTCCATCTAATGTTGGGCAAGATTCTCAGGGATTGTTCCCAGCTGGAAGGAAAACTTTCTGCTTCCTGCCAAAGGGCAGAGAGATGTAACACTGGTATTCAATGTTACTGTGTGGTTCTTTTGGCCCTAGGTTATATTATCACATTTGTCAGAGGCCTTGAGCCTAAGACAAGTGACAGGAAGGTTTGAATAACTGAGTGATTAATAATAATTAATAATAATGATAATTCCAAAGACGTGAAGATTTATAGACACATAGCCAGCTATCTTGAAATCGATTATTCATTATGCCCGGAGCTGGCTGACCAAACCAGGCCAACTCTGGTTGGGCATATTCCTTGCTGATAAAGCCAATTGCATATGGTCCAATATTGACATTATACCTTGAACAAATCCATCAGAAGCAATCATCCCTCTGTGCCTATTAAGCGACAATCAGGGTTTTATCACAAGTTGTCGGACTTGGCACAAATGAGATTTAATTTCTTGGGTCACACTCTCATATGCGGTACAGGTGCAGTCTTAAGCAAGTAGTAACGGTTTCTTAAACTTTTCTACTTGATTTCATGTTCACTTCTAGTGCTCAGGTAGGATTGTTGATATTGACGGTTGACAGGGTTCCCCCACGTTGCCAAGTTTTGTGCCCAGGGTTTTCTTTTAAGGGGAACGTGTCTTCACTGGATTTTCCACAGGATGTATAGGGACAAGTGTTGTTTATGGGCTTGAATTCAAGCGGCTCATAGATATGCTTTCCCGTTAGAGCACCCAAATGTGTCAGCAGGGTCATAGCGCTGTAAAGGGCTTTTAGGCCCAGCTTGCGCAATCCATGGGCGACCATACGGCTTTTGGCTAGGAGGACCTGTGCAAATAATAACGTTAGATCCTAGTGTGGCATGGGCAGTTGTCAGACAATCCAGCCACTTTCGCAAAGGTTGGGCGCTTAGCCCAGGAATTGGTGTCATTATGAGAACTAATTGGCATTTCTTTTAAGGCTGGTCTTTTCCAGGTATCACCACGGATATTGCCAACAGTTTAATTCGTCACCAGACGGACTGTTCCCGCTCCATGGCCCCCGAGGCAACCGGCAGTCAGAGGCATTTCCAGATCAGCCGTGAGACTGGGGCAGCACTTGACCATGGATGGAGTCCTCCAGTCTTTATTGGTGGGCGATTTACTTGATCTCGCTTGGCCAGGAGGCTTCTTCTGGCATTAGGGAACTCCTTCAGGTCTTCCCTGTCAGTACTTCACTATTGGATGCCAGTGGGTTTCAGGCTTCCCTTCTCTGTTCCGTGGTACCGAGAGGTAGCGCCTTTTAAAAATGTGAAGGACCACAGGCCATTTACCTTGCCGATGTGTCATTGGTGATAATAATCTGGAGTGACCTGGCTGGCTAGTTCCAAACTGCCCAGCCTGACAGGAGGGACAACTTTTAACCACACGGAGCCAGCATGGTTTAGCGGTTAAGCAGCGGGACTAGAACTCTGGGAATAATCACATGTGAATCCCCACTGGCACCATGGAAGCTTTCTGGGTGATCTTGGGCCAGTCACACACTTTGACTCCAGCTTTAGAGTATCGGGGTGATATGAAGGCAGGCAGTGGCAAACCATTCCTGAGACCCAGTGTGGGGCCGTGTTAAAGAGAGGTGGATGATAATCTGGCAACCTTGGTTTTAAACCCACACCACAGGGCCTTCATGCCCAGTCACTTAGGGCTGCGGTGGTCCTAGTCAGCTTAGCAGCCAGCAATTTCAGGCACTTTCTCTCACCGGGATGGGTTTCCCCTGTTTAGATGGAAGTTGTTCTGTACTATTACTCTGAGTGGTGGCTTGGGATTTACCTACCAGGGATTCCGGATCGGATTCCCGCCGCATAAGAGCTTACCGTGGCAGTGGCGTGAGGAAAAGTCACCCTGAGCCGACTTTTGACAGTCAGCCATGGGTGTCGTTAGTTAACAAGGCTAATGTTCAGCCCTTCAATTTTCTCTAATTCCATTTTACCTAGTCTCACGGTCGAGCCAGCCAGCTTCGAGTATGGATCGGTGGACACAGCTCGGACCATTGGGCTGGCTGAATTGGTTTCATCCATCCAGAGGAAGCTGGAGCATCGGGTGGTGACTCATCGCTATGCTAGCTGGTTCGGTCAACATGGTTTATGAGTGGACAGCTGGCCGCCGCTGCTCTTAAGGAGGAAGTTTCCTGATGTGGTTCACCTCTTGCCACAGCTCCACATCATCATCCCTGCCTCAGGAGGGCAATTTCGGCTTCGCTCAGGCCAGTTGGTTTCTATAGCTTCTGGAGAGCTGCATCGGCAGCTTCCACTGGCTGGGTGAAAAAATTACGGTTATGCCTATCACATCGGGCGGCATAGTGGAGCGCTATCAGTCTCAGTAATAAGGGACTCCAGCAATAAAAGTGCACTCTTAGCCCTCGATCCCGCTAGCTATTTGAGGTTAAGCAGGGGAGGCCCTGGTTCTCAGTCAATAGCCGTGAACTGGGCCAGGTGCATATGAGATGCAAGGACACAGCCAAGTGGTTTGGGAGTCATGCGGTGAGGTTATCCCGCAGGTTGAAGCCCCAAATTACCAGACAGCATAATTTGGTTTTGCTTGACGCTCACCTGTCCAAGTTGGAGCTGAGAGGTGGGGTGACACGCCCATGAAAGATGCATTATTGCAATAGCTATGGTCTTCTGTGAAGTGAGATCTGGTAAGCACGCGACCTCCCGGCGGTAATGATATGAGCGGTGAGTTTATCCCACAGTCTGAATATATCCCTTTGGCGCAGGGAGGCGCGATTCGGGCCAGATGGAGCGCCCACCTGCACGAGTGGGGTCGGACATTTGGCTATACGCCATGAGGTATGCTGCCATTGCAGTGGCTACGGCACGCAGTAGGCTGGTGGCCTCGTGGGCTCGGGAAGCTGGGGCGGGAGCTGCTTGCTGCAGCCCAGTGGCGGATTCAGGGCATATAGGGGCACATCCGCTAGGGGAGGCAGGCTTGCATGCCAGGACTCCGTTTACGGGGGCCCCAATAAGAGGTCTGGGGGTAGGGCTGGGCTTGAGGACGGCGTGGCCTGGAAGCCCTGTTTCAAGCTCGCTACCCCTGGCAGGAGGGGGTGTCACAAAATGGGTAGGCTTCCAAGCGACATCTAGCAACCTTTCGGTCCCGGGTCCCCATTGGGGGATCGTGCCGGGTTCAGCGGTGCGCTTCGCCCGAAGGTACAGGGGTCAGCCAGAGCTGGATAGGCTGACTGTGTCTGTTTTGCGGTTCGCTGCCTGCGGGCCAGGTGGGATGTGCCCCGATATGCCTGCCCAGCTTCCAAAAGAGTTATGCATTATTTGTTAATAAACCGGGCTGCGGCCATTTCTTTTCCAACGAATTTAAGTGTGTGTTTGGTTTGTGAGGGAAGCGGAATCCGCACATCTGCCCGCAATGGGAAACCACCAAATAAGTCCACGTTTGCTATGCAGAGGCAGGCAAGGGCAAACTACCCTTTAGTGGTTTGTGAGTTGGCTTGAAACCCTACAGGGTCACCAAAAGTTGGCTGAGACTAGACAACACTTTTGACTACCAAGTGATAATGTGAGAACAGGACTGTTGACCTGGCCTGTACTACTTTTCTTTTTTTTAAGCACTATTTTAGGTATTGGGAGTTGTTCAATTTATTTGGGTGCTGTGTGGTTTCCGGGCTGTATGGCCGTGTTCTAGCAGCATTCTCTCCTGACGTTTTGCCTGCATCTGTGGCTGGCATCTTCAGAGGATCCGCCAGCCACAGATGCAGGCGAAACGTCAGGAGAGAATGCTGTTAGAACACGGCCATACAGCCCGGAAGCCACACAGCACCCAAGTGATTCCGGCCGTGAAAGCCTTCGACATTACATTGTTCGATTTATTGCTTGCATGATAAGGTAGGGTTGCAAGGATTGTCTTTATGTTGTTTGCTTCCATTATGGAGATGTAAAAATATTCACAAAATCCACAAGCATTACAAACAGTGTGTTACAAAAGGCCGCTTTTCATCTTGCAAGTTCACCTCAATTTTCAGTTATGGTTTAGAAGGGGTCCCTTCTTTCATTAGACTCTTTGAGCTTATTAGTAGAAAAAGCAAACGGCCAAATGTCAAATAAGTGATGCAAAAAGATACACTGCAGCAAATCAGCATTTCCAGAGAGAATAATCTGAGGATGCACAACCCTCTTACAAATGTGCTACAAAAACAGTTGCACCAAGGAAATTACTCATGTTAATGAAGGCATCGCATTTTCAGCAGTATGCAACTTGTGCCTAAAGAACTGCTATAAAGTGGAACACAAGCACCAATAAAACTAATATGAGAACTAGTAAATCAGAGCAGGTGATAACAGTCTTATTGAATGCACTTTTGTGTGTGTGTGTGTGTGTGTGTGAGTGAGTGAGCGAGCAAGTCGTTCAATTACTTCAAACCATTAATCAGGCAGTGTTACTACTTGATATCACTTCTGAGTAAGATTCCATATAGCCCTGTGCATAAGTTCCCTGAAGGGCAAGTACTAAATGAATGGCATGCTTGTATGTTTTCCCTGGGAGGAGAGCAGAGCTCAAGGGTTCTGCTGTACTTGCCAGCAAGCTAAATTACTTGTAGAAAGGAAATCATTCTCTGTGCTCTTGTCACAGTTAAATAAAGCTTGTAGCTCTGACCTCTCCCTCTTTAGAGCCAACACTACAGTAACACCTTACATGAAGGAAAAGGAGAGATCTTAGAAAGGAGTGTGTCAGTTGCTCTGGCACACATGAAGATGTCAAACAGCACTGCGGGCTAAGCTAAATTGTATTAATTTATGAAAAGCTGAACAGCAATTATTTAAAATGTTCTGTCTTATTCATGAGGGTTACCTATCAGGCTAACTGATCAGTTGGCCACCATTTGAGCAAAACCAACCTGGCTCAAAACTTGGAGGAGTAATATAACTGAATCTTACGTTTCCTAGCATGTATACCAAACCATGCTGAAAGGTGCTGTTCATAAACACCATTGCTCTAAGCTAGTTAACATCAGGATTCAGATGAGGGTGTCTGGTCCCCAGGATTTTGAGCTGACCCACCTGCAATATCTGGTTTAGTGAGCTTTCCTCATCTGCATATGCTTAAAGGGTGCATGCCAATCTAATAAAGTTGAAGCAACTTATTCCAGGTCTAATCTGTCTCATTTTTCCTGGCCTGCCAAAATCCTACTTGGGCCACACTGACAATCAAAACCCACATCATATCATGAAGTAATGGAGAATGAATGAGTTTTGGGTTAGAAGCAGCTAACTTTAATAAGTAGGAAGGCTATAAATATCTTCACAAAGAGCTGCTCTGATTGGTTGTCAAAAGCCTGGTGACATAGCTGACCACCAGTTACTGGCACCCTCAATTTCAAGCTTTCAGTGACAGCAAACAACAGCTCCCTGTTCTAAAGCAGGGGTTAAAAAACTCCCTATGAGAATGCAAATAACTTTCCTATAGTGCAAGCAGTTTTTGTAAAGCAGGTACCAAGATCTATAGCGTTGTCAACTTGTCAGATGGTCCAATCCAGCTTCCTTACAGACTCAGTGAAGCATTGCCCTTGACCTTGATAAATTCACTCGTTTCAAGACATAGAGTTGTGAAATAAAGCACTGAGAGCTGCAAGCAGCTGCCTTCAGGTTTTAAAAAATGGCCATCAGGAAGCAGTACAACCTGAACAGGAGTTTAGAGAGCAATGCCTTTGCTCGTAAACCTATATCTTAAAGAAATTTTACTTCCTTGTAAGAAGATAAAAGAGTTCCCACTTGTTCTGCTGAATGACAGCTAGCCAAAAATATTCAACTCTAACATTTCTAGTATGTCTTCTTAAATTTCAGTGTCTGTGATCTTGAGAAGACATCTCTCTAGTCTACTGAAAAAAATCCACCCATGAGACTTCATGAGTAATTTAGCTAATATATTTAGAAGTGAAATGTAAGTGACACTGTCCCTAAGTTATTTGTTTTACATATTCACACTCTCTCACACACACATTCCCTACTTGCTTCAATTTTTGGTCCCAGCCAAACTGGTGTAGTTTGAGAACAGGCACCGAAAATTCATCCATTAACTATTTGAGCTGGTTTTCCATTGGGCATCCAAGGTACATAGTCCCTATAGCAGCCAAGCCATCTGTAGTATGACCGTGGCCAAACTGGATTGGATCTCTGTTTGTCTGTCATAAATTTTTGGTGATGGGCAGGAAATAAATATACAGGAAATAAATGTCCCCACCTCCAAACTCCTGTCAAGCAGCTCAACAAAATGTATGTTTTTTCCTTTCATCCTAACAACCCATAAGTTGGGATAAGAGAGACAGACTGGCTGAGTTACCCTGTAGGGATTTGAATTTGTGTACTCTGCCCTAATCCAACTAATTAATATATCATACCTGCTCTGTTGACATTCTTCTCCCAAATATACCCAACTACTCTATTTTTGAAGCATTGCATTGTAAAATCCCATTATTTTTAATGGGCAACATTCTAGTCCTATATAAAAAGAAGCATGCATCACCTGGAGTTAACAATTGTTTATTAAAAGGCTCCAAAGGCTTTGCATCAGCATGGTGTCATATAGTGCCTTTGATACAGGGAATATTTGTTCTATTTTAGTTAATGCATTGATCTTAGAAGTCTGAGATTCCCCCCTTAATAGTCATCTACCTAGTTCTAGCTGTTTAGCTCTGTGTAACACCAGAGCAGGTCAGACAATAGCCACCTGTCTGTTATCAGAGAAGAGTCACCAGCTCCTTCTGAATGTTACTAGACTGCATAGTTCCATGAGCTAGTTTAAAACACAGAAACTAAATCTGTTCCTTGATAGTATATTCATAATTCCCTTCTATGTGGCTATCTGTACAGCATTGTCAAAAACAGCCTTACTTGTTAGTAGGGCATGGTCTCTGGAAAAATATGTAGGAATTAAGTCTTTTCCTGAAATACTATACTGCCCCCTAGAGCTTGAAAAAAATGAGCCGCTTGTTACAAATTCTGAGCTGGCATGTGTTGCGCTGACAGCATAACAAGAGTCCAGTATAGTAATGGCTGAAAGAACAATTTGGAATGAGGCTGTCCATTGACTCATTCTGCACTGCAGGCATATATCTGGCTGGCAGCTTCTTGGTGTGCTACAAGGATTAGTCATGTCTACTTTGGCTGAATTATGAGTAAAGGGGGGTGAAATACATGACTGCAAGTATGAGAAGGGAATACAAAAGACTGCAGAAATTCTTTTTTTGTGCTACTGAGAATATAGCTTTATATTAATCAGTGGGAGGATTAAAAGTATTTTGTTAGAGTGAGCCTCTTGGATCTCTGGCTAAGGACTGAAAAAAAGCTGAAGCAGGGATCATTTCTGCTCTGACACAGCAGGAATAATTTAGCTTTGACATATCACAGTTTTCCTTAATAAATTATCAAGTTGGTGATTCCATTGAAGAAACTCTACAGTCAACTCCTTAAAAGTATACAAAATACAGTGGCAAGTAATCAGCCAATTGGAAATCTTTATTCAGAAGATCCACTTTTTCATTCTGGATTTATTGCAAATCAATGCCCTCTTGACTCCATGAATCCTAGGGGCATTGCTGCTTGTTTTCACAAACCTAGCATATCCTTGGCATGGAGATTGGAGTGCTCAATTAGTATTGGGAACACCTGAGTTCAAATGCCTGCTCCACCAGGAAGCTTGATTACTCTTTTTTAAATCTACCTCAGAGGGTTGTTGTAAGGAAATAAAAGAAAAATGTATGTCACCAGAGTTCCTTGGCTGAAAGGTGGGATAGAAACATGATTAACATACATATGACGTTTATTCATTTATCTGTATTTGGAGGGGTTCAGACTTTTTTCTGTCATAAACAGTACATTATGGATGTTTTTTAATTAATGTTATAGAAAAATGAATAAAAGCAAAACAAAAACAGAGTGTCTGACCTATTTTTGTTTTATTCTACATAGCTTCAAATGTCTGATTGAGAAGCCATTCATCCTCTCAAATTATCCATCTGGGCAAACAAAGACTGAAAGTAAATATGGCACATGCTTAGCATGACTTGCAGCTGAGAGAAGTTAGTAAAGCTGTCCTGCACTTGACTAAGAAGCGCATTTGTTCAAAACTGCAAAGCTGGGAACTGAATTGCATTACAGTTCTGAGACAAAGAGACCATTTGGTCTGTTCAAGATTTTTTCAAGTAAGACTACAAATTTCAAACCAAACAAGTGTTTCGGTTCATTTACTCACATTATCAAAGTCTGCTAAGCAATATCTTTGTAATGAATTTATTTATTTATTTATTTATTTATTTATTTATTTATTTATTTATTTATTTATTTATTTATTTATATTTTAGATTTATATAGGCCGCCTCTTCCCCGGAGGGCTCGAGGCGGCTCAACAACATGGCTGTTATTAACAGCAACTCAACAGCATAACTTAAACATTAAAACTCCGGCAGCAGTTACAAATAATTTAAAAATAATTTTAGAACGATCCAAGCTATTCAACAATACAAAACAGTATAAAACAGTTCAAACAGGCGCCCGTTCCTAAGGCTAAAAGCAAGAGAAAAATGAAAAGAAGGAAGGGAGGGAGCAGGTGGGCCCAGATGGAATCATAGCAGGCCCAACCAAGATGACAACGATGGAAATTCGGCAGCATTTCAGTGGGGGGCAGTAAAACCGCGGCCGGCCTCACCAAAGGCCCGGTGGAATAATTCTGTCTTACAGGCCCTGCGGAACTCGCCAAGATCCCGCAGGGCCCGGACTGATGGAGGCAAGGTATTCCACCAGGCTGGGGCCAGAGCCGTAAAGGCCCTGGCCCGGGTTGAGGCCAGCCGCATCGTCGCGGGGCTAGGGGTCACCAGCAATTCTGCCACTGCCGAACGCAGTGGCCTATGTGGGACATAAGGGGTGATGCGGTCCCGTAGATATGAGGGCCCCATGCCGCGTAAGGCCTTGAAGGTTGTTACCAGCACCTTGAAGACGATCCGGAACTCCACTGGGAGCCAGTGCAGACGGCGCAGCACAGGGGTGATATGATCTGAGTAGTCACCACCTGTCAGAAGCCGTGCCGCTGCATTCTGGACCAGCTTCAACTTCCAGATCAATCGCAAGGGAAGGCCCGCGTAAAGCGAGTTACAGTAATCTAACCGCGAGGTGACTGTCGCATGGATCACAGTGGCCAGGTCGGTCTGGGAGAGATAGGGGGCCAACCGCCGTGCCTGGCGAAGATGAAAGAACGCAACCTGGGTGACATGGGCCACCTGGCTCTCCATTGACAAGGCAGAGTCCAGGCGGACCCCCAGGCTACGAGCCAGGGATGCCGGGGCCAGAGCGACCCCCTCCAATATAGGCGGCTGGAATTCCCTTGGTCTCTCCCCCCGGCCCAGCCAGAGGACCTCCGTCTTTGTTGGATTAAGTTTTAACCTACTCTGCTTCAACCAACCAGCGACCGACTCCAAACAATGCTGTAGAGCTGCAGGGGCAGAGGCCGCCCCCCTCTCCATCAACAGAATGAGCTGGGTGTCATCCGCATATTGGTGACAGACCAGCCCAAAGCTCCGCACCAGCTGAGCAAGGGGTCGCATGTAGATGTTAAATAAAAGCGGGGAAAGCAAGGCCCCCTGAGGGACCCCACAACTAAGTGGGGCTCTCTGGGAGGCCTCAGCCCCGCACCATACCTGCTGACCCCGACCCTGGAGAAACGAGGCAATCCATTGAAGGACAATGCCCCGCACTCCAGAGGCTGCCAGGCGGTGGATCAAAAGGTCGTGATCGACCACATCAAACGCTGCTGTGAGATCAAGCAACACAAGCAGCGCCGATCCGCCTTGGTCTAGCTGCATGCGGAGCATATCTGTGATGGCAATGAGGATGGTCTCCATCCCATGCCCAGCACGGAAGCCGGACTGGAAGGGATCGAGCACCGATGCGTCCTCCAGGAAGCCCTGAAGCTGCTCCAACACCACTCTCTCAATTACCTTCCCCAAGAATGACAAATTTGAAACGGGGCGGTAATTGGCCAGATCGCCAGGATCTAAAGTTGGTCTTTTTAAGAGTGGGCGGACCACTGCCTCCTTCAACCCACCCGGAAACACTCCTTGCTCAAGGGAGCAATTGACTATATTCAACAGGTGGGGTCGTAACTCCTCCCGGCAAGCTTTTATCAGCCAAGAGGGGCACGGATCCAGAGGACAGGTAGTAGGTCTAACAGCAGCTAGGACCCTGTCAACATCGGACTCGCAGAGTAGGGAAAACCGGTCCAGATTTGGACCCAAAGACGGCGAGAGAGCCTCGAGTTCCTTTACTGTATCAACTGTGGCCGGAAGGTCCCGGCGGAGTGTCGCAACTTTATCTACAAAAAAGCTCTGAAATGCCTCACAGCCAATAGTCAATTGAGAATTTATGGATCCCTCCACCAGAGAGGTGAGGGATCGGACAATCCGAAATAATTGTGCCGGGCGAGAGCTAGCAGATGCGAGGGAGGACGAGAAATGGACATTCCTCGCCCTCCGTATCGCCAACTCATAGGCTTTCATAAACGTCCTATAAGTTGTTCGCGCCACTTCGTCGCGAGACTTCCTCCACACTCGCTCTAGCCGTCTGAGTTCCCGTTTCATTCGGCGCAGCTCCTCGGTATACCAAGGAGCCCGTCGTGAACGGGGGCGCAGAGGGCGCCTGGGAGCAATTTCCTCGATGGCATCGGACAGCCTGGAATTCCAGTCTGTCACCTGCTCATCGAGGGTGCCAGGGAGCTCAGGGTCCCGCAAAGCATTCAGGAACCTAGCCGGTTCCATAAGTCTTCGCGGGCGGACATAAATAGGTCCGTCGCCTAGACAGGGTTGGCGCGGCGAGTCCACCCGAACCTTCAGGGCAAAATGGTCGGACCATGGCACTCTGTTAACAGAGGATACGACCATATTCACTCCCGCCCCAAAAACCAGATCCAAAGTGTGACCAGCTTCATGGGTGGCGCCGGTGTTTAGAAGGGAGAGTCCCAGCGTCGCCATGGATGACACCAGGTCCACTGCCGCTGAACATGAGGCGGCGTCCACATGGACGTTGAAGTCCCCCAAGACAATAAGTCGAGGGAATCGCAACGCCCACTCGGCCACCGCCTCCAGCAGCCGTGGCAGGCCGTCGCCCGGTGCGCTAGGCGACCGGTACACCAGGAGAACGGCCAACCTCTCCCCAGACAGCCACTCCAATCCGGCACACTCGAATCCAAGAATTTGAGGGGCAGGGACTGCCCTGAAGGCGATGGAATCTCGGATGTACATCGCCACACCTCCCCCCCGGCCCTGTGTTCGAGGCTGGTGGACACAAGCGAAACCTGGGGGCATGATCGCATTCAGGGCAACCGTCTCGCCCTCTCGCACCCAGGTCTCGGTGATGCAGGCCAGGTCCATCAGCTGCGCCTCGAGAAAATCACGAAGCGTTGCGGTCTTATTATTGATGGACCTGAATGAACTGATTTACATGTTGTCAAACAGAGGGTATACCTTTTGGTTAAACTGATTTGAATAGTCATTCCATATCTGTGCTGAATTTTTGGGAACTGTGATGAGAGTCTAGGCATGTCTTTCAATTACCAAATAATTCCATGGATTCCTTGAGAGAAATCATGGCAAATATATTGGTATAAGGGCGCCCCCCACAAAGACTTGCAGCAGCATCCTGTTTGCCCTTCCCGACCATTTTTTCTTTCCCTTACCTGCAAGTCCTTATAACCTCTACCCATTTTTTGCTTCCTTCTTTCTTTCCTACCAGCCATCCAACCTACCTTTCTCTTCAGGTTTTTCTTACTTCAGCTTTTCTTGCTTTCTTTCCATGGCCACCTGTACCTGGGAAAATGAAGACACAATTGTGCAGCGCTGGGTGCTGGGCCATGCCCAGTTGCACAGTGGGGAACACACAAGTTCTTGCACAGGGTATCTCATTTCCCCTGTATCCCCTTCCCCATACTATTTCCTCTTTCTTTCCTCCTGCCAACCCAAAACCTCATTTTTCTCTGCTTCTTTCTCTCCTTCTTACCCATTCACAGGGACATAGGTATAGATTTTTTAGGGGGGGTTAGGGGGCACACCCCCACCCACCTCTAGGGCATTGCCACGCCTCCCCAAGCCCCGCCCCTGGCCTAGCGCTTATAAAAGCAGCTCTCCGAGGTCAGGGATGGCAGAGAGAAAATGGAGCCTGGTGCAAAATCTGAGTTTTGCGCCCCCCCCCCCATAGGCAGCCGCTGTGATGCTGGAATCCACCCCCAAACAGCATCACTTTCAATGGTGTTTAAACTAGAGAGCCCAAATTCTCCTTTTAAATCCACCTTAAAGGGAGAATCTGGGGTCCCCAGTTAAACAACATTGAAAGTGATGCTGTTTGGGGGTGGATTATCCCCCATCCTGAAACAGCATCACTTTCAATGTGGCGTAGTGGTTAAGAGCAGGTGCATTCTAATCTGGAGGCACCGGGTTTGATTCCCTGCTCTGCCACTTGAGCTGTGGAGGCTTATCTGGGGAATTCAGATTAGCCTGTGCACTCCCACACATGCCAGCTGGGTGACCTTGGGCTAGTCACAGCTTTTTGGAGCTCTCTCAGCCCCACCCACCTCACAGGGTATTTGTTGTGAGGGAGCAAGGGCAAGGAGATTGTAAGCCCCTTTGAGTCTCCTACAGAAGAGAAAGGGGGGATATAAATCCAAACTCTTCTTCTTCTTCTAAACTGAGGACCTCAGATTCTCACCTTAAATCCATGCCGAAGGGGGTGGATTGAAAAGGAGAATCTGGGGAAATTTGGGGGGTGCCTGCTGTCAGGGGTGCAATGGTTAAGCTAGAAGCACCAAACTTTCAGGGCATCTTTAGGAGTCTCTCCTAATGATACCACCCAGGTTTGGTGAAGTTTGGTTCAGGGGGTCCAAAGTTATGCATCCTCAAAGGTGTAGCCCAATCTCCTATTAGCTCCCATTGAAAACAATGTAGGATGGGGCACTCCCTTTGGGAGTCCATAGCTTTGGACCCCCTGGACCAAACTTCACAAAGCCTGGCTGGTATCAATAAGAGACTCTACTGATAATACATCCCAGGTTTGGTGAAGTTTGGTTCAGGGGGTCCAAAGTTATGGACCCTCAAAAGTGTAGCCCCCATCTTCTATTAGCTCCCATTGGAAACAATGGAGGATGGGGGCACCCCCTTTGGGAGTCCATAACTTTGGACCCCCTGAACCAAATCTCACCAAACCTGGGTAGTGTCATCAGGAGAGTCTTCCAAACAATTCCCGAAAGTTTGGTGCTGCTAGCTCAAACAATGCGCCCCCTGCAGGCCAAAAAGCAAAAAAGCACTAAAATGTTTAAAAAACCCACAAACTGGTGGGCGGAGCTTCGGACATGAATGGGGGGGTTCAAACCTGAGAACCTTACCCACGTCCATGCCTACCCACCAACTTATCTTTCTACACCAAATCTTCAGCTATATTTATTATTTATTTACATAACTTATACTCTGCCTTTTTCCACAATGGGGACCCAAAGTGGCTTGCATCCCCTCTCCTTTGTTTTGTTCTCACAAATCTGATACTGAGAATGTGTAACTGGCCCATGATAAATCACAGAACTTTTGTAACAGAATGGTGATTTTAACCTTGTCCTTGCTGATCTTAATCTCCCAGATCCTAGATACTACATCACACTAGCTTTGTGTGGGATGACTATAGTTGAACAATAGCAAGCAACTAGGAGTGGGTGAGTCATGTAAACCAGGTAGTACCAAGTTATTCAGTGGTTGTTGTTGGATCCAATTTCAATAAGTCTTCCTTTAAAGGCCAATACAGCCCTGTCCCATCCCCCTGCCTTTTTTCTGAGAGAAATCAAGATTTGAAAGCTAGAAGTACTGTTGTGGTTGCCCAGCAACAGCCGCTGAGGGCATTCATTTCTTAATGCAACATGCACTGCTACTATTATAGGGGTGAGAATTAACCCCCCAAATTAAAAAAAAAGATTTCAGATTTTTCTGCTGATCTGGGCTGGGGCATTTTTCAAGTTTGTAGAAAGATCTGCTTTTTCTGTTTATGATTCAGATACCTGGATTTAAGCATCCACAGATTTGGCCATATTGGGAACTGGATATATTGATTGATAAAGTTAAATAGGTTTGTAGGCTAGTCAGTGCAGACTTGTGTGGTAGTTTGCTGAAGGACTACCAACTTCTAGTGCCACTACTGCTGTTAGTAAAAGTGCTGGATCCCCCTCCATATTCAATGTCATCAGAATGGTGGATTCAGCAGTCCTCCAATGAACTACTGTACATTTATATAAGCTTGTAGAAAATGCTGCTGCAGCAAAAAAAATCTCTCTTTGGTAATATCAAAATGTAGAAACATGAAAGAACATAATATTGTTGCTGTGATATTGTTGATAGGTATATATGAGAGTGAACAGCTTGTTTTGTGACTTTTATTAAATGTAGGTTGAAACTATAATGAGATTGAAGTTGCATTCAATGGCTTTATTTCACCGTTTTCCTCAATAAAATTTTTACATAAAGGGTATTGAATAATTACAAAACATTCATGGCCCAAGAGGTGCAGTTCCATGTGACTTCTACCAACTGTATGTTGTTGGAGTGAAATGAACATAAGCAAAGAAAGTGTGGTAATTTTAATGGTAATGAAGGACAGCATGTCTCATTTCTCCAACTGTCATACATTTTTAGGCCATAAGTACAAAAGGTTTGTTACCCTATAGCAGAGGTGTCAAACTCAGGCCCTCCAGATGTTCATGGACTATGATTCCCAGCAGCCCCTGCTAGCATGGCCAATTGGCCCTGCTGGCATGGGCTGATGGGAATCGTAGTCCATGAACACCTGGAGGACCTGAGTTTGACACCTCTGCCCTATAGTGAAGGCATGTTGTGGATATTTATTATTTTAATTAGATTGATAGCCTGCCCTATCCCTAAATATCCCCAAATAATGATTAAAATACCATAAAATATCATTTAGTACAGTTTATGAAAGACAAATTAAAAATGTAATCTTAAATTTAAATTAAGGTTTAACTGGGTGTTCCAAAGTATATCGGATAATATGAAAATTAGAGGCCACAGCAAGTATTTTTGAATTTTGGTCTGAAAACAACAGGAAGATAGTGTCAATAATTCAAACATTGTTATTAGATATACAGTGCCACCAATGTACATGGCAATGGGACAATAATGACATTTAGAATGAGATACTAATGTAGTAGCAATGCAACAATCCACTTTCATTGTAGTCAAAGCACCCTTTGACTACAATGAAAGTGGATTGTTGCATTGCTACTACATTAGTATCTGCACTAGCTGAAATTTCAAAGCATGTTCCTGGAATAACCCCATTTAACATGCACTGCAAATAGTCAAGGTCAGAGGTGAGGATCATGAATTATGATTACCATTCCATATCTGAGAGAATGATGTACTGGTTGGAACGTCAGACAAGGGTGTGGGAAGACTGGGGTTAAAATCCCTGTTCAGCTATTGTAATTCACTGTGTGAACTTGGGCTAGTTATTCTCTGCCCACTAAACCTATGCAGTGTGAGGACAAAGAAGAGGCATCTTCTGAACTCCTTGGAAGAAGGGTGAGATTAAAAAAAAGTATTAGATGTGTAAACAAATATTATATCTCCCGCCTCCCCCGCCCTTTTCCCCCTTTACAGAAGGAAAATTGGAAAAAGTCACTCCTGGCTAACACCTGGGTTCTAAGTTCAGGATCTAATCCAAGAACATTCCAAGGCTGAGCAACAACTGGAAAGCAAACTTCTCTTTCCAAAGTAACTGGACTTGTCACTTATCATAACTTAAGTATTGTCTGGAGTAATTTTAAGGTAGCTTATCTACTACACCTAGGCATGATCTGGGACTGATCCCTGTTTCATGTCAAGAGGACTATCAAGAGTGGGGACATTAGGGAGCCAAAATTCCAGGATTCCTGGTCACTTGAGGAGTCCGTGGACCTGAACGCGGTTATGTAATTCACTGAACAGGGACCTCTAACAGGTGATTCTATATGTCTAGTGTCACACTTTCAAATAACAGAATCTAGTAATCTCCTATGTCCGAAATGGAAAGATTAATCAGATTTATCTCTACAGAATGCAGTAAGGATCCAGGGAAACCCACAATCTACAGCAGTGCAGTGCATTATTTTAATTTCTGGTGAGTAGTAGGTCCCAGTATATTCAGCGGGGCTTACTTACATGTAAGTAAGTATGCATGGGATTGTAGCTGTAGGTGTGGCAATGAAACTGAAATAATGATCTGAATTTGGCATGTAACAAATGTGCACATGTACATTCATTTGAACATAGGGTTTGACATGCCATGTGGCTTGAAGGTATGAAATATACTTTACTGATATGCTTCACACACACACACACGCACACGCACATAGACATAAATATTCCTTTCATCAGTGTAGATTTCAGATATTCATTCTTAACATCAAATACTCTCTTTGGTGTAAAATGAATGCAGCCTGTTAATCAAGCTGCTCCTAACACCTGTGAATTAAAAGTGTGTTGACATATATATATATATGTTAAAAAGTATGTTTGAGTACACACCTAGACTGATGTTAAGATTGAATATCTGAAATCTATCCTGATGAAAGGAATATTTATATTAGGGAAATAAAGACGTCAGAGACATCATCCGTGCATGGAAATGAAAAGAGCTTAAAGAGCTTTTATTAAATGTTAAGATTAGTGGACTGCAAAACCATTTAAGAAGAATGGCTGTTCATGAACAAAAGGTTGCCCATGAAACTGGATCTTACTTACTTGTAGGTATCTGCACACGGAATTTGCATGTAGATTATGTGTTATGGGTGCTTCCTTTGATGTAAAACACTTAGAACACTACCTGATTATCATTTACCAACCAGTCCAGGGTCTCGCTTTCTTCCTTACAATTTAAACATTCCCTTTTATTTATATACATTCACAAGCACATGGCTTACCCTGTACCATTCTATTGCCTTGGGTTTTGGTGTATACATTATATTTTCCTTGTAGAAAGGCCTCCATGCAACAACTTGTTACTGTCACAGCCATCATAGGCTGCACTATTGCACGTATTTGACTTCTTCATCCAGCAGGTAATTTTGATGCCAGTACCAAATATTGGTGTGTGTATGAGGGGGGAGTACTGATGTAAAAGTGCCTCCTGTTATTAGGGAACAGAGTAAGCAAAAGATACTGACAAACTGTAATCATGCAGAATAGATTCTAAGTGAAAGGAGAATTTATAGATCATTAGCTTTTGAGAGTAATCCTACAGATATGTCTCAGAAGTGAATCCCATTTTATTCAATGTGACTTACTTCCAGGAAAGGATCGCAGTCCCAGGGTACTAATCAAATAATTATAAGTATTGCTTAGATACACTTTTGATTCTACCACATATGAATTAAAGTATTTTTATATTGCTTGTGAGCATTCCAACTGTCTCTATATTAGGTAGTTCTGTACAGCAAGTTCTAGCTTCTTGCATCTATAGGGAGTTTAGTCTTGGCTCTTAAAATCATAGAAATGTAATATCCTTCTAATATCCTTGTAAAGAACAGTTAGGAATAAATAACTCAAAAGCTTTCCTAAAAATAATAATTGCTCTTTTCTGCTATTATTAGAAATGTCAAAATTTACAAACTGTGATTGAATAATCAACTATTTCCATGGTGATCAGAAATATCCCTGAGAAAAGTAAAAATAAAAAAGAGAAAGTTATAGTTACTATAAGAGAAACTGAAATATTCCATTCAAAAGCTAGACATATTTTCCCAGTTATTTTCCATTCAGTTCAGATTTAATGAACTAGATTAATAATTGTACCTCTCATTGTATAAACAGTTGGGGCAATTACTGTCTGTCAGAATCTGTACTCATATTTTTCAAAATTCCCTCCCACTTCAAACTGCATGGGCATTTTTTTTATTGCGGGATAGGAAAACACTAGCTAGTTTCTGAGGTGTGAATTGACTTAAAATATGGGCAGCCTTCCTGAAGTGACCATAGAATACCCTTGGCTACTTGTGCTGGGGCAGGTTACAGATATGCAGTTAACAGGATCTTTCTTGGATACTGACAAACTGAAATGAGTCCAGAGGAGGGCGACCAAAATGATAAAAGGTCTGGAATCCATGTCTTATGAGGAGAGACTTAGGGAGCTTGCTATGTTTAGTCAGGAGAAGAGAAGGTTAAGGGGTGATATGATAGCCATGTTTAAATATTTGAAAGGATGTCATGTTGGAAATGGAACAAGTTTGTCCTCTGCTGCTCCAGAGACTAGGACAAGGAGTAATGGATTCAAAGTACAGGAAAACAGATTCCACCTAAACATTAGGAAGAACTTCCTGGTGAGGGCTGACAGTGCAATATGCTGTCTCAGAGGAGGGTGGTAGAGTCTCCTTTGGAAGTTGTTAAACAGAGGCTGGATGGCCATCTGTTGGGAGTGTTTTGATTGTGTGTTCCTGCAGGGCAGGTAGTTGGACTGGATGACCCCGGTGGTCTCTTCCAATTCTATGATTGAATGCTCTTTCCCATTTTGGTATGTATTTGCTGTCTCTGTTTGCCTTGATGTGAATACAGACAAAGGAGACTGCTAGAATGTTAGAGAGTCTAATGCTTTGAATTGCAATTCTGTCCCTTACTATAGTAGCTACGCTCTTTGCTGCTGGGGCAAGGTGAGACTTCTTTCTAAGAAACTTCTCAAAATTGTAAAAGCAACCCTCACTAATTTTTAATGCAATCTGTTGTCAACATATTATATTTCCTGGCAGCGTGGGGAGGCTCGAAAAGTGAAAGAGTCTTCCACTGTCGAGAAGCCTCTATGGGCCTATGAATGGATTTATGCAGCCCAAAAAGGTGGCATAAGTCCAAAGTATGGCCCACTGGCATAACATTGGCAAAGGCTGAAAGGGAGCCCACTGGCATAATACTGGCAAAGGCTCCTCGCCTGACAATGACCCTGGCCTGCCCCCACAATGTTGTTGGTGGTGGCAGGGGCCCTGAGGCAATGGTGTGGCATTCATTGCTACATTCTAGCACTGGGGTAGGGGACGGCAGTGGCCCATGCCATCAGGATCATCCCTCCACTGGGGTAAATGCCCCAAGGAGGACAAATCTGCCAGTGCAGCCGCACACCACTGCCAAGAGTGGTTTTGCCCCTTCCCTTAGAATGGGGGTCATATTGATTCAATTGTATTATTTTGCAGTTTTGGTCCTAGTTAAATGTATTTTCATCTTTAAAATTCAATGGGCTTATAGAATTGTGCAAGACTGCATATTTTGTTCCTGTATCAGGGTACACATTTTCATTTGTAGATTACACAGAAAATGGTTTCCAGCCATTAATTTTCCACATAAAACATTAATTCTCAGTAAATATTACATGATTAAATTTGGCATGAATCTAATAATGAATGGAGTTGAACTTCAAAAGATTCTAAGGAAATTTCTATAAAAGAAGCAGTTCTGAAATTTACCAAATCTAATACATTCCAAGTATCATTTGGAACTGTTCATCAGAGTCATCTCCATTTCAATAAGTATGAATCAGTCAATGAAGAATAAGATTTAAAACCTTATAATTCACACATAAATTTGGAATTTAACATTACAGTGTTCAATATTAAACAGCATACTGAAGATAGATGTTTTAAAAACAATTTTCATTATAATGTTAATGATTTAAAAAGCTGTATGTTTGTGGCAAGCACAGACAATTTTTAGAGTGCATGTCTAAAACAAAGCTTTATAGCAACTGTGGAAGTTCACTTCTTGTTTTATTGAACTATGGTATGAAGTGTTCTTTCTTCTGAATCTAGAGATGAGCAAAAATGTTATTTCTCAGTGCAAAAATGTTTTATTTTCAGCCATGAATAGTGGAAAGTACTTCCATATTGCTGGAGGAAGCACTGGCTTGGTATCCGATGTATCATCTTCATCTGATCTCCTGAAGGTCAACAGCAAGACAGGCTGTAATAGTGTGTTTTGATAACAGTCCTATCACCAGTGCCTAGAAAACAGAACAGGCTGAACTTTGATAAACATTACATCAGATTATGTTTTTAGAGACAACATGTTTGCTGAAGTTTCAGAAGGAACTGAGCCCACAAGTCATGTCTTTTTGACCAGTGGTGGATTTGTTTCCTGCTGGGACTGGAATACGGTGTGGTACATTGCACAAGCAGAAACTATAAAAATGAGTCCATGATTATTTTGTGTAAATAAGCATGAACATTCTCCATTTGAAGGACAAAAAGGGTAACAGAAAATGTACACAATGGAAAATTGCTGGACCCTAAATTATTGGGCATTGGCTGAAATCTAAAGTGTCATTTCACCTTAATAAAGATTTTGGCATGGCCAGTCGATTCCTTTTCACTTTGAAAACCTCCCTCCCTGTTTCAAAATCATTTTTCCAGGAGGCAATTAAGAAACACAAGTCCTATATACCAACTTGGCTGTGCAGTAGTGTAATTCTTTATATTCCAGTCATACGTAATGTAATATAATGTAATATAGTGTAGTTATTATCAAAGGCGTACAGCCTATAGGGATATGGGGTCACTCATGTCCACGGGTGCATGCCTTTCAGCCCGGTGGCCCCCCCACCTAACAAAACTGCATGTGCCCCAGCCACATGCTGCCAAGCCCTGGCTCCCACCTTCCTGCAGGCCATCTCGTGCCATCCCCAGGACCTGGGGATGGCAGGAGCTGGCCTGCAGGGAGGCAGGGCTTGGTGGTGGGCAGCCACTGCGCCTGCCTGGGCAACCTGCTGCTGCCAACTTCCATGCTCCTGGTCACCATGCTTTTACCCTCCCCAGGACATGGGGACAGCAGGAGCTGGCATTCAGGGAGGCAGGGGGCAAAGCTCAGCGCCATGCAGGCCCACCCCCTGAGCCCCACCCTGGTCTCTGTGCAGGCAGGCTCCTGCCATCCCAGGCCCCGGAGAGGGCAAAAGCCGACCTGAATGGAGGCTGGGGGCAGGGGCTCAGCACCCCCTAGCCCCACCCCAAACCCCGCCCCCAAGCATGGGGGGCATGGGGATGGGGACACCCGGAGAAAGTTTTGTCCCTGGATGCCATTTCCCCCCAATGCACTTCTGATTATCATATATACACAAAAAGTACGCTACCAGAGATAAAATATTAAAGAAAATAAGCATGATATCATAGATGCACATAGTAAATATTCAGTGGATGTTTTATATTAAAATTAAATACACTTAAAGATACTTAAAATAAATGCACATTCAGTTTTTTGATATGATCATTTTGGCAGAGTGGCATGTGAACCATCAAATGCATCTCATCTTTAAAAAAAGAACACTCTAAATCATTTTCATATTATAATACAAAGAAAGATTGAATATCTATTTTCATTAAACTCAGTATAATAGTTTCCACACAGGAACAGGTTTGTGTGTTTCATCTTTGCTGGCATGGCTGTACAGCAGCGATGTGGTAACTATCTTTTTGTGGAAAGCACAATATGGAAAAAATCAACAGCCATCCCCACTTTTGCCATTTTGAGGCTTTCTCAAAAATTGCATATGAATATCATGTTAATATAATATTATAATAATCTCTGTATCATTTTCTGTGAATTCCCATTTTTCATTTTTTTTAAAGTAACCCTGGCTCTTTTGTTGCAGAAATATAAGGGGAAAGGTATGTTTATGCAATAAAAAGGGCTAAAGCCTTACTTTAAAAAAATGAAATTTGGGAGGTCGTAGAAAATGATGCAACATTGTTATAACATATCAATATAACAATCTTCATCTGCCAATTTTTAAAGCTCAAAACAAACAAACAAACCTGGAAGTGGTGAGAATTACTACTGTACTAAAAAAGAGGAATAAGTCCATACAAGTGTAGAAAAACATTTGAGAGAGACATACAACAGAAGAATATATCTTATCAAATTATAGGACCCCAGGGAGTAGAAAATATAATAAAAAGTAAAGCAGTAATGTTTTAAAATTTTTGGTTAAGCAACACATAGTCTTTGATTTGCAGAGAGTTGTATAACCAAGTAATGCACTATGCTTTAGAGACATTTGTCGTCTGTCAAAATGTGTTAGATATTTCACCTCAGCTGAAACCTCCAGTTAAGCTTCCGTTTTACTTAAGGTGAAATCAACATGTGCCAGCATTCGTAAGGAAATTTGACTTTTGACTTCCCTCAAAAATTTTCAGGTGTGTCACCTGATGTTTTGCCCTTAAATGTGCTTCGGACTTTGCTTTAAGCAATGCTTGGGTGTCACCTTAAGTCTTGCACACGTTTCAGCATGAATTATCACCATTTGGTGAGATTGTGGTATAAATGTTTTTCATCTGTACAAACCTTCCCAGACAGCTACTGAGGCTCCCATCCCAATGGGACCTTTCTTTTTTAATTTCAGAAGAGACACAGTTTGCAGGTTCAACAGAATGATTTATTATCTCATATGTTGAACGGAATGCATTTACAATTACAAATGCATTTTTAAACAACCAACTTTATACAATATATAGAATTGCCTTAGGCTAGTCTTCTAGTTCTTTTGGCACTGTTAAGCCTATAATTCCTTAAAAACAAAATATTTTCCTCACACGTGGTTGTATGAAACAGAGAATAAAAGCAATATCTAACCAAATATTTTTGTTAAGGTTTTTTAAAATAAGTGCACCCAAAGTCATGCTTGTCTAATTTCATCAATTTAAGTGAAAGGGAACTATGGATAAAAAGGAAAGTAAATGTAGGTGAAGTGGCACCATATTTCCAGGTGCCTTTTTGAAACCCAAGTAGTACATATTGGTGATGGCCTTTAATGGAATTATTGGGACTTACATATTCAATTCAGCAGAATTGTTCCAATTTCCATTCCCATTCAAATTATATTCTTCATAGGGTGCTGTGTGGTTTCCGGGCTGTATGGCCGTGTTCTAGCAGCATTCTCTCCTAACGTTTCGCCTGTATCTGAGGCTGGCATCTTCAGAGGATCATCCTCTGAAGATGCCAGCCACAGATGCAGGCGAAACGTCAGGAGAGAATGCTGCTAGAACACGGCCATACAGCCCGGAAACCACACAGCACCCAAGTGATTCCGGCCATGAAAGCCTTTGACAATACATATATTCTTCATAGTTTCCTTTTTTCCTTTTTTCGTAGATGAACAGGTCGCCTTTTGAGGATGGAAATACATCAAACAATATTGACTCTTTAGAGATGTCCTATGATTTAGTAAAAATATAGCTTTACTTAAAAAAAGAAAAAAAATCTATCATATTTCCAGCATAGCATGGTATGAACTCATATGAACTCATAGTGATAAATATTCTCAGCACTTTTTAAATTTTATTTTACAAGGTTACAATGACTCCAGAAAAGCTCCAACAGAAAATGCTTTTCTTTTTTTCCATAAAAACCTATGCCAAAATGTCAAAATGAATTATAACATGGCTTCTAAAGGTTGAAATGAGACCTTTTTTTTTATTACCACCAGTCATGCCTATAACTGAATTCTGATTTCGTAAGGAAATATAAATGAGATTTTAAGTATGGAACAAGAAAAGAGAAGAATTGTCTGTACGGCAAATATATCTAATTCCTAAGTGTGGCATCTATCTGCAGATACCTAAATTTGCAGATCAGGTGTCACTTACTTTAAACAGATCTTTCTGCAGACTTGGGGGGCCTCCTACATCTACAGAAAAATCTGACATTAAAAATGTCCTAGATCTGCAAAAAAAATCTGACATTGAGTATCCCCCCCACATAATTTTTGTGTGTGAAACTACAGAGAATGTACTTACTTCAGTATCACAGCCTGGTGGTGCAGATGGCCTGGGTGAGATTTCATATCAGGGCTTGATGGGTAAGGAGGCCTCACCATGCCTGTCCAGAGTGGCTCATTGGCCTTATTGCACCTGCCCAGAGCAGCTCAAGGTGAGCTGGCAAGAGTGGTGAGGAGGCCTTGCCGTGCTAGCCTAGAATGGTTCTGAGTGAGCCAGTGAAAGTTGCGCTGGGGGAAGGAAGGAAGAAAGAGCTGGGTAAGGGCAGAAAAGGAAAGAGAGCTGGGGCAGGGGGCAGAAAGAGAGTGCTGAGGTAAGAGAGCAGAAATGGAATGTTTGGGCCAGGCAGCAGAAAGAGAGAGTGCAAAGTATGGGGCAGGAAGTGAAAAGGAGAACTGGGGAGAGGAGGTAGAAAGAGAGAATGGATCTATAGGTAAAGAAAGTGAGAGAAAGAGAGGGTTGGGGTTTGGGGAGAAAAAGAGAGCACTGGTATAGGCAGGGAGAACGAGAGCCCTGAGATACGGTGGCAGAAAGAGAGAGAAGAGCAGGGGAAGATGTGGCAGGATGGAGAAAGTGAGAGTCAGAGAAGTAGGGGGAGAGGGGAGGCAACAAAGGTGGGAGTAATGCTTTCTCCCCACAAGTTTCTCATGGGTCACCATTTTGTCAATGTATCTAATTTTCACCATGGCCAACCCTGTGCATACTTAAATCCTGAGAATGGAACCATGAACAGACAAGAGAGATCATTCTACAAACCTGAAAAATGCCCCAGGTCTGCAGAAAAATTTCTGATCTACAAAAAGGAGGGTGAACCCCTCCCCCAATAACAGAAGCAGCACCTGTAGGCTAGCTTAAAGAAATTAATGCCTTCAGAGCCAAACTAGATATTTTTAAACACATTTGCATGCATTTTCAAGTAACTGTAGGTAACTGCTTCTTTAAAAGAAAGGAGAGCTCAAAATAAGAGCCAGTGTGGTAAAGTGGTTAGAATTTCAGAGTACGATATGGGAGACCCAGGTTAAAATCTCCACTCTTCTGTATAAGCTTGCTGGGTGACCTCAGATAAAATAGAGGAGAGGAGAATGATAGAAACTGCTTTGCATCCCCATTTTGCAAGAAAGGTGAGGTATAAATGAAATTAACAAATAAGGGGCAGATAAAAGATAGGTTGGTCAAAGGGTAGGAAGAAGAGAAGGAAGTAGGGGAAGATGAGGCTATCAGACTGCCAAGAGGAAAGAAATAGTGTGGGAATGAAGATACAGGGGGAAATGAAGTTCTCCAAAAGTCCCTTTGGGTTCCCCTCCAGGCAACTGGCCTTGGCCCTTCATGGGCCACCACACACTATGGTCATAGTTTTCCTAGGTAAAGTCTGCCTGGGGAAGGGGACAGATAATGGTAGGTTGGCTGGTAACTGGGAAGGAAAAAAAAGAACCAGGAATAGGGAGAAGGTATGAGGCATTTCAGGGGACAACTACAAAAAGGAAATAGAAGAGTCTCCCAAAAGTCTTTGTGGGTCCGTCACTTGCATGCATGATAGCCTTACCTGCAATCACTGACAGTGACCAACTGGAAATTATAGAAGCTGACAGTATGAAAAACTTCAAATGCTCTAATAGGCACTAAATAAACTTTGCTCCCTTTTCTAGCTTATTGTAGAATAATTAAAAATAGGGGCCATACATCTCTCCTCTGGAAAAGTACATGGCCTTTATGCAGAGACATGACATATACATTGTATCATGAGTAATTCATTTGTGCTTCCAATATCACGGATTGTTAAGACCAACGCTGGGCTTTTATACTTGGAACACCTTTTGGTTTTCATTATTTTAAATTAAAGTGCAAATCATGATACAAACATTATGAGTAAAACACTTGAGGGGGGTGAGCATGGTGCTGCTGCAATGCAGCAGCGCCAGCTGTGCGAACAGTGCCCCAGGGACGGTGTTTTTACCGTCCCTAGGGTGCTGTTTCCTGCCCGTGCAGAAACAGCCCATGTAAATTAATAATTTCTTATATTCAGTATCATTTTTCAGAAAATATAGTAACGGTTCCCAAATTGATACAAATTTCTTGATAGTATTTGTACTTAACAAATTTGATAGTTTATCATATGCAGCATACTCCAAAAACTGTATCAGCCAATCTTCTGATGTTGGGGTTATAGATCCCTTCCACATTTTCACAAATTGAATTCTTGCTGCCACTAACATGTATAGAAATAATGTTTCAGTCTTTTTTCCATTTTACTTTCTATTATATTTAATAAGAAACCTCTGGTTTAAACAGAATCTCCATATTTAATTTTTTTATTTTGCTATACTGTAGAGCTTAAGTCAATATTTCTGGGTTATTTCACAATTCCACCATAGGTTAATAAAAGAACCTTTTTGAGTTTTACATTGCCAACATCGATCAGAACAATTATCGTACATTTTCGCCAACTTTTGGTTTTCAGAGTTGAATGATCTCAAATTAATCTCTCTTATCACTCAGTGTGCTCAGCATTTCTAACAAGGAAAAGAAAACAGGTCCTTGTATCAAGGAAAACGTGCGTCCATTCTAGATAATCTTGGGAGGCAGCATGGTTTAGTGGTTAAAAGTGGTGGACTCTAACCTGGAGAACTGGATTCAGTTCCCCACTCCTCCATACCTGCTGGGTGATCTTGGCCAGTCACAGGCCTCTTATCATTCTGTCAGCTCACACAGATGCAGGCAATGGCAAACCACCTCTGAACTTCTCTTGCCTTGAAAACCCTATGGGGTCACCATGTGTCTTGATGGCACTTTCCATCAGCAACTAATCCTGCCAGTTAGTCTAATAAAGGGTACACAGTTTTTACAAAGATTATTCAGGAGGCAAATTACCCAACAAAATTTGACTTAATTTTTTTATAGCTATAGTGAAACAAATCGTTCCAGACACAGTTGTTCAGTTACAGCCAGAACTCAACAGATATCTGAAGATAAAAACATTGCTTAGCAAACAAACAATTAGATATTGTTTTTACTGAGCCGACAGAGGTTTGGTCTGATGTGCGGAGCAGTACTCTGGAGAGACAACATAAAAATGCCCTAAATAAATATATAAATAATGCACATAGAGCATTTCTGTGCTCTCTTTCCAGGGAATCTGTTTATTGTGGATAATAAGAATGATGATGATGATGATGATCAATTTTGTAAATCGACGTTCAAAACATGAATTCAATGAGAAATGGGATCTTCTTATGTGAATTTGATCAGACCATGTAAAAACAAAATAACTCAAGGACTGAAAAGATTATGACTAAGATATAATAACCAGACTAGTAAAAATGCTTTGGTATTGATGGATAAATGACAAAGATTTTAAGATTTTATAATAGTCTCTCTACTAACTTGAAAATGACATATTGGGATCCACTATGTATTGTGTATTTAGTATAATTGTGGGTAGATATTTCTATGCTTTATTCTTAACTATTTTCTAGCATTTCCTTGTTTTTGTTTAGTTCAATATATTTTGGAAAATAATAAAAAATGACAAAAAACCCCAATGATGATGGTGATGATAAATAGCGTGTGATTAAATTATTGGGATATAGGAGTGCACATATTTGAATAACTGCTGAAACAATTGCCTTGTCGGCAACTACTTCTTTCCTTTTTGTGAGCGCCACATTTTCCTTTAATAACGCATCTCAAGATTTTTCTTTCTATCTTTAAAGCCAGGTTTACCATAGTCCAGAGATGTAATCATGTCCTTTACATTGCTAGTGTTTGGAGAAAAAAACTTATTTAGATTCCTTTTTATTAAACTAATAATAAGAGGTGAAAAACCCCCTCATTTTAAGAGCTACATAGTGCTCTTAACATTTATGTTATGTTAGAGATTTCTTACAAAGGTTAGGAAATCAAAAGACCAGATGGCCATAATTCTTTGAGAAACATTTATCCTAAAATCTATAGGTGGATTAACTAAAGCAAATTTGTCTTCCAGAACTTTGACAGCAAGCATTTCAATGGCCCTTTCAATCTATAACAAAGCTGCTGACAGATATCAATAGTAAATGACACAACAACTTCACCTTGTATGATAAGATCAGCAGAACAATGGTGAAGGGAAAGCTCAGCATTTGGCAAAAGCATAGCAAGGAAATGGCTTACGGGAAGAAGGCTGGGAGATTACAGTGGTTTAGCAAATGCTCATGAAAAAGTGAGCTCTGAACGGCAATTTAAAAGAGTCAGTGGAGGCTGCTTGTTGGATAGAAATGGTGGCTGTACAAGCATGGGGAGAAGTGTGTTTCAGGTGCAGAAAGGAACCTGGAAGATTGATAGCAAGTGAGGCTTTGTATAGACTTCTGGAATATGAGTTGATGAGAAAAAAAATACAGTCAGGGGCTGAATGTCAGAGGCTTCTCTGGCACCAACATGTCATACAAGTATTATTAGAAACAATACCAACATTTTTGAGCAGTCCAAATCGCAGACTTTGTGCATGTTCTAATAGATTACTAGCCTTACTTGAATGCATCACATAGTTAGAACAATAGGAAACTGAAACAAATAACTGGAAGCCTGATTTCCCTTTTAAAAACGGCAGTTGGGAACACATGGGACACATGTAATAGATGAAACATTGGGGCATGGAAGTTGCATAGAAGTCTTCAGAGGAGTCCTAATTGTTAATTGCTTCTGATAAGAGACATAAAAATGCAAATGAGCACAATTTAGAAGGGGCTGTTGATTACAATGTCATTGTGTGTGTGTTTTAATACTGGACTGCTGCCATCTGAAAACTAGAGTCACTTATCAACCGAATGCACACAAACTAGACCCCCACGGTAGTTTTGCTTCAACAGATCCAGCTGTAAAACAGATCCAGCTGTAGCTGCAGCTACATTTTCGTGCATAACAACTGCTAGCCTCAAGCTACCATCTATTCCATACCTACCTGGGAATGAATACAGTGGAACTTACTTCTGAGCAAACATGCTTGGGAATGCACAGTCAGATGAGCATCTCTTGGGCATCAAAAGACCCATTCAATCGGTTCAGTAAGGCATGGATGGGCTTTATTATGTGGATGAGAATACAGGTACATATCCAAACAAATCCGCATTCATCCTTGTGAACTCCAAGGAATGCACATATGTCCCTTTCTTGTATAAAACTAATAATCCTCAAAGGTAATAAGCAAATTTGTTCACTTAAACTGTTACAGATTGGAAGACTCTGCTTATCACCTTGGTCCGTGAGAAAATCTCCTTTCCTGCAAGGAAAAAGAACAACATTTTTAAACCTTCATATAACGACCTAAACAATGTTCTCTCACAATGATGCTCTGGCACATGAGTGTGGACTAAACAGTAAAATCGGGTCATTTTCTTATATCTTTGTTTTTAAAAGATGTTCTCAGGAAAAGGCTTGAAAGAACTGAAAGAACTAAAATTAACACTGCTGATTGAAACAATAAGTGGAACAAGAAATATACAAGGATAGTATCGGTACTATGAAACATTTACTAGACTAGCTGCATTTATCTGCATTTTGTTAAATACAGCAATAGTTTTTATTCCTTGCCAGACAGGCTAACATCATACTCAGTCCTTCAAAGACCCACTGTCTAAATAGCTCAGCAATACTTCTAAAATTAGTTCAACTCCTTGAAGCTTGTTCTGCTGCTGCTTTTGAAATTTTCTCACACTGCTCTTCATTTTATCCAGAATAGTTGTAAAAGAAAGTAGCCACAGGAGTATAATTTTTAGCTGTAAAGCAGGAACTTTCCCTGACAGGTTCTTCATTGTCATACTATGAAATGAAATACCGTGTGAAAGATGAAATGGCATTTTAAAAAAATAAAGCACAAACAGCACTAAAACCAGTGCATAATATTAATTCAAGACGACCCCTTTAAAGCAATGACAGAAATAACTTTTTAAAAAATATTCCAGACCTGCTTCACTTATGCATGCTGGAGGCTGGAAGAAAATCGTTTTCCTTTCATATTATTTCCTTAAGCAATTCATAATGGTGGTGCAAGACTAGTATCCTGACCCTGTCCAGTGCAGTCCTGAGAAATTAGCTTCTTTCTCAGAATGAGTCTCTGCTGGGCAATTTATATAAAGCAATAAAAATCTGCAAAATACAAAGACAAAATATATATTTTGCATATAATATTAGCATTGTCAACACCAAATACTTTATCTACTGGTCAGTAAAGGAAATCTTCTGAACAGTGTCATTTGTTTGTGGGAATGCACGAAATAGTTTCAACAACTAACACTTGGTGTTTCTTTGCAAAATAAGGCTTTGCTGGTGCCGAAGTTAAATGTGTTTGTGCCCACTTGTGTCTGTGTACTCTTGCAAACAAGCTTGTACAGAGGAGAGAAAGGTCATTTACCAGAAGGATGCCTGCTGATTTTGGATTTAGTAATTTTTATTTTTATATGTCAACAAGACAGAAGTAATAGTTAGCTAATAAATACAGTTTTATTTGGTCTCAGCATATTAAGTGATACTGGTGCAGTTTGCCTTCCTCTTTGTCCTTTTTTTCCATAGTTAACCTTAAAAAGTAACTTAAAAGTAACTTAAAAAGTAACTTAAATCACAAGGACTTCTTAGAATATGGATGCCCACTGATCCACAATAACACAATTTCTACCAATATTGTAGCTGAAATTATGTTAATTCCTGTGAATAAATAAATCTTCAGTGCCCCTCCTGCCACTCAGATAGCAACCAGGAAGTTGAATGGGGAAGCACAGCAGTTCTTGCCACTTCCCCCAGCTGGCAATGAGAGAGCTGGATGGTGGTATACCCTGTTTAGGATAAAAATGACAATAGATTTGTGAATTCATCCACCATTACCTGGATCATCTGTTAGCATGGCCTTCATCCCCTGCCTTATAAAATATTGGATTTCATATTGTTTCTCATACTGTGTGCTATAAACTGCCAGTTTCCATGTTTGTGTGGGGGGATAGCAGAGTGTCCAAGCTGAGAGTAAGTCTAAGGCAAAACAGATTAAATCTATGAGATTAAATCTATGCAGAGATTAAATCTATGAGTTACTCCAGTCAATACTATCTGGATGTCTCATAACAAGGACATGAATCTTTGAGTATCCCACCCTGCCAGAATACTCCTTTAACATAATGGAGTCTGTAGAACTCCTGAGCACCACACCTCACTAAGCTGTTTCTTTGGAAGTCCCTGATACTGTGCTTTTGAGAAAACATTTCTCCAAACAATTGCTTCTTCCATGCATTTTCTCAACCTCCACATACAATCTCCCTAACAACAAGATCCTTTCCTAAATCACTCAAGCCTCAGCAAAATTTGAATACTTAAAACAGAGACTGTAGGAAGTACCTCTGCATAAACCATTCAAGGTTTCACTGATATAATCTAGGACCAATTGACCTCATTGTACCAGAGAGTAGAACAATAGATAGAGCTGCTAATTAGCTCAGCCCTGCAAACCAGCATAGAGGCAAGAAACGAAACCTAATGCAAAGGGTAGCTTTTCCTGCCAAACTAGCGATCCACCCTATAAAAGCCCTGCTCACCTTAAGCTCATTGCTCATTTCTGACCTGAACCTCCCTTGGTCAAGTTGGTGTGAGACACGATATATCGTCCTTCGCTTGGGTCCCTATGCTGATCCTTGTTTTCTTCTGGAACTTCTCTGCAGATCATTGGTAACGTATAAGTCCCCTGCTTCCCCAAATCCCATTCTATCATCCCACCTATCTTTTTCTCCCTATCTATATACTTAGGAACTGTGTGTATGTGCCTTAACATCTCAATGTGTGATTGTTTGCAACCAAAACTTAAAAATATTTAAACTACAATTTGATCTCTTTTGTGAATTCTCTGGGGATACGTTTCAAGCCGTTTCTGGTATACATAGTCTAAAAAAATCCCCTCCCAGCCTGCCTCTAGCATTGCCAAGCCGAGTAATTCCCCATTATAAAAATAAGTTTGTACACTGTGAAGCTGGGTAACACATCTTTGTTCTAGAATTCTCTGCTTGGATCCTAGTGCCTTGGGGACAGAACTAGGTAGGCACCAGTTCTCAGAGAATTCTAGAATAAAGATGGTTCAGGAAATGGCAGATGAATTTACAAATCTCCTGCCGACTTTATCCTGAACAGGGTACAATAGTGATGATAGGTCATGGTGATTAGGAGATGTGCTGCCCTGGCAGTGATGGTGAGGGGGGGGGGGAGAGAGAGAGAGAGAGAGAGAGAGTATAATGGGTTCCCACTTGTATATTCTAATAACCAAGTCTGAGGATACTTATATGTGGTGATTGAAGCTGCAAATGGGCAACAGATCTGTCTGCATAAAAATCTGAATTAAAAAAAAATAACATCAGGATTTAAAAAACTCTAAAGTGATAAAAGAAATCCCCTTAGCTTTAAGAATCAGATTCCCACAGTGGCTGTTGCTAGGCAACCATAGCTGTAAATAAAAGACAGGAGGCAGGGTCCTTTCCAGGACTTTTCTAGCCTTTGAAAAGAATTCATTAGAACCAGGCTGTTGTCTGTTCCAGTCTGGGAAATTCCTTGTCATTTTGTGGTGGAATCTGAGAGGGGCAGGTTTTGGAGAAGGGAGAGGCCTCAGCAGGATATAATGCCATAGAATATACCTTCCAGAGCAGTCATTTTTTTCTAGGGGGTTCAGATCTTTGTCATCTGGAGTTCAGTTATAATGCTCAGAAATCGCCAGATCCTATTTTAAGTTGGCAACACTAGGCCTGGAAGCAATCTCTAGGTTACTTGATACCATGCAAACATGTGACTCAGCTAGACCTGGCTTCTTACTTAATGGCAGTTGAAAGCCATTGAAAGTCATTGTGGTCAGGGATGTAGGTAAGGGGGGTTCACGGGTTCAACCCCACATTACATGGAAAAAGAAATTAGAGAGGCCAACAAAAGCAAAAATGTCGTGGTAATGGGCGATTTTAACTATCCCCACATAAACTGGAAAAATGCATGTTCAGGTCATAGTAAGGAGAGAACATTCCTGGATATGCTAAATGACTGTGGCTTAGAGCAGATGGTTGTAGAACCAACCAGGGGAGATGTGATCCTAGATCTAATTCTATGTGGGACCCAGGACCTGGTGCGGGAAGTCAGTGTTGTTGAGCCGATAGGGAACAGCGACCACAATGCTGTCAGATTCAGTATCTCTGCATGCGAACAAGTGACAACTACTAATGTAGTTACATTTGCCTTCAGAAAGGGAAATTTCTCAAAGATGAGGGGGATAGTGCGCAGGAAGCTGAAAGGGAAAATCAAGAGGAGTCAAAATGTCCAAGGTGCTTGGAGGTTATTTAAAAACACAGTCTTAAAAAAGCTCAGCTGGAATGTGTTCCTGGGTTAGGAAAGTGGCAGCGCCCAGTCCAAAAAAGAAAGCCACCATGGTTAACAAGCGGGAGGTTGAGGTAATTATTAGGAAAAAAAAGATGTCTTTTAGAAAATGCAAATCCAACTAAACTGGATGAAGAATACCAGAGAGAACACAAATGGTGGCAAAAGAGAAGCAAGTTAGCTGTAAGGGAGGCAAAAAAGGATTATGAGGCATGGCTGCGAACATCAAGACTAGCAACAAACAGTTCTTCAAAATTTACATCAAAAGCAAGGGGAAGCCAGCTAGGGAAGCGGTAGGTCCAAGTTAGACGGTATGAAGGAACAAAAGGTGTGCTAAAAGGTGACAGGGAGATTGCAGAGAAGCTGAATGAATTTCTTTGCATCTGTCTTCACCTAAGAGGAGGAGTGAGGAACATTCCTGCACCTGAACCAAGCTTCTTAGGAGGAGGTGAATCCGAGGAACTAAGCGAGAGTTAGTGGTAGACAAGGGGAAGAAGTTCTTGGCAGCCATTGATAAACTAAATGCTACTGCAAATCCCTGGTCCAGATTGCATTCATCCAAGAGTTCTTAAAGAGCTCAAGCATGAAATTGCTGATGTTCTCACATTAATATGCAACTTATCCCTGGAAATCAGGCTCCATCCCTGAAGACTGGAAGATGGGCCAATGTCACACCAATCTTTAAGAAGAAGGGTCTAGGACCTCGGAAATTACAGGCCAGTCCAAAGTTTGACATCTGTTCCTGGTAAATTAGTAGAATCTATCATTAAAGATAAAATTATAAAAACATGTAGAAAAGAAGCAAGAGACCTGCTGAGGAAGAGCTCAGCATGGCTTTTGTAGAGGCACAAGTCCCTGTCTTTACAAACTTACTAGAGTTCTTTGAGAGGTGTAAACAGACATGTGGATACAGTGGACATTGTCTACTTGGATTTCCAAAAGGAGCTTTGGAGACAAAGTTCCCCTCACCAGAGACTGTTGAGAAAAACACTCAGCAATGAAGGAATAAGAGGGAAGTCCCTCCTATGGATTAAAACTGGTTGAGGAACAGGAAACAAAGGGTGGAGTATAAGTTCTCACAATGGAGAGATGTAGGGAGTGGTGTCCCCCAAGGATCCGTTTTGGGACCAGTGCTCTTTAACTCTGATTCATAAAATGACCTGGAAGTAGGGGTGGGTAGTGTGGTGGCCAAGATTCTGCAGATGATACCAAATTATGTAGGGTGGTAAGAACCACAAAGGATTGCGAAGAGGCTCTAAGCGGACCTTGATAAATTAGGGTGAGTGGGCTAAGAAATGGCAAATGCAGTTCAATGTAGCGAAAATGTAAAGTGATGCCGCGTGGGGGCAAAAAATCCTGGAACTTCACATACATCAGCTACAGGGGTCAGTGCTATCAGTCACAGACCAGGAAAGGGATTTGGGCGTCTTAGTTGATAGTTCCATGGGAATGTCAACTCAATGCATGGCAGCGGTGAAAAAGGCAAACTCTATGCTGGGGATAATTAGGAAAGGAATTGAGAATAAAACTGCAAAGGAATTGTCATGCCCTTATATAAAGCCGTGGTGCGACCGCACTTGGAGTACTGTGTTCAGTTCTGGTCGCCACATCTCAAAAAAAAGGATATCGAAGCAGATGGAAAAAGTGCAAGGAGAAGGCTAACGAGGGATGATTGAAGGATTGGAGCACCTTCCTGGTAAATGTTGACAGAGAGAAAGAACCAGGGGCATTCATTTGAAAATGCTGGGGAAGAATTAGGACTAATAAAAGGGAAACACTTCAATTCTGGCATAGCGGTGGGATTGGTGTTTGGAATATGCTGCCACAGGTGGTGGTGATGGCCACTAACCTGGATAGCTTTAAAAAGGGCTTGGACAGATTTATGGAGGAGAAGTCAATCTATGGCTACCAATCTTGATCCTCCTTGATCTCAGATTGCTAATGCCTTAGCAGACCAGGTGCTCAGGAGCAGCAGCAGCAGAAGGCCATTGCTTTCACATCCTGCATGTGAGCTCCCAAAGGCACCTGGTGGGCCACTGCGAGTAGCAGAATGCTGGACTAGATGGACTCTGGTCTGATCCAGCAGGCTAGTTCTTATGTTCTTATGTTCTTATGTTCTTATGTCCGGTGTCCACACCGTCCACTGGAGGCTGGATTAGACCTCTCCCCCCCGGATCACAGTCGGTGGGTACAGGCCAGGAGTCATGTTCCCCACACATGAGGGGATTGCAGCTGGTGCCCCTGCACACCAGGGCAGGAAATGGTTCCCACTAAAAGAGAAAGTGGAGTATAGATGAAATTAATAGATAATAAACATAGCTGAAGATGGGAGGTAGATAAAAGGTGGATTGGTGAATAGCTGAGAAGGAGATAATGAAGCAGGGAAAGGGGAGGGGATAGATAGGAGGATTGGCAGGAAGAGGAGAAGAGGAAATAGTGTTGGGAGTGGGATACAGGAGAAAGTGAAGTGCCACCCCACAAATCCTGGAGACCTCCCTACCATGCAAGTAGGAGTAGCTTAGTGGCTGGCACCGCTTGAGGGTGGGGAGGGAAAACTGAATGACAGATTGGCAGATAAATGATGTGGGTTCCAATGGCTGGAAAAAAGAGGGAGGAAACCGGACAGACTCATTTCCCTCTTTCCACAAAGTAGAAAGAGGAAATAGTGGGGGAGGAGAAAATGAGATGCCTCTCACAAAGCTGGAATTAACAATGGCAATCTAAGAACACTTTCCTTGAAGTAAGTTCCATTGAATATAATGAAAAAGAATGAAAAAGAAATAGACAATATACTGGGAAAAGTCAATATACCGAACCATAGGTATACTATACTACTTTAAAAAAATCTTTGGTTTGGTTTGAAGCTATAAAGCTATTGTAAGGAATTCCATAGAAGCAGAAATAAAAGGCTCTTTGGTGTAAAAGACCGTTTATTCAGACATCTTAGAAAGCTCATGTACACGCAGTGGCAGGAATAAGATCTCCCGCCAGAAACACAGGTTATAACTCTGTCCATCCCATCCCCCTCTCCCGATTCTACCGGAACGGCGGAGGTCTCATCTCCCTCGAGATAAGGTCTCCTCACCGAGAAGCTATTGCATCGCCTCGCTGTGGAATGTAGTCAGACCAACCTCCTCATCAACACCATTGAATCCTTTACACTCTGCCTCCCTTAAAGACCCCTCCCCAGGTAGTTTGTCTGGAAAGGCGGTGAGCAGAAATAAGGCGCGGGGCGTCAATAATTTTCGAATAAACCCATGGTGAATTATATCCAGAGGAATACCCCACCCAAGAGACTAAATATTGTAAGCGTTATGCGATTAAAAGCGAGAGTCCAGGATAGCGTCAATTTTAAAGTAATGCTTGTGGCCATCAATAATAGTCGGTGGGAAGTCGTGCCAGGCATCGGTCATGGAGCCTCCCTTTGAGTAAACTGGAATGGAAGACAGGATGAATGTTACACTAAGAGAGTTAGAGCAAATCCAATCAAGCAGTGACATCATTAATCACTTTAGTAATCTGAAAAGGTCCCACGAATCTTTTGCCTAGTTTAGAAAATTTATGCATCTCTCTGAAGACAAATACACCCAGGCTTCAAATTACATGAAATCCAGCGAAGGTGCTTATCCGCTTTTGGGAGTCTTTAGCCTGTTGTAAAGGAAGGCAGTCTGGACCGCTTTCCACCCCTCGGCCAGAGATGAAATCCATTGTTGAAACTCTGGAGGATCAATGAAATGCTTCACGTAGGCAGTTCTGGCGCAACGGGCGTAGGAAGGAGGCGACCGGACACAATTTGAAGGTTTTTTTTGTACTGCTATGAACGCGCATTGTTATGGGCAATGCTCATCACCAATTGTCTTGGTGGTAGTTGGTGTAACAACGTAAATACTGCTCTCTTAGAGGTTCTGTTCCGTTCTCTCTCTCGACTCACCGTCACTCTTTGAGCGTGGTAGAGGCGGCACGGGTGGCCCCTAACAACCCTAGAAAGCGCTTTCCCAGAACTTTGAAATGAATTGGGGCAAGGGTCGAGACCATAGCGGAGTGTAGACGGTAAACATACTGAATGAACAGGCATGCCAACTTAGGAGGCGGAGGGGATGGAAAGCACATGGAAAATGGGCTTGTTTAGAAAATAAGTCCCACCACCACCACAAGACCGCCATGACTTTCTGGCAAATCTGTAATAAAATCCATGGAGATGACTTCCCAGGGGTGGGAGGCCACCGGGAGAGGAGTTTCAACAGACCATGGGGCTTTCCCTGAACGTTCTTGGCTTCTGCACAAACAGGAGCAACCTTTACTATACCGCCCCTCAATGTCTTTACGCGGCCAAATGCAGAGTTTTGGTAGAAAGCCAAAATGTCCAGCCGAAGCGGGCATCATGGCAGGCCTCGAGAACCTGCTTCTGGCGGAGGCGCATGCCACTAACAATCCCCCCCCCCACGGGCCAAACGCCATCTCCAAAGCGCGGTGGGAGTCGCCGGAGGCTCACGGTAGCCCCGGCCTCCTCAAGTTCCCCGGGTAGGGAAAGCGAGAGACCAGGCTGGGAATGGGCGAGGAAAGGAGGAGTGGATGTCTGAGATCGGGTGACAGCCAGCCCCTAAGTGGGAGGGGAGAGAACAGTGCGCTGAATGTCCCGGTGGCTGAAACCAAGCATGAGCGCATCAGCGTTTATTGGTTTTTCGGGGAAAAGGACATCTTGAAGTGGAGAGGCTGACAGCCAAGTTCTGTGATCCCGACTTCAAACTTGAAAGGGTGTTTAGCCCCTTCAGCCAGTGGCCAAGTGGAAGTGCTACTTTGATGGTCAGCAGTCTCTTTATCCCCTACAGTCCAGTTGAGCTCAGCACCGGAGAATTTCTTTTGATAAATAAGCACACGGAACCAGCTCTACCATCTTTATTTTTTTCTGCAACACAGGGTTGCCCTGCGCTTTGTCCGGGAGGCATCCAACGTGAACCACAAAATGGGAGATCTGGATCCAGGGTGCTTCAGGATAGGTTCATTAGTAAAGCAGATTTTAAAAGTTGAAAAGGCTGTTTGACATTCTTTAGACCAGGAAAGCGGGAGGCTCCGGGTTTGGCAGTCAGTGGATCTTTCCACTTAGTGCGTAAGAGGTCTGTGAGTGGGAGAGTCAGCTCAGCCGTAATTGGGGTATAAAGTCACGATGAGAAATTAGCAAAACCCAGAAAGATTGGAGCTCCTTCGGTTGGTAGGGGCAGGCCACTGGAGGACTGCATCAATCTTAGCAGGATCATTTCAATTTCGGAAGCGCAGATCCGCAACCCAAATAGTCAATAGAGGTTTGGAAATTGGAAAGAGCATTTTCAAAAGTTTGGCAAAGGGGTTGCTTGAGCAAGCGCTTCAATACTTCCCGAACCAGCAGCTTCATGCTCCCTCCATGCGTTCGCAATAAATTAAAAAACGCGTCATCTGGCAATACAACTTCTCCCTTGTACAATAAATCATGGAGAACTTCAAGCTGATGAGGGCCATAAAAGCTCGGGGCTCCACTTAACCCGAATGGCATTATCAAAGTATTCAAACTGTCCAAACTTAGGTGTTAAATGCAGTCAAGTGTTCATAGCCTTCTTCTGCAATTTTGACCCTGTAGTAAGCTTCTCTCAAGTTCAACTTAGTAAAGATCGTCCCTTGCCCAATCGTCTAACAGGTCCTTGATTAATGGCAAAGGGTACTTATTGGACAGAGAGACCGCGATTGACGTCCTCGGTAATCTGTGCAGAGCCGTAAAGAGCCTTCATCTTCTTTTTCTTTTTTACAAACAATACAGGAGCAGCATGTGTGTGTGTTTGGTAGCCGTATGAACTCGGTTCTTGAAGGCACGTGAAGTTCCTTCTCCTCTATTGGGACTCATCGCGGTAGATTCTACTTTGGGCAGCTGTGCCTGAAACTGTATTAATGATTTTGCAGTCCAGTGTCTCTATGGGAGTGGCAACTGATCGCGATTCTTGCTCCTGGAAATACTCTGGCTAAATCTTGGTAAGCCCGGGAGAATCGTAGAAGCGTGCATTCGCTGATGAAGCCAAGGGGGGTGTGTGTCAGAGAAGCCGAAGTTGTCCCCCCCAATTCATGTGTTCACCGCGGGAGGGGTCAGTGAATTCTAAAGATCCTTTCTTTCCAAATGAATTTTTGGTTCATGTAACAACAACCATGGCATACCCAGAACTATGGAGTGTTTGTATTGGCCAGAATAAAACCATTTTCTCCCAATGAGCGGAGGAGAACCGCGCTTCGCGTTTGAACTGGGCGGTCCTTACTCCAGAGGACTGCCGGGTCCATTTGGAGTGAGATGGTATGGGCTTAGCCAGGGGATTTGGTTCTAGACCCAGTTCCTCCATCACCTGGGGCCGTGATTAAGCAATGGGAGACAGCCAGAATCTACAAAGGGCTGAGGGGCTATAATGCGCAGTATGCTTAGCGGGGTTGGCGGCAGGCTTTGATTGTGATGGGGCTGCCTTCACTCCACGCGTCGGTCGAACCCATGTCCATGGGGGCTGAAGAACAGCTGCTTCCCCTCCTCTGGGTCGCCTTCATTAATTGCCTGGGACGCTAGGGGCGACTCGGAATGCTGATGGTGTAGATGGGTGCGCAGCCGGTGGTTGGCTTCTGTTTTTTGGCAGTTGGGGCCAGATGACCTGGTCCTCCTCGCAGTAAAGACACAATCCCGCCTACACGGCTCGGCCGAGGTCACCGGTAGAGCTGACTGGAGGCTTGGCTTGAGTGGTCAGCCGCGTGGTGGTGCGTGAAGTGGCGGGTTTTAAATTAGGCCCCGGCACTGAGCCGTGATTCCAAGCTAGGCGCCACTTGGGATGCGCAATTCGATCCAATCAAGCGACAGTGCCCATTTCACATAACTTGCGTCGACAGCATCCGAGAAGTATTCGCATTTCGTAAGCTCCAGGCCACTCAGGAGGGAGTCGAGCAGCCATACTAAATTCACACTGAGGCAAATTCTGCAAACCTTGCTGGATAGATTTGATGAATGCGGATAGCTTCATTTTCAGCAATCCGGATCTTAGGCGGAGCCTTAAGGCTTGGAGGAAATGCGGGCACCCGTCACGATATAAAGAGTCACGAACCAGTGGGCTGCCGCTACATCCAGGACTGGAGCCGATGTCCCTGTGATTTTTCGCGCTCAGACCCGGTATAAATCGGTCCATAGTCCTCCACATGTGGGCATCGAAGTTGCAAGATGAAGTAGGGAAGTTTTGAAGCGGTCCCATCAAAGCGGGCAGAGTATTGGAGGCCTGTAGCATCCCCTCTCCACGCCCAAAGGCGGTGGATTGTTCTTATGTCCGGTGTCCACACCGTCCACTGGAGGCTGGATTAGACCTCTCCCCCCCGGATCACAGTCGGTGGGTACAGGCCAGGGTCTGGGCTGCTCCGCCCACACATGAGGGGATTGCAGCTGGTGCCCCTGCACACCAGGGCAGGAAATGGTTCCCACTAAAAGAGAAAGTGGAGTATAGATGAAATTAATAGATAATAAACATAGCTGAAGATGGGAGGTAGATAAAAGGTGGATTGATGAATAGTTGAGAAGGAGATAATGAAGCAGGGAAAGGGGAGGGGATAGATAGGAGGATTGGCAGGAAGAGGAGAAGAGGAAATAGTGTTGGGAGTGGGATACAGGAGAAAGTGAAGTGCCACCCCACAAATCCTGGAGACTTCCCTACCATGCAAGTAGGAGTAGCTTAGTGGCTGGCACCACAAAACTGGGCCACAGTTTTCCTAAGTAGAGGCTGCTGAGGGTGGGGGGAGAGGGAAAACTGAATACAGATTGGCAGATAAATGTGGGTTCAATGGCTGGAAAAGAGGGGAGGAACCAGAGAAAGAGGACAGACTATTTCCTCTTTCCACAAAGTAGAAAGAGGAAATAGTGGGGGAGGAGAAAATGAGATGCCTCTCACAAAGCTGGAATTAACAATGGCAATCTAAGAACACTTTCCTTGAAGTAAGTTCCATTGAATATAATGAAAAAGAATGAAAAAGAAATAGACAATATACTGGGAAAAGTCAATATACCGAACCATAGGTATACTATACTACTTTAAAAAAATCTTTGGTTTGGTTTGAAGCTATAAAGCTATAAAGAAGGGAAACATATACTCAATACAAAGCAGACCACAAGTGCCTAAATTGTCTTTAGAGCTTCCTTTTATTAATAAAGCAGCATTGCCATGGAACAGCTTGAGATGGCTGAAGACCCTAATTGAAGTCCATGAGGATTAGCTTCAGTGTGCTCAAGAACAAGTATATGATATGATGGGAATAAAGTTTTGTTGCCTGTCAACAATACTTTGACAGCCAATGACATTTTGAAGGAGACGGCATGGTGATGTATCTTACCAAACAACAGATTCCAGGTCCCATTAGCTCTAGTATAACATCAGCACAAAAGCTAGGGTTAATAACCCAGGAATAAGTACCAATGATAGATCCATGCTTTTGATAGTAACTTGCTTAAAAGCATACTTTTCCACAGAAACAGCTAGAATGGGATGTCTGAAAACCCAATTGAAGTCCATAGTGATTTGCACCTTTAGCCTGAATGTGCTTATGATATGCTGGGAATCAAGTTTTGTTGCCTGTCAACACCACTTTGACTTTCAATTATACTTTGAAGGAGATCACATGTTAATTTCTCTCTCTCTCACACACACACACACACACACCCCATCAAGTTGCAGCCAACTTATGGCAACCTGGTAAGGGATTCAAGGCAAGAAACTTTCCAAGGTAGCTTGCCATTGCTTGCCTCTGTGCAGTAACCTTGGACTTCCTTGGTTGTCTCCCATCCAAATACTATCCAGGACCAGAATTACCACTGCTTAGATGCCAAAATCTGAAGCTAACCTGGGGTATCTTGGTCAGAAGCAAAAGAATCTGACTCCTGATTCTCATTAGTCCTAGTAAAAATTAGAACAAAGGCTGGGATTTAAAAATGGCCAGTAACATTGATAGATCTATGACTTTTGCTAATAATATATTGCTAATAATATTTTCTAGATGACTGGGAAGGAGAACCTATTTTTATTGAATTCAAAAATTATTGGCCTATATGTTTGGTTTGTCTTCCAGGTCAACTGGTTGGCTGTTGTATGAAACAGGACCCTAGCCTAGGTGAAGCATTGGTCTGATCCAGCAGGCTCTTTTATGTTTTTTATGTTCTTAGCTCTTGAGGAGAAAAAAAACATGGAGGGACATTCTTTCTAAATCATTTTAAGATCATCTTATTCTGAATCCAAGTGCAGCAAACAATGTGATGTGTTCCAAGAATAAGCCCTGTGATCACAAGGAATTTTTATCCATCACTTTATTTACCGTACTTCTAAATGTCAGTGTGATGCACACTGCTTGAGAAGTAGATGGGGTACGTAATGCATATAAAGCACAGAAAAAGACACATTCGCTGAAAGTTTGAAAGCTCTGCAGCTCCTTGCTTCACACAAAGGATGCATAGCAGTCAAATACACAGCTCCAGGTTGCCAGTTTCAGGAGAATAGCAGGGGAAGGAGGTACTACTTAATTCCCCCCTCATCCTATTTGGTCATTCAGAACAGCTTTTCTCAAATTGTTTTTCTTCCTGCAGTGAAAAAAATTGACTGGGTTAGAATGAAATCTCTTTCTGTGTTGTGGTGGGTGGGAGAATTTTGAGTGTAGCATACGGTAGCTGGAAAGGAAAGAGTTGTGTATTGCCTGCTCCCCACACTTCTGCTCCCCACATTTCTGCTCTTGACCACAGTCTCCATGGCTGTTTTTTTGTATTTTAAAGAAGTTGTACTTTTTCACCACACAAACGCTCCAAGAATCAGGCAAGACTCTTGGATAAAAATAAGGTATGGTTATTTATACGATCTTAAAGTAGCTAGGAAAACTGCCAGTCATGATAATTGCTGGCAGCCAGATCTCACTATGTGTCTGATGACTATTGGGATTGATTGCTCATACAGAAACTGTATCATGCGGTTCTAATTTGAATATGGAGAGATGACCTGCTGTAGAAATTTCCTCTTGGCATGCTCAATCCATAAGTAGAAATCAACAGGGCACTCAGTTAAACATTGCTCCCTGAAATCCATTGTTAAGCAACTGATCTTTCCTTCTAATAGCTTTGGATATTCCTGTGAGATGCACCATATGGTTAGCATATGGCTTATTACTTTCATCCAGATAACCAGCAGTGACAATGAAGGCAAGAGATGTGTGTGTGTAATTTCTGTTTGGGTTTGTTTTCACTTTCGAAGAACCCAGAGCCAGATCTACATTTTTGAAGTTGGCACAAAATGATACCCCCATATCTATCTATCTATCTATCTATCTATCTATCTATCTATCTATCTATCTATCTATCTATCTATCTATCTATCTATCTATCTATCTCTCTCTCTATCATCTCTCTCTCAATCTATCTATCTATCCATCCATCCATCCATCCATCCATCCATCCATCCATCCATCCATCCATCCATCCATCCATCCATCCATCCATCCATCCATCCATCCATCCATCCATCCATCCATCCATCCATCCATCCATCCATCCATCCATCCATCCATCCATCCATCCATCCATCCATCCATCCATCCATCCATCCATCTATAGATTATAGATTATAGATTATAGATATATAATCAATAATATATAATCAATATATAATTATATATAATCAATGTGTGTAATCAACAACTCTTTTAAATGATAAAATAAATGTTGTTGACCTCTATGAATTGTTAATAAATACACTTCTACAAATACACTTCTACATTACACTTCTACATTTAGTGTGCTCAAAGCCTACCATGACCACTGTCAATGTGTGGTCCTTGAAGGAGGTGGTGGGGCATACATCATATATCCCTGGGCAGCCGCCATTTGGTCACATGGGGCAGAAAATCGCCTCTCCACACTAGCCCCAAGATGTGCACAATCACCAGTGCCCCTTGTTTCTTTCAGAAGGAGGTGCCTGTGGGTGGAGGGGCTGGGCAGGGCTTGGGGAGGGGTGTACCTGCCTCCCACATGTTGAAAGGCAGCCCCTGTCCCTTGTTTGTTCTGCCATGGCAGCCAGGGAGGGGGTGAGGAGGCTCCCCCAGTGGTTAAGGGTGGCCACGGCCTGGTGTGCCTGCTCCCTTGGTCCCTCCCAGGCATGAACAGTGACCAGACCAGCCCGGCCCAGTGTGAGAGCAGAGAGGCTGGGCTGATGGCAGGAGCCACCGCTGCTCCTCCTGCACAGCCTGGCAGTGGGGCAGCCAGGGAAGTAAGCTGAGCCGGGAAGCTCTGGGGCGTGGCTGGGCAGCAGCAGGCAGGCATGGGCAGGGGATGGGGCCGGGAGGGGCACTCTGGTGACTCGCAGGCCTGCTGCTGTAGTACAGCACTACAGCTGCTGCTCCGAGCCGGGCCAACCCGGTGCAGAGGCATATCTAAGGAAAATGGAGCCCATGGCAATATCTAGGGAAAATGGAGCCCAGGGCAATATCTAGGGAAAATGGAGCCGGGGTAGGGGGCAGAAACCCCCAGGCTCCATTTTCCCTAGATACTCCTCTGGTGAGAAGACAAGGAATTGGTACTTTAGATGGAAGAGTAGAGGATGCCTCATCAAAATCTTGTTTGACTAATAGTTACTGCTTCCGCCTTACAAAGGGTAGCGATGCCTGTGTGAAGCCCCCTCCTCTCCTAGCAGCAGTCTAATTGGGAAAATGGGGTGCAGACATTGTAGAACAATCCATCTCTGCTGGACAATTGTGCCTCCTTTACTTCATAGCAACAGCCTAACTGGGGGGAAGGGGGCACACACACAGTAGAATAAGCCATCCCTTCCATGAAATTGAGGCTTCCCTACCTCCTAGCAGAATTCCCCATTCCTAACCAGGGGAACCAACCACATAAGCCATCTCTCCCAGGCAGTTGAGCCTCCTCCACCTCCTGCTGCCACTCCCTCTCTGTTGCTGCTTGGGAGGAGCACCTGCCAACCCAGATCTGACCCTGGTAAAACCTCTCTTCATTGTTCAATGCATTATTCCACCTATTTGTTTTAACGTGCAATTTCAAGAATGGTTTCCTAGGATTAAAACCCACTGTATATAACTGTAGGATGAGTAGGAGTAGGAATTCTGAATAGATCTGATTAGCATTGCTCTGACAGCAATTCATTATTTGTTTCCATTGTTTCAATGAGAAACATATTTCTGTCTATGACTTCACCTCATCAAATTAGATTCAGATTTTTAGGGGCTGTATCACAAAGCATTTCACTCATCCCAGAAGAAAAGTTTTTTTTAAATTCCACTCCTTCTATAAGAAAAGCTACCAAAAAACCCCTCCGCAGATTTTCATGTTATGCATTTTGAATGAATACAGCCTTGTCTTGTAAAGCATCACTATTTAAATATTTTTCCATAGGATTTTTTTCACTGTTCTCCAAATTTCCCAGTTTTTCCCAGAAAAAACTGGGTTCTCCTCTATTATTTCTCATTTTTCCCCCTGTGTCTTCCCAGTTATTTTTTTTGCACCTTCACAGATGTAATTATGGGCATTTTAGAACACTGTGCTATAACATAACTGAATATTACCTTTTCCACATATTTGTATCTCTGTATCCTAGCAAGAATAGAGGTAGCATCCACATTCTAGAGCAGTTCTTAATTACATAGTACACATACAGACTTTGATGAATCTGCTGGTTAAATGTTGTCACTGATAAGTTTTGCCCTGTCATAGTGAAAGCTATCTACAACCATTTAAGTACAGAAGCTTGCATCAAGTGCTCGTAGCAGTGTACTGCCAACCCAACTGAAAATTAAAGAAACATGAGTGAGAAGTATTTTAGATGTGTTGAAAACACATAATAATTTTATCTATAAACCAATAAAAAAGAAAATCCAAAAAAGTCCTTGATTAAACACAAGGGATTTGGATCCCCCAAGCAATTATCTTTTTATAAAGATTCTTAAGATACAAAAGAATAAATCAAAAGAAAAAGAAACACAATATCTTCGTGCAGAACTAGCTGAAATGGGGAAAAAAGTCTCTGAAACTCAGCCATAAACAAGAAAATCTGAATAAATTACTTAAACTGGGGCAATGTAAACATTTGCACATGTAAAGTACATTTGAATATCAGGGGTCAGCAAGAAAAGGCTGGTATACTATTCACAAATTGGCAATTAACATTAAAATGTTCTTACAGTTGGTGTTTGCTTTTGTTTAAAAATGCATCTTATTTAACTTCAGGAGGAAAAGAAGATTGATTTGCATGTTGCAGTAATGTCAAGAGATGATAAACAATCAGGGCATAAAGAACTAATCCTGCTTTGTATTCTTTTTTTTCATTCAGTGACTAAAGTAGTAATGAGTGAGTCTGAGGAGGGCTTTAAGGCTTTTGAAGTAATGCCATTTATAAATATCTTTCATATCCTATGAAGCTGAATGATGAGCTACAAGAACATAAAAGCATTCACTCTTAAAAGAAGAAATGTACATCCATAATATACTTTCTTTAAAATGTGTGCAATTTGAGTATCTTTTTTGTTCATGACAGAGAAAACACAAGGTGTCCCATTTAAAAGAATTTTCAGAATATATTATGCAAATTAAGTAACTCTGAGTCCGTCAGCCCTGTCCTGAATGTAGTTTCTCTGGATTCAAGATTCTCTATTAGAGATCATCAAGGGCTCAGGTCAGTGTTAATGGATGGAAATACATGGGATCTCTTAAGATCAACTGACTTAATGCAGTCATACCTTTGATTTACTTGCCATTGATAACCTTTGGTTTAGATTATTGCAGTATGATGTTCATTGTACTGCCTTTGAAATCTGCCCTGTTTCCAGATGAGCTGGCTATATATCATTGTGAGCATCTGGGTCATCCAGCCAAGCTGGATTGAAGCTGAGAATGATCTTCATAGCTTCATATAAATGCCAGCCTGCTATACACCAACTGTATCTATAAGCACTGCAAGGAGTTCTAGAGTGTGTTTTGGAAACTGGTTATGACTCCTAAATAGAATAATCCACCTCAAAGCAGTAGAATGACAACTTCAGGAAGGCCAACTAGTAGATGTGGGCCCTCCTAATGGAGGGTTCAGCTAGAAGGCTGCTGTGGCAAATTGAGGAGTTGGGCCATTCTGACTTCCCTCCTGCCCTTTATGCTAGGAGCTGGAAAGCGTATGAGTACCATAACTGTTGGGGACAGTAGGAAGGGGATAGTTAGCTAAGGGAGTACAACATTTTCTCTATATGTGTGCCGGCATCTTGCAATCAGGGAAGAAATAAAGGGAACATAGGTGCCTCCCCCTCCCCATAGGGTGGACCATAACCTGTTGCAGCTACCATTTTGAGGGGGTAAACAGGTTCCATGCTGACACTGACTCAAAATGGTGGGCACAATAGGCAAGTTCTACCAATAGTCTTTGGAGGCACTAAAAATGTTTTTTAAATCAAGGTAACAAGCTTAATGGTGCTCAGAATGAAGGTGCTGACACAAGTGATCCTTAAAATAACTGGAGGGAGTGGGGAGAAGAGACCTGGGCAGGCACTAGGACCACAGCAGAGCATTCCACTGCAAGAAGGTCCAGGAAGTGGCTGCAGATTCATTCAAATTTGAGTGTCCTTCTTTCAGTGAGACAAGGTATAGCCCAGTCTCATCCTATTTGGAAACTAGGCAGGGTTATCTTGGTTGGGAGACCAGCAAGAAAGTCCAGGATGGCTATTGCAGAGGCCAGGGTTGCTATGCAGAGGCAGGCAATAGCAAACCATTTTTATTCATATGTTGCCTTAAAAACAATTTTGGATTGTCAGAAGTCAGCTGAGAATTGATAGCATTTTCTACCACTACCAGAAAATAGTGGAACTGAATCCAATGGCTGAGCTTAAGGGGGCTGCAAAAGATGAGAGTTGGGGAAAGCTGCTGAGTACTAGAAGTGCCTGAAGATGGGAAGAGAAATTACATTCTGATAGTGAAAGTGAAAGGGATGATGCTGTAGGGTGGTGTTTGCAGACAGATTGTAGGAGGCTGTAGAGCTGGATGTGATGGCAGAGACCTGGGATGGGGACAGTACACTGGGAAAAAAGCGATAAATCATATTTTGCTAGATCCTGTTATCCTTGTGCTGGAGTGGTGGAGGTCAAGTCTGGAAGAGAAACTGAATCTGCTGTATGGCTACAGCCTTAGTTCTGCATCCATTTAACTGTCCTTAGTTTTTTGTGTTTACCTACTTTCCTCAGTTTACCTAACTTCCTTCAGTATTTTTGTAGAACCCTGTGAGTTTTTTAGAATCAAATTTCCTTGTTTACTTGTTTCAGGCTTCAAAGAAAATTATATCCTTTATATCTGTTTGGGGCAGAAGCTGATATGGATAACTCCAACACTGGATCTTTGCTTCCAAATATATTGGGGCTCAGGTACAGGAAATGAGTTTTACCATTATGATTAACTCTGGAAGATTAGGTTTATTCTTTGCTGTGTAAGACATTGCCTGAAAATCCCTTTGTCTTTTTCTTTGTCACAAACACTGTCTATTCTTTATGTAGCTAGAACCTGAAATGATTGTAACTAGTCAGAATCTTTATTTTCGGATGAACCTTTTTGCAAAGGTACCAGAAAACCTCACTCTTCACAGTTTTGGTTAGCATTTTATTTCTTCGTGATATTCTGAATCTGAACATGGCTGCTTCTCCCCCATCCTTTTGGCGTCTGTACTCTGGTTTGAAAGCAACATGGGGGTTTCTATGTGGCCCTTTGGGTGTTTTCTAAAATGTCATAAGGTGCTGGTGCTGGTGGTTTGCAGAAATGTTGCTATGGGCTCCAATGTAATAACTGTGTTCTCTACATCTTGGAGTTGAGTCTTTTTTGTACATAGTTCTCATTTCCTAAGTGAACATAGAATACTGACCAGCAACAGTGGCACTGGCAATATGTTGGCATTTGGGGCTTATATTAGGGCTGCCCATATATGAGTCCTGGATATTTACGAAATGTATTCAACCTTGCAAACTTTCCTATATGCCAAGATCTTTTCTGTATGCCAAGATCATAATGGCTATGATGGTGACTACTTGGGAATACATAGGTAGGTCAGGAATCTAGTAGTCTAGAACTCTGTGATGGCTGCAAAATAATGGAGGAGTAAAGAGCATGCAAAATTCAGTGTGTATAGTTCTCTCTAAGGATACTTGTATTCCTGTGTCCCAGTGCTACAGCAAAATGTCTGAGCAGAATAACCTCTAAACTTTCCACATCTACATATTTAATGCTCCTATGTATTTGTTTTAAAAGATTTTACTCATAATTTATTTCAGACAACAACCAGAGGCTGGAGGAAGGTAGTTATCATGGTAAAATAATATTTTTTTTTACAATTGACAAGTCATTTCTGTCCTTAGAATGTATTTCCATGTGAATGAAACTGATTTCTCAAAACCAGTTTGGCATCACCTAGAGTTGCCATTGAATTAATATTGATCTATGAATCCATTTCATTATTAGTAGACAGGTGAAGTGTCATTGCATTCTGAATTGTTAGATCCATTAGATTATTAAGAACTTGACTTAGAGGTCTACAAGAAGTTCCTTACGGAGATAATGGAAATGGAATACAGCTAAATGTCAGCAAAAGGATGCAGTAGGAAAACTCCTAGAACAATCTGCAACAATAAGCACTAAATTTCATATTTTATTTTATCATTGTGTCTAGTTTATTAGAATTACACATAATACTGCTTAACAAGAGAACCAGAAGTGTGTTCAATTATCGCTGAATTATAACTGCTGTCTTGGCACCTTAAGTTCCGGAGATACCTCAGTGGGATTTTTAAAAATTATGAATAAGCATTCATTATCAGCTTATCTACAGTGCTTTTCATCATATTTTAAGATTCTGGGAAATGTTATGATCAGCATTAAGTAAGTTGTTATATAAAGAAATGAATCCAAGATTTGATTTCAAGTTCTTGTAGTATGGCTGTTTGTGTGTGCTGTTGGAGCAAAGACTGGATAATGCAAGCTGAATTCCTTATTTTGCTCAGGTCTATCACTGCACTGACCTCTTAGTGGCAGGCAAGATGTTTGAATAAACTAGTCAGTTCAAAAATTATATGAGGCCATGTAGAACAATGATATAACTTTATCATAAGCTTTTATTTGACACAATTTAGTTGACATGTCACTAACAATCACCAGTTTATCGTAACTTCACTCACTAAAAAATGGAAGACTGCTTGTATAATAAAAGTCCCTATATGAACCTAATACAATCATATCTTTCTCCGGCCGTTTCCGCACGAATGCGGAAGCGGCCGGGTCGGCGTAGTCGACGCCGGCCCGACGATGCTAGGACCGTCCGCATGGACGGTCCTAGAAAGAGCCGGGCGCCTGGCCAACCTGGCGTGTCCCCGGGCTTCCGGCGCGTCGCCAAGGCCTGGGGACACGCCCCCCTGGCCCTGCGCGCCTGCTCCAGCGGTGCAGGGCAGGGGGGCGTGTCCCCAGGCCTCGGTGACGCGCCGGAGGCCCGGGGACAAAGTAAGTACAGGGAGAAAAGGGGGGGAAGCGCCGGGAAGCCTTCCAGCCGGCGTTTTCCCAACAAGTGCGCTTCCGAGCGCACTGGGGAAACGCTGGCGTGGGTACGGGCGGGCGGCGCAAGGGTGGCGCGGCTGCGAAGCAGCTGTGCCCCCTGTGTGAATGGTGGCCTGGGGACGGCGTTTTTGCCATACCCAGGCCGCCATTAAATGCCAGTGCGGAAACGGCCTCTTCTAGTTTCTCCTCCTCAAGATGGTTCACTCCTTGACTTGGCCAACATAACTATCTGGATCCATGCCCAGGGACCAAGGAGACAAGACTATTATAATGTACTCTTTCCTTGGTGTCAGCTTGGAGTCTCCAGTTGGCACAGAATGTTGCAGTTTGGTTATTGTCAGGTGCTAGGTGAAATGTACATACTACATTTATGTATTTTATTTATTTAAAACATTTTAATGCCACCTTTCAGTTCCATAAGGGTGCACAAAGAAGTACACATTAAAACATTTGAAAAACAACAATTGAAATGATAAATAATTCAATACAAACATTATATCAAATAATACAAGAGGAAAGCCAATTACCACTATAGCGGGTATGCCAGACATAACAAAAAAAAGTCTTCACTTGCTGGCAGAAGACACTGATAGAGGAAGACCAATGAATCTCCTTGGGGATGGAATTGCAAAGCATTGGTGCCTCAACCAAGACAGTACTTACTTAGATTGCCATTTCTCAGTCACTCCATTGGTAGTTCATCAGTTACTGGGTTCAATTCAAGGTATTAGCTATCATATACAAAGCCATTCACATCCTTGGACATTCATGTTTTCAGGATTGCCTATCCTCCTGTTGTCCACCATAACTGTGTGATGCTGCAAATGGGCATGATCAACAAGAAAATTGCCTACTGAGGACCAAACCAGACATTACATTTTTAAACAGCTGAGTGTGGACATAAATATTTCCATCTTTGGAAACATTTCATTAGGTTAAAGTCATTAAAATTTGGGCCTTAGTAATTTCATCTGAATATCTCATAGTTATTGGGTACCACAAACTCTAATATAACTGCAGCAGATGAATATAATACAACCAGAAGTCCCTAATCTTTTTGACCCTTAAAGCACCTTTAGGATTTTAGGGAGTAGTTGCTAGGAGCCAAGCCTAAAATGGCTGCCTGAAAAGGTGCAGCCATGCAGAATATTTCCTTCCTCATTTTGCAAAACAACTGCTCAGCAACCAGCTGAGCAACCAGCTGCCTCATTCAGAACTATGGTCCAGAACACTGGGAACACAGCAAGGCTGGAGAAGAAGCAGGTAGATTTGTATTCCTGAACGCTCATCTCCCATCATGTAACAGCCCAGATCCCTAGACTCTAAAGAGAAAAATAGAGCTTCCCCACTGCTTTTCAAAAAAAATCTGTGGCAACAGTTGGGTCAGGTTACAAACTCAGTGTAATCACTCTTGCCCCTCTCTGCCTCATTTTATTCTACAATGAACACATGAAGCATCCTTTAAGTGAGGAATACCATCAGTCTATAAAGGTCAGAGTTGCCTCTACTGTGACTGGCAGCTGGCAAGCAGCTTTTCTTCCAGGACCTCCAATCTGCCCTGTGGAACCCAGGAGAGGGGAACCAAGGTGAACTGAAGCTAGGCCTCACAATTGGAAAGGAAGTTAAAGAACTCTGACCTTCCCCAGCGGGCAGTTCCTCAAAGGTCAGGTGATGACAGTGGTTTACTCAGAGATAAAGCTAGCCCTTCCCACGAAAAGTTGGCAACCCCTGGGAGAGGCTTGGGAGAGGAATAGGGCCTGCCAGGCAAAGAAACTCATTCCGCTACAAACCTAAATCACAGAAAAGCCCATTTTAATTTACCAACGAAGAAACCCATGGGTATTTAAAAAGCTGAATATACCTGGGACCAGTGTTGGGATTCAGCAGGTTTGCACCACTTCGGCAGAACCGGTTGTTAAAATGGTGCTTGTAAACAACCAATTGTTAAATTATTTGAATCCCACCACCAGAACCGGTTGTTAAACTAGTTGAAGCCCACCACTGCCTGGGACCAAAAAAAGCTGAATAACACCTAGCTTTTTCAACTTTTCAAACCTCCCCCCGCCCCCCGCCCCATTGCCATTTTCAAGCCTACATGACTTAGAAGAAAAAGAAGATGAGTTGGATTTATATCACCCCTTTGTCTCCTGTAAGGAGACTCAAAGGGGCTTACAATCTCATTTCCCTTCCCCCTCACAACAAACACCCTGTGGGGAAGATAGGGCTGAGAGAGCTCAGAAGAACTGTGACTAGCCCAAGGTCACCCAGCTGGCATGTGTTGGAGTGCACAGGCTAATCTGAATTCTCCAGATAAGCCTCCGCAGCTCAAGAGGCAAAGCAGGGAATCAAACCTCGTTCCTCAATATTAGAGTACACCTGCTCTTAACCACTACGCCACTGCTGCTCCTTTGGAGCCAGAAGATGGGAGGAAGGAAGAGAACTGTATTCCATGCTGGACAAGCTCACTGTTGCATGAAGCCCTCTGAGGCTTGGAAATGGGCTTGAAAAATGGGGTGGGGTGGGGTGGGGTGGGGTGGGGTGGGGGAGAGAAAAAAGAAAAATTTGGGGATTTAAAACCTGAAAAATTTCAGTAACAGCTGAATAAAGCCAGTGGATATCAACTTTATTTGGCTTTACAGAAAATTTCCAGGTTAAAAAAACCAAAACCAGAAATTTACCAATAAAAATTATTGGTGTTCATTCCTAAATGGGACCGCATGTAGACTAAGTGAAAGTCAGGCGCTTACCAGTACTTTTGATCCTTCAGTGGCCACAGATGCTATTGTATCACTGGAAAACCTTTTCTTTTGAACATGGGAAGTAAATAGCAAGCCCTATGGGCCTTTCCCCACTTATCTTAAGCCACACGCTACTTGAGGAGAGTAGCGCGGGGTCCCCCAGCACTCCCCACGAGAGGGGCGGCAACAGTGCAGCTGCCCTGACGCTGCCGCTGTCGCACCCCCTCAGCGCGCGGCATCCCTGGCGCTCTTGCAAAGGGCGCCTTTTGATGACCCCGCGCAGAGCGGGGGGTCGTGGGGACGCCGGGGCACGCGCCAGGGATGCCGCGCGCTGAGAGCAGCGCGTGGCATAGGGGGGATAGGGGAGAGTGGGGAAAGGCCCTACCTTATAACGGCCATATCAACTTTCTGAAAAACTCTTCTGGTGTTGGGAAGGACTGGACAGAGTAGTGTTCTTTTCCTCTAGCCACTGGAACATGAAATTAGGGAACCAAAACCTTCAGGGTCAATTTGAAAGCTGAATATAGTAAATGTTAAGGTGCTAAAACCATTCTTCCACTGAAGAAATAAAGTGTAGCTTAATTCAAAAGTTTAATATTTAATATTTTAACAAAATGTGCCATGTGGAGTCTATTTCCAGGCATTTGTGTTTATTTGCAGTGTGGCAGACTTGAAATTCTTTTCATACCTCGTTTAATATATATGAAAGATCTGAGCTTGAAACCTAATTACAGAGAGCCATAAGGTAATTGCAAAGAAAGAATTCCTCCAGTATATCTCCTTGTTATGCCTTCTGCAGGATAATTCATCAGCAGGCATAAGTGATGGGTTTTACCATACTGTCAGAACAAAAATTAGTTTTAATTTTAAAATAGTGCTCGTGCTTGTGTATTGTGCTTGAAATATTAACTTAGAATAATTTCTTCCTAAGAAGTTTGTCACTGTGATAAACATTCTGAAGTATGTATAGATCAATGACTGAAAATGAGTAAACAGCTGGGGTGAACAGCTTTTCTGATATTGTGATATGTTAAATTGATTATATCTATTAACCTGTATGGCATAGATTTAACCAAACATATACTCTGTACTAAATGAACAAGCTGTAACTTGTCACTTTAAGGTATGAGTTGCTTAATTATGTTAAATTAAGTATCTCCAGAACAAGTATTATCTTTGTGATAACCAGCCAGGTGCAACATTAGAATACACAATGTTTTTATATTAGTAAATACATAAACCAGATTTTGATTGTCCCCCTCTCTCTATAAACTGGCGTATATCTTCAAATTAGGACACCCAAGCAGGTTGGTAATGACAAAAGAGTTCTCCCTCAAAGTCCAAAACATCCATGGAAAAGGCCTCCTGCTGCTTTTCACTGACAGAAACACTAAGCCAGAAATGCTGGGGTTGCCTAACAACAGCTACTGAATGAATCAATTTGTTAAAGCTACAGGCACTCCTTTTATTATTTTCAGATTTTTAACTCTATGTTTTTATTTCATATTTCCCTGCAAACTAGTGGCATTTTTCAGGTTTGCAGAAAGATCTGTCTTGTTCATTTACAGCTGTAATTGCAGGATTGAAAAATCCAAAGATTTGGCAGGCAGCTATTTAAATGGAAGATTATCAGACTGTAAGGATCAGTTTCTCTGAATAAAATGGCAGCTATGGAGGGAAGACTCTATGTTATCACAACACTGCTGAGCTCCTTCTGCTACTATTTACTCTGCCCTCCCAAGGCTACACACCCAAATCTCAGGAATTTCCTGTCCAGAGTTGGCAACCTTGTCCCCAAGACAATATATGATGGTTGGCTGAACAACGAACAATCTTGATATGTAAAATGTTTAGTTTAATTAAAACAAAGCCTTAGAAGAAGATAAGTTGGAGTTTATACCCCACTTTTCTCTACCTTAAGGAGTCTCAAAGCAGCTCACAAGCATAATAACTTTTTCTCCCTGTAACAGGCACCTTGACAGGTAGAGAAATTGTTACTCATTGAGCGAGGTTTTTAAAAAGCGGCGTCTTCCCGTTGGTGCAGTGTGAACCGCACTGCTGGGAAGATGCTGCTTTCCCCATCGCCTCCACTGACCTTGTCTTCCAGTGTCACTCTGGAGGGCTGCAGAGACCTGCCCACACTGCCCTCCAACCCCTGGAGGTCAGAGGGCAGCATGGGCGGGTCCCTGCAGCCCTTCAGAGCAATGCTGGACGACGAGGTCAGTGGGGGGGGTGACCAAGATGTGGCTCTGTGCGGAGCCGCCTCTCCGGCTGGGGGGGAAGTCAGGGCCGAACGCACACTAGTGTGTGAACGGCCTCCAAGCCTCCACCGGCACAATTTATGCCGGTGGAGGTTTGTTTCTGCGTGTGTGCAGAAAGGGCCTGAGAGAACTGTGACTGGTCTAAGGTCACCTGGCAGTCTTCATGTGGAGGAATGGGGAATCAAACCCTCGTGTCCGGATTACAGTCTGCTCTTTTAAGTGCTACACAAGTCTGGCTCTTTAGTTCCACCAATATGCTGCATATTGGTCCTTTCTGCATAAATCACACAGAACATTTTCAGAACGTTTTCATTCCACTACCACCCCCTTTACCACAATGTTTATTTGAATTCACCTCCCTAAAACATTTCATGGCTGCCATGAAGTTTTTAAAATTGCTTTATTAATTCATTACTTTGATTCCCTGCAGCTCCATTTCATTGATGCTTCGGTGTTTCAACCAAAACAGCAAAAGCAAACAAAACAAAACCACCCCAAATGGTAAAAATAGAAATGAGAGGGAAAGGAGTGAGGGGAATGATGCTGAGGGGAAAATTGGGTGATGGCATAGAGGTGTGGAAAATGGCAGCGGGAAAGACAAAAGGTTTTAAATATAACTGCACTGTAAGGGAAGCTGGCTCTGAAATGTTTCAGTGGAGGTAATAATTTTAAAAGAGTTTTCAAAAAAAAACCAACAGAGAAAAAGTGTTTTGGAAGCATTTCCAAAACCAAAGGTGGTGGTAGGAGGGAAACAATGCGGAATTCCATGGAGTGGTTTGGGAAGGCAGAAAGATCCAGGAAAAAGGGCCCAGCCCTTTCCATGGCCACATCCTTCCCTGACCATGCCACCAAAGAAGAAAGGGGTGGCTGGTGGCAAGTATTATGTTTATGATCCCAAAGGATACTCAGGGAGTAAACTGGCTATTAAGCTTGTTTATTAAGCTTCTGTGATAGATTTGTAGTCTGATAACTGAACTATTGGGATTTCTGGAGCAGGCCCCAGGCCTGGCCAGGCTGAGGTCATCATATTTCAGGCAGGGGCTGGCCTTGACAAGATGCATTTCACCTTGCACAGGGATTAGCCCCGGTGAGGCAATTGTTGCCTTGTGTGGGACTGGCCTAGGTGAAACAAGGTAAGGCTCGCCTCTTGCAGGCTGGCTGAGGTGAGATGAGGCTCTTTTCTATTCACTTCATGTGGGGTAAGATAGTGATGGGTGAGAAAGGGTAAGTTGTACCTCACATAGGTCAGACAGGGAGATTCTCACCTCATGTGGGGCCAGCCTGGGTGAGGCGAGGAGCATCTTCACTTGTGTGGGGCTGGCCTAGTTGAGGCAAGGAAGAGAGGTTGTCATTTCACATGGGCCAGTTAAGGCGTGAGGCAAGGAGCTATCTTTAATGTAAAATTTAAAAAAGTTATGTCTTCTTGGTTTTTAAAATAAAGATGAAAACTGAATCTGGCATCATTACTACCACAAAATAAACATTGAAACTTATTTCATTATACAAATATTCTATGAATGTTTGAAATCTAAATATGATGGTCTGTGATTAGCAAGTGCTTGTTGAGAGAAAGAAGTCGTTTTCAGTGATAGATTTTGGGGCGGGGGGGAGTGACTGGGGAGAACTCATTGCCTTTTCAAATGAGAGGCTGAGACTACATTTCTCACAACCCACTGCATCTTTCCCTGCCTCATTGCTGCAGTTTAGTTTGAAAGTTTTTATCTGTCAAATCTGTCTTTAGTGACCTTACACAAAATTAATTTGGTTTTGTGCTCCCTATAAAAGCCCTGACCTAAATAGCCCTGTGCTAGTCGGTTCTCATCAGAAGAGAAGCCAAGCGGGGTCAATCCTGGTTAGTATTTAAACAGGCAACCTCTAAATAATACCACAAGTGCGACATGGAGGCAGGGAATGGGAAACCATATCTGAACGTCTCTTGCCTTGAAAACCCTAGGGGGTCACTGTTTCAGCTGCAACGTGATGTCATATACACACACACAAAATAAAAGGCCTATTTGCATCTTGGTTTGTTCACAACTTGTTTTCAGATTCTGTGCTACTGGAGGCCGGTTATTCAATGAGCCAGAGGACATTTTGACTCACTGAGATTGCACTCGTAAGAATTTAAAGTTCATGCCTATAATAAACAATGCCTACTTAAATCTTCCCTTCTGAGTCTGGCATAAAGTCAGGATCCCTTTACTCCCCATAAAACTGTTATGTTTTCTCATGACATCAGTTTCCTTTTTACTTTATTGGTCACCCCTCCCTCAGGGTTGTTCTCTAATAAGCGACGTTAGCTTTTAAAGTGATCTACACTGTCATCCTGAGCAGTTTCAGCTTTCTAAGGATGACACTGGTAAACTACATTAAGGCTGGAATCTTATGTACCCTTAAATCCCATGGAACTCAGTGGAACTAATTTCTAAATAAGCCTGTTTAGAGGGCATTTTTGTGTTTTCAGTATTATAAAGTTTAACTTAATAGGCTCGTTGTCCTACCTCTTATATCTGTGTGAGAACGTTTATAAAAGGAGGGTGAGCCTCTCCAGAAGTTGTATACCATGAGTGATGTTGCTGAAAGTTACCAAGTGGTCCCAAAGAATCAACGGAGACACACTCCCTTGTCACTATCCTGGCAAAGATCATCAGCGAGAGCAAGCAAGGTAATTTCTGTCCCAGGCCTAAAGCCTGATTGAAATATGTCTAGATAGTCTGCCCCTTCCAAGACTACCTGAAGCTGTGCAGGTGCCACCAATTTAGCACCTTTACTCAGAGAGTAAGACTGGCCACTGGCTGATAGTTATATAGGTCACTGGGATCCAGAGACATCTTCTTTAAGAAAGGTCTAACAACCACCTCTTTCAAAGCAGCTGGAATAACAACATTCCCCTTTGAGGTCCCTATAGTTGAGATGACACAGATTATAAGCATTTGTCCCTATTTACTAGCTATTTCATCTCTGAAGGAATTGCACAGGCTCTCCTGGAAGTAATATTATATATACACCAATTTTAAAAAAAATCAGTATAAGCATTCATATTAGAATAGTAAGCCTTTTGTTAATTTAAATGACTTGTCTCTTTTTATAACTAAGATGGCTTTAATTTTTATCTTTTCAAGAAAAATATCTCTGATTAATCTTTCAGTATGCAGTAAGAGATGTAATAATATATTAGTCCAAAATTCCAGGGGTGAACAAACTGCTGAGAAGCCAGATGACAAATAACTGACATGACTAGATTTCTTATTGTAATGTAATGCCTCCCTCTTGTGGTGATTTTGAGCACATGCTGGCTTTCAACATTAACATCTTGTGGCGCTATATTTCATCAACATAATATAAATTATTTCCATCTTGGAGGTAGCTAATGACTTTTCTTCATACTTTCTTTCAAGAGAAGTCAGAGAATTTCAGGTATGAGCTTATACTCACAGATTTGGACATTCCGGTCTTTGTGCATAAAATTATGTTCTTTCTGTTTGTACACGGCAAATGTTCTATTTAGGATTATTAGTTGTTATTTATTTGTTTATTATTTTCTTAGTGATCCCACTTTTTCTTGATTAATCTTTTCCAAGGTGTTTTTCTATTTAGACTATAGACTTTGTGAAAGTGTATAGTGCTGTATAATTCTGTAAGGATGGATTAATGTATAGAAGCAATAAAACAGATTTTAACTAGTTCTAAATTCTTTTTTTTAAGATGTCCAAGACTGAAGATGATCAAGAGTTTACTATTGATATTGCAATTAAAAATATAGAAAAAATGACTTCTGAACTGAAGAATATCATTGGTAATGTCACTGTTGTCACAATGAACAGGAAATATAGATTTGTTCTGTCCTGTAGAACCTAGGAAGGATTTTTGCATGACTATATATTAGTGTTAGCATAGCTGCAATTAGTTCCTCTTTTGCAGCACATATTCATCACAATGGGAGATGGATATGTTTCATTATTCCAAAAAATGGTGAGGTGTTCTTCAGCCATGTGGCACCTTTGCTTGAGGGGAACCACAGCGTTTTATTCTTGTGCAAAAGCACAAAATGGTTTCAAGGGGTCATCAGGAATTATAAGCCATTCTAACCTAGAATTGTCTGAGTGGTGGAATGTTGCAACAACCAGCCCTCCACCAATTGGCGAGCAGGACTCATGATGGTGGGTGACATTCCATCCACTCCCCCACCCGCTTTCCCCTGACCCAGGAGCAAACCTGACTCTGCCGGGCACCCAATACTCTCCTGGTTCCCCTCACCCTCTCAAAAAAACCCACGGCTGATGGGGCAGTAACACCTATGCACCTGCTGCTCTATCTGCCCTGTCAACAGCCTCCCTGTTCCCCCCGACTCCCAACAGCTAACCCGGCCAGTGCAACAGTGGTGCCTTGGTGCCTGCTGCTCTGTCGGCCTACCAACAGTCTCCTAGTTCCCCCCACCCCACCCCAAAAGCCCAGTCTGCCTAGCGGAGCAGTGGCACCTTGGCACCTGCTGCTCCACCAACCTGCCAACACCCTTCCAGTTCCCTCCACCCCCAACAGCCCAGCCTGCCGGCGGAGCGGCAGAACCTTGGCACCCACAGCTCTGCTGGCCCACCAGCACCCTCCTGGTTTCCCCCATCCCAAGCTTCTCCATTCCACCCTCCCCTATCCAAGCTTCACCTTTCAACCCTCCCACCTCAAGCCACACCTTCCCACCCTCCGCCACCCAAGCCTCACCTTTCAACCCCACCACCCCAAGCCTCACCTTTCCACCTTTTTCACCCCAAGCCTTACCTTTCCACCCTACCCCTACCCCAAGCTTTACCTTTCAACCTTCCCCACATCAAGCCACATCTTCCAACCCTCCCCCACCTCAAGCCACAGATTTAGGGCCAGGTTGTTGGGAATCATGATGCTTGGAGGAGGGATGGTTCTATGGTCCCGGTAAAGCCCATTGTGCATGGAAATGCTTGTTCACCCCCCATTTGCTAGGATCCATTGCATCTCCCTCTGCCAAGGGCTTTGCTGCTAGTTTATATATATATGGCATGTTTCACTGGAATCAAGTCAGGTAGTGGACATTTTGACTAGATACATGAAGGCAGTTATGGACTGGATGAGACCTGGTAAAATGAAGGTCACTGCAGATAAAATGGAGGTGTCATTTGTCAGTGGTAACATCACTCAAGGAACTGGGATTTAGTTTTTTCTGGATTCAGGATTATACTCATTCTTAAGAAAACCAGTTCACTGTTTACCAGAGTGGCTTAATCTTGGATGTACAAGTTTCATCATAATGTAGAGCTTTGGCAGGTGTGTCAGCTGAGGCCTTTCCTTGAAACTGATCAGTTATTCATGTTCTGATCACTTCTAGGTTAGATTACTATGGTACACTCTCAGTGGGATTATTTTTGAAAACAGTTCAGAAAGTACAGTTCAAAATGCATCAGCAAGACAACAAGTTGGTTATGACTTATGGCCAATTCATTTTGCTGGCCCTCAAAGAATTTAATGAGATGCCTGTGTGTAACTAGGATTGATTCAAAACCCTGGTACTCAATTTTTAAATCCTAAGTGTTCTGGGAGTAGTTTACTAAAAGGATTGCTTTTCGGACATAGAGCACAATCCTAGGCAGCTACTCAGAAGTAAATTCTGTGCTATTTAGTGGAATTTAGGAAAGTGTCTTTAGGACAGTAGCCATATTTGCCTAATTTGTACAATTGTAAAACTACTAATGTGAAGTATTATACCATGAAGTAGTATATAAATGCTAAATATTATTTTACAGTAAAAAGTCAACTGCTGCTGTGTGATCTTACTCTGAACTTCAGTCATCCAGTGCTGGCAGATGTTTCAAGGGAAGCTGAGGAAGAAAAACAGAACTCTGAAGAATTAACTTTAATCAAACCTGCACATTTTATCCATGATCATTCTTTGTCGCCATCAAATCAATAGAAAATGATTTCTTCTGCTCTGTTGGCAATTTTGTGCTTTCTGATCTACATTTAAAATGATAAAAGCAAAAGAGACCTTATCTTGACTAACTTTTTGGTGTATTCTTCTGAATTCATTTTAAAATAAATATTTAAATTAATTTTATAAAGTATGTCTACAGGTATGCTTCTGAGTAACACACTGTAACTGTGGTCAGATTATCTAATATTGAGTATAATGTAATAGGCATTTCTTAGGCTAAATAGGCTTGTTTTATTTTCATGTTTTGTTCCAGAGACTCATGTGCAAGTAGCAGGAATATAGTTTGGTCAATGATGTAACAAAGGCTAAAGAGCTCCCTATCACATCGCTTAAATCCTAATTTTCCTGTAGAAGAATGAAATTTACACTGAGGAAAGCAGCAGCACACACCCTTAAAAGTCCCTTTCCATCTCTGGTTTCTGCTGCCCTGCAAAAAAATCCTTAATTATAGAATTCAGATTATTTATAGACAAAAAATGTGTCTCACTTTAATAACTCTATTTTACTACAAGTGGTATTACAGAAATAGTTTAGGTAATTTATCCAAATTTATCCTTGAAGTTATTGTAGCAAGGAATACAAAATGGCGTGATTTGACCATTTGTTACTGTTTAAATGTTTAATTCTAGAAAGCATTAGGAACATAAAACCTGCTTGTATAAGTACTTGTTTTCAGAAATGGAGTTTTTTAAAAAATGATTTTAGATCTATCAAATGTACACTACATTTTCTTGGTACCTAGAGATCTTTACATATGAATATAGTAAAAAAAATCCTTTTTGACTTACACATAAAAAACAAAGAAAAATGCTCTGTGATTGGAACCAAGATTTTAAACATTGTGCTCCTGCATAAGAACTCAGTGAATGAGATTTCTTAGTAATTAATTGGATTTCAAGTGTCATGTTATTATTCTCTTGGTACGCAATATAAAAAGAAAACACTTTAGATTAATTTGGCCAGTAGAGTGCAAACACATCCTAACAACAAAAGACACAATCCAGTTAAAGTTAATTTTCACCACTATTATATACAAACTACTTGACTTCAAGTTCCAGTCTAGGCTGAATCCTGACCACTAAGGGAATTTAACTGGAAAAAAAACCCCTTGCTGATTAATTCGGTAAACTGCTTAAAGATAGTGGTAAAACTTTGGATACCTGTAAAATCCAGATGTTACGCTAAGTAGGCTGTTTCCATTTTTAGTTGGGATGAATTAGCCATGGAAACAGCTTAGCAAGAAGGGGTAACTGAGATCAATAGCCTATGTTTATGGTAATAGGTCAGGTGGGAAAACTCTTAAATGAAAATAAACAAGAGTTTTATTAATAAAATAACAAAAACTAACAGCTGCAATCCAAGGAGGAGGGCAAAAGGATTCTAGAAAGCGCCATGGCTTTAGGCCAGCACATTTGCCCTCCTCAGGCATTTATCTGGGGGGCAGATGCACTGGCAGCTGCACATCCTTCAGCCCCCCCCCCCCACAAAACCCTGAAGTCTGGGCTATGGTGGGGCTGTGCTGGTATCCCAATCATATGCCAACATGGTGTGGCAGGGCCTGGCATTCCAGGGAGCAAAGCCGACATTAATTTGCCCCCTCCCAGACTTTAGGGTTGGTAGTGCTGCACCCCATCCTTTTGGTGGCATAAGTCCTGTCAGCCTTATGGGGCTTTTTGGCAATGGGAGGGGGGCTTTTCCAAGCTCTCCCCAACACTGGAAAGTTCTCTTGGAGGCAGCAGGGCAGTGCTGTACTGGTGCTGCATCTCGCCACCTTTGGGTTTGAATGGGGCTGTAAGAAATATATATATATTTAAGCTATGAACATATATATTTTAAAGCTAAGAACATATGAACACAAGGCATATAAGAGCTAATAGAAAAGGGTGAAAGTTGGGTAAGGTTTCAGGGAAGGGTGATAGTTACCAGTCTTGAAAAGAGGTCCAAGAAAAACAGTTCTGAAGATGAAAATTATTAACATTTCCAGGAGCAAAAGGAAGGACCCACACACTAATGTGCGCACGCACGCACGCACGCACACACACACACATATCCAAAACAAACACGCTCCTTAGTCAAAGGACTAATATTTATACTCAAAAATGGGTCCTGGGGAAGTATGAGGTAAGTCAGCAGGAAAGCCAGAGACAAACAGTTGATTGCCTTTCTGCCATTCAAACAAAAATAGAGGTGATGCTTGATAAGCCATCAGGATGTAGGAGACTTATTGGGCTATTCTGAATAAAGCTGCCAACCACCTTGCACCCAGGCTCTGACACACAAGAGGGAGCCCCAAAATTCTCTGACAGGTATCCATTTTGTGGGGTAGAAAATGCCTTGCTCTCATGCCAGTTTTTATCTTCCATGCCAATTGTGACACCCTCTAGCAGGGCAGGGTTGCTTGCACAGGCAGGCAACTGAAATTATTTGAATTATTGGAGTAAGATATAACCAATAACTTATGCTGTAATCACAGTAAGAATATTCATTTGAAATGTATTTTTGGGTCCTAGGTCTAGCTGGTAACATTATCTGAAAATGGTCATACAGTTAAAGAAAAACAGAAGAAAAGCCAGTTGTGAAAAAGGCCGGCATCGAAAAAGGGCCATAAAACAGGAGCCTTTATTGTTTCTTGTTGCATTTGCTAAATACAAGATCTGCTAATGACACTTAGCATCATACCTGAAAGCAGATGTTTTCACAAAGATTAAACATTAGCGTGTGTACTTTGACGTCTAAAGTTTGAAACATTGACCCATAGTCTGCTGAATGTATTAATTGCTATAAACATGAATTAGACAATTTTACAGTCCTATTTTCTCACACTTGAAGAAAGCAATATGAAGTTCACAGACCTAAAAATACTTAATATGGATTTAAGACAGTGGACATTATACTCAGGAACCGTTCCAAAATGTGTATGGTATATGAAAAATAATATCTGATAATAAGAAAAGTCAACTGAGGTAATTGATTCTATTACATAAAAATTAGAGATAATTAATTTTTATTTAAGTTCTTGTAATATAAATCAATCACATTGCTAACTTCTTTGTGAGACAAGAAAGGTGGATTCTGAACTGGTCCTCCATAAAAAATTTCTTCTAAAGAGCTCCAGCGGCATATGTTAATGTACACTGCTGTCTTGAACCTCGGTCCTTTCCATCTATTAGTCGAAGCGGTGCTTTTGTGAAGTAATCAATTATATCACCCACTGAAGTAAAATCCTATGTAATGTAAAGAACATCCTTCAGTTAGTGATTCTCATAATACAGCAATCTAAGAATTTTTTTGCTCTCTTGTAACTGTTTAGTTCTATTCAATTGCTTTTTTGGAACTAGTGGTGAATAAACTACTTTTATACTAGCCTTTTTGTTCTGGCTTTTGCTATTTTATATTACCAATACTAATGAGACCTTTATTAGGCATGTCATATGAAGAGACATTACATTTCAACCATTAGGTTCAAATACTGGAATATTAGAAAAACCAATAAAACTAAATAGAATTATAAAAATACAATGCTTATATAATATACTACTATATTCTTCAAATAATTAAATCAGACTGCTTAAAATCAGATCAATTAGAAAACTGTCTTCTTTCATATCACTTCAGCTAAAAAAGTGGCAACTTTGTTAGTTATCTCAGGAGGATGATCATTCAGTAGATTGGACACCACATGGACCATAGACCATAGACCATTTTTTGCTTTGAGAAGTGGAAATAAATGGATGTTACGTGGAATAGAATGAAGTTGACAATCCAGGAGAATGTGCTGGATTGAGTCAACTGAATTTATAGAGCATGAACAGCACTTCTCTAAAGCTGGAGTGCCTTGAAATCTTCCTGCCATGACTTTAGAGGGAAAGGCATTAACCCTGGCAAGCATGAAAGTTCCACGATGTGAAGGGTTATTGAGATTGTAAAAATATTGTGCCATTTTACCATGATGGGTAACTAATTTCAGTGACCCAGGAGAGCATATGGGTGGCTGTAAGGGAACAATTTTTTGAAATTCTAAATAAAAAATCCTTTGTTTTAGCTGTCTGAATATATAATTCTCATTTGAGGATTCAAAGAATTCAATAGAAAAGCCTAGGGATTTAATTTTGGTTTCCAAATTATTGAAAGAATTTTTTGAGACAACATTTCATGTATTGTAAGAATAATATTTACAAATGATTTTGGTTCACTCATCTGTTTTGGTTTTCTTACAAGGTATGTTGACTGAGTACAGTAAGTTAAGTTAAGTTAAAAATTGTATGAGTTGAGAAGCTAGCAATTGATATTATAGTTAAAACTGAAGAATAATAGTGACGATTGGTTGAATTTTAAGCAACATGTCATTACCTCATTTCCTCTCAGTCCAGTTCCTAAGAAGTATGTCTGATCTTCCAAGTGATATCGTATCTGAAGATTGTATACTTTGTCATTGAACAGCACCATCAAGACATACGGTTGTTCAACCGTTTTTCTTGAGCTATTTCTTACTAAGAAAGTGCCATCCTAGAAAAACAACAGATTAAAATATTTTAAGATACATATAATCATAGCTATTAATTGGCATGATAGCATGTCTAAACAAGTCTATTGAGGATTAGCTGCAGTGTCTGTTGAAATATTTGATAGGTTTTTTTTACTAAAAGCTTAGATGTATAATATTACTGTTTACCTGGTTTATGGTTCTAAGGGCACCTTCTGCCTCTACACGGGTGATATCAGCAGCATACCATTCATAATTTAGAGAGGCCTGATAGAATTAAATGAAAATAAATAGGTTTGTTAGCAAGTAAAATATGTGATATCACAAAGAGAGATAAAGAATGCAGTGATGAAAATAAAATATATTGTTCTTTAACTAGGGGGTAGATTTGAGTGGTTTTTTTGCTGATATATACTGTTTTCTGCATCATTTCCTTTTGAAAAGAAAAGTACACATTTTGGGTGATAATCAAAGTGATGTATCCTTTCTGAGAAAAAGAAACTTCCAGGGTCAAAATTTGCAATTTACGCAACAAGAGAATATTAATAGCAGAGGTGGGATTCAGGGGCTTCCAAAAGTTCTGTAGAACCTGTTGTTAAAATTTTAAATATCACTTTTTAATACTTAAAATATTTTTAAGTATTAATATTTTTAATACTTAAAATAAAAAAGTGATATTAAAAATATTTTAAATACTTTTTAACAGTCATTATTTGAATCCCACCACCATCGGAAACTGTTGTTAAAATGTTTGAATCCCACCACTGATTAATAGGCTAGATTAGATGACATGACAGGACCTGATTTCTATAAAACGTCTGCTGATAGCACTCCTCTATGGTCTGAGAGAGAAAAAAAGACTGCCTTCAGCTTCTTGGCTTTGGATTCTTTCATCATATCTATTCACCAGTGCTCCATAAGTTGGTCTCCAGATCACATATGCACTGATTTGGGAGGATTTGGGGTTATATCTGTCAAAATATGCAATATATTCAAGCATTTCTTTATGGCATTCTTGTACCTTGGAGAATTCTTGCTCTTTTTCATATTCAGTGTTAGGTGTTCGTGTACTTTGTCTGTTCAGGACTGGCAGTGGGGGTCTGCTGTCTGCTTGGCCTTTGGAAAAGGTTCTGCAGATGTTGCCTTCAGAAATGTTGAACACAATTTAAAAGCTTTATCCATTTTAATTCACTGATACAGACATAGTTGAGAGACTGACTTGACGTTTGAGAATCATGAGCATGATAGAGCAGTGCATTAGAGATCTACCAAAATAAGCATGGATAAGCATCAGGTTTTGCAGAAATTTAGAATATTAATGAAAATCTGATAAAAAATGGGAGCTTACAAAATTCCACAGAAATAGGAGGCTCTCCTGAACTCTGGAAGATCCAATTGATTTATTTATGTAAACATGTAAAGGTAGGTAACACAGTGGAAGGGAGCTGCTTTAAAAGTGATGCATTCAATCACCTATTGTGTGACTCAGTCTGCCTGCCCTAGCAAGAACTAACTTCCCGGCTGTTTCCCTTCAGAAGGCTAACTAAAATAACCCAAATACTGTAATTTGACGTAGGTAGATTCTGCACAGGGCAAATATAACGGGTATAGCGGACACAATACAAGCCACTTGTGGGGAGGGGTGTTTGCAGAGGTCCCATACCTAAAATAAGTCTGCCCTGTTTTATTTCCTTCAACCTGGGATTTTCAAAAATCGCTAAACAAGAGTTTGTTTTGCAGAATCCTGGGCTGGAGCAGCTCCCACGCCACCAGCCAGGCAGAAAGGCTCTTTATTTCCCTCCCTTGCACTGCACTGTCAGGGAGAATCTGATTGCCATTGCCCTGCTGTTGCAGGGAGCCTTTTTTCCCTTTTTGAAAAATTGCAAGTTGCACCTGTGCAGCTACACAGATGCAGCCAATCATATTGTAAGATGAGTGACAAGACTGTGGCGATTCATTTCTGTATGCCTGCACAGCTAGGCATATGTTGCAGGAAATTTAAAAAAGAGACCTCCATGTGAAAGCACAAAAGCAACCAAGATTGTTTCCATAAGCTCCAATCGCTGCCTGCACGGCATGCATGTGAATGGGAAAAAGGAAAATGGGTTCCTTTATTGATTTGATTTGATTTATTTGATTTCTAAACCGCCCTCCCCCTAGGGCCTCAGGGCGGTGAACAACAATGATGAAAACAGCTTAAAACGTAACATAAAACTGATTAGCAGCAATGAAACTCGGAATTGTACAATGTCAGAGGGTGTTCCACCCTCTGCCCCCCCCACACACTATTATGCCTACGGGAGGCCAGATGAAATGGCAGCGATGTATTTAACCAGGCTGGCCAAATGCCTGCCTGCATTTGTCTGCATTATAATGTCTGCAGCCTGTTACATATTTGCTGTGTGGAATCAACCACAGTGAACAGTCTGGAGGAATAACTATTTGGTAGTCTTTGGGAGGCAAGCATGTGAAACAAATTAGGATTGGAATTAAAAGTACTATAATAAGATATATTGTGATGGAAGACGATGCGGACAAAGCAAAAAAGGAATATAGCAGGGAAAATGTATAACATAGGAAATGATACAATAAGGCCCAAATAGTGGGAAAGTTGGGGTAAGACTAGGTATAAGGACTTCGAAAAAGAAAAGAAAGTTGAAACTGAAACATCCTAAGAGCCAAGCAGTGTAAAGAACAGGGCTAAGAGGCAGAACGGTACGGAAAATCTGTTTGGTAATGGAGGAAAGAATTTAATTTCATCTTTATGGTCATAAGACCACATTAATTTAATATATTCAAAATTATATCAGTGGCCTCTGAAGTAGCTGATATAACTGATTTTTCAAACCTTATTTTAGTCCTGGGGTTCTAATTGGCATATCAGAAATAACTGATTTACATAGTTTATTGCACTTGTATGTTACCATTCACTGAACTAAAGAGACCTTACATGGGATTCTTGGGGGCCGGGGGCTGTCTCCCATCTAGATACTGAACAGATTCAAACCTACTTACCATATATACTCGCGTATAAGTCGAGTTTTTCAGCCTTTTTTTAGGCTGAAAAAGCCTCCCTCGACTTATATGCAGGTCATACTCTGGGAAATACGGTAATTCTATTCTATTGTTCTCTATGGCTTAAGCTCTGTTTGTGTAACCCAGGGTCCATTAGGGGGAGCTAAAGAGCTCAGATTTTCCATATAAGGAAGAAGGCTCCATTTCCTCTAAGGAAGAATAGGCTTCATAACTGCTAACAGACCTCAACTTCACAGAGTTCAGTTGTCATGAACTGTATTTACATATTTCAGGTATGAGAATGTTTGTATTAATTGTTGAGAAGGGGATATTGTGTTTATATTGATTGACTATTAGTTTGTATTTTGGTTTTGGACACAGCTATTATTTATTTATTTATTTATTTTATTTGTTTCACTTTTATACCGCCCTCCCCCAGGGGGCTCAGCTAGAGAGAACCACAGGACTGAGACCCTGCTGGTCTGTTTTGCATAGCAGGCCAGAACTATTATTGTTTCTGTATTGGTTTGCCATATTTCATTGTTTCACTGCACACTACTGTTTATGAAACAGAAAACAGATTTATAGTTTCTTTTGTTGTAAGTCTGGTGAATGTTAAGGGTCACAAGGTGGGATCACACTGTCAAAGACTTGAACTCCTTTAACATGTTTGATAATATCGCTCTTAAAATTTGAGTTGGGTTACATTTGGACATACAGATGATGATGAGGAATCCAGTTTTGAAGGATTTTAACTCTTGAGTTTTAGCTTGGTTGCTGATTGAGCTAAGGTTTTTGTACTTTTAAAGTTACTGTTGATACCTCTTTTCCACTTACAGAGCTAGTTTACTGTTTTTCTTTGAAATAAATATTCAAAACCATTTAACCTACTGATGCCTCAATTAATGTAATTGTATTGGTATTTATTTTTGAAACCAGAAGCTGCTGCATTTCCCACCCTCGACTTATACACAAGTCAATAAGTTTTCCCAATTTTTTGTGGTAGAATTAGGTGCCTCAACTTATACGCGGGTCGACATATATGCGAGTATATACAGTAGCTTTTAACAAAATTGCTGTTATCATTGACTCTCTTAAGAAAGATGTGATGGATGTGATGTTTGCTCTGAACCCCTGCAATTCATGTTTGAACTTCCAAAGCTTTTTATAATCATATAGTTACAAAACATTATCTGCATAATGAAAAGAGTATAGTGTCTGCAATCAGATGGTTTCCAAATGTAAGCTGAGCATTCATGAGATACATACTTGGCTGAAGGCGTGGTGGTAGTGATCCACTTGACGAAACAGTGCTGTAAAAATAATTAATGCTTAGCATATACAAATGAGACCCAATGCATTTTTGATAAACTGTATATCTAACAGTGTTCTGAAATACTTATTAGACTTGAAGTCGAAACCTGGTTAGTGCTGTACAGATTTAGCAGACACAATAAATCCAATGCAGGTTGCAGTACAATTTGCCATTTTGAATGTTTTATAGGACTCATGTGATGACTCAAATTAATATCAAAAGATTATAATTGAAGGACAATTGTATTAGTCAAGGAACATAGTAATTTCACCTCTGTGACCACAGATGTCTGATATAGCTAGAGGCAGTGAAAAGCATTGCCTGGATTCAGTGTCATACATGTAAGATGGAGAATCATAAAATATGACTGGTACGTGGATTGCCCTTGTATCAGAGCATTAGAGCATCTTCTTATAACTGAACTAAAATAAAAATAGTACTGAATTCCACAAAAATCTTGCAGGGATGGGTGGGGAGAAGCTTTTGCAGATATGCAAAATAAAAACCCCTGTGGTAGAGGAAACAAACAAACAAACAAAATCACAGGGGAAAATGATGGTGCAAGCAGAAAATCCCCATTGTGAAGCAAAGATTGTGAACTTGACTGCTTCTCAACTAGTCAGTAAATAGTACATGCATAAATAGTATATGCATCTCTCTCTCTCTCTCTCCCCTCCCTCTCTCAAAACAGTGTGAATGCTTCCCCCTCTCTCAAAACATGTGCCTCTCTTTCCCCTGCAACTCTATTTCCCTTGTCTCTTTCAAAATGCATCAATGCTTCCCCTCACTCACTCTCTCAAAATGCATGCCGATGCTTTCCCCACACTCTTTCTTTCCCTCCAAACACATGCCAACACTTGACACCCCCCTCTACCCCAAAACGGTGTAGACTGGGCTCCTGGGTTGCACTGCTACTGCCAACAGCCTGAGGTAATGAGGCAGGATTTAACATTCCCTCCAATTTTTTTTAAAATGTCAGGTTTTTCTGAAGACTAGGGAGTCCTCCAGGTCTGCAGAAGATCTGTTTGGGGTGAGTGTATCCCCTATTTGTGAATTTAGCTATCCTCAGGCAGAAGGCACACTTTGAATTAGATATACAATTATGTTGCATCATAAATAAATGTAATAGTTAATATTGTGTAAATTACTTCACAAACCTTTCTGCATGTGCATCAACTATATTCATGGGTGGCAAGGGACTCTGTTTAGATACTGGTTTAGTGCTTCTAGAAGGGAAAGTGTTAAAGAATTGCAAAGGAGGCTGAGGAACAGGTCTTTGGAAAATATCTACAAAGAGAACAATAAAAACACCATTAGACAGTTTCTAAATAGCTGTACATGAGAAATAATTGATATCACTTAGCTGTGCTTGGGATAGGGTTAGGGTGATTTATGGTTTTTACTTAGATTGTCCATTTAATTTCTGCCCCCTCCTGTGGGATTAATTTTGAATTCAAAAGGCATCAGATCTTCTGTATGTATGACCAGGAATACAGGGGGAAAATTGCTGGACTTGACCAAAAAGATCATGGAGGACATTTCTACACACCCAAAACAAAGATGGTCAGCTAAACATGCCAAAATGGAGTTTAGAAATGCAGAATAGAATAGCTTTGGAGAGGGGTAAGATACAAAGAAGTAACACAGAATCAGAACAGTGTTCTATCAGTTGTTACTCAGATTCCCTTGATAACTTTGGCTTTTCTGAACAAGATGTTTTTCACTTACATGTATTTATTAACCAACAGGATCACCAAGGGAGCTACCCATTAAAACAAATTATTGTAAAATATATTATAGATCCAACTAAAACCAAAACTAAAATACATATATAAAAAACAAAAATAGCAATTAAAACATAAAACAGGAAGAAGGGGTCACTGGCAGAATGCAAGATGGAACAAAAAAGTTTTCAGTCATAGGCGGAAGCTAGTAACAACACAGATGTAGTTAAATGACTGCAGCACAAGGTTAATGTAAGAGGTATCTGTGTGTGTAAAATGTGATGATATGTGTGTGTGTGTGTGTGTGTGTGTGTGTGTGTGACATAGATACTGGCACATGAGGAGGCTTCTAGACACACACAGGAAAAACTATATTACTGGAAAAGAGTTCTAAATCCACCACAAAAATCTAGCAGAATTTAGGAGAAGAGCGGGGTTTTCTACTCTGCCTTTCTCTATCTTAAGGAGTCTCAAAGCAGCTTATAATCACCTTCCCTTTCTCTCCCTGCAACAGACACCTCTTGAGGTGGATGAGCAACTGAGAGAGTTCTGAGAGAACTGTGCTAGCCCAAGGTCATGAGGAGGGCGGGGGGGAATCAAACCTGATTATCCAAACCACAGCCTACTGCTCATGTGAAGCAGTGGAGAATCAAACCCAGTTCTAAAGATTAGAATCTGCTGCTCTTAACCACTTCACCATCCTTGTTCTTTTACTGGTTCATTCTAGAACATTACTACCACTGGTTGAATTGTGTATTTTCTACTCCACTCCATAGGGAGCAGAATTTGACAACATATTTCAAACATGAAATGCTAATGGATAGCCATCCAAATGAAGAACGAATGGCCTTCATTTCTATGAGATGTCCAGTCTTGTTGGTTTCATCTGCTGGAGATTGTAAACATATGCCAAAGATTAAAGAAGCAGAAAGGAAGTTGATCCCTTAACATTTGAGCAACATTGTTGCTCTCTTATCACCTGCCTCGGTGCAGAGATATAGGACATCGTCACACGGGAGCTTCCCAAGATTCTGAAAATTTTTTTTACTTGACTAGAGAAGACATTGTGTTCAAAACTAGGAGCAAGACTATAAAAATAGGCAAGAAAAGCACTTAGGCCTTTGTAAAAAAAAAGAAAAACTTTATGGAAGGAAAAAGTCTTTGTAGACACCTGAGCACTAATATATTCCCTCCCCCAAATGCATTTAGTTACAAAAATATAAGAATAATAATGAAACATTACATACTGACATCTTCCACCTGAAAGAACATAAAATAAGTTAAAATTAGGGCTGCTACTAGTTTTAAAAATCCAACTGATCAATTGTATGTGCTTTGACTAACAAAATCTCCACAATAACAAAAGCAATAGATCCAAAGACCAAAAAATTCCTTTATTTTTATACAGTATCTTCTTTCTGTTTCACAAAAGATTAGGCCACACAAATATTTGCTACTTGGTCCATTTAGCTGCCATGTCCACCCACAGCAGGCTAATGGGTGGACATTAGTGGACCTCATAGAGAGATACTAGAACAGCAATTACTTTAATAAGAAAGGACCCAATATTTCATAGGTATTTAGTCCTATGAACTTTTTGGGAATACGGAAGTGCTGCCCTTTTGCCACCATTAGAACTGAATTCCTTGCTTCCCTCCTCAGCATCTTTCCTTGGCTGCTAAATGAGTGGTTTAGGGATGCAAATTTACAAATGGGATGACCCAGCATCATCCCACCTGGAAGCTTTTTGTTGCTGAGAGATAAATGAGCAGTGCTAAACTAGCCAATTTAGTCCTCTTCTGCACTTGCAGAATAATACACTTTCAATCCACTTTCAATGCATTTTGCAGCTGGATTTTACTGTGTGAAATAGCAAAATCCACTTGCAAACAATTGTGAAAGTGGATTGAAAATGCATTATTCTGCATGTGCGGAAGGGGTCATATACCCTCATCCTCAGAGGGTGAAACTAAATGCTACTGTTTTAAAAAAATTGGGTCTGGGTTCCCTGGACCCAGCCTATCACAAATTAAAAATCATTGTTTTAAGGAGCTGGGTTTCTAAAAGCAATTGCTCAGCAGGAGGGCACATAGAATATAAACATGCCCCTGAAGCAACTGCCATTACTAAATTGTGACCCTCATCTTCACAAACCTCTGTTGGTGTTAAACTAGTAACTGCATTCACTAAAAAAGGAACTAAATTATCCCCTTAGAAATTATCTCCCATCCTGTGGAAGATAAACAAGATTTAGCCTGGTTAGTTCTTGCAGTCAGGACTGCTTGGAAACCTTGTACTGACTGCAGGACACCTGGAATTCAAGCATGTTTCTTTTAAAAATAGGGTATCATTAAGGTGACCAGATGGTCACCTTTGCTATTCGGGACGGGGAGGTGGCTGTGCGTGCGCACGCAGCCGCATCAGCGCACGGGCTTCTGGGGCTCGCAGTTTGCCGCCCTGTCACAGGGCGGCATGGCAAGGCTTCCTTGGCGCTACTCTTGGTTTCTGTGCCACCGGCTTCTGGGAATTTCAGCGGTTTGCGCCCTGTGACAGGGCTGACGAGCGCTGCTTAAGCAGAATACGCAGCGACGCAGGAGCGCACAGGCTTCTGGGGCTTGCCGTTTGCCGCCCTGTGACAGAGTGGCAAACCGCGAGCCCCAGAACCCTGTGCGCTCCTGCCGCCGGGCGCACGGGAGGCTGCCGCACTGCCTTGCGCCCCCAAGGCAGTGCAGCAGCCTCCCCAGTCGGGACAATTTGTTGAACCCGCGGGACGCGGGACAAATTGTCCAAAGGCGGGCCGGACGGATGGTCAGCCTAGGTATCATATGTAACAAATGTACCACTCATTTTTGGGACCAGCATACTTACTTCCTTTCTTTCAGAAGTCTGGCTGTTCCTGAAAGGGGAAAGAATTTTTAAAAATTGTGCATATAGTGGGAACCTGTGACTGGCCCGTACTATACATGGCCATTAAGTCATTGTTACTTATCTTGGGAGTTGGATGTAACATTTAAATTTGTTCAGGCTGACAAATCCATAATGCAAAAGATTCCGATAAAATGGGAGAAGCACAGCTGACAAGGGACAGCCTTGTCTAACTCCATTTTCAATTTCAAATGAAGCATATATATTGACACTTTCGACACAGATTTAGAATACATTAACTGAATCCTCAGAATGACATATTTTCCAAAATGAAAAACCTTTAGAGAGTTTTTCAAGAAACAGCTTTCCAAACTTTCAAAAGCCTTTTTTGCACCTAGCAAAATAAAAGTTGCAGCTATTGTAATTTTCATTATCTCCAGACATTTAAACATATTTGAAGTAATATGCCAATTAGAAATAAGTCCAGACTGATCTATAATTACATATACTTTGATATGATGTTCTTTAGTCCAAATACTAGGATGGTTGCTAATGATTTCCTCCTTTCCCCACCCCATTCCATTTCCTGGATAGAGATTGCTCTCCAACAGCCCCACTGTGAAGCAAGACAGGGGAAAAGAATATAATGCAAAACTGAAATTATGGATGACATTCAACCCACATTGGGAAGGTTTGATAACAAATTTTCTAAAAGAAAATACATGGCCGTAAATAATCACAGAGTGGCTACTTTGGCCACAGAAATTGAGTAATCCTATCTACTTCCTCTCAGATTATCATACGTAGTATGGCTGAATGTACTATTCAATGCCTCCTCATCATTTTGTAAGATATGAATAAATGCACACCCCAGGTCCTGTTAGAATACTGAAGGAACTATAAGCTGTAGGGAGGAAGTGCTCTTTATGGGGCAAATCCACCTGCACATGGGTTGCATAGAATTCCTAAAAAGCAGGGGGAAATTTGCAAAATGTTGTATTGACAAGCATGTGCTGAACCTTAACCATGTGGTTAACCTTCCTGGTGTCTCAGACAGAGAATTACCTCTAGTCTCAGAGCCCTACTGCTTGTGGAGTAATGGGAATGGCCAGAAATGCAGTCAAGAGAGACCCTCCTGCCTAAATTTCTCTCACATGCTGTAAGTTTGTATTACTATAATATCCAGGTTGCCCACATTCTTAATACTGAATCTTTACCATGGTCATGCTAAGCTATTTAAATAAATATAAATCTATGCTTACCATGGCAGGAGCAAGGGGGAACTGCGCCCAGGGCATGCATGTGTCCTGCGCCCCTGCCATGCCCCCACCCCTCTGAACACCCACCCCCAACCTGGAATGCTCTAGCCATGCCCCCGCCCCAGCATACGCCCAGTGTGTTGTGCACCCCCCGTCCCCTTGGCGCTTCACCACTGATGCTTACTGTATGGGTGGTGGCATCCTTCTAGAGGCAGGATTATGTTTTTCATGCTTTTCATTTGATGGTACAGGAGGCTTTTGTATCTTTGCCAGCTCCTCTCCTAGAAATCTTAAACAAAAGGAGAAAAAAGATGTAAGAGGGTATATGGCATGTTGAATGGGTAATGTTGACCATGTGTGCCAGAGAAAATTAAAGTTTTACCTAAGCTGTGGTGTCAAAGTCTGCAAGAAAGTTTAAACAAAGTTAAAAGAAGTGGTAAAGATGTCTTTTAAAATGGGGTAGAATAATATGAAAATTATGTCTTACCATTTCAGAACGCATTCCCCTTTGGACTGAAATGATTTTCAAACAAAATCAAAAGAAAAAAGAAAGTTAAAGTTGTTGATTGTGATTATTTCCCTGATTAGGTTTTACGTGGCTATGGTGTGATGTCCTGCTCTGGGACTGGGGATATAAGGGTTCAGATTGAAAGTGCAGTGAAAGTGCAGTGAAAGTACATTATTCTGCATGTGCGGAAGGGAGCGGAAGGGGGCTCAGATGTGAAGTCTGTTGGGTGACCGTTGGGCTCTCACTCTCTTTCAGGCTATCCTACCTCACAGGGCTACAGTGGGACTACAGTGGAGGAGAGTAGAGTCATATACTTTGAGATAAAAATGTACTGGATAGATATAGGTATGACTTTGAAGGAAAAGGTGCAGGTATTGTAAAACACCCTCTGTAGCTTCAGTTTAGAAGTGGAGAGGGTGCATTTGTGATATTATTTTAAAGACTACAAAATATGGCTATTATCTCTGAACACATAGGTGGATTACATAGCTAAATTACTCTTCAGAAAATAACCATACAATTGACTGTTCAACTCATTAGTAAACATCTCTTTAACTTGGTAGAGCTAAGCATATGAATATACCCTTTTTTAGTCTGAAAACATTTGTGAACAGTGAAATTTATGAACTGTAAAATGCTGTTATATACTCCAGAGAGGCAGTGGCTTACTCAAGGTTATACTATTGTATATAGATGTGCAAGATAGAGTTTTAAATGCAATTTCTGTTTTCATATTTTTAATTGATCATTGTTCCTTTAGGAAATATATGAAGTTTTGATTTATTTACTTCTCTTCCCAATGGTGGTATATCATGATGAAGAGTCTTTCAAAAAGTTACTATGATAAATGCATTTCACATTATGTCCTTCAGTATGCTTCTGTTTTCAGGAAGCTTTTTGATCTTTTTAGATTTTTCAGCTCTTCCAAAAGTACTCAACAGAAATACCCAAGATTTTGCAAGTTTACTATACTTGGAGCTCCCCCCTTCCTTTTTTTTTTTACAGATTTACTCCTCAATTACATAAATACTGCTTTCCTTCTCAGCCCGTAGCAGTAGCCTATAGCAGTCTTCTGGAGGTTTACTTTTTAGGCCACAATGATTAGTTTTCTAACAGCTTGAAATATATATTTGCCCATGGGCATCTTTAACAGTATGTTTTATTGCTTTGGCAAATTAATGTTCGCTGTTAATTTAAGAAAGTGCAAACCTCCTCCTAGTAATTCTCTGTCAAACGGTGGCCCAGATTGATTCAGTGGGGGCTTTTTGGTTCGATCAATAGGAGCTGGAATGAAACAGAAACATTGTTTCAAATATTATGCTAATATATAACTCCCAACAAAGCATTTCATATGACTTCTGCATTACATAAAGTAGAATGCCTCTTTAGAATTACAATAATCACATAATAAGTATCTGATCAGTTAAGAGCATTAAAACAAAGCTGAAAGAACATACAGAATGTCTGGTGTAACAAGCAAATTAAAAATGTACCAAAGGATGTGATTTTAAAATACAGTATAAAAACTACTTACGTTTAAACATTTTAATATTTTTTTCTTTGTTACTCTCATTGCTTGAAGGTGAAGCAAACAGTGACTGTAAAGGAACAGATTTAATCAGTCCTTGCACTATGATTATTTGATAAAACTTGCCAACATAGATATCTGAAAGCTGTAGAGAAAGCCTGTAGGCCGCTACAAGACAACAGCATAAGCAATCATTTAGTTTCAAATGTGGTCTAATGAGCTATGCCTGAAAGGCAATAGAAAATGTGTTCAGGATAGTGATAAACTAATACTTGATAGTTTCCCATTTCTTATCATATGTACAGATGTGGTACCTTAGTATATTTATATATAAGTAAAAAACATACCGCAGCACCTCTGCCTCTGTGAGCTACTGGTGTTGGAGAGGGAATAGACCTCTGAGGAGGAACAGGAGGCTGAAGAGATGTTTTAACTGGAGCAGCTCTATCTAAACAAAACAAGAACAGTTAAAAATACTCAGGAAAATATATAAATTCCTTGTATTTGGTTTTACTAAGGGCTTATTAGACATTAGCATTTAAGGGAGCATTTCAGAGAACTACAGTTAAATTAATCTTTATGTGATGTGGATCACTTTTTTCTATCTTTTAACTTACAATAGGGCACATTTCAATATCTCTCAAAGTTCAATTAAAATGAAGTTTTAAAAACTTTGTATTGTCGAAGGCTTTCACGGCCGGAATCACTGGGGTGCTGTGTGGTTTCTGGGCTATATGGCCGTGTTCTAGCAGTATTCTCTTCTGATGTTTCACCTGCATCTGTGGCTGGCATCTTCAGAGAATCTGATAGTAGGAAAGAAAGTGGAGTATATATACTTGTTGGAGTGTCCAGGGTGGGGGAAAGAACCATTGTCTGTTAACAAGTAAAGGGTGCAATTAGCAAACTAGACTTACATGTGTTGAGTGGGATTCATCCATTAGCATGTGAGTAACAATGAAGATAGCAAGATCAATAGGTGAGGGCATCTGAATAGAAGTAGCCTGGCCTTTGTTCCCTTTGATCGTTTAATGTCTATAGTCATCCTGTGTTTGTGTGGAGCTGATTAGTCACTGTCTTGTAGCCAAGTTTTGTTCATTTTCATGGTTTCTTCCTTTCTGTTAAAATTGTCCATGTGCTTGTGGATTTCAGTGGCTTCTCTGTGTAGTCTGACACAGACAATGGTTCTTTCCCCCAACAGGTATATATATACTCCACTTGCTTTCCTACTATCAGATCCTCTGAAGATGCCAGCCACAGATGCAGGCGAAACGTCAGGAGAGAATGCTGCTAGAACACGGCCATACAGCCTGGAAGCCACACAGCACCCCATTTAAAAACTTTATTAGAAAATTATTGATTAAAATTTTGGATTAGAAAATAGCCCTCTGTTCCGCTTCACCAAAGCTACACTAAATGCAATCCTAAGAACACTTTCCCAAGCATAAGCGTCAATAAGTAGCGCTGCTTAGGATTGCACTCTAAATCTTCTAACACAGTCCTTCATTTACAAAAGAAAAATTTGAAAGCAGATTTTACCTATGTATTCAGAGGGTGTTGGAATTGATTTCGAAGGAAATATAGCATTACGGTGTGTCTCGTCATCATTTGAAGGAGGAGGTTCATAATCTCCATCATTTTCATCTTCTACACCATCGTCATCATTTGGGGTTTCATAGTCTACTCCAGCCTCCTGGTCATCTGGGCATTCATAGTCATCACTTTCCTGTCACAAAGAAGGGTCAGTTTGCTTCAGTAGCTTAACATAGGAAAGTTGTAGTCTTACATCCCTGTGTTTTGTTGAGAACCATAAACATCTTTACAATCCACATGTATCTAATTTTGTTTGTTTGTTTTCTTGAAGAATGCTTACATGTTTGGAAAAACAGGAATTAGGATTACAGTTATATGGGACTGCAGGTTACCACTAGTTTTCTAGTCCATTATACATTAGAGATTTTACTATGCATACTATTGCAGTTAGAACAAAATAAGATGAGAACTATAAATACAGAGAAGCTTGTGCTTGATTCAGTTTACAGACAACCTGCTGAATTTAGATATCTGTCCATTATCTATCAGGTTTTTTTCCCATGCAGGCAAAACAAAGGTCAGATAAATATAATTGAATATCAGGACAGCATAAAATTAGTGGTCTAGTGGCTGAACCCCCTTCTTACACTTGAGGACGTTCATTCCTCATGGGCATCACAAACTTCACAATCGGTTTCAGTTTTAAATATTCCTTCTCCAGCATCAGACCACAGCATACCACTCTCTTCTCTTCAGGACAGGCAACATGTAACTTTATTCTCTCCTTTTTTTCACTAAGGCCCTTTCTGCACGGGCCATATACGGCGCCCTGGGGACGGCAAAAACGCCGTCCCCAGGGAGCCGTTCGCACAGGCGGCGCTGCTAAAACGCAGCAGCACCGACCTGGCTCCCCTCCACCACCCCCAGGGCGGCGTCAGGCGAACGGCACCGCCGGGAACACGCTGTTTTCCCCGTCCCTCTCCCACTCACCTCGTCATCTTCGTCGCTCTACTGGACTGCTGAGACCCTCCCTTGCTGTCCTCCGACCCCTGGAGGTTGGAGGGCAGCATGGGCGGGTCTCAGCAGTCCAGTAGAGCGACGAAGGTGACAAGGTGAGTGGGAGAGAGACGGGGAAGAGGCGGCTCTATGTGGAGCCGCCTCTCCTGCGCCGGCCTCTGCGGGGGCTGCTCGCACGCTCCCGTGCGAACGGCCCCCACCCCTCCATCGGCAGAATTCCTGCCGGTGCAGGGGTGCCCTTTCCGCAGTGCGGAAAGGGCCTTAGGCTCTCCACTGGCACTCTGTTAAGCAACATTGCTGGAACTGCATTAGACAGAATTGCTCAGGTTGCATTACTGTATTGCAATTTTGTTTTACTCTTTTGATGTCTTTGATACTTCATTTTTCTAGTTTTGTATCCTCTCTCTGTCTTTCTGATCTTTCTAGAAATTACTCTACATAGATAGAAACAGTCCCAGAATAATTACACTGGAACATATATGTGGCTTTGAACATGTGCAGGACACTCTGAGTATAGCCAATCTGACATGGAGATCAATTTGAGTAATGACTGTGACACCATCCAGTTTCCTTGTGCTTAAGCCCTACTGCAATCACTGGGGCTTGTTAGTCAAAACTACCAAGATATTTATTATTACGGCCTTTTGGCCAGCCAAGTCAAAACTACCAAAAAGTAAGGAAAGTTCAGCTATTAGGAGTTCTTCCCTAAAATATAGGAACATAATTTATTTTTCCTTTGTTTTGAAATTTGGATCCTTCAAAAAAATATCAGCAGTATCCTCAGCAATTTAACCACAGTATTTTTGAAGTATTTTACCCCACTTGAATCCCCAGTGGGGACTTCACCCCAGTGAGGACTGTACCCCAGTGAGGACTTCACCCCAGTGAGTCCTGCAACAAAAGTACAAAACATCCTTATTAAGTATTCAGAGGCTCTGGATAACTGTATTTTCCTGGGTCCCTAGATAGCTTCAGCCTACTGTAGACTGGAAAAATTGTATCCCTTCTTATCCAAAGCAGCAGGCAGGCAGAAGAGTGAGCAAGCAGGCAAGAGAGCAAGGCAGCAGGTGAGCAAGGTGGTGGAAGAGAGAGGCAGCGGATGAGAGAGTGAGGCAGTAGGAGAGAGAGTCAGGCAGGACAGCGAGGCAGCAGGCGAGAGAGCAAAGTGGTCGGTAAACAAGTCAGCAGGAGAGCAAGATGGGGAGGGAGAGAGGGGATGTCCAAATGTGCTCCCCCCCATACAACCAAGGCTAGTGGTGTCTGGGTTATGAGACCCATCGCCCCCCAAGATATGTATCTGATTGTATATCTATGTTTTTAAAATATACTTACAAAAGAAGACCAACTATCACCTTCTTCTTGTCCAAGCCCTGTAAAAAAGCAACATTAAAGTTTCTTAATAGCTATGCATTTCAAATGTATCTAGTTCCCACTGTTAGCTGCTAATGTCCTATAAAGAAAATTGTAGTGCGCACAGTGGGTCAGCTAGGGCTCATATTTCACATGTGAATGTATATTACTTGTTAATTTAATCAGTCAGTAGTTCATAGTTGAATATTTGATTAGGATCTACTGTAAAGCATTGGGTCTGAGGGAATCTGAGGTCATATGAAAGGTCTGTTGTTTAATTCACAGTAGCAATTCACAAATATTTTAGGTTTCAACTGCTGGACTCATGTTCAGACTCATTCCTGTCCAAAGCAGAGGCATTAGAAACTAGTTGAGAAAACAGATTCAGCAGCATTAAATACTAGTAGACAGTCCATTACAAGAGGTCAACATTTTATTGGATTCACAATATAAGAAGATTTCTAGACATACAAATATGTGAATTTCAGATTAAAAAAATACAGACTAGACTTCTTTCTGTTATGAAAGATGTGGATTCTATGTAAACAGTAGGATTTTGCTTTTCATGCCTGGGTTAGAGGGCATAAACTAATGCTGGTTGATTATTGAATACATGTATGCTTTAGAAATGCGGATACTACAAACTTTGTGAACTGGTTATCTTATGGTGGGTTTTTTGTGTATGTTTTTAAGTAGCATATCATGTGCCTTTTAAATAAATTGAATACAGTGGACTCTCTGAAATTTCCCCTACTTGATAATCTAAATAAAAGACTGATGGATGTAGCTCTTCTACAAATGTTATGTATGTAACTATGATAATATATTTACTGATGAATCATATTATGTTTAGTGTTAAAAAACAAATACCAGACATAAGAACTGGCCATGCAAAATTTAGGCAGACAAGCATGGCGAGGCAGAAGTTCTGCAAAGGCTCTATCCCTCCTTGAGCAGTTTTTTTTTGCATGCAAATATTTCCCAAAAATTGTCAGCAAAAGTGAAAACAAGATTAGCATTAATGCATAGCTACATCACTGTGGACCACATTTTTTTCTACTGATACATTTTAGGCTCTGTCTTGGAAACAAATACTGTCAGGCTATGAATCGTTTTCTTCCTTTTCAGCCCACATTGTTTTAAAAAGTCATTGCTGTTGATAATATTTCTCTAAACAAAAGTTGAACTTGGCCAAAATATCTGGTCACAAATGCATTCATAAAAAGAGAGTCCTTTTACCTGTATTTTGAGGAACCTTCTGTGTGTATGTACTACAGTAACATTGGGGAGAAAATAAGAGCAATTAATATTTTCACACATTAACCATAACTAAAAATATCTAAGGTATCACCATACCAAATTAAAGTTTTCCATCATGTATCCAAATAAATATGCACTTTAACATCCAACTCACTATATTAAACTGAATAAAAACATTGCATTTGCAATATTGAGATAAACAAACATTTCTGGGTGCTGAACCCCCAAAACAACAAAACTGAGTGAATTTTGATGAAGAATTAACAGCCCCAGAACTGCAATTGAATTGCTTGCTGAACCCTATTAACCAGTCACTTAATCTTTGCCTCATTTAATGATATTTTGTGGTTTTATGCTGCTTTGAGATTCTGGGGAAGTGATATAACAGTTACAAATGAAACAAAATTCATCTGACAGCCCATGAAGACAGATTACTGAGCAGAGCTATGCAATATAGGTGCTTCAAAAATGGTATTTTATTCACCCGGATCTGGGATCCATTTATTCAATAACATATATATGAATTAAATTATTTCAAACCACTAAAATGAGGGATGTAATCTTATACACTTATTTGGTTGCAAGGACCACTGACTATGCAGATACCAGCTTCTGAGTAAAAATGAACAGAAATGTATTGTAGGATGTCTAAGGCACAATACTATTAGTCCTGTCAGTTACTGGTACCACATAACATATTTTGGCTGCAAATATACCATTCCTGTGGTATTGAGCAAAAAGGATATGATGCCAATTCCCATTTTACAAAAGTGTGCAAAATAGACTGTTCCCCATAAAATATCCAAAAGTTTGGAAAACGCTGTAGAGGTCTTGTTGCTTTTCAAAGATTCCAACAGTTTCATCCTTCTCACTGAAGTTAAACCAGTTTGTCCCCACCGAAGTAAATGAAACAAACATATGGCGCTAATGAAATGAATTCATTAACTTCAGTTCAGTTCTGGAGGATGCATCAGTTTTGGATCCCTTCCAGTCCAGCTTCCATCCTGGCTATGGGATGGAGACTGTGCTGGTTGCCATCACAGATGAGCAGCTAGACTGAGCAGGGTCAGTGCTGCTGGGTGTTATTAGATCTTTCTGCAACATCTGACATGGTTGATTATGAACTTTTGACCCACCCATTTGCTGATGCTAGAATTTGGGGTACAGCCTTAAAATGGCTGGCCTTGTTTCTCCAGGACCAGGGACAGCAGGTGACATTTGGAGGGGAACGTCCTGGAATGTCCTAGCCCCACTTTTGTGCAGGGTGCTGCAGGGCTATCTTTTTCCCAATGTCATTTAACACACATATGCGGCCCTGAGAAATCAAGGTTCAAATCACCACTCACACCATGGAAACTTGTTGGGTGACCTTGGGTCACTCACACACTCTCAGCCTTGACCCTGACTAGTATTTGGATGGGAGATCTCCAAGGAATACCAGGGTCGTGACAGGGAGGCAGGCAATGACAAACCACCTCCGATCACACCTCTTGCCTTGAAAACACTATGAAGTCACCATAAGTCAGCTGTGACTTGATGGCAAAAAAGTGATAATTGTAAGTTGATATGTAAATATCAACAGTTTCCATGTTAAACAGCAAAGTATGGGAAAATATGTACATAAGCACTTTACTTACATGGACAGCTATTACTGAATGCTTTAATTGTGAGATTTTATAGTACCATGGTGGCGAACCTATGGCACTCCAGATGTCCATGGACTACAATTCCCATCAGCCCCTGACAGCATGGTCAACTGGCCATGCTGGCAGAGGCTGATGGGAATTGTAGTCCATGAACATCTGGAGTGCCATAGGTTCGCCACCACTGTCATAGTAATTCTTTGAGCATGATTTACAGTGCAATCCTAAGAATATTTTCTTGAAAGTAAGCCCCACCGAATAAAATAGGAGATACATCTGAGTAGACCTAGTTAGGATTGCTCTCTTTGAAATGAAATGCTATGATGCCCCCCTAAACAGAACTCAGTCATCTGAATTATCTCATTATTTACAAGAATTATCTTTCTTCTGTAGCAACAACAAAATACTACATTTTCCTACCGTTTTTGAAAAATACTTCTTCGTTCTTCATTTCGGTTTATATCCATACTTAGTCTACTTAGAATTCTAAAATAAAAATTAGAAATAGACAAACACTATATTAATAAACTAAGCTGATTCTTTGAAGAAAGAACTTTGAAGAAAGAACAAATCTTGGCTACCATGCAGCCATTTTTATGTTGCGCTAATTACAATGGGAGAGAATTAAGCACCTACTTTCCCTCCTGGAAGAATCAATGTGCTTAATTTTGTGCTTAATTTTGGCTATTTTTTCTTAATTGTTTTGATGCCAAACTCAGGTTTCTGATCTTGAGTATTCGTTCCATTCCAGGATGGGAGTGAGACAAAACCTTCATTGTTTTTTATTACTTTTTCTCAATTCCATCACCAACAAACAAACCTTTCTGTTCAGCTTCACAGTGATAAAGATTAGGATAATTTTAAATCCCAAAACTTTGTTTTAATCAATGTCTTTATTTGGTTCTATCATAGATCAGGGAACACTGATGCAGAGACAAGAATCATGAACACATCTTCATACAATAAAATTTTGGACACATAGGCTGATCTCAATTCTAATCTAAGAATGGCAACTCAATAGTACAGATATACTTAATAAAAAGACAAGCAGCTACTCCCTTGTTGAACATGCTAAGGCACAAAATTTGGCAACCTTAAATCTGGTTTCATTAAAATAATCTTTAAAAATTGATAAAATTGGAGTTATGTACAGAAATGGAATGTCCCTGTACAAAGGACAATACAATACAATGACACATGGTAACTGTTTCAGTCATTTCCAATTAGCATTATTTATTTGTTTATTTGTTTATTTAGTTTCTTATACCGCCCATCCCCGAAGGGCTCTGGGCAGTGTACAACATATAAAAATTCAATAATACAAAACCCAATTACAAACCTAAAACCAGTTAAAATTAATAAACTAATAAATGCAGTACAAAAATAGATGGCAAGATGGTAATCCAGTTTGTATCATGAAGGTGGCATAGCAGCATCAGATTATAAACAGTTCGCTCACCAGTTGGAATATAGGGGATAGCAATTCAATGGCTAAACCCCCCCCCCCAAAAAAAAATGCCCGGTGAAATAATTTCATTTTGTAACAGACTTTCCTCTGTGATACACCTCTGTATTATATTTATTATTGTATTTTTATTGTATTTTATTGTATTGTATTTATAAGATTTAGCTTTTACTGTTTTATCGCAGCTTTTAAAGATTTTGCCATTTTACTATGTTTATTGTTGTACACCGCCCGGAGCCCCTCGGGGATAGGGCGGTATAAAAATCTAATTAATAAATAAAAATAAATAAAAGATGCCAGTCACAGATGCAAGCGAAATGTTAGGAACAAGCTCTGCCAGACCACAGCCACAAAACCCAGAAAACCCACCACAACCAAGGATTTTGCTGTTTTGAAAATTTATTGTGAACTGCTCTTCCTTGCTATACACTGTGAGAACTTGGGGGGCTCTTCTAAGACCTAGTTCACAGTGAGACAATATACATGTGTCATCCATGAATAGTAGAACAGAGCCTATTTGCTAATCTAGGAGGGTGAAAGTTCAGGCTAGTGAAAACTTGAGCCATTGAATTAATACAGGCATCAAATAACAAAGGAGCCCAAACACCTGTTCTAACAGGGACCTTCTGAGACAGATAACCCATTGATTTTTTCTGACTATCAGGAATTATTTGTGTGTTGATAAGTATGAGCAATCTGCAGTCCAATGAAGATGCCTTTAATTTAGCCCATACTCTGTCCTGGGAAATTCTATCGTGTAGCATTTTGTAGAGCAAGAGTGTGAGCTAGATATGCTCCTCTCCATAACTGAGATTTAACCAAAGTTAGTCTAAGAAAACATTAAAGGGTGCTGCAGCCCTGGAATCTGACCCACTGTTGGAGGAGTTGGCATAATGGCCAGATTCCAATCACCAGATATCTGTTCTGTCTTACTGATAAATGTGAGCAGTTCAGCCAGAACCATCACTTACCATTTGATGTTTGTTTTAAGCAATTCTGGACTGAACAAATCAATCCCCAGGGCTTTCCCTAAGTTCACCTGGTCTATTAGCATCTCAATTTTGGTTATTGTAATTTCTTAGGAGATTTCTTAAATTAAAAACTAAAGAGACATCTTGATTAATCTCTGCTGCATAAAGTGCACAAAAACGTATAGCCTGGGAATTAACTGGCATAGCGCAGGAAATCCTGGAGGTCTGTGTTTGAAATCCATCTGAGACAATATGCTGAAAAAGTGTGGAACCATTGGATCTGACTGAGACCAAACTGCCCCTGCCTGCCTGCCTGCCTGCCTGCCTGCCTGCCTGCCTGCCTGCCTTCCTTCCTTCCTTCCTTCCTTCCTTCCTTCCTTCCTTCCTTCCTTCCTTCCTTCCTTCCATTTTATACTATCTTTTATTAGCACTTGAAACTGTCGTTCAGAAGGAATAGTTCTGGCGTTATGCTGTCTATATTGATTAAACTGAGATATTAATTGGTTTGTTGCTATCACACATTCAGAACTGAACCATGATTATTAGAACAGTAAAAAGTGTTATATTTGACAAGCATCCATTGATACTTATGAGATAATTGCAAGTACCGGAGCCCTTCGGGGATCGGGCGGTATATAAATTTAAGAAATAAATAAATAAATAAATAAATAAAAGTGGACTCACTTCACAGTGATCTGCTTAGTGCATTATTGAGAGGCTTTATCCGAATTTAAGCAATCTCTACTTTGTTCATCCACTTCTGTAATCATAATCAACAAGCACATCTACATTTAATTTCTTAAATAGATAATTTAATCCTTAGTGTCAGGGCAAATGGCAGATAGTCACTTCCTTGAGGTGACTTAAACATGCTTTTAGTGATTAACATAGAAGCAACCATGTAGTGCAACTGGAGGAAAAAAAGCTTTAATTTGAAAAAAAAATCCCATATTCAACCTTGTCTATCATGAAGTAGTATCATAAGATATAGAAAATCATGCAAACGACAAAATTAACCTACTATGTAAAGTCAAGGGAAGTATTAAGTAAAGTTCCTAACAAGGACGTAGGTAAGGGGGGTTCGGGTTCAATCCCCTCCATTGCATGTCCGAAGCTCCGCCCCTCATTTGCGGGTTTTTTGTATTTTAAAGTGTTTTTTCGGTTTGTGGCCTGCAAGGGGCGCAGTTTTTAGGCTAGCACCACCAAAATTTCAGGGTATCTTTAGAAAACTCTCCTGATGATGCCTCTCAGGTTTGGTGAAGTTTGGTTAAGGGGGTCCAAAGTTATGGACCCTCAAAGTTGTAGCCCCCATCTCTTATTAGCTCTCAATGGGGGATGGGGCACCCTCTTTGGGAGTCCATAGCTTTGGACCCCCTGAACCAAACTTTACCAAACCTAGGTGGTATCATCAGGATAGTCTCCTGCTGACACTACCCAGGTTTGGTGAAGGTTGGTTCAGGGGGTCCAAAGTTATGAACTCCCAAAGAGGATGCCCCCGGCAGGGCAGGGTGGGCCGGGCAGGGGAGTCTGTCGTCCCTGGCCTCAGAGAGCTGCTTTTATAGGCACTGAGGCCAGGGGCGGGGCTTGGGGAGGTGTGGTCATGCCCCCAGGGGTGGGTGGGGGTGTGGCCTCACCCGAACCCCCCCAATCTATACCTACGTCACTGGTTCCTAATCATTTTGGAAAACTGGTCAGTGTTTAATATGTTTTGGAATAGTAAAGTTTAGGATGAGGCAATGTCGTATGCAGTTTTTAATTAAATCTAAAAGCTTGTATACTCTAATAGTCCGATCCAGACAGGGGTGGTGGTGGTGGTGGTGGTGGTGAAGCATTTCCTAGAAGCAGCATGGGCTTGTGCTGAAGCGTTTGCCCATCCCTCTGGTGTAAGTGGCAGTGGCACCTACACCTGCAGGGAGGACAAACAGGGCAGCAGGTGGGTGCCACACATCTCCACAGTGCCTGACACAGGAGAGGCTTCTGCCTTGCATAACAGAGGACACAGGTGTAACTGGGGGTGAACAGGAATGCTCCCCCTCACTGTGGCATAAGTGCTTTTTTTTGCATGGGATTTTTTTCAGGAGGGTTTTTGCACCTTCCTTTGCTGCCTGAAACACTTTTGGAGGTAAACAGCATGGCAGTGCAAAAGTAGGACCAACCCATGGCCACCATGCCCTCTGTATTGGGCTTCCTGTTACTTTTGCTCCTATTTTGCATAAGAAGTAAAAAAAAAAGACATTTGTTGCTCATTTCATGAGTCATTTTCATACTCTTGCTCTTATCAGACAATCTGAGGAAGTTCTATCTTGAAAAAACCCTGATTACATGGAGTATGTGATAGCACCAATCCTGAGTTAATGTAAAAGTACATGATCTACTTTTACCGACATCGTTTAAGGAAAGCCCCTTCTTTTTTCTCCTGTAAAAATAATACTGTTCTGTTCCCCAGTGAACTAATAACAGATGCCTTGCGCTTAGCCAGAACAGAATGTAAGACCCATAGACAAATGAGCAACAGTTCAAAAAAAGGGTTTAACAGTATTGAAAATTTAGGACTCTAACTCCTCCCAGGAAGTCTGACTAATAGGGAATACTTGCATTGCTAGAAACAATTGGAGACTGAAACTACTTGAAGAGCTTGTAGGCACTGATTCTTCCTTGATTGCTTCTAGGAAAGTCTGCTTTGCTTGTGCCTCTACTGCGTTCTCTCAGTGTCCTCTATCTGGACTCTGTTTCCTGCAATCTGTTGGAACTTGACATACATCTGGAATCTGACATACATCTGGGATATTGCTGTCTTCAGCCTTCCAATAACAATGTGCTAAAATAATTTTTGTGGTGTTCGATTAAAACAGTCTTGGTCTCATATATTTATTACATTTTATTCTTTCTAATTGGGGCAGCACACATAGTGCTGTCTTAAAAGAATGAGATGAGGATGAGAGATACTGACTAGCCCCTAACCACCCACTGAGGGCTGGGTAGAGATTTGTACCTAAGTTCCCCTTGTCTAACATTGTATAATGGATCTTTTTACTTATGCATTTTTCCTCACCAAGCACTACTGTCACTCCTGAGACATTTGGACTATCTTTTGTTGTTTTTTTCTGCCCCACACAAGATGGTTGTGGCAGTCAAAAGAGGGTTTCCAGGTGGCATGAGAAGGCAGAACAAAACTCAGAATCCCAAACTGCCTGAAAACCCTCCACGAAGCTAAAGGAACTTATGCCATTTATGCTGGTGGAATGGGCAAATGTGCCAGCACAGCCCCTCACCAGTACCAAGAGCCAGTTCAGCCCCTTCAATATGATTGGGCTGACACATAGATTAAACTGGTTAGGGATCATCCTCTTCATTTAGGAGTTCAAATAACTTCTCTTCCACAGGAGATCCTTCTTGATCCTACACAACTGTTCCTCTCATTCCAGCTGCCAGCCTCAATTGTCAGCTTCAACTGTCAGTTTTCAACTATCAGTTTCTAATACTCTCAATCGCCAAGTATAGAATTCTCAGGGGATTTTTTAAAAACCTCCTGTCACTCCAGGTTCCACGACCAAGACCATTCATCATTATGCCGCTGCTTTAACAAAAATATGTAATGTTTGATTATGTGATATCCTCCAATTGTGGAAAAATGTTTTTCCCCAATAATTTCAGTATTTATTCTTAAAAGCTGAAGGCATGTGCCCTAGCTGGGTTAGGGTCGATGTGTACAAAAGAGTACTATGTGCACATGAATCACTGAGACCATCTGTGCCAGATTTAATGTCCTCCCCTTCTCCTTTCACTTATCAACTGATCAGTGCTATCACATATCACACAACATTCACTACCCTGACTGCTGTTTATATGGAGATGAATTGTCGCAAACAACTCCAAAGGATTCATCTGTGAAGCACATTAAAAGAAATAGCAGCCCCTCTGCATTTATTTTTGAAACTATTTTAAGAACACAGCTTATGCGTCTGCAGCTAGGTAAGGAAGGAAGTGTAAAACCGCACAGCATAGTTACAAGACTGTTGCAATTGATAAAAGATCAGGCTTTGTAGCAAAACTTGTGGAAAATATTATTCATACTCCTGTCTCCTCCCTCTAATATGATCAGATCTTATTCATACTCCTGTCTCCTCTCTCCCATATGACCAGATAAAAGTGTTTGTTATATTTTGTTATAGTCATCCTGTGTTTGTGTGGAGCTATAGACAGTAAACAATCACAAGGAACAAAGGCCAGGCTACTTCTATTCAGATGCTCTCACCTATTGACCTTGCTATCTTCACTGTTACTCACATGCTAATGGGTGGATCCCACTCAACACATGTAAATCTAGCTTGCTAATTGCACCCTTTGCTTGCTTTCCTACTATCAGATCCTCTGAAGATGCCAGCCACAGATGCAGGTGAAAAGTCAGGAGAGAATGCTGCTAGAACACGGCCATACAGCCCAGAAACCACACAGCACCCCAGTGATTCTGGCCGTGAAAGCCTTTGACAATACAGTAATTATTTTTCTTCTTGATATTCAGCTGTAATCCTGCTTTGGTACTTCCTGCTTTAACCTTCATCAGTAGTCATTTCAAGTTTTCATTATTTTCTGCAAGTAATGTGGTATCATCTGCATATCTCAAACTGTAAATGCTTCTTCCAACAATTTTCATCCCACCTTCATCTAAATCTAATCCACTTTTCCTTGTGATATGTTCTGCATACAGATTAAATGGACAGGGAAATAAAATGCATCTTTCCCAACTGGAAACCATTTTATTTCTCCAGATTCTGTCCTAAAAATCCCCTCTTGCCAGAGTACAGGTTACACATCAAATTAACTAATCCATTTCTTTTAAAAGCATTTTAGTACAGCTCATTATTTACTATCTCATTATTTACTACAGACAGCCAAGTCTTGCACAGTTCCAGGAACCTGTTTGCAATACTGATGTTTCTTTCAGTTTCCTACTATCAGGGTGGGCTGTGACACTTTGGATGCTGGTGAGGCTTGGGGTGATAGATTAGGGTAGGAGGGAATGGAGTGACTTTGGCTGGAGGGGGGTGGTTGGAAAGGTGAGAGTTCTAGTGAAGAAACGTGGCAAAGTGAGGCTTGGTGTGGAGGAGGGTTGAAAGGTAAGGCTTGGAGTGGAGGAGGGTCAGGAGGTATGGCTAGGGTTTGGGGAAGGGTTGGTAGCTGAGTATTAGGGTGGGGGAGAGATGACAGGTTAGTATTGGGATGGGGGAGGGATAGAAGGTGAAGTTTGGGGTGGAGGGAAGGTTGGAAGGTGAGGGAGGGTGGGTGGGTTGGTGGAATTTGGATGTTTGGGGTGGGGGGAGGTGGGAGGAGTTTTCCAGGTCCATGGAGCAGGCATGTTTGGGAAGGGTCAGGCGGGACATGGGCCAATGGGAGTGCAGGTGCACAGGGCTTGGGTGGATGTGCATCCTGCACAGTGATTGGCTAAGGGTTCGTCATCAGATGTTCGAACCTTTAACCAATTATTTATGGTAAAATTTATTTACCACCCATCCAACTGTTTAGGATGCACAAGCAGAATAAATGGTTAAAACAATCTAAAAGGTCAACCAAGTTATGAACAATAAAAAATTACTATTAACAAGATCAGCAACAGCCACATGCAATCTCTGAATGTCTGATAAAAAAGAAAGTTTTGCGATGCTGCTTGAAAGTTAGCAGAGAGATAGGTTTTTATTTTCAGCTGGAAGAGCCTTGGAGGGACCCTGGAAAAATAATCACTCCTTTCTCACCACAGTGAAAGAAATCCCTTCTAAAAATAATGTCTGACTAACATCATAATGGCAAGCAAAGGCTGATTAAATGTTATAAGTGAGGCTACTGAAACCACCAACAAGGGAGGTGAATAATAGAAACAAGTGTGAAATGCCTAGTGGCACCCACTCAATCCTGCTTTCGTTGGCGTGGAAGTCTGGCCTTGATATCAATTTGTGTTAGGTGAGAGCTGACATTTACCACATACCTAAAGCCCACACATATCCTACCATCAAAATAAATCAGCCCACATAATCTCGCATTCACACGAGTAATAGCTTTGCTTGGAAAATGAAAATGAGTAATAGTTTTGCTGGGAAAATGAAAACCCAGACTTAGAGTTCATTTCTGACTAACCCAGAATTATCCGCTATCCTTATTGCACTTCAAAGTAGAATAGGAAGAAAAAGCTTGGATCTTCATACTATATTGTCTTTCATTTCACTTATTCTAAAAGGGGAACAAAAAATCATTGGAGGTTTTTTTTTTAGCATTCCCCCAAATTTCTCAATATTTTCATTGGAAAAACTGAAAAAAGTTTTCCGTTTTATTCATACTATATATTTTGGGTGTCACAAGCCTCATCCTAAGAAACATTTAACTCACTCTAAAACAGCAAATATTTCGTAGAAGTTATGCCTAGCTTCCCCAAATTTCCCACTTTTTCTGTTGTCACCAGGGAAAAAGAGGGGACCCTGTTTTTCCTGATTTTTTTCCTATGCCCACCCCCAGGCTTTTACATCTCTAAGTGGGATTAGGGAGGCTTGAACTTTCATTGGTTCTGCTCATGTCCTTTTCACCAGTTATGATTGACCCATTTTCCCCGCCTAACAATAAAAATGGGAATCACAATACTTGGAGAATACTAACCAGCAACTGCATTCTGTATTTTTCTGCCTATATTTTCTAATAAAGAGAACGTAACTAGAAACATATTTGTTCTGTAATTATCACTGCTTTTCATGGCCTGGTTCCTATATGGCAGGTGGTCATGCGTGACTACCTGCAGAGTCTTTGAGTATGCCAAGGGAATCAGGAGGGAAGGAATATTAGCTGCTCTGGATCCTGGGTGGCAGACAATTGGGATAAGGGTGAGGCAGTTGTAGAAGTGGCCACCCCAAAAACCTGCCACCTGAGTCTACCACCTTACCTTGCCTCATTGTATCACTGGCCAAGACTGCCTGTTTCTTCTAGAAATGCTAGCAAAACCTCTGCCTCCATCTTACAATATTGCCTGTCTGTCTTGGGTCTCTTAATCACCAGCACTGACTATGCTGGCTACTTTCTGAGGTTGCCATACACCTCATTCCCTTCAGTTTGCAAGTCATAATGTGAACAGTTTGTAAAATGAGGTGCATTCTCCTACCTGGAAATTTGGAGAGAGAAGGAAAGGGATAAAATCCCTGAATATTCTAATGATGTGAGTAACAGGTAATTACAGCAGAAAATGCGGTTGTTGCTGAAAACAGTGAACTGAACTGACAAAATCTGATGAGGTTAATATTGTATTCAAACAATGAACAAAATGCTTGACTCTGAATTCAAATATGCTTGTATCATCCATTTTACTTACGGCATTCTTAGCTTTGGAAACTTCTGAATATCATTTTCAGACATGTTCTGAAACACAAAACATACACAGCATATTAAAACGGAGTCACTGCAAAATTTTGTGATTCATCACATGGTCATTGGTAAAACAAAACTAGAAGTACAAAGGTTTCATGTATGAGTTGGCATTCAGACTTCCTCTAAAAAGCAACTGTTCTGTTTGAGTCAGTGGTGTAGCACCAATGGGACTGGGGGGGGCGATGCCCCAGGTGGAGCAGCAGCGAGGGCATGGCTGGACCGTGGCAGGGACATGGTGGGGGCATGGGGGGAGGGTGTTTCGGCGCAGGGTGGGGGTGGGCAGTGCCGCAGGGTGTGCACGTGCTCCGGGTGCAGTTTCCCCTCGCTCTGCCTCTGGTATGAGTTGATTTTACAAAAGGTATCATGCCCTTGCTTGAACCTCAAGTCACCTCCCCTCATCATACACCATTCACCCCAGAGGCGTAGTTGGGTCAAACTGCACCCAGGGCGAACTCTATGTTTTCTGCCCCTCCATCATAGCCCCCCCCCCAGCCCCCCCGCGGCCTCCTTCTACTTACCTTAATTCAGGATGAAAAAGTTCAGGCCTGTTCAGTTCAGACTGAAAAAAGTCTTGGTGGGAACTACACTAACCTTGGGGCTTGCAAGGTCTCCTGGGTAGTGTAGTTCCCACCAGGGACATTTTTAGGCCGCTTTTCAGTCTGAACTTTTTCAGGCTAAACTAAGAAGGAGGGCGGGGGGTTGGGATGCCGTGGGGGGAAGGGGGCGATTTTCCACCTCCAAGAACGTGCTAGGTGCAACGCACACACCTCGCTCCCGTGTAGCTCCACTACTGATTCACCCACACTTCGTTCCTTTTAAGCAATCCCAAGAAATAGGCCTTTTTGATATTTGATATTATGTATTGAAAAAAACTTACCAGAAATCTTTGCCCAGTGATGCTATGTTTCCTCACAACTTTCTCACAGTCTTTGTAGTTTAACTATAAGATAAAATGAATTAGTCCTAGGACACTTTTTGATAATTCAGAGACAGCTGAACAAAACAGTGATCACAGAACACATTCCTTATGAAGTTAGGCTGTTAATTAGCTAATTTGCACATTGAAATTTACACATTGAAAAAATCCATGTCATCCCAGTAAAAATGCAGAGTGGGAGTCTTTTTCAATTCTAGGCTTGTTTATTTCAATGAGATTAGCAGAGATCTGTTTAGCACATGGCCACTACAGGGGCTTACAGTCAGGCAGCCACTGTGAGTTCCGCATGGAAATTCAATTCCCAAATATTGCACGGGTGTGATGCAGTTTGGAAAATTGCAGGAGGTGGCAGAGGCGGAGTGAGGGGAAACTGCACCCAGGGCACGTGTGCATGCCCTGCGCCCCGCCGTAGGACCACCCGCCCTGGAACCCCCCGGCACAGCCCAGCCTTGCCTCCACCATGGCTCCACCTGGGGCGTTGCGCCCCCCTCCCCACCCGGTGGACGCAACGCTGCTGGGAGAGGGCTTCAGGCTTCCTCTCTGTGCTATTTTCCCAATCCAAGATGTTCTCAGGGCACTATTTGCCCCATGGGGAGGCTTTACTTGTAGTCCATTAGCATACATACAGTTCCTCAGCACCATGTTGGCTCAGGACAATGGCCTGAGAGGCTGAAGCCCCTCCTTTCCTCAGTACCATTGCCTCAGTCTGAACAGGGGTTCTGTATACTTGGGAAATAGGTTCATATGAAGAACTTCCAGCTGCCATCTGATTACAAGCTCCTGCAGCATGTCACATGCTAAACATAATGTTAGTTCTAGATGATCAATGAAGATACAGTTTGTCCCAACTATTACATTCTCACATGAAGTCTGTTGAAGCGAATATATGAAAAAAACTTTATTTAATTTCAGCAGGACTCAACAGGACTCAGCAGGACCAAAGTCCCACCCATGGAAGTACATTACCAAATTAAATTGTATTCTTCTGTAATGCTGTCCTTTATGTAGCAAAGTACACTTCAACAAAATGCACTTTATCATACTGGTGCAAAATCTGCACAAGTTACAAAGCAACTGAATAGATTTCCTCTGCTCTTGTTCTATATTTAAGGGGAAATGTGAGAATCTGCTTGTTATCTCTTTCTATGCCTTAGAAACAGTGAGTTGGATTCAGCAGTGATTTGCTCAGCCAGAAGGGACATCTCACCTCCTCCATTTCCTTTCCCTTAAATGTCCCCCCAAATACTGCTCCTGGGAGCCAGGGAACCAAAGGAACAGCAAGAAGAGAAGTTGGCAGACTGCATTGGAAGGGGTAATACCGTGTTTTTCCAAAAATAAGACAGTGTCTTATATTAATTTTTGCTCCCAAAGATGCGCTATGTCTTATTTTCAGGGGATGTCTTATTTTTCCGCTCCACAGCTGCATGCTCTGGTGTTCTGTTCGACGGGCATGCTTCCAAACAAAAACTTTGTTACGTCTTACTTTCGGGGGATGTTTTATATTTAGCACTTCAGCAAAACCTCTACTACGTCTTATTCTCAGGGGATGTCTTATTTTCGGAGAAACAGTGTAGGTGAAAATTCCCCCGTTCTATGAAACGAAATCTGCCATTAGGGATGCTTGAGTGCCTCCTGGTGAGGTTCACATTCTGTTTGCCAGTGGCAATCAGACAGCTGGTTAATTGGCAGGTTATTCCGTTTTTTTAAAAATCTGTTCCTATCCGACTTGCAGCTACTAGAACCTGACAGACAATGAGAAGTCTGGTGGGAGTCAGCTTCTGATATCCTGCTGGGGAAATTTTGCTGCATACTCCATGACGTATGTGTGGGAGGGGGAATCAGGAGCCAACTCAAGGCCAATTGCATGGTTCATCTGGGAGTCAGGTTCTTCTGATCTGTATCCTGGGATGTTTGCTTTCTTCAGATGTGCCAGCCCTTCTGTTTGCTCTAGTTCAAATTGTCAGCTTAGGCTGACATGAAACTGTAGAAATCAGGAGATTTTTAGGTGGAGAGAAAAGAACAATTCTTGAGGGTTCTTTTCTCTCCACCTCAACTTGGGCTTTGGAAAAACAGGAATGATCAACTCTTATCCTCTGCAGTCCAAACTGATGACCTAGGGAGTGGGAATAGAAGAAACCCTCTTTCCCATTAAATGAGAGTTTAGGATGAGTATGGGACTAGAGGTGAGAACAATTTTTTTATCAGTAAATTTTGCAGTCAAGTTTTAAAACCTGAATTTTTTTGGTAAAGCCAAATAAAACTTATAATTCTTGGCTTTATTTGGCTTTTTACCGAAATTGTTTGGGTTTTAAAACCTGAACCTGAAATAGACATTTTTTTTTAAAAAAAATTGCCCCCTCCATTTTTCAGGTTCATGTGGACCTGGGAAACATCAACAAGCAGAGCTTCAACAGAATGTTGAATTCCAGATGTTTCTGTTGCTGTTTCCCAGGTCTACGTAAACCTGGGAAACCTGGCAGGGAGAGATCTTCAAGTGAATGCTAGACTGAAATTCAGCATTCAGCTGAATGCAGCTCTTCCAGTCGCCCTTTCCCATGTCCCTGTGGACCTGGGAACTGGCAGCAGAGGTGGGGAAATGGGGGCTTGAGCTCTAGCTGAAAAAAACGAATCATGTTTGACTTTTTGGGCACCAGGGCTATACCCTGGAGCGGGGGAGGGTTAGGTAAAGGGGAAACCCAAAAATCCACTAATTAGGATCAGTTTCCCCTCCCCTCAAACAGAGAGTTGGACCAGCAGAGAATAGAAGCAGACTGATTCCAAACTCCTGCAGCTCAAGCTTTCAGCCCATTTTGTTAATTTCAGGTGGAAAGAAAAAAAAGGTTATTTCTTTCATCATGGCCACCCAAATTGACAAAGTGGATGGCATGAGATTAGCTGTTCTTGGCCTTTACAACTCAGGATGACAGCTTGGGGATCAGAACTGCTTTGCTTCTCCCTCTGTTTGAAACTGCTTGGGCTGCAGGGAAGATGACCAGTCTCTTCCACCCTGACAGTTTGAAGTGATGAGGAAAACAAGACAATTACTTCTCTTCCCCCAACCCCAGCTTTGATGGAATTATAGAGATAAGCCTGGGTGGTGGGGTGGGGAATAGAGGGAGAAGCTTAGCTGATATCAGTTGAGAGTCAACTTTTGATTTTCACCTCCTAATCCCGTGCTAGGTCCCTGCAAGGCATGGACTCAGCAAGAAGTTTGGGAGGCATTTTGAATTTGGTCACCATTTGAATTGTTTGTCAGTAACTGAACAAATTAAGTAGCCAGGTAACCTGTGTTCAGGACAACTCAATACTGTGTATTTGGCTGTTGAACATGTTCACCATAAAATTACTTTTGTAGTTGTAGAAACCACTTATGGCTTTAAAAACTAAAGCATTCTATGATGTGGCAGCAGTGCCGACACAAAAAGAATGCCGATTTGCAGTTTCTTTCTGGGAAAGTGAATTTGTCCAGCTGAGAGATATAATAGACAAAGAAAAATCTTTTCTGTTCCTTTCTCACAAAGAATGTAATTTCATTGTATGCAGTGGGTCATATATGGATAAAAGAACAGCAACAATTTCTAGACAGTTCTTATTTTCTAAGATTTTAACAGCAATTTTGAATGTAAAGGTGCCCATACCACATGAAAGATACTGTTTTTCAATATTAGCTCCAGTATCTCTCATATTTACTATGAGGGTCGTATTTATGCCCACCCATGGAGACTCATGGATCCACTTGGTTTCATGAGTGCTCTGAGGGATCTGATGCCTACCACTGGTTCTCTAAATGAACTGGTGGAGAAATGGAATGTCTTGCTTTCTGAAGCCATTGAGGCAATCGCTCTCCAACATCTTCTTCATTCCCATACCAACTCAGCTCCTTGGTACAATAGGAAGCTGTGGTTAATGAAATGGGAACTAAGACATCTAGAGTGAGTTTGGTGGCGAACTCATGACGAAGCTACTAGAACATCTTATAGAAAAAGAAGAGGAGTAGTAGTAGTTTAGATTTAGACCCTCCCCTTATTACTCTCATGTAAGGAGACTCAAAGAGGTTTACAAACTTCTTCCTTTCATCTCCCCACAATGGATCCCCTTGTGGGGACTGAGCTCCAAAGAACTGTGACTAGCCCAAGGTCACCCAGTAGGAATGTATGAATGGGGACATAAATCTGGCTCATGTGGAGGAGTGGGGAATCAAACCCGATTCTCTAGATTAGAGTCTACCTGCTCTTAACCACTACACAATGTTGGCTCTCAGAGGATGTCTTATAGGATGTTCATGAAATCCTATGAGATGGCAATTAAGGCTGCAAAGAAGAGTTTCTTTGAATCATCTATTGCATTCACTAGCTCATGGGTCTGCAACCTACGGCTCTCAAGATGTTCATGGACAGCAATTCCCATCAGCCCCTGCCAGCATGGCCAATTGGCCATGCTGGCAGGGGCTGATGGGAATTGTAGTCCATGAACATCTGGAGAGCCGCAGGTTGCAGATCCCTGCACTAGCTCATACCCAGCACAATTATTTAGAGTGATTCAGTCTTTTACATCCCTGCGTATGGGATTCGGCCATTTGCTGTGAGGCTTTTGTGAGTTTTTTTGGTGGATAAATTCTGGTCACTTTGCTGCAACCTCCCAGCAACAGTTAATACTATAAAGGAACTGGAGGCCCCTTGGCCATCTTCTTGTCCTATCGAGGACCATTTCAGTCTTCTCTCCCAGTCCTATGTCAACAGAGTATTGGCAACTGTGAAACCTACAATTTGTCCTCTTGGTCTGTCTCTCATGGTAAAGGCCAGTTACAAGGTGATTCAGAGCTCCCTGTTGAATATTGTTAACCTCTCCCTTGAACAGGGAGTTTTCCCAGGGAGGCTGAAAGAGGCAGTGGTGTGTCCATTCTTAAAGAAGCCATTTTTTGATCCTATGGATCTTGTCCTGTGTTATACTGCCAGGCAGAGGTATCGAGTTACATCAGAGAGCAGTCTAGTCAGAGAGTCCATCAAGCTATTTCAGCATCAGAGGTCTGATCCGAGGGACAGAATACACATCAACAAGTTAGAGGAAGCGTTGCAGAAGTCATGTGCTTCATTTCATCTATGCTGATAACTCTCTGCTTAATATAGACCAGCATGTTAGTCTTCAGCCTGTGAGGACTGTGCTTCCTCCTGTGCAGAAGATGCTTTCTTTGAGCTAGCAGGTGTGTGCTTCTCCATTTAACTTGCAAAAGCTCCTTGCGTTGCTGCCTCTGTTGACATGCGGGCTCAGGTGCACTAGGTGCGTGAGTCTCTTCAGCTGGAGCAGGGTGAATGCATGCCCTGCTTCTGGAGGCATTTTCTGGTTTTGAGTCCTGACCTTCCTGTTTCTCACTCTGTGGAGACTGCAGGAGCCCTGGATGCTCCAAACCCAGTCCTTGTTGCTTCCCAGCCTGGTCTAGGCTTAGTGGATTCTGCTCATCCCCTGAGGACTCATTGCTTTCCACTGGATGGTGCACAACAGATCTGGGCGGCTACCACCCAATTTTGAATGTATTGTTTCTGGGTAGGGTTGCTGAGAGGGCAGTTGCAGAAAAGCTGTAGGGACTTCTGGAGGATTCATGGAGTCTGAATTTCTTTAAGTTCAGCTTTCATCTTGGCCATGGGATGGAGACCATGCTGGTCACCATCATGGATGAGCTCCATTTACAGTTAGACCAAGGCAGGTCAGTGTGGTTAATGTCATTAGACCTCCCCACAGCATTTGACATCGTTGGACATGGTTGATCCATCACCTCACTGATTCTGGGATTTGGGGTATGGCCGTAAAGTGCTGATTTTGTTTCTTCAGGACTGGGGACAGCAGGTGATAGTTGCAGGGATCCATGGAACACTCAACTCGAGGCTGGATTACTGTAACTCCCTCTACATGGGCCTGCTCTTAAGACTGATCCAGCAATTAAAATTAGTCCTGAATGCTGTGGCAAGACTTCTCATTGAAAACAATGGTGAGAGAGCACATCACACCTGTGCTGTGCCAGCTGCACTGATTGCCGATCAAATTCCAGGTCATGTTCAAGGTTTTGGTTTTGACTTCTAAGGTCCTGAGATGTATGGGGCCTTCATATCTTCAGAACTGCATCTCCCCATATCGCCCACAGAGGGTACTCTGGTAGTAATCTCTGGGTGGTCCCTGGCCCCAAGGACATTAGGTTGGCAGGGTCTTTTCAACCTAGTGGAACTCTCTGTTAGCTGGCACCAGAGCCCTGCAGGACCTTAATTGGTCTGCAATGCCAGTATGACAGAGATGTTCCATTGGGCTTTTTGGTTGAGGCTCCCCATTCCTCCGACTTGTTCCATCTAGCTGGCCTCCCAGTTTGTAACATGTGCAATTTAAATTGTGTGGTAAAAGGACTACTTGGGATGGGCAATGTATTGTAGGCTTGGGGTTCTTTAATTGTTCACTATTTATGGATTTTAGGTTTTAGATATATAAAATTTTGTAATCTAGAACCACTACAAACAGGATGGACCTGCCATTCTACATAAAAATGATCAGTAAAAAAACACATAGTAACCTTTGTCCCTTGTGAAATTACTAATAACCCATATAGTGACATTTAAATAATAAACATCAGAATAAAAGAATAAAGAATAAACAGCAAAAAAGATCTAATTGACTTTCCATCTCATTTCCACCTTGTGTGTAGCATTACAAAAATTACCTTTTACTTTTAAACTTTTAAATTACCTTTTACTTTTTTCCACTCTTATGAAAATTAGCCCCAACTATATTCACTAACTTATACAGAGCTAGATTTAGGCAATGTATTAACATATATGGTAACGATTTTAATTTAGATTTTTCCCCTTTCTCCCTTTTAACTGTTACAAGCCCCTATAATATATCAGCCATTTGTTATATTTATCTAAACATTACTAATCGCTCTAAATCCCTTAGTTTTAGCTCATCTTGAATATCCTTAAATTTGTTTCAAATTGTTTGTTAGTCTCTACTCTGAAACCCAGGAGCCACGTGGCGTAGTGGTTAAGTGCTTGCACTTCCACTCACACGGTCAGGAGTTCGAGCCCCCTGGGGGCCAGATATCCTGCAGCTGGCTCATGGTCAACTCAGCCATCCATCCATTTCTTGGTTGGTAAATGAGTACCTAGTTCATAGCTAGGGGGTAAAGAATAGCCGGGGAAAGCAATGGCAAACAACCCACAAAAGTGGCTTGCCTATAAAATCACTGCTTGCAGTGGTACCCCAGGGTTGGATACGACTGAAGGGGAAACTTTACCTTTTTTTACTCTGAAACTGAGAAAGAGAGGTGAATATTATCTTCAGGTTGACTACAGATATTTTTTGTTCTTATGTAAGCAACCCTGAACCCAACTTCAGTTGGGAAAAGCAGAGTATAAATCTTAGGCTCATTCCGCACATGCAGAATAATGCACTTTCAAACTGCTTTCAATGCTCTTTGAAGCTGTGCGGAATGGCAAAATCCACTTGCAAACAGTTGTGAAAGTGGTTTGAAAACGCATTATTTTGCATGTGCGGAAGGGGCCTAACAAAATAAAATAAAACTCAAACAGAATTTTCTTATTTCAGAAGTATAGATTAACTTATTTTTAAGAGTCAAAATTAATTACGAGATCAACTGGCCACAAATTATGAGCATCCTTGAATATTCAAAAGTTGGATGCTCAAAGTTGTTATAAATTGCATTCTAAACATTTAATCAATGTGCTTTTCTTTACTGTTTTCCTATGATTTTCTTGTTCCCCCTCCCCAATCAAGGCCTTTTCCACATGCTGCATTTACCCCATATTTTAGGTGTTGTTGATCCAGTAGTTTTCCATGAATTTTGTATGCACACCTCACTTCCAATCATTGTTTTTGTTCAGTCAGTTTAATCTTTTTAGCACAGGTTCTATTTTGGAAAAATTGCCTCCATATTTCCCCAAGAATCTTCTGTCTGTACATCTAGCTCTACTACATTTTTATCACAAGTTGTAAAAATATCTCCATTGCAAGTATATTCCCTTCAGCCCTTTTGGAAAAGTTTGCATTCAAATTGTATGATCCACCATTACACATCTCTGTATCCCACCCCACCCCACCCCCAAACCCAGAGACACAGTCCTCAAGAAAAGAAAAGCTCAGGATCGTACTTTGGCAACATTCTTGGCACTCAATCATCCATTTGCACCAGCACCCCAGAAATAGTCTACCTTGGGGGGACCAAGGGAAAGAGAAAATGACTGAAAGGGGTTTTGCCATAAGGAGAAGGGAATATTCTATGTGACATTGACAATCCACCCAGCCTCCTTGTATCTTTGCTTGAATGTTAACTTCAAAAGCACTATGTGAAATTGACAAAGCTGCTCCAATCCACCCTGAAAATGGAAGAGGAGGGTGAGAAGAAAATGCCTGAAGGTGAGGTTGGGCAAGTACATGGGACATGGATAAGGGCTGGGAGTTGGCAGGGCAGAGAAATAAACAATGAGTAATTATGATTGCATGTTTAAGGGAAGTCATCTCAGAAACAAATTGAGCAAAACATACTGCAGTGACCTCAACTGATTTGTGGGTGTTTACCAAGAAAGGCACTCCTTCAATGTGTGGGTCTTTGTAGGTCAAAACCAGTGCTTTAAACTTGACATGGAGACATAGTGAAAGCCAGTGCACTTGTTTCAAAGGTTATCTCACATATATCTAATGCTCTTCCAGCAAATAGATTGCCTTTTAGACCACTGCAGTTGGCTAAAAGCTTGGATAAAAATGAACATTTGAGTTCATTGATTTAATTATTTAACTAGCCAAATGAGACAAAGGCCAGGTTTGAAAGTCATGGTCTTTCCAATCTCTGTGTTCCTGTTTACTGCAGTCACAGACATAGAATGTAAATGATCCATAGAACACATATATGCAAGTGCTGTGACACCTTGATTTATATCTAAACTTCAGATCAAGTTGGAACAGAAATTTTTTTCCCCCTGCAAAAATCTTACAAAAGACTTACAGCAGGCCAAATCCAAGCCATCTCGGGCAACTCTCTGTGTTAAGAATGCATGAACAAAGCTTCACTAGAGAAGATGCTGCAGATGCAGTTGTGGCAGAGAAGAATGGTTTCTTTGCTGCCACCATTGTCACTACATAGACATTCAAATGGGCTCCAAGTAGGGTTCTGTCTTATTCATTTGGAGTTTTCTTCCATCATCACTCAAGATGTCTTCCTATCAAATTCAGCCATAGCTAACAATATAATAGGTGGCAGGTGTTGTACAGTGCATGGGAAAGGAAACCAGGAAGCAATCTTGTTGATGATCTCAGTTTACTTGGCATTCTAGGCCAAAACTAGAGACTTGACAGAATTATCTCAAGACTTCTAAAATTTCCCAGAACGTTTTAGAAACCAGATAGATTCATAAATCTTCAGGGATAGACTGAACTAATAAGTCTGCAACATGGCGGGGGGGGGGGGAGGAGGGGGGAGAAATACACCATTCATAGCTATTATTTATTATTATTATTTAGCTGTCACGTCACAGTGACTGATAGTGATTCTGTGAAGTTTTGAAGGGAAGAGAAGTTCAGAGGTGGTTTGCCATTACCTGTCTCTGCGCTGAAATTCTTTGAACATTTTGGAACTATATTTGAATGGAAATAAATATATAAATTTATGATGCTTAAAAGTACAAACAGGTTTTTAGGTGGTGGAAAAATATATATGATGCATAAAATTTAGTGAGATACACCAGACCACATGGAGACAGCTTGTGCATTCTGCTGGATCTTTATCCCATTCTGAACAGCTGATCATTTACTAAAAAACTTCCATGGACCAGTGCTGGAGATCTATTGTATGTATTGTACCCATTATTTAGACATTGCAGTAGATAAGGCCCTGCTTTTTAAGTTGGTCTTCTTATCTTCTTCTAAAATGTATAAAATCCTACATGTTTCCTGAGCTATATTAGAGTCCAGAAACACCTTACATACCAACAAGCTTTTGAGCGTATAGACTTTCTGTTCTTCATATACAGTGTTGCCTGGTTCATGAATTGTGTTACTTAAAATGTTTATTTAGCTCCAGCTGTGTGTGAAGTTATTCACAATCCACATCAGGTAGTCAAAGCAGGCATGTAGTGAGATTAAGGGCTGACAATGACTAGATGAATCAGGGATGCCTTAAGATGCAAGGCTGCAGCAAACCCCCCAGTAAGAAATGTCCTTTCAAGCTAATACATTGGGAAGTATTTCTAGCAAGTCCCGTGCCACTCTCTGAAGAAGATGTAAAGTCTTTCAAAATGGCTTCCCAGAGACTTTTCTAAAGTTATTGTCAGAATATTACTTGGAAAGATACAATAGTTGAAATGAAGTGCCACTTACCCTCCTGAAATAGTCTGCCAAATCATCTGGAGTCCAGCTGCCCACTTCAGACCGATAGGGAAGGTGTTGTGTGTCCATTGCTGTTCTTCTTGGCTAGCCAGTTGCAGACATATATATGCCAATATAGCTAGAAAGCCAGATGTCGGACTCACAGTTAGTGCTCAAGACTGGGTAAAATCCAGTAAATCCAGTTCCTTGAGCTCCCAGATTTTTGGGTTTCTTGAAAATTGTGCTCAAAATACACTCAAGAAAGCAACGGCTTCCTCTGTGATCCAAACGGTCTTTCTTGTTTCTCAGAAAACTCGTCTACTGGTTAGTCAGCTTCACCACTTCCCTTTTCTGAATCTAAATTAGTAAACAAGGAAATGCTGCTACTTCTGCCTAAAGCTATGTCTAACATGCTGAAAGCGATGATTGCATGGTGAAGTTTGAAAATGAGAAGACAGAAATTGTATGACCACTGACCAGATCATGTCACATTCTGAGATTAAAGGAAGCTATCTTGCAATTATCTCTGAGTTTATTACAGCAGTAACATTACTATGGTTAATAAAAATAGCAACAGTAACTATTGTCAACCTTGTCATTTGCCTCAACTAACAACCCCATGCAGAAAGGGGGCCAAAAGGGCAGCTTTGCGCTGGTACATTTGTCTCCCTGGAGCACTTGTCATGGCAGAGGAGTCAGATGTGCCTGTGGCCACCTGCCTCTTAGCCCCACCACCACAAAACCCAAGAGGGCTTGAGGGAGTGGCATGGGCTTGAGCCGGTGCATTTGCCCTCCTTGGGGCACTTACCCTGAGGGAGGAAGCAGATGTGCTGGTGGCCCCCTGCCCCTCGGCCCCACTGCTGCAGAACTCATAAGTCTGGGCCACAGCAGGGCTTCCTGATCAGATGCCAGCATGGGGAGAGGGCAGGCCAGGGCATTCGCAGGGACAGAGCCGGCATTAGCCAACTCCCACTCAGGGTTTACAACAAGGAGAGCTGTACTCTGGCCCTTCAGTGGCATAAGTCCGGTAAGCCTTGCACATTTTGTTACCCGTACTGCTGGAAAGCCCTCTTGGAGGTGGTGGGGCAGTGCTGCAATGGTGACACATCCCACAGCTGAGCGCTTTGGATGGGGTTGCCGGGCAGATAAAGAATAATACATAATAAAAATTTGACAATTTAAAATGAAAAAGCCCAACTCCAACAAAGAGTCAAAACTTGTATACACATGTATGTCTTCTTGAGGTTTTTGGTGTAAGGGTAGGATAAAAATTAAAAGGAGATAATAAAGAATAGTATCAATTAGATTTTTAAGCAGAAGTAAATAGAAGAAAGAAAAAAGTATGGTACCTCTCCTGTGATGTTCTCCCTCTCAAAATCTGACTTGCTCATGCAGCCTCAGCTGCTGGATAAAAGTAGAAACTTCATATAACACACCAGTCACCCTAACTGCTGTTTATCTAGATTCAAGCTAGTATTATTAATGAAACTTAGTGATGTGATATTTTTGGACCAGGGATAGATACAAGTTACACCTACAATATTTGAGGGTGATGGACTTTTGTTTGATTGTTTTCCCCACAACTCAAAGCCTTTGCTTCATTGCTCAGTATGGAAGCATGCCAAATATCTCTGCAGACCGTAGTTCTTCCCTGTTACATACAACCTTTTCTGCAATTCATCTAACCTCTGGTAAGTAAAGGAATAGTGGTGTATGGGGGTCCCATCCAGGAAAGCTGAAAGGAAGAAACTGGGCCCTGACATGTTGCTGTTGTTGATAGAGATCTCACTGAGAGGGGCTGTGGTTCACTGATATAACTTTGTATTAAGGGTAGGGTGGGGGTCTCATGTTTGATACCTGGCAACATGTAAGTTCTCTTCCTGAGGCACCAGAGAGCCTCAGGCACCCACGGGTTAGACAGTATTGATCTTGATAGACCAATGGTCTGATTCAGTGCAAGACAGTGTCATGCGTTCATGTGTAATTCATAACTGGCTCATTAAAAAGGATTAATTGTAAGCATCTAGCAGACAATCCATTTATAGTGGATCAGTTCTCAATCGGATGCAAAGTTCTGAGTATGCTCAATACTAACATTCCCTCTACCTTAAGCATACAGAGCAGCAAGGAAAATCACAGAGAAGAGACACTTCTCTTTTCTTAGAAATAGAAAGGTTCTTAGAAACTAGAAAGGTTGCACAACATTACCTAGGAAGAAGCCAGCCTAGATCTACATGCAAACATGAGTCTGGTTTACTGTATTAGCATTCTTGTTGATTTAAAGATAGGACATACTGAGATAGTGTAAGAATGGAGATCTGAGATATTCTGAGATCAGAGCCGGTATGGGGTAGTGGTTAAGAGCAGCTGACTCCGATCTGGAGAAATGGTTTTGTTTCCCCATTCTTACACATGAGTGGAAAACTCTAATCTGGTGAATTAGGTTTGTTTCCCCACTCCTACACATGACCATGGGCTAGTCACAGTTCTCACAGAACCCTCTCAACCTCACCTACCTCATGGGGTTTATATGGTGGAGGCAGAGGAGTACGGGGGAAAATGGCACCTGGGGCCAGAACCTGCTCTAGGAATCCCCCCATGGTCCCTGCACCCCCAACCCCCACTTACCTTAGCTGGCAGCTGCTCCAGCAGTGGCATTCCTGGTGACTGCTTTGGCGGAGGCCGTCCTGGGCCAGGCTGGGCCACTGCTGGGAGCTCCTTGGCCCGGCCCGGCCAGGCTGCTACTTCAGCTGGCGGAGTCTCCGCTGGCTGAAAAAGCAGTCTGGCCAGGCCAGGCCAAGGGGCACCTAGTGGGCTGGAGCAGCTGGGCCAGGAGCCTGCCAGGGGTCACCACTTGGCCCAGCCATGCCAGGCTGCTCCTTCAGCCTGCCGAGTCCCCTCGAGTTACTTACTGTTGAGCTGTGCTGCAAGTAGGTTCCTGCATGAGATCCAGCCAGCGGCCATGGCTCACAGCTCAGGCAGGTGCCTGAGGCCAGCTCCTGCCTCCCTGGCCTCCCTGCTAACAGGAAGGCCAGGTCTCAGGCAGGAGCCGGCCTGCAGCCATGGCTCAGGCAGGCACCGTGGTTGCAGTCGGCCTCCCTGTCAGCAGGGAGGCCAGGGAGTTTAGGAGCTGGCCTGTGGTCGTGGCGCCCATCTGAGTCGCATGGAGTGAGCTGCTGGGTGTCGGTTGGGTCCTGCAAGGGCACAGTTGTTGCCCCACACTTTCCCACATGATCAAATGGTGTGCGCCCGGGGACATGGAATACCCCAAGTTCCCATTAGCAGTACGCCACTGCGTGGACGGGAGGGAAAGGGAAGGTGATGATAAGCCAGTTTGAGACTCCTTTATGGTAGAGAAAATGTGGGGTATAAAAACCAACTCTTCTATTTTACAAAGGATAAAGTTACACACGTAAAGTCAAAGTGATGAGGCATCTGGTGCCTATCAAGCTGAAAGTCTATTAGAATAGAATGGAACTGCTATAGCTATCATAGACAAGATGAACTGAAGTTATATGCAAATCTTAATTTTCAAATGAGGAAAGAAAAAGGGTTTCCCCTCCCACCCACTGTACCCTTGTCACCTTTAAAGACATGAAGTCCTAAACTCAAGCCATTCATGAGAGCAGCAATCAAGGTCCCAGAATATGTTATTTTTGAGCAGCTGCTTGAGTTCTAAGGTCAATGTTACAAACAAACAAAGCTGTTAAAAAGAAGGATAGTTTCAAGAGTCTACCAAACAGTTCATAAAGTTTGAGATAAATATAGCTGGTGCTAAACCAGCAACACATTTGTTAACAAAGAAAGAATTTCAGTAAAATTTACTAGGTTGCTGCATTCATTTTTAATGGAATAAGCATCCCATCAAAATGAAAGGAGGAAGCCCATACAAATCAAGAGAAAAACCACAATATTATTTTATATAAGGTAGACAGTGCTCTGTTGGTTGCAGCAGAAAAATATCATGAGTCTTCCTATAAATTTACAAACAGTGAATTTTAAGTGAGAGTTAAATTAGATTAATAAATCATGACTGACTTTTCCCTAAAATCTATCCAAGGAACTGTAGCAAAGTCATTGTACTACCACAAGGTGGCGCATTCAGTCTATCTGTAGCAAACATATTTAGAATTTGTTCCATAACATTAAGGAGGAATTGTTTGTTACTACAGCTTGTGAAAGGTGAATGGGAAATGGAGATGTTCTCCATGTTTATCCCTACCTGATTTATCAAGATTAGGATATATATTTCTCTGCTGTATTTAGTATCAAGCATATTGTCCGTTGCCAAAGACATATTAAATGTTCTTCTGTTGAATCAGATTCTTCAGGATATGAAAATAGTTACTAAAGACACTTGAAGAAATCAAGAAGAGATAGCTTTCTAAAACAGCCGAAAGAGTCAGGCAAACTTAAGAAGGGCTGCAAGAATGAGCAACCCAATCCAAAGCCCTGGACGGTCAGGGATGGTGCCACTGGGGCAGAACCCTGCTAACTGCAGAGTGCTTTCTGGCAGTGCAAGGATGGTGCAAAATGCAACCCTTGCCTCCAGAAAGCCCTCCATTGGGCTTAATGTCCATGGACCAGGGCCACAATGCAGGGCCATGGACCAGGGCCACAATGCAGCTGCTGCAAATCCAGGGTAGAAGCCAACTAAGGTCAGTACCACCCCTGGGAACACCTTTGCCATGCCCCCGCTGCACCAGCAGGGCTGGCAGTGGTGTGGTAGTGCAGATACAGTGCTTGACACCATCTGGCTTTCCCAGAAAGCCACAGAGATCACCCACCAGCATATTTGCCTCTCCTCCACGGGTAAGGGCCCTGGGGAGGGCAGATTTGTCAACGTAGGCCTGCACTATGTCTCCAAGTCCCTTCAGCCCCCACCCCCCTCACTCTGGATTGCGCTGCCATCCAAGATATTTTCTTTCCACAAAACAACCCTCTAAATATCCACTGTAATTTGTCTTTGCTGTCAAGCTATTGCCATTCACATAGTTTGTACCATTTTTTTAAAAAAATTAAAAGCTAATTTTAATACACGAGTCATTGTATTCTGCCCGATTAGCATTTTTTAAAGATTCACTTTTTTGCAGCTTTACAATATCTATTATATCTTTATTTCCTTTGCATCCAGCATAAGTTACAAACTTATGGTTATATAATCAGTCTTTCAGCACATTTTAATCAGTTGATTCAGCTCGAGAAACAATATGTCACATAAGCCAACAGCTGAGTACAGATTCTAAATAAATTGTACATCCCAATTCTATCGTCTATTTCTCATAAAATATATCTCCTTGTGGCATCCCATGAGGATGAAACTCACATCTAGCCCAAGGTGAAGATGATTACAGAGAAGAATGATGATATGTCAGACAGAGCCCTAGAAAAGTCCAGCAAACTGGCACAAGTCGCAATAAAAAAAATTATTTATGTATTTATGTATTTATGTCTGTATGTATGTATTTATTTATTTACTTATTTATTTATTAAAAAATTTTCCCGCCCTCCCCAAGAAGTACAGATTCTAAATAAATTGTACATCGGGGCCACCTCTAGGAGCTATTTCTTCTCAGAGGGGGGCTTCAGCCAGGGGGGCAGTGAACTCATACCAGAGTAAATATTCTTAGTTCAGCTTGCAATATTGGTCAATATGAATGATTTAGCAGCAAGCCAATAAGTGTACTGGTAAGAAAGAGTGGCTGTGATTCTTCGTGATCGCCATTACCAGCCGGGATGGGCATGGCAAAGAGGCCCCTGCTGCACCTAGAGTGGCTTTTTCACTAACATTTTTTTGGGGGGGGGGGCTTTTCGCAGAAGCGAGCTGGTCACAGCCTCAAGCCACGATACCAGTGCCAGGACTCTGGCAGTGAGTGATGTTAGTATTCAGGGCCAATACTTATAAATCAGACCGTGCCAATCAAAGACTGACCAGAGCTCCTGCAGCACCCACATAACTCTACAGGCCTTCCTAAGTGGTGGGTCTTGCCCAATGGCAGCCACTGTGGCCTACCTTGCAGCTGGCCCTGCTGTCACAGGCCCCCTGTTGATTCATAGTGATGCATCATCAGAGGCAAAGTGAGGGGAAACTGTACCCGGAGCGCATGCTCCCCCCGCGCCCCTGCCGTGGCGTTGCCTGCTCCCACCCTAGAACACCCATTGGGACTGCCCTTACCATCAGATCAGTTTCCATGTGTAACCCACCATCAGATCAGTTTCCATGTGCAACCCATCTACTTAGGGAGAGGATCTGCAGACATGGAGCACCACATGTGACCCAGTAGGGAGAGAATGACCTGCTGGCATTTAAATCAGTTGCGGAGCTAAAAGGGGACGGGGTGGGGTTGCGCCGTGCACTGGGCCCATGTCTGAGGGGCATGGAAAATCACCCCAGGCCCCTCCTCCTTTCCCGCACCTTCCACACACACACACCCCCGCAGCACCCCCAACCCTTTCCCACACTTACCTTAGTTCCTTTCCTTTTTCAGAACTTTTTCAGGCTGCAAAAAGCCTGTTTGCAGTAAAAACAGCCTGAGGAACTACAGTTCCCAGGAGACCTTGGGGCTCACAAGGTCTCCTGGGAAGTATAGTTCCCATCAGGCCGTTTTTACTGCGAACAGAAACCCTTCTTGCAACCTGAAAAAGCTTCTGAAAAAGGCTAAAAGGAACTAAGAGTGAGTCAATGGAAAGAGAATGTGAGCGTGGTGGGGCGCCACAGGGGGGATATGGGAGTAGGAAAATTACAGAATATTATTGCCAAGGGCGCAGTTTGGCCCAGCTACGCCTCTGAATTAAATGCATTCAAGTGCTTCAAGCTATGCTGTCAGCTTTGAACATTGTATGCCAGCTTATGCCAAGCAGTGTGATCTTTTGGTCTCAGCTTCTCAAGAGGCATTCTTGGTGATGCGCCATTACACCTGAGCGAGTAGTCTTTGCCAGGAAGAAAACCTGCAAGACAGTTTCTGGCTTCATCTGTGGCTGGGGTGGCAGATGCATTAGCATCATGATATCTCTTTCAGTGTCAAGGCACTGTTTCAGGACAATGGAGTTTACCGTGTTTCCCCGAATATAAGACAGTGTCTTATATTAATTTTTGCTCCCAAAGATGCGCTATGTCTTATTTTCAGGGGATGTCTTATTTTTCTGTGTTCTGTTCGTCGGGCATGCTTCCAAACAAAAACTTTGCTATGTCTTACTTTCGGGGGATGCCTTATATTTCGCACTTCAGCAAAACCAATTGGCCATGCTGGCAGGGGCTGATGGGAATTGTAGTCCATGACATCTGGAGTGCCAAAGGTTCGCCACCACTGCTCTACTATGTCTTATTTTTTGGGGATGTCTTATATTAGGGGAAACAGGGTACTTGTCTGACTGGTGGTTGGACCTTTGGCTGCAAAGCTTGAGGGTGGAATTGTGAGATTGGCTTGGGATGTGAGAAGCATTTAGCGGGTGTGGGGGAGGTCCCCCCACTCTTTTGGTGGATTGCGCATGGAAACTGATTTGATGGTAAGGGGAGCTGGGGAGCTACCCCTCTTTGGTGGAACCTTAAGATGTTTGGGGTGGAGCAAGCCACAACTCAGGATGCCGATGTGGGGGGGGGGAGTACTGAGGCTTGCGTCTCTTTGCAGTAAAATGGTCTTTCAGCAAGAGGCCTTCTACTCAGCTGAGTTCCATTATTGCTGCGCAAGGTTAACACTGCCCGTTACACAGTTTAGCCAGGAATAAATATCTAAACCCGTGGTTAAAACCCCCCATTGATAATATTAATCTATCAATTGTGGTAACGATGTTGGATTGTGGTTCTGCAAGTGTATTGGAAGCGCTGGCTAACTTTTTGTGCTCTGTCATCAGCAAACGGTTATAACTGTACTGGAGATTGTATCATTACACTGAGGTCGCCATTTTTCTGGTATATTGCTGCTGTTTTAATTATGCCATTAAAGGTTTATATATTTATTTATAGTTGCCTCCAACAGGCGAGTTAGAGGAAAGTTTCACTGGGGGACAGCATTTGGGGTGCCCAGTGTTCAGATCAGATCACATGCTGCATTTCACTCTTCTTTTCAGCTCTGTCAATAAATGGTTTGGCTATGGCCAAAATTTTACCCCACAGATAAGATTGTTGTTTTGTTATTGTGGTCAGGCGGACTCTGAGCAGTACTGGTCCTGCCCTTGAGTGGCAAAGTGGTCCAACTGGTAACCTATGGGTTGACAACAGGTCTGGAGAAAAATGCCTTCTACCTTAACTGGTGATAATATATTCCTCTCTGCTATGAAAAGTTTCAACTGCCATTTTCCACACATTTTTTTTCAGGCAACCATAGGTACCTGCCATCTTTGCTATCCCATCTTTGTTAAGCTGATCAAAAATTAACAATGATCTCAATTTGTTAGTTTTATTTATTTGGAAATTTTCTGTGCTGCCAGCATGGTGCAGTGGTTAAGAGCAGGTGCACTCTAATCTGGAGAACTGGGTTTGATTTCCTGCTCTGCCACTTGAGCTGTGGAGGCTTATCTGGGAAGCTAGATTAGCTTGTGCACTCCAACACGTGCCAGATGGGTGACCTTGAGCTTGTCACAGTTCTTTGGAGCTCTCTCAGCCCCACCTACCTCACAGGGTGTTTGTTGGGGGGGGGGGGAGGGAAAGGAGATTGTAAGCCCCTTTGAGTCTCCTTACAGAGGGAAAGGGGGGATATAAATCCAAACTCTTCTTCTCCTCTAAAGAACCTTCCCAAGGCAGCTTACAAAATAAAACAATAAACATGTAAAATATCATGACTGTTATTAAAATCCAGCATTTAAAAACAGCAGAGCATAAAACAACATCAAACACAGGGCAGCTTAGAATTTATCTTAAACATTTCTCAGGTAAATACAGACAATAAAACATTTTTAAAGGCCCTTAGTTAAAAGCCTGGGTAGACAGCACCATTTTGCCTTGGCATCTAAAAGCAACTAGTGCCTAGTGGACATCAAGAAGAATGTATTCCACAGGCAAGTTACAACCACTGAAAAAGCCCTGAGTCTGATTATCACTTGCGTTGCCTCACCTCCAAAGAGTAGGACTTATGAGAAGTATCTCAGCTGGTGGGCAGGACAGGTTGGAAGGACACAGCCTTTCAATTTTGCTTCTTCCTTTCTACCTGTTTAGATATAGCTTCCAGTCTTATACTATGACAGATCAAAGACCTCCTTCGTCTGACAAGCAGCTTACATTCAGAAAGAATAACCCCCTTTCACACTCTGCTTTTGGAAACGATAAAAATCCTCAGTCCCTCCGTTATGAACTCAAGATGGGCTGAGCCAGCATGTACCTCAGTACAGTACCTCAGTCACAACCACAAATAACATTTTAGCTTTAACAGTTAACATGTAATTGCTTTTACTCAACTTAAATCCCCAGAGTATGCAAATTAGATATGTTTGTCTTACCAACACTATTTCCCACTTTGCCCACAGTCCCATTTTCTGCCAGTAGATGGCTTCAATATATTTGTTTATTCCCTAAAGCTTTACATTTATGCTGCCCACACTCAAAGCCTAACTACATCATTAGGCAGTAATGACTGTAAATTAAACTACAGAATCTACTGCCTGTGGCCTTTTAGTCCTTCTGCTACCTAAAGCTTTAAGTATCACATCTTATTTTAAGCATGCCCATTGATTGTTACACCTCCCTAAGAGAGAAAACAAAATTGTGAAAAAGCATGGTAATTAGTTAAGGATGAGAAGGCCATCCTTTCCCAGGATGAATTTTCAATGTAGGCAATTTTTGGGTGCTGGATAATACATTATCCTGATGGTGCATTGCTGCAAGGAATTTTGTCGTTATCCACTCACAAAGTTTCCTAATTCTACAAAGCACTACAAAGTACACACGTAGTCACACTGTTTCATTCATACCTATTTTGAAATGCATGCATTGACTCTTTATAATTTTCAGGGCTCAATTTAAAGCATTTGTTTTAATCTATAAAGGATCTGGCATCTTCAAGTTTTGTTACAATGGAAAATGGTTTCCACCAGCTACAAAAATAAAGGACTGTGGTTGCCCTTCTTATACCCCTGAATTTACCAAACTGCCAACTGAGAAAATATGCTATCAGTTCAATTTTTGCAGAATTAAGAACTTTGCTGACATGTAGTATGGAAACAGGCTGGTCATTGGTAAGCTTTAGGTTTTGTTTTGATTGGTGTCTTTTAGGACCCAGGACCCCACTGGAGCAAGTTCAGGATTGGGGTTGTGTTAGGATAGACTAACTAATCTATGGTAGACAAAGCATATCTCAGATGGATTTGATGGAGAGTTCTGGTTTTAGACAAGGTGACACTATTAAAATAGATCTATTGACAGTGGTCCAAGACAGAAATATGAGCCTTCCTGGATTTGTGGCTATGTTATATGGGGATTAGATTCATAGAAGAAATGTCAAGAGGTTTGATTATCCTGAAAACCTGAGCCTTTATTTATGGCCACAAAAGGTGAGGGGCTCTGGAGGATCAAGACCTAGAATATTCAAGAGTGTCTTAAGTAGTTCATTCACTGACCAGGAAAGCAATCCTTTATATCACACTGGATGCTTTCCCTTAAACTTAAGGTGTCTTAAGGCCAAAAAATCTTGGGATGTATTCTTCCTGCACTTCTAACATCAGAAGACCTACTTGTAGGGTTGGCAAGTCTCCTGTGGCCACTGACAGGGTGTGGAAAACACCTGGAAATTTGGGAGTGGAACATGGAGAAGACAGGGACCTCAATAGAGTATGTCATATCAACCCTCCAACCAAACCATCCATTTTCTGTGTAGTCTGGAAATCTGGAAGATTCCCAGGCCCCACCTTGAGGATGGCCTTTCTATCATCTTGATGTGGCCGGTCATGCAACATCATGTACTGCTTAAGTCAATAGATTGCTTGTCATTGGTTTCATAGCATTTGAAACAAGGCCTAGAGCTCATATTGAGTTTGTGGTGGAGACAGTTTCTCCTCTTTGAACCCAATATAGTAAGAGAGCTTAACAACAATAACACGGGTCAAGAAGTATATTTAGCAAAATTATTGCTATGGAAAGAGTGAAAAACACTAAATGGAGCAAATATTTAGAGATTTACCCCATTAAAATTAAAGGCAACCTTATGCCGGTAAGAGAGGCTTCAGTTTCCAGGAAGAATGAATGAAAATGTTCATTCTCTTTGCAAGTTGCTTTTGAAGTACTATCCTCAAAGCACACCATTAGTGTGTATAAGTTTCTAATCTTTATGGAGAAAAGAACAAAAACAAAATTAGCAAATTAAGTTTCCCATTGCCAGGAGTCTGTGAACAGCTGCTTAATGTACTGTAAGTCCTAGTAATGAGGATGAAACACAAAGGTTCTAAGACTTTGACATTAAAGAGAGGGGGGGAAAAGATTTTGTGAACTTTGTAAACCTACTTGTGATGTGAACAAGTGATAATATTTGAAAAAAGCATAGAGGAAATATTAAACTTTAATGGTAAAATTTCATGGAAGGAGTTTACTTTCCTGAAGATGGCATAGTTCTTTTATTTACGTAACGCGATCACTTCTGCCACATGAATAACAATTTAGTTCAGCTTTTGTTTAGGTTATGGAAAGGTTAAGCCTATTTGGATTGTGAAACTGGGAAAGTGTAAGACATGGTGCTTGTTCACACATTAAAAGGTAATGTTGAGTGATACATGTAATCAAACTCTTCAGTGCTTGGACTGTCCCACCAACAAAGCAATATGACTTCTAGAAGATACACGTATAGGCAACAAAGGCTAAGGTTTCACCTTTCAGTTTTATTTTGCCTTTCACCATAACCCCAGTAAAAGATATATCCCTGCTTGCCCTGTGTATCATGAATAAACTAAATACTGGCAATATGAAGTATTCAGTTCCAGTCTCCAAATAGTCAGAAAACAGCTGTTTATGGAGATTTCACTTGCAAAGGGGTTCCAAGACTTGGATTTTTGGAACTTTTCTCAAGAATTACACTGGTAATGGAACCTGTGGATCTTCTGGGGGTTTTTTAATCTGGATTTTGTGGGCTTTCAGCAACATTGAAATAATAATTCAAAGAAATGAAAATGTTGCTTCTTCCAAGGAAGCTGGGTCTTATAATTATTTTTTAAAAAAAATATATACTCACAGTTCTGGGCTAGTTCAGTCCTACAGAAAGAAAACATACTCTGGAACTGGGTCTTTGAAAAACTTTAAACTTTTGTAAATTTAAATTTATTTAATTCATTTTTACCTCACCTTTCTTCCCATTGGGAACTAAAAGCAATGTAGATCAGTGGTTCTCAACTTGGGGGTCAGGACCCCTTTGGGAGTCAAACGACCCTTTCACAGGGGTCGCCTAAGACTCTGTGCATCAGTGTTCTCCATCTGTAAAATGGATGAATGTTAGGGTTGGGGGTCACCACAACATGAGGAACTGTATTAAAGGGTCGCGGCATTAGGAAGGTTGAGAACCACTGATGTAGATCATTCTTCTCTCCTCCATTTTACCGTCACAACAACTCTGTGAGGTAGGTTAGCCTCAGGATGTGTTACTGGCCCAAGATCACCCAGCTAATTTCCATAGCAAGAGGGGGCATTCCAAGATCTTATTCCAACATTCAAAATCACTATTCCACAATACCTGTTGGAGTAAAGAAAAAGCAACAAGTAACTCAAAAGAATATACTTTATAAAAAGCCCTGTGGGGATTGTTTTATGGCTACCAATCTTGATCCTCTTTGATCTGAGATTGCAAATGCCTTAACAGACCAGCTGATCGGGAGCAACAGCCGCAGAAGGCCATTGTGTTCATATCCTACATGTGAGCTCCCAAAGGCACCTGGTGGGCCACTGCGAGTAGCAGAGAGCTGGACTAGATGGACTTTGGTCTGATCCAGCTGGCTTGTTCTTATGTTCTTCTTATGTTCTTATGATAGGGCGGGATATGAATACAATCAATCGATCGATCGATCAATCGATCAATCAATCAATCAATAGAAAATATTCAAGGCAAAACTGTATTGGAACCTAAGTCATAATTAAGCCCTAGAATACTAATGCAGTCAAATTCTATTGCTGCAGACATTTCTTGTTTTGATAATTAATAATAAAAAGAGAACTATACATCAGTAAAGGCTATTCATGCATTATGGTTACTATAGTTATTTTCTTACCAACAATACATTTGTTTATAGTGTTTATTAATAGATTGTAAAATTTTAAAGCATTAATTACAAATTTATAAAGTGATTTTTTAAAATTAAATATGTCATTTTCGATCCTTTTCACTTAAACTTTAAAAAAGAAACAATTCAAAGAGTTCATGACGCCCTGTGTGACATTCAATACTGGTATTTATATTCATCAGCCATCAGTGTCTGAAGTGACTGACAGTTTATAAGCCTTCAAACTTTCTAGATACATCACCTCTTCAGTAGTTGCCTGGATATAATTTCCATCTCTAGAGATCTCCATTTAAGCCATCTGTAATCGTGTCTCACAAAGAGAAACCTCTCTTTGAAGGTCACCTTAATATGAACCTTAACAAATGCTTGTGCAAATGCAGATGCAGAAGACTGAATTCTGTGTCATTTGACAAACTGCCCAAGTTAATTTTTTTGTTGCATGTACACAAAAATGATATCTTCCCATGGAAGCCAGCTCAAACTTTCCCAGAACCGTACAGAATAGTTGAGGTGTTACCATTAACCACACTACTGTGGGAACATGGAAAGTAGCCATTTGTTCCTTCTGAACACTTTTCCTCTGGTTTAACCCTAGGTACCGTGTGTGTGTGTGTGTGTGTGTGTGTGTGTGTGTGTGTGTGTGTGTGTGTGTTTGAGAGAGAGGGTAGAGGGGGGGAGAGTGTAATGACCCAAAGGACCCCCAGAATATTATTTATATATATTTCTGCTTTAAAATCATATTGGCAGAAGCCAGTTGCCAAAAGCACTCCTATGGGTGTAGGTAGCCGCATGATCACCTGACCACAGCCAAAAGGTCAAAACTACTTTAACAAAAGCTAAGATAATGAGTTACTCCAGCATAACCTGGAGGTCTCATTTGAGTCACGAGAATGCTTGATTACCTCACCTTGCTATAGAGACTGTTAAAGACAAAGAATATGGAAAGCCACTTTAGCATCAGATACTGTCATTTCCCTATCTCTTCTGGAAACCAAGTCATCAACAGATGGTTGCTTCTCTGCATCTCCTCTTCCCATTGTTAGGACTCCTAAACCATTCACCTTATCCTGATCTAAATGTCTCAGCTAAATCTGTATATCCTGGGCAGTGACTCTCAAGAGTTAATCTGCATGGAAGTCTTTCAGCATTTCCTTGTTTAGCTTAACAAAGCAATTTTAGCTACTTGTCCCGGGTTTTAGCAGTAGGCAGAGCTGACTAATTACCTCAGCACCCCCAAACACAACATGGGAAGTTCAGAGGAATTTAGAAAAATGGAAACTTAAAAACTCACTTGTTCCCGCCCCACCTGGGCAAAAGGGTATAAAAGCTTAAGTTCCACCCCCCAACACATGTGCTCTTTACTAGCCTGTACCCTTCCCTTGGTCTGAGGTCAGTTTGAGACACCGATATCAGCCCTTCGCCTGGATTCAGATGCTGGTCATTTGAATTCTTGCCTTCTACAAGATCTTCTTTCTAGCTGAATTTAGGTAGCATGTATTTCCTTGACAAACCCCTCTCCATTTCTATCATCCAATCTATCTTTTAAAACCTTTTTTATATCTTAGGAACTTGAATGTATGTGCTCTTATGTCTCACTGTGTGTTTGTATTTTTAAACAAATTTATATAAAACTTTTAAATTCAATTTGGACTCTTGCATTACTCTGTGGAATATCCATTGTCAGAATTCCTTCCCCGTATCATACAGTCTAAAAGATCTCCTCCTGGCCCCTCTCGCTGCCAACGTGAGAGCTCATTCCCCTTTGCTACTTTTAAAATCCTATGTGTGCTGTTATATGTTTAGCAGCTGGTGGAGAATCCCTTCAATAAAATCCTTACTCCTGTTAAGGCCGTAACAAGAGAGTGAACCACTCATTTCCTTATCAGTTCTCATTTCATAATATAACATGGGAATCATCCAACACACATATACAGAGTTCAGACAATGGGATGACTAGATCATGTGCTTAATATGGATACTTAAAGCTGCATGTCTATTCCAAGAAAATGACTGAAATATAATTTAGTTCAATCTTTATTATGGTCATCAACCAGCAACACATACATGCAAACAAGATAAAATTACTGTTTAATATCAGGATAATTTGGCTAATTTAAACAGTTTTGCTAGTTTAAACAGTAATAATTAATCAATTTGGCAAAATAAAACTACTTAAAACAAATTAAAACATTACAAAATTAAACAACCCGAGGAACTATTTGTGATTTCCAAACTTTGTATGGTTTAAATGTTAACTTGTAGTAAAGGTTTGTAGACTAAAACATTAACTGATTAATTAAGTTTTTGTAGCATGAGGTTTTATTTAAAAACATATGCATGTTTGGAGTTGCCCTTATGTTCCTAAAAATGGCCATATTCTAGGAGAACAGTGATCCAATATTTTCTAAAGTTTTTAAAAATGAATTTCAGTCATGTGAGGCCCTGATTTGGATACCCATCTCTCTCTCCTGCCCCCCACCCCATGCTGAAAACCCCTTTTGAAGGAAAAGGTTTTGTAGGAAATATCATGCAGTTTGAATTAGGCGGCCACAGAGATGAAATAAAGCTTTAAAGAAAAACCCAGTCATGACAAATCCCTAGTGTCTCATCTGTTTTCATCCTAAAAGCATTTGAGGAAACCCTGCATTAAGCCTGTATTAATTTTAAACCGAAGCATTTCCTGTTGTTTCCTCATACGATGCAACGATAGACAATCATCAGTTCACCACTCATGCCCCTTCAAATGCTTTGAAAACATAAGCAATTTACTTTTACGTACATGTATATTCCAGATGTAAGCAGAATAAATAATAAGGTTTTCTCGTGCCTCTGAATATATTACGTATGATTTTCTCAGCTTGGGTGATTCATCTACTTAAAATCAAACTTCTGCCCAAAGGCAATTCTGGCTGAAAAAAATATTTGAAAGATTCATTGTAGAAAATATTTTCTTGCTGCTCCTGCAGCCTGCCTCTATTTTAAGTAAGATTATTATTGTATGCATGCAGCACTTAATTGCCTCTTCCCTCAGCACTTATGAACAGTTCCACCTCCTCATCTTTTCCTTCATTCACTTTGATGGCTGTGAACAACAGAGAGCCTGACTGTGCAGTTTCCAAGTGGAGTCTGTGCCTTCCCTCCTGGAGTCCCAGATGCCTTTCTTTAATTGTTCAATCTAAGCAAATCAACTATTTTGATCTGAGCCTGCCACTCTGTTCCCACTCTCCTCTGTCTCCCCAGGACACAATATTAAGCTGCTTGCAACTAGTGCTCCAGTCTTTACTGCTGATTTCATATTTCACTTCATTTTTGTCGCTCCTGCCTGCAGTAACATGGTTTGACTCTGTGGCTTAACCTTAGCCAGCATGAATAATACATTTTCACCTCAGCTGTTAAGGTGCTTTCCAGTCAGAGGTATGCCAGCTATTCCTAGTTTCTGGGAAGTGGCCCAGCACAATAAACCAATTCTGATACATTCTTGTAAGCAATATTCACAGTCGGAAGGACAAAAGCATTATCCATTTGGCTGAAATGATTATGTATTAATGATGGAACAAAAATAAAATACAGGAGGACTCTTAATTTGACTAGTTAATTAATTAGTGCTTGTAAACAACCACATTCTCAGGCATTTGTCCCGCTTCATTCATTCAGGTGCAACAACTCACAGTGTTAGCATGGCAGCTTTCCCACCAGCAGTGACTTTCTTGTTAATTTAAATGGAGAAAGCACATTTGCATAACATTCCCGTGCACACTTCTTCTCCACTGGAATGAATAAAGAATACTTAAGTGTACAAGACCTGTGTATGTAGCTGAAGATCAAAGTTACATATTTTGGTGAGTCAGGTGCTCAACACTCTTTATCTATGCCATTACTCACCAGCTGCAGTGAAAGGAATTCATTGATTACACATTTGGCTCAGGGTTCCACATCACTGTCCCAAGCCAAATCAAACTCACATGGGTTTTTAAATTATTTTCCCAGCAGCTGCTATGTGACTATGGACAAAGCGAGTTACCCAGACCCAACTTACTAAAACTTCTACAGTTTTGTCCTGAGTATACATTGCAACTGATTTATGGTGATTTCTGCAAGGGCCTTTCAAGGTAAGTGAAAGGAAGCAGTGTTTTTCCATTACCTTCCTCTGTACAGTCTTCCCTGATGCCTCCCCCCCAATATCAATTGTGCTATCCAACCGTTCTCCCAAAAGCCCTGGCAAACAGGCAAGCCCTTCTCCCCTCTTCTGGAAGACACTTCTACAGAGCCACTGGTCAATGCTAGATGGGCCACCCTAAGTTGTGGGGTAGCCAACAGATGCTTGCTTGATTACTGTAGTTGGCACACATAAGTGAACATAGGGTTACAGTCTTAAATTAGCTGGGATTACATATCACTTAAAACACTGAAATAACCTCTGTCTGTAATTTTCTCTTTTCCTCCCAAATGCAGTAGTTCACACAGAGAATTCCTCTACTATTGACACCCACATTCTTCCATAGGCAATGCTCAAAGAACTGTATGAAAAGAAACAAAGTAAAATCTGCACAATTGTATGATAGATGGCTTGTTAACCTCACCCCATTTAAATTACCATCTGCAAGGTAATGTAGGTTAAAGTAATGAAGTAAATAATAATAAGAAAATATGAAGAAAATATGCCCTATCTTGTGTTAATTTTGCCAGTTTATCTGCATCTACAACCAGGCATGTTGAAGAACTACAAAAATATTGGCATGTGTTACTGATTGTCAAGGCAAAAAAGGTTTTGATTTTTTCTCCCTTTGGCATTAGATGTGAGCAATGACATTACAGACACTATTCTACTTCTAATATTTATCTGGGGGATAGATTCCAACTTTAGAATTACAGAGGAGTTATGTGCGCGGCAGAGTTTGGAAGGCAGTTAACTGTAGAAAACATTCTTGAAGGTGGGGAAAAACCTCTTGATCTGAATTGTGATGAATTGAAAAGCATCACAAATGATGGCGCAAGAAATATGACTATGGAGAAAAAGAGTTTGGATTTATACCTCACCTTTCTCTACTGTAAGGAGACTGAAGACAGCTTACAAACTGCTTTCCCTTCCTCTCCCCACAACAGACACTTTGGCCCCTACTGCACATACAGAATAATGCACTTTCAATCCACTTTCAATGCACTTTGCAGCTGGATTTTACTGTGCAGAATAGCAAAGTCTACTGGCAAATAATTTTGAAAGTGGATTGAAAGTGTTTTATTCTGCATGTGCGGAAGGGGCTTTTGTGAGGTAGGTAGGTCTGAGAGAGTTCTGAAAAACTTTGACTGGCCCAAGGACACCCAGCAGGCTTTATGTGGAGAAGTAGGGAATCAAACCATTTTTCCAGATTAGTGTCCAACACTTTTAACCATACAGTCCCCCTGCCCTCTATGGTGGGAAGTAAAACTGGTGTAGTTGCAAGAATCAGTGAAGAGATATTGAAATTAAATGGTATGCTATCCATGCAATTTCACTTTATTATCCATCACCAAGCCATGTGTAGTAAGATTCTTCAGTGGGAAAGTGTGATGCATGTTGTTGTATCCAGCATCAATTACACAAGGCATTATGACTTTACTTATTGTCAGTTTCAAAATTTTCTCTCAGAGATAGATGCAGAATATGAAGATGTATTGTATCATGGAGAAGTCAAGTAGCTTAGTAGAGCAAAGTCCTCAAATTTTTTTTTTCAGTCTTGATCATGAAGTTGAAGTCTTTCTCAAGGATAAAGGAAAGGGTCAAGAAGTACTTTCTGACCTTGAATCAATTTTTGATTTGGCTTTCTTAACTGACATAACAGAGCATCTGAAAATATTGACTTCCACCGGCCCCGGGGGGGGGGTGCGTGGGGGGCAAGGGGGTCACAAGAAAAAGAGGGAGGGGCCAGGGCCATTTTTTGCCCTCAGGCATGCACCCGGTGCACGACGCACCCCCAGTCCCCTTGCCGCTCCGCCACTGTTCTGGAATAACTGCATCTTTTTTCCTTATATGGAATAGCTCAACTCTTTAGCCCCACCCCCACTCCATCCTAGTGGACTCAGGATTACAGAAAGCGCAGATACAGTCTGTGTATATCCTAAACCACCATTGTTGCTTTTCAATTACCCAACTTTGCTTTTTGGCAGAATTGGAGCCAGTAGAATGTAAAATAAATAGGAATCTTGTGGCTCCACTCTGCAATGAAATTGTTGTCTTTTTTCACTAAGCTGAATGCCTCAAGGTATGTATGTCAGTGTGTTGCTCAGAAGAAAGCATTATATTAATGGAAAATGTATTTTTTTAGTTTGTTTAGGTAGTTTGGGGATTAATTATATTTTTGTCTGACTTGAATCTTGTCTGACTTGAATCTTGAGGCTAATATGGCTTGGAAGATCATTTGAAGAGACAAATTTACTTTCTAACCTTGTACATGTTTTGAATATGATTTAAAGGATATATAAGTTATTCACGTTCCTTGTTGTGATGCTGTAAAGGGGACTGCAAAATTTGCTACTAGGGAACAAAACCCTGATATAATGCATGCAGATTATATGAGACAGCAGTCAGACAATGGCTGCTTGTGTAAAGTATAGATCAGAGGTTCCTAACTTTATGGCACATGGGGGCCAGCCACATCAGAGCACCCAATGCCTTAAATCAAAATATAACAAAATCATTAACCTGCCTATTAGATCAAAAGTAAGCATTCAGAGGTCAGTGGAAGTATGTTAACTTAAATGTAATCCATTTAGAACAATATGCTACTGGGGAATCCTGATAGGTACAGGATTAGGGCTCACAAGGTCTCCTGGGAAGTATAGTTCCTCAGGCAGTTTTTAGCCTGAACTGTGAAGAGGCCGCTTTTTTCAGCTTGAAAAAGTACTAGAAAAAGAAAAGGAACTAAGGTAAGTGTGGGAAGGGGGGCGGGGGCGCCATGGGGGGACATGGGGGGCAGAAAAAACACACTGCACACTGGGCGCAGTTTGGCCCAGTTACGCCTCTGTTCCAGAATGATTGGAGAGCCTGAAGTGACAGGTAGCTTACCCCAAAAGGACTCTAACTTTCTATAAAACTATACATCATACTAATAGTCAAGATGGCCAAATCTTAGGAGCTGTAAAATACAACGATTGGAGCTGAAAATGAGCAAGACAGGTATTTCTACTAATCTAAAAAAAAAACACCTTAGGTTTGCAGAAAAATATGAAATAAAAAAGTTGGGGCTTTTAAAAAATTCAAAATGATAAACAGAGCACATGTAGCTTTACGCAACAGATTCTCTTAGTGGCCATTGTTAGGCAACCACAGTAATCCAGTAAAAAGGAGGGGAGATGGCAGAACCCTTTTCAGGCCTATTTTGGCCTTTGGTGGAAGACTCATTGGGAAATTCTTGGCAGTTTTGTGGAGGAGTCTGAAAAGGCAGGGTTTGGGGGAGAGGAGAGGCCTCAAAACAATATAATACCATCGAGTCCAACCTACAAAGCAGCTACTTTCTTCAGGGGGACAGATCTGTGTTGTCTGCAGTTCTGGAGATCTCCACATCCCACATGGAGATTGGCAACCCTAGGTCTGGAAGCAACTTCCTAGTGACTTGATACCTGACTTGCATAATTCAATCAGGCCTGGCTGTTTGCTACTGTTTAATAACAGTCACCAAAATGCCTAATAAAGGTTACTGAACTGAACTGAACTGAACTAATAACAGTCACCCTATGAAAGCAAATGTTGTGGTTGGAACTTCAAAGTATGGTCTGGGAGACCTAGGTTGAAATCCCTATATGGCTACTTTCAGCCTAACCTACTTTACAGGGATTTAATGTTGATAAAAAGAGGAGAGAATAATGTAAGCTGCTTTGAGCCCCAATGTGGATAAAGGTGGGGTATAAATGAAGTAAATATATAATAAAAATAGCTGAAAAGGGCAGGCAGATAAAAGGTAGGTTGGTGAATGGCTGAGAAGTGGAGACTGAGGCATAGAAAAGGGAGAGGATATGGGGGTTGCCACTGGACGAGAAAGAGGAAATAGTATGTGGAAAACTGGTTCTGGTGGGTTCCCAGGGCTGTGTGGCAGTGGTCTGGTGGATTTTGTTCCTAATGTTTCGCCTGCATCTGTGGCTGGCATCTTCAGAGGAGTATCACGGAGAAAAGTCTGTTTCACACTGTGTCTAAGTGGGAAGGGAAAGTTTAGTGGGGTATATTGTCCATGTCCCAGGGTGGGGAACCAATCATTACGTGTTTGCGTGGAACTTGCTATGCAAAGGTGTGGTTGAGTGCATTATATTGCGGGTGGGGTTATCAGTCCATTTTTTAAGTACTGGGAGCCAGGCTTTTTCCACCCACTTGATGATTGGTTCCCCACCTTGGGATATGGACAATATACCCCACTAAACTTTCCCTTCTCACTTAGACACAGTGTGAAACAGACTTTTCTCTGTGATACACCTCTGAAGATGCCAGCCACAGATGCAGGCGAAATGTTAGGAACAAAATCCACCAGACCACAGCCACACAGCCCAGAAAACCCACCAGAACCAGTTGAATTCGGCCGTGAAAGCCTTCGACAGTATGTGGAAAAGTTAGTGCAGGGAAGTGAGTACGGGAAAAATAGTACAGGAAAAAGCGATGTACAGGCCCACAAGTTCTTGATGGTTCTTTAGCATGCAAGTGAGTCATGCCCAGTGACAGGCACTGTGTAATTAAGCCACAGGTTTTCTAGGCAGAGGTTGCTGGCAGGAGGGGGGAGTGAAAGCTTAAAACGGGAGGAAGATAAAGGTAGGTTGACTGTTGAAGGGAAGGGAGATATAGTTACCAAATCCTGGTTAGTAAACTCATGGAGATTTAGAGGTTGGAGCCTGGGATGGTGAAATTTGAGAAGGAGGCCCTCAGAAGGATATATTACCATAGAGGTCACCAGTGGTAGGATTCAGCAGGTTCGCACCTCTTCATTAGAATTGGTTGTTAAAATGATGCTCGTAAACAATCAGTTGTTAAATTATTTGAATCCCACCACTGGATGTCACCCTCCAAAACAGCTATTTCCTTCACAGTTGCCAGCCTCCTTGTGGGGACTGAAGATCATATGGAGTTACAATGATTCTACAAGTGACAAAAATGAGTTGTCCTGGACAAAATGGCTGCTTTGGATGGTAGTCTCTATATCCTGCTGAGGTTACTTCCCTTCCCAAACCACACCTCTCAAGTCTGAACCTTGGAAACTCCAAGAATTTTCCAACCTGGAGCTGGCAACTCTAAAGGGAACTAATGTATATGATTAGGAGACCTGTTGAGATTCCAGGAATCTCCAGGCACCACAAAGCTATGGGGACTTTCAGGAAAGGGAAAGAGGAAATAGTGGAGGAGGGGGAAGCGAGATATCTCCCACAAGTCCTTATGGGTTCCTGCTAATTAATATTCTAGAAATGAGAATTACTTAATCTGATTACTGGAAGGGAGCATTTTGTTATTATTAATTGGTTGTTAGTCTGTATTTTGATTGTTGTTGTGAATATTTGCAATGGATATTAATTATCTTCCATTGAATAGGAGTTATACTTTCCTTCCTTTTTCTGGCAGATTTGGGATTCTAGGGAAGAGCCACATGGCACAGAATGGTAAACTGCAATAAAGCTCTTCTCATGACCTGAGTTTGATCCCAGTGTAAGTCAGTTTCAGGTAACTTGCTCAAGTTTGACTCAGCTTTCCATCTTTCCAGAGTTGGTTAATGAGTATCCATCTTGCTGAGGGTAAAGTGTAAATGACTAGGGAAGGCAAAGGCAAACAAAGTCTGCCTAGTAAAAGTCATGATGTGATGATGTTACTCCCAAGGGTCAGTAATGACCTGGGGCTTGCAGAAGGGACTGCCTTTTTTGACTATAATGCCTCCCCTTCACATTTGGCGATGCTTCCATGATTACTGAGGCTGCTGCACATTAAGTATTTAAACCTCTGCTTTTACTGAGTTGGATATGTAGCAGTGGATCTTCTCCAATATTTTATGCAAATAGATAGGGCTTGGGTGATAATGCCAGGGATTCATCACAACAGGGGGTGAAGATAGAATTGATCAGCTGTGCGCCAACAGCATCTGTTCAAGCCCTCTGGCATCCTTTTGAGAAGTAAAATAGTAGTGGAGATTAAGCAACTGCAGGCCACAAAAGGAAGTTAGCTATACCATAAAATTAAAGTGTGCTAATACTAATGAGTTCCATAGTCAAATTTACTAAATTCCCATTACAATCGCAGCATGAGAGTAACAAATTAGACACAGGAGGCATCTGTTTTCTATTGACAATTTTGTCATCCTGCATTTCTCTTAAACTAAAATGATAAAAATTTGCAAAATCATTCATTTTAGCTGCACAATTTGTGGCAGGTATTATTTTAATTTAATAATTACTATATTTTTTAAGATTCACTGGAGTGAGACTTGCCAGAGATGATTAAATGTGGAGAATGAATTGATCACTTCGGATAATTATGTACAAATATATCTCACCATTATATTACCCTAGCAAAAGGTCTAACATAATAATTATCAAAGAGGCATACATGGATTGTAAATTACTTTACAAAGTCTCCTGCATACTATTATCAGACAAGTAGACATGGCAGAGGACAGTGGTAATTAACCCACATGGATTTGATTTTGCTAGATTAATGAAGCTCATTATTAAGATCATTTGCCAAGATTCAAGCCAATGTACCAGGAAAATTTTCTAAAGTAGTGGGGGTGGGGGCCGAGGCGGGGGTGGGGGCAGGGGCGGGGGCTGGGTGGAGGTGGGGATGGAACTCTACAGTCACTCATGGTGTTTATGGAGTCTTCAAAGATGGCAGCTGAATACAAAGTTCCACTTAGGTGAATACTATTACAATATTAAAGAGAGAAGATGTCAATAGCTTTAGAAGAGGTTTAAGGGCTGCAGTGTAGATCTCCTAAACTCTATGTTTCTTTAGATATACCGGTATGTGAAAATCAGGAGGAATATGAGACATGGATATATGAAGCTGCCTTATACTAAATCAGACAAGTGGTCCATCGAAGTCAGTATCCTCTCCACATTCTGGCAGTGATTTTCCAAGGTCTTCCACAGATGCCTTTCACATTTCTTGCTGCTTTGTCCTTTTAACTGGAGATGATAAGGATAGAACCTGGGTTCTTTTGCATGCCGAGCAGCTGCTCTACCATTAAGCCACAGCTTTTTCCAAATAGACAACTGCCTAATTAACTTCTAGTCTCAGACTTTGCCGCATTCTGTGTCGATAAATAAATTTTATTTTAGAAGGCCAAAGGCCATAACAATATAACAACAACAAAAACCAGTAATAATTATTTCACAGTAATAATTATTTTCACAATAAAAAATAACTCAGGAGAATAAAAGACAGTTTTAAAATTGTTGGAACCAGGGCTTCATGCAGATTGCAACATGTTATACATCAGGCTGAGAATTCAGGGCAAATTTTCTTGGCTGCCAATGCATACGGTGATATCCCAAATGTTACATAATTATGCTCATGTACACAATTATGCTCATTGAATAAAAGTTAAATAATTTTATTGGCCACTAAATGCAGGGATAGCCTACCTAGAATGGCTGCAAGAAACTTGGTCTTGGGAACTGAGTAAAATTTACAGGTCTGGACATAATGGAGAAGGTCCTCCATTTCCAGGGCTCCAGTGATACATACTTACTGATGTATGCTAGTTATGGCCCACTGACATGGCAGTTATTGTTAGAAATCTGATAGTTGTAGAGGCTTTTCTAAGTTTATGGAAGGTGATGCTGGACAAATAAGAGGCAGTGGTATCATCCTGTTTTAGCAGTTGAAATCATGGGGAAAATCTGGAGCTAATCATGATTCCCCTATCTAAGGTTGCATCAATATTATATATTTGATTCATTCTGTATATGATTCATTCATTGTTATTTCTCCTAGGAGCTCAAGTGGTTTTCTTCTCCACCAGTCTAACCACACATCAAACCTATAAGTTATAGCTAGAGAGGCAGTGGCCAGATTGGGTTTGTGTGTGTGTTTGTTAATTATTTATTGTGCTGGTGTGTGCCATTCACAGGGGCATCATTGATTGCCATTGTCAGATAGGTGGATGTTGCTAGGATTGTTATGGACTTTGCTATGCCATGTGTTTCTTCTGGAGGGGCCTATGTTATTTCCTCCTGTGAAGCATCTATAGGGAATGGACCAGCAGCACTTCTTTTGGCTGCCTGCACCTCAACAGCTCTTAGGATTGTGGTCAAGTTCCCTGATACAAATGAACTGTAATTGTTTCTTTTTCTGTTATGCTTAACAGAAAGATTTCCTTTTTTTATCCCATATATGATGACAACTGTTGGATTCAAGCATTTTCAAAATGAGCAGATAATCAAGGTAGATAAAGATTAGGAAGTACACAAAGATTTGAAGTTACCTGGGGCAGGAATAGCTGGAGGCAGAAAAGATCTGGAGCAGAGAAACAGAGGGCGAAGAAAGGGCACATCCTCTCCCGCTTAGTTCTTCTAAGCTCCATTTCTGTTTAAAAGGGCATCAATTTATTTGTTTACTTAGGAGTCTTTTAGCTCTCTTGTCTCAGTTCACTGCAGATTCACAGTGGCTTGCAATGTCAAAAACAACAACTTAATAGCATCGACTATTACAATTCTTACAGTTTCCAGAGGTGGTCCACTGGCCTGACCACAGTGTACAAGAGGCAGTAGAGCAAGTGGTAACAGTTCTGCTTTTAATACGAATGTAAGAAGAGTCCTGCTGGATCAGACCAGTGGTCCATTCAGTCCAGCCTCCTGTCTCACACAGTGGCCAGCCAGTCCTGCTGGAGGTCCAACAAGGCATAAAGGCCAACGTCATCTGCTGATGCTGCTTCCTACCCAAATTACACCTACCTCAGGCTCTACCTTCAAACCATCAAGAGTTTCCCAACTCACTGTTAGCAGCTCTCAGTGTGACCTGAGCTGTGCACCACAAAACTTAATGTGTTTTTCAAATACTTATTAGGATTTTTAAAATAACAATTCTACTATTTTAAATCTATAATCATTATTGTGAACATTTCATACCCACTGAGGCAAAGTGGACAGAAGCAAGCTAACCAGATGTTTGTGTTTCTAATGGTTATTCATTGGCATGAGTCATTAAACCAGCTACTAACTTTTATTAGGATGTTGTACATGTAATGGCTATGTTATGAAACAATCCGGCCACTGCAACACTTAAATTCAAGATGGAACACAGCTGAATGATTAACAAAAGTGCATCTCCTGGGCTCCTTCTCCGTCACTTGTGAAGGAAGCAATGAGTTTCTGGATCTTAATGTCAGCAACAGTTAATACACCGAGAGCAGAAAGAGGAAAAACTGAGAAGCCAGCTTTGCTGGTGCTCATGTGATTTTTTCAAATTATCACAACTTGAAGTCCTTCAGGCAAGATTTTAACGTGTTTAAAAATTTAAACAACAGAAGTAGGGCTGCCACCCAAAGAGCTCCAAAAAAGTAAAACCATGCAAGATCGTAAGAAAACAAAATGTTACATATGTCGAAACAACTGCAGTATATTATTAGAATATTTCATCTTTGTAATGAATATTCCATCCTTGTAATGTAGTCAACTAACGTTCCATGTGAACTAATGTTGTAGTGAACTAAAGTCATGGTACATCTCTTCTTTTCCATGAATATTTATCTTAATGTTAAGTATTAAATAAGGAACAGTTATGTGAAATAAGTAGCAGGTGCTAAACAAACACAAGTGTTCCCCCTTGAGTGATACTTCAGAGAGAGTTCAATATCTGCATGCAATTAAGTGTGCTTTGCCCTCTAGCCCTTTGTAGACACTATCACTTATCACATGCACATTGCTATGTTCCAAGCTTGTATGTAGTTGATTTAGAAAAACCTCCCTCTCTGTCTGGATCCCCATAGATACCCCATAGATACATCCTGCCTCCTCTCTTATTTGCCTCATCAAAATTCATCTCCAAGTTATTATTCCTCTGTTCCCCATCTTCTCTATCTGTTAATAAATCTTTAATCTGTTCAAGTATTAAAGCTGTGTCAAGTATTTATTTTTGAGTGCCTTGGTGAGGGGTGTGCCTGAAAATGAATAAAGTCAGTGGACATCTTTCACCTTCTGGATGTGTTACAGGGCTGAGGGGAAGTGCTTTCAACCAAATACTACTATTTTCTGAAGCACCGCATTCCCGGAAGGGGAAAAGATGGGGGGAAATTGACAGAACTATTCAGTGAGTGGTTCCCTGCCGGAAGAAGATAAGATAGTGAAGGGGGGTCAATTGCACACAACATGCCAAATTTAGAGACCTCTTAATTGTTTTTTTTTCTTTTTGAATGTTTCAGTGGGTCATTTTCTGATCACATCCTGGCTCTTTTCAGTAGTTGTCCCCTCCTTGTGAAATATCCTACTAGAAGAAGAGTATAACAGACTTGCCCCACCCTGAAGGGCTGGTGTGAAGCAGGCCTGCTTAAAGAGGCCTGCCCTAATTTAAATACAAGCAAGGTGATTGGTCGATGGAAGGCACTGTTGCCCCTGGCCAATGAAAGGGGGCGCTAAAACACTGCTAGATAAACAGAAAGACAGAGAGGGCCTGTCAGACAGTTCTTTGTGGAGAGTTCTGAAGAGAACAGCTGGTGTTCAGTTGAAAGCAGAGTCTGAGTGAAGTCTCTCAGCTCTGTCTCTGGTGTAAAGGAATTCTGGTCCAGCTCAGATAGCTGGCAGGATTCTAGTGACTCTCCTCAAGCGAAGGAAGCTTGTGAGAGGAAGGCACTGGCTTTTTGGTGCAGAGTGAAGTGCCGGCCAGAGGCTTGTCAGTAGACACTGACCAGACCTAGGAGTCTGTCCTGCCCCTGTACAACAGCAGTCTGGGAAAAGCCCGTTCCTGAGGCAGTGAGGCCAGTTTGAGAGTAGTGTGAGAGAGGGAGGCTGTTTATGCCAGAATCTCACAGGGCATAGACTGTGTGTGTGTGTATTCAGTGGGTTGTGGATCAGAAAGGACTAGTGTCTGTCTGTGAGGAAAAAGCAAAGTGTATAAAAGCCTTTTCTGAAGAGACACCTGCGTGTGTCTGTGTCTGTGTGTGAAACTTAAATAACAACTGAAGCTCTGTAACTTTTAAGTGAAAAGAACCCCTCTGAAACCATCAAGCGTTAGTACCTCTCTGAGCCAGTTTAAGAAATTTAAAAATAAATTTCATTCGTTGTGTTCAAGTTACCCGCGTGCCAGCCTGCGTTTGTGTGTGAGGTTGAAGAGTGCCTGTCTGAGAGACTAGAATCCCAGCCAATTTTGAGTACCCTCCATTTTTGTATATGGGACTCTGAAGGACATTCCCCTCAGACCAAGAGCGAATGTGAGGTGGGATCCTTTATTATATTTGGCAGCCAGAGACCAGTTTTGGGACACCTAGTTCCTTCTCTTTTATGGTGGCAGCAGAGTAAAAAGAAGATCCCTGAACACTAGCCTGGGATATTGTGGGTGGCAAAGGAAACCCCACTGGTCAGTGTAGTGGGAACTTTGATTGTAGGCCACCCATCCCATTGCAATTGGTGGCTAGTGATGGGTTAATAGCTCTCTCCCTCGCCTTGAATATAAGTGACCCCATTACAATGGGTGGCTAGTGGTGGGATAATATCTCTCCCTTGCCAGGAATGTAAGCGTCCCTGTTACAAAGAGCATGGGGCAATTTGTTTAGTAAGGGTTAGGAAACTTTGTAAAGCTGCCCTTTTATAGTGAGTCTTTGGAATGCAGCTAATAAAGAAGTTGGGTGCCATGAAAAACCTCTGTTACTGGGCTCTTATAGTTTGGCTTTATGTAGAATTAACTGTTTTTGTTCTTGCTGATGAATCCTTTTAGACCTGGTTGTTTGAATTTTTAAATCAATTATTGTAATGGGGTTGTTTTGATTGTTCACCCTTCTGTACTTGCTGCTTGATTCCATTAAACTACTGACCCAGCCGTAAGATGCTTTTGACTCTGCTTAGTAAGGGACTGTCTATGACAGACTGTTAAATTCACAATAATTCAGAAAGTAGAGTAATAAGCATTTTAGACCTATTTGTGCATAGGATAACACTACCACATCATCTGCATATAGCAATGGTTCACAACCTGGGGTACCAATACCTCATGGCTATGTCCCAGAGCATTTGGAGGTACGTGAAAAAATCATAATGGTATATTTTTAGGAAAATGGCTACCAAGGGATACACCAGTGAAAGAAGATTGGGAACCACTGGCATATAGCATTAACAAAATGTGAATTGTGCCTACGTTTGGGCTATGGCATTCTGGGGAACTCTACAAGGGATCAAGGTCATTCAAACATTGGATATCAAAGTGTCAAATTATTTATCTGTGATCTTCAAGCATTCCTATTCTTTACTTCACCATATTTCCAGGAAGTATTTCAAAATTTGATCCTCAAGAATGTGGTCTTTTTATGGCACTCTTACAGGCACACATAATAAATATGAATAAAAATATTATAGAGATATTTATTATGTCTTATTATTGTAGACTAAAATAATTTTGGCATTTTTTAAAGTTTTAATCTTTTGAGAGGAATGTATAAGCTCTACAGGCAAATTCTACAGGTTCATAGGAGGAGGAGGAGGAGAATAATGATGATGATGATGATGATTTCTGACCATATCCCAAAGCACAAATATTCAAATCAGTATTGCTTAGGCATATGTGATGGATAGCCTTTTTCTCTATCTTTTGAATAGTTTGAACAATGCAAAATCACAATAAGTGTGTTAAATGCTAATAAAGTTCTTGGATTTTTCTGCTGTCTGGATTTTGTATTTTACGGGGCATCATATTATAACACATTGACACAGTTCAGTACCAAGAACAGCTCTCTTCCTGCCTCTCTTCATATTCCATTTGAGTCCTGCAGCACCTTGGAAAGTTACAAGATTTTCAGGGTATATAAGCTTTTGAGGGTCAAACCTGCCTTCATTAGATATGAGTGGGAATGGAGATCTGCTAAAAGCCAATTCTACCAAAGGGTCAGCTTTCCTCACAAAATCTTTCCCATATGTAATTTTACTGGCAGGTACCTGATAATTACAGAGGCTTTATTGCTTTCTTCATTAAGCTGGCAGAGCTGTCAACTAATTAGATTGCTGACTTGATGAAGTGTGCTGCTTTAAATCAATTAATTGACCAATTAATCAGAAATACTACAATTCTACACACCCAAGTTATTGATGGAAGGATGAGTAAAGATTAAGGTTCTTTGTCTCAAGAAAGATCTTGCATAACATGACACATTTATTCTCGAAATATATCCTGACCATAAGGAGACACTTAATTTAATGAATTACTACTGTTCAAAGTAACTAATGACTAAGTACAGGCAGGCCAAAAGTAAGGTGGAAATTTTCAGTCTATGGGCACGTTTCAGTCTATATATTTTGCCACAAAATTAATATTTTGCCAAGGTGAATTATTTCATGATTAAGTCTGGCACCAGTCCAGTTCAACTAATGTTGTGAAATTAACCCAGTTAAAGAATTTTAAAATTCTAAACCAGAGGAAGCTGTTTATGAAGCAGCTGAGAATGAGGGTTCATGTCTTCTACTAACTTTTGTGTCAAAGCCAGGATCACTTAAGCCAAATCCGGGGGTGGGGGGTGGGGGTGGGAATCCATTGTGGAATTGGAACAGGGTCACATCAATGTGGTGTCCACCTCACCACTGTAAAGGTTTGGAATCCCTTTGGGGGTGATGGGGGCTATGCCACTGCAGCTTTATCTTGGCTGTTGTGCACTCCCCCCCTTTCGGATTGGGTTGCCATATGTTGGTGCTATAGGAGAAAAGTATAGAATTTGTTAATGTCTGGCTGCATCCAATACTGACTATGATACATTATCAGGGAATTTCCTTGGATAATATTAATACTATAAAATGATATTCAAATATTTGTGGGTCAGTTCCTTTCAGTCAGTCAGTTTTCAACCTGTTCTCTCTCTCTCTCTCTCTCTCTCTCTCTCTCTCTCTCTCTCTCACACACACACACACACACACACACACACACACACACACACACACATATATAGTATAACCACTGCAGTCTGTTCTTTGCCTGTTTTACTTTGCATCTTAAACTGTGTATCTAAACATAGTCATCTATTTAGGGAACTGTGGCCAGTTCCAGATATTGGGAGACTTCTAATGCCCATCCCACAATTGAGCCTTTGTCCTTCCTCATCTCCACATGACCCTACCAACATGATTTGGTTTCAACAGATTCAACCTGCCAGTTGTATTTTTTCACCCATGAAGGGAAGATATTACAAACATGAGTTCCTTTCAGCAGATTCACAGAAGGAAAGAGCAGAGCAGCAGGAAGACACAACTTGTACTGCTTCCCCGGGGGGTGCTGTAGCTCCTGCTTCACCTGGGTGGTGTTGTAGCTTCTTGGCTATCACAGAGCACTGGAAAGTGGCAGGAAAAGGCTATGATAAACTGCCCACCTCAGTAGACGAGTGACAGGAGGCAACAGAGATGGCTGCTGTTGGCCACCACCATGACATCATCCATCCAGGTAGGCAGAGAGAAAGCAGGAAATCTAACCTGCAGGGAATTCAATGACAACAAATTTTTCACAGAGGGAAGAAGGGATGCTTCTTGGGGAGACAAAGTGGGGTGATTTGCATCAGCAGCAATCACCAGTAGCAAGCAAAGTAACTGCTTGGGGAAAGACAAGCAAATGGGAAACCAGCAGTGACAAAGAGTAGGTGCTGGTTTAGGTACGGTAGATGCATTGGAGGAATCATAGCTCAGAAGCAGGTGAAATCCAATAATGGTAGTCAATATCTGCCTTCAGTATCTGCCATCTCCCAGATTTAAGGAAATGCTGCTACCTACAACAGCTGATAACCTGTCAAGAAGTAGCCTGGCAAGAGTACAGTCCCTACAAGAAGGTCCAGTCCTGTGCTATCCCTCCACTAGGACAAAGCAGAAGTTGAAGAAGCTTATCCAGGTCAGTAGTGGACTAGCTGAGGCTAATTAAGGTCCCAGCAGCTGCCCAAGAATACTTTCATTTGATGCCAGGTAAAGTAGATAATACTGAACTAGATGGGTCCCTGGACTGACTTGGTTCAAGTCAGCATAAGATGTTCATTCACTAGTTTTGCTTTGATGATCAGAGGATTAGATTTTGATTAGTACAAGAAGATACATCAAATCAAAATTGAGAACTAGATGAACTCATTCAATACCGCATTAAATTCCTGATTCCTCTTTTTTGTTATCTGAAGCTTACTGCTGAATACTTTCCCTACTTTGCAACATGTGAGAAGAAGAGGAATATTTAGTCTGACTTCCAATTTAGTTTTTGGGAGGGAGAGTATTAGAAAAATATGTCCTGATACTGGATGCATTCTGTAACTCTAAGCAAAATATTTGCTGAACTAATGGCAATGCATGGATGTAGGCAGTGGTGGGATTCAAATAATTTAACAACTGGTTCCAAACTTCCAGTAGTGGGATTCAAATAATTTAACAACCAGTTTGCTGCCCTAATGACAGTTTTAAGTATAAAAAAAGACATACCGAAATGTAGTGCATCATTTCATACAGTTAATACTTAAATAAGAACAATAAAAGAGGTACACAAAACTAGATTGTGTTATAAGAGTTTTAAAATATTAATGAAAAAACCTGCTTGAAAAACACAGATCCTCATGACTTTTGCACTGTCATCTCAAAATGACCAGCACATCACAACTCCAGCCATTAGCCACATGTCTGAACACAACAATCATACATCCCATGCTCCAGGGCACCACAGTGGCACAAAAACCTGCTTGGAAAACACGGATCCTCATGGATCCTCATGATTTTTGCACTGTCTCCCCAAAATCACCACCTCTCAGAAAAATGGCATCTGAGCTAGGGTGGGGGGAGGGAGGCAAGAGTTGCTTAGGGATTGGAGGAGGTGGTAAGGGATGACTAGGGGTGGGGGAGATGGGAAGGGGTGGCTAGAGGTGGGGGAAGGTGGGCAGGGTTGCAGAGGGTGTCAAAGGGTGGGCAGGGGTGGAGAGGGTGTCAAGTGGTGGCTAGGGGTGGGGAAAGGGTGGCAAGGGGTGGGGGAAATGGAAAGGGGTGACGGGGGAGGGAAAGTATCTGCCAGGCCCTCAAGGACCCTAGCTGACCTTTTGGGGTGGGGGGGGAGAGGGAAGGCCTCTGCTGGGCCCCCACAGCCCAGCTAGCTTTTGGGGTGGGTGGGGAAAGGGAAGGCCTCTGCCTGGCCCCAAGGGCCCAGCTGGCATTTTGGGGTGGGTGGGGGGAGAAGGAAGGCCTCTGTCAAGCCCACAAGGGCCTGGGCAGTGTCCTTATCCCCCACCCCACTAACTTTTGGAGGCTCAGTGGAGGTCTTGGACAGCCTGGCTGGGCCGGACCTGGAGGGTCTGCTTGCTGATGGAGCAGTCTGCTGGCCAAGGTGGGGGAGGGGGTAAGGAGGGGTGTGGTGGACCTCCTCTTCCTCCTCTCCACTCCTCACTTCCCCCACTCCATCCTGTCTAGAAAGCTCTCCTTTACAGCCTGGCCTTCGCCCCTCCCTTAAAACCCGGCTTTAAAAGGGAAAGGTCCTCTTAAAGGGAAAAAACCCGGGTTTTAAGGGAGGGGAGGAGACCAGGCTGGGTCTGCAAACTCTACAAAAGTCTGCAAACTCTACAAAAAATGAGCTACTGGTTCTAGTGAACCAGAGCAATCCGGTTGAAACCCACCATTGGGTGTAGGGGAAGATTGCACGGATCCGCACGGACGGTCCTAGAAAGAGCCGGGCAGCCAGCTCCGCGGAGCGCCGGCGCCCAGCCGACCCGGCGTGTCCCCAGGCCTCCGGCGGGTCACCGAGGCCTGGGGACACGCTCCCCTGGTCCTGCGCGCCTGCTCCAGCAGCGCAGGGCAGGGGGCGTGTCCCCAGGCCTCGGCGACGCAGCGGAGGCCGGGGGACAAGGTAAGTGCCGGGAGCAAGGAGGGGGGGGAGGCATCTCGAAGTCACTGCCGTTCGCTCGGCAGCGGCTTCGAGGCGGCGTTTCCCCAACAAGAGCGCTTCAGAGCGCTCTGGGGAAACGCCGGCTTCGCGGCAGTTGGGCGGCGTGAGGGCGGCGCGGCTGCGATGCAGCTGCGCCCCCTGTGCGAATGGCGGCCTGGGGATGGCGTTTTTGCCGTCCTCAGGCCGCCATATTCCTCCCATGCGGAAACGGCCTTTGATAGACACCTTCTAATGTTAACAGCACAATAAAGAATGAATTGTTGAATATGGGGGACACAATTAATACAGAAATTGTTTTCCATGACATTTAGATAAGAAAAAGATTGCAGGCTTTCGTGATCAGCATATAGACAAACACAACCTGCCTTCATTTCCCATTCTGTTCTACTTCCTGACCTCCAGCTCAATAAGTCATGGGCAAAATTGCACAAATGTTCCTGCAGGTGGTCACACACTAATGTACTCAAGTTACCTTTTTGTCTTAAGGAACACTTTCTCCTTGGTGGGTTCTGACCTCAGAACTGACCTCAGTTCTGACCTCAGAAACCCTATAGTGCCTTTCTCACAGACAAGCTAGCCTGAATTTTATTATGTCTTGGGGAGCTAGTTAATTGATGTGTGCTTTTATTTCTCTTTTCTCCTCATAGATTTTGTATGAGTCCTTGTTGTCTGTCATTAGACCTTTGGTTTTTCCACCACTCCAAACATCTTTTTTTCCTACTCAATTAAGAAGAAGAGTTGGATTTATACCCCCCCATTTGTCTCTTGTAAAGAGACTCAAAGGGGCTTACAATCTCCTTTCTCTTCCCACCCCCCACAACAAACACTCTGAGAGGAGGGTGGGGCTGAGAGAGCTCCAAAGAATTGTGACTAGCCCAAGGTCACCCAGTTGACACGTGTTGGAGCGCACGAGCTAATCTGGTTCACCAGTTAAGCTTTCACAGATGAAGGTAATAAAGAATTTTGGGCTTGTTAGGAGTTCTATGCAGTGTGAATTAGTATATTTGGTTGTTTTGAAATGAGGTTTTATGGGTTTAGAAAACTGAAGAAAACTACCAGTTATTGAAAAAAAACCTATAACTTGGAGTCATAATTGCAGGTGGACAGCACCTCCATCTTTATCTCTCTTTACAGTGGCTTTGAAATAATTTCTCAGAGAATTTATGGTGACACAAACATATACAGGCACATTGCAATGAATCCAGAGAGACTTCTTATGCAACTGTGTTTAGGCTCACTGCAGTAATGTTAGTTGTTTTGCCGTCATCACAATTTACTTTTCAAAGTGGAGAGTGCTTGTTATAGTGCTTCATTAAGATGAGTTAGCTGCTCCTTTTACATGCCATTTTCCTTTTCTGTGACATACCAGCATCTCAAAATGGATAAAACACAATGAGTAATACTGAGATCAGAAAACAGATTTTTGTGATGAGAGCCTTTGATCCCACAATTCCGCTCATCATGGACTCATACGAATGCCAGATCACTGCAGACACTTCCTAAGCTAAGCCACAACAGTTTTCTTTGGCTATCATAGAATCCTGCAAAAGGCAGGAAAAGAAGAAACATCTTGGCAGCCCAGATAGAGGCATCTTCAGTGCATTAAATTAATGTATCAAGAATCACTTATCAATTGGCTGAAACTCAATTTCTTGATGCATAGTTCACCCTCCATAGTCAAAAGGCAATAGCTTTTATTGACACTTCAGCATTTTGGCATAGACAAAAATGTTTCATGCTACCACTTGATTTTTTTTTGTTTAGATTGCTGAATGTTATTGATGATAGAATCGCTGCACTGTTAACTGTTACATAGAACTTGGGGGTGTTCAGTTGTTAAGTCATCCTCATGACAGACATGCTGCAGTTGATGAAATTGACATTTTCATATCTATGAAAGACACAGAAGTTCTGTGCTATATGTTTAGTTCTGAAAGTTTCATGGTCCAAGCACTTTTCTTTGCCTGTAGGAGTCATGTAGGGGCTTGAGACACCTTGTGACCATGGCACAGAGGGCAGAAATTAACCTCTCCCACCATGCCACTGATCTGATCTGAAACTCCCTTCTGGGGAAAACATACCAACACCCGATTTTGTCTGACTGTATCTTCCAAGGACATAAGTATAAACTTGGTCAGGTTTTTCAGACCTGAAAAATAGGGCTGTGATCCTGAGCCAAATCAGAATTCCAAGTGGCTGTTACTGATGAGGAAAGAAAGCAGGGAAGATACAATAACTGAACTCTCAGTGCTTTGCCTGGTTTATCCCTAATCTAAATGCACTTAAAGTTTTTCATTAGTGTCAGAAATACAAAGAATCAATTAACATGCTAACTTTTCTATCCAACATCAGGTCAATTGTAGAGTTTATAGTCAAGACATTAAAGTGAAGCTCGCTTTTATTTTCCTGTCCTATCTCTACCCTCCTTGCGTAGTGCCACTGAGTAGTCTTAACGTTCATGCAGCAAGTGCTACAGTAATCAAATTGTAAAACGAAAATAGAGCACCAGTTATATGTCAGAATCAAGTTTTATAGCTGGAACATTCCTTCTTCCTGAACGGTACTCATCACCTACACAAAGTCCTGTTTCCACATGAATGTGGAAAAGGACAGGACTCTGCCTCTGCATTTGGTCACAAGGCTGAAAAGTGATAGCGAAGTATTAAAGTATTAAAGTAAACACACATCAGGTAAGTTAAGTTTTACATCAGGTAAGATAAGTTTCTCAAAAATGTGGTGTATCTCCAAGGCTGGTTCTGCAGACACACAGAGGCTGGATGGGCAGTGGATGCCAACTAAGGTCAGCTTCACCCTCTAGCCCCTGGAGCACCCCTGGTCACACTGGCACAGCTTTCTGCACTAGCAGGTGGTTTCTTCTGGGCTGGGCACTTTGGGGCTACATGATGCCCACTTGCTGAAGTAAGTCATACACACACATCCAGCACCCACATTAGTGCAGGGCTGCACTGATTCCAAAGGTGGGTCTGCTCCCCCACCCCCACCCCCACCCCCACCCCCACCCCCACCTCCATATTGGGATGCTACAGTCAAAGTAATATCTTAATCAAAGGTTTGCATTGATTAATAGTGTAATAACATTCACAAGTATTGACAACAGAACTCCAATATAACCAGATAACTGTGGCCAGAACTGTCTGCATTTATCAAACTATTCTGTCTGTAGTTTGCTTGAATGCTGCTTCTATACAGCTTGCATAGCAAAGAGACATCTTGGGCTAAAGGGAAACAGTCTCGGTTTAAATTTTCTAACACCTACTTCACTTTAACATTGGATAGTGGGGGCCCTTCTATTGCTACAGAATTTGAATTGCATCTGCTTATGTGCTGTACCAGAAGGGGCCAGTGGCAGTAGACCTTTATTCTGGCGGCTGCAAAGGTTTAGTAGAATTTCCCATGGTCTCTCAAGGTATCCTGGAGAACAGCTGCAATAAGGAAGTGCTTTGACTGTTTCTCCCTCTCTCACCACCGGTGTTTGCAAAGAAGGCACTGGAAATTAGAAAATGTGTTTTCTATTCTTTTTGAAGAATGCATAGTCCCAACACACAGAGCCACTGAAGGACATGAAATAGAACAATGTTCATTCTTCAGATATTTGGGTGTAAACCTGTACTTCACTCTATCTTGTCACATCACAACACACAATTGGTGTCTCATTTTATTACTCAAAAGGCAGCCAGCTGGTTGCACCAGCTCTTAAGGTGTTTCAGAGCAAAATAATAGGCCAGCTTCTCTATGGGGCAGAAATTTGGAGATGGAAATAGAGTCTAGTAGAACAGCTAGAACTATTCAGAACAAATTTCTGTGGAAGATCCTGGGTCTTCCCCAATCTACCCCTGCTGCACTGATGAGGTTGGCCTACCTGCCATTCATCTCAAACTGGTAATTTATTACAAAAAACTAGAAAGTATATCTGAGAACCACTTGGTCAAGTTTTGCTATTGGCATCTTGTGAAGGATAACAAATTTATGGTCCAATTTATTAGCTCCTATTTGGCAATTATATTCTCTGCCATCCAGTGATTTAGTTAAATTATGGGAGACGAATAAAATTTGTGACTGGCTTTTTAAAATGGGCATCCTCCAAGATATCAAGAGAACTGCTGGCTTGAAATTTTCAATTTGATATCCTAAAGCCAAGAAAAAGTAAATTTATTCTTGATATCTAACTGATCTCTCCAATGCCACTTAAGAAAGGCATTTACTTTCCTTCCCTTCCCTTTCCCACTGAATATCTCCATGGTAAATACCAGAAGCTTCCAGAGGACCAGTATCTTTGCCCTTGTGGCCTTGGCCCACGAGAAGATTTAGCCCACTAGGTCTTACAGTGCCTCCTATACAATGTTATTCAAAATAAACATTTCAACCCAATTTTATCAGAAATTACTGGGTTCTGAAGAAGATAGGTTGTGACTTATTGACTAATGTTTTTCCTAGGGTCATCTCTAAGGTCGCTACTTTTATTTTCTTAGCAACTACTTTAAGGAAGACGAAATAGTTGCAGGCCAAAATTTTAAAGCAAAATTGTAAATGTAACCTGTGATGTTTGACTTTTGCTGTTGTATATTGATATGTTGTTAGAGCTATTGTGCCAGTGTATGTGGGGGATTGCATGGCCTATGATACTTTACATGATTGTGATGGCCTATGGCTTACACTACTGCTCATCAGAGCACTAAAGTGGAAAGTGTTCTGATAAGACGTTAAAATACTGGCAGTGATTCATCCCTACAAGTATATTAGTTACGGCTGAATGTAATGGGCAGATTGCAGAGTTCTACCTTCAGAATATATTTTGTTTCCCCCCGACTCTTTCTTGAGAGCCTGGATGCTGCTCAATTTCTCCTGCCGCTTTTAATCTACACTGACAAAAGTGTGTGCGATTAGAAATGGCATAATGGGAGTCAAGGCATGCCACTAGGGCATTACTCAGACTCCTACAGAGAAGTGTTGTAACACTCAGGCTGGTGAGTACTTGTGCACAGGTTTTCATTCTCTGAGACATGAATTTTCTCTACTCTGGATTGGAGGAGGACAGAAAATATGCCTATTTCTTTAAGAACTATATTACATTCAATGTCATCAGAGTGGGGGCGGGAGAATGGGTTGGGGTTATTTTAATGTGATTTCATTGCTGTTTTAATTGTTATATTGTTATATTTAGTTGTTATATTGTATTCATGATGTTTTTATTGTGGCTTTTATTGTCTTATTTTTTTTAAAAAAAATTGTAAGCCGCCTAGTGACACTAGTATGAGGTGAGGTATAAATATCATAAATAAAGTATTGAGATCAGAAAGCTGCATGAAGGTGGTATGGCTTTCCTGATCTGAATTACAAAATTGTCAGCTATGGTTTTGGCTAGATAGAAGCATTTTCTCAGGGTATTTATGGATGGAGAAGCTTGTAAAGAAAACAGATTGTGCATTCTGCTTGGCTTAAAAGGAGCTGAATTCAGAGGGGATACCTGATAACTGCTGAATTCATGGATTATGAGAGGAATGTTAGATGGTGCTGTGTTCATCCAGCCAACTCCAGTCTTGCAGGGAAATATATTTTGGAAAGCAGCACAGAAGACATACTGTGACCTGCCACTTACAACTTTGTACCAGCACAATTCCAGTTGTGATGCAGCTTGTGGCTATCATGTGGAGGGCCGTGATGGTTCTAAATACAGCTGTATCCTAGAATTCTACTCCTAGCAAAGAAAGACTGGATTGAGTCTAGATAGCATGCAGTATTGAAAAACTTAGAATTTCTTGCCTTGCTATCACAGACTCTAAGGCCCTGAGGCATCACAATCTAGCAGCTGATAACAAAGTCTGGGTTGCTGAAAACAAAACTATAAGATGGATATGGTATAGTAGTGAGCCCATGGTGTGGTGGAATTAAACTGTTTTTAGATTATCTAAATAAATATTCTTGAGTTCCAGGTTCCCACCTAGGATAACAGTTAAAAACTGAATTCACGTGTTTATATAGTACTGGTGTTAACTACTGGTGATAGTCTCTTACAGAGAAGTGAAAAAAATAGTAAAAATTTGGGGGTTTATCCCCTGAATAATATTCAAGTCTGATTTAAATTTAGTTTTACTTTTAACATGACTCTGGTCCTAGAAAGCTCATTGGCTTCTGCCCTTTCTTTTCCTGGGATGCCTTACCAGCAGTCATAAATAATTTCAATAGCCTTATTGCAAAAATAGAACATTAGACCACAGCACTTTGAACATTGGCTTGCACTGCTGCTTGCAGACAATACTGATAAACAGCAATCTACACATTCCACTGGACCAAGCAACGCTTCTCAGAGTAAATGAAACTTTTTTATCATCATATGATATTCTTTTAACAATAGGTCTCTTCCAAAGTGTAGAGCCAACCTGCTGACAATCCTGAGTGTGTGGGAATCAGTGAATAATAGAAAGACCAAGTACAAATGCCATATAGAAAAGAAACTAGTAAAGTTATTTTCTATTTCAGGTATGTGAAATATACATGAGAACCCAAGATACTCAATGGCTAATATAGTTTCAAAAAACTGTGATTAGCCCAAGGTCACCCAGCAGGCTTCATGTGAGGGAGCAGGGAATCAAATCCAGTTCTCCAAAATAGAGTCCACCGCTCCTAACCATTATAATCACTACAACACTGAGGGGAGATTTTTTATCACTTTCTTCAGAACATTTAGCTCTGATTAGGATGTTCCCCTTTCACTTCACAGTCTCTGGTTCTCAGAAACTGCCCAGGTAGATATAGTGCTTCTGGCTTTTACCAGAGTGATTATTTATCATCTTAAAAATAAGTTTTATTCCCTCAGCCTACCAAAATCCTACCTCAAACCACATAAAAATCTTGGCAAACTAATACCTTTATCCAGAGCAGAGGCAAATCGGGGGGAAATGGCGCCCAGGGACAACACCTGCTCCTGGTGACTCCCCGACCCCATGGGCAGTACGCCCCTGTTCCAAAGCTGCCAATTTCTGTCTGAGGGAAGACTTTTTTCTTCTTTTTTTAAACTGATGCTTACTCACCCCTTTCCATCCAGGGGAGTAACATGGGCTCTGACTGCCTCACATTCACGTGGCTTATATAAGGCTAGAATCACAAGGAATGATTCAAAGTCTTGGAAGAGAGGTAGAGATTTTGGAGGTGATTGCCACAGTATGCTTAGATGGAAAAACTAACCTAAAGTGTATCACTAATACTTAGACCTTATAAATTTAATTTCCTGTGAGTGTGTTCTGTGACAACAGAGTCAAACTGTGTTAACATTTCCTAGTTTCAGGATATACGAAACTTATTTCCTCATCTAATATATATTTATAACAAAAAGCTAACTATGGACAGGAGATGGTCTTGATATTGTGATTAAAACATGATGACAATGTTTGATTACAGAAGTGCTTAGAGTCAGAAAATGAGTTATTTTGCTCTTATAATTTACTCTCTTTGAGGTACTAGATGTCTTAGGAATCACAGAAGAAGGAATTTTTGTTGTTGCAAATACTGACTATTCTTGTATGCATGGAATCTGAAATTATAGTCAGATTTATTTACTTTTAAGGTGAACTCTCTCTTTTTTGCAAAAGGTTCCTTTTAGCTGATTTTGGCAATTTATTTCATTTTAATATGGTCAAGCTGCTTCTTCCCCTGGCCTTTTAGCATCTATTTTCTGGGTGGTTCAGTAAATGGAGGGTGACTTTAGCTGCCTCTTTTTCTATATTCTGGGGTGGCCTGACAGCTCACCACTACTGACTCCAGGACACTTTCTTTTTCATTTGTTCTGTATAATCTTGGGGAAAGTCCTAATTGAACCACATAACCAGCCTTATCATGCCATATAACCTAAAGTCAAACTATTGTTTCTGAAGTTTTGTTCAATATATTCAATCCACAACTTCCATTCTATCTTAAAATCCATAATCCATTTATCTTCTATATACTGGTTAATTTTGCCAGTTTGGCTAATTCCATGACCTTGTATTGCCATTCATAAATTATGGATATTTCTTCTGACTTCCATTTGTCAACCAGGGGTGGGACCTGTACTGCTTAGAGTCTCCAATAAAAATTAACGACACAACACTCTTGTCCGTGGAGTAAAATTTTGGCCATAGCCAAACTGTTTCATAGACAAAGAATAAAAAGAAGCATGAGGCGCAGCATGGGATCTGATCTGAACACTGGGCAGCCTGAGTGCTGTTCCCCTAGTGAAGCCCTCCTCCAAACCGCCTGTTGGAGGAAACCATTAACCTTGTGCAGTAACTGTGGATCCCAGCCGGGCAGTAGCCACTTTCTGGAGATCCATTTTGTGCAGCGCAGTGATAGTGGAACTCAGCTGGGCGGCAGCCACTTTCTTAAGAACCATTTTACAGCTAAGGGGGCAGCTCCCCAGCTCCCCCCACCATCAGATCAGTTCTCATGTGCTAACTGCCATCTTGACTATGACAGCAAATGCATGCATTAACATTGTCTCTAAGGGAGAGGTGGGTGGGAAACTCGGTGTCGCTCAGCTCCAGAGGAGGGGAGGGGCCAAGGGCCGGGTCAAAGCCTTATAAAGGCTCCTGCCCACCCCTCTTGCTGACATCATAATGCCATGCCAGTGTCATGAAGCTGTTGCCCATAATGGGCATGGCCGCCACCTGCCTTCCATCCTTCTATGGGCAGATGCGGCAGGGCCTCTTTTCAGTGCCCTTTCCCGGCCGCCAATGGTGGGCCCCACTGACTCGGGGCCACTCTTTCTTAGTCTATATGATTCTCGCAGCCACAGAAAAATATCTAAAAATTTCTTCAACTTCTTTTTTTAAAGATCTGTCTAAAATACAGAACAGATAGCTTTCTGCATTAAATGGGATATTTCTTTTCAAGATTTTACATACTTCATCATGGATTCCCTTCCATTATTGTTTTGCTTTCACACAGTTCCACCACTGATGATAAAAAGTGCCCACCTCTTTAAGGCATTTCCAACACAGGTTTTCATTATTACTCATTTTTAAAATCCTAGACATTGTTAAATACCATCGATAATGCATTTTATATATATTTTCTTTTATATACCAAGTATTTATGAATGTCATACCTTTTTTCCGTTTATATTGCCAATCTCCTAAATGAATATTACCTTATCCTACTTTTTAGTGAAGAAATACTCAATAGATTGCATTCAGATAATTTAGGTACTGCTGCCTTTTGTGACATGACTCAGTATAAAAAATCAGAACGAGTAAAGATGATCTTTCAGGATCACTGCTCATGGGCAGATTTAGTCAGTCATGCACATAATGGCTCCATTACTTGAAATAAGTGGGTAGACTAATGCCAGTTTATCGAAATATAATGGAACCAGGGTTCCACTATTATCACATAGGAGGATCCAAATAACTTCTATGTGAAGGGAAAACTTAACTTATTTCCTTCATTGTGATGAAAGTAGCAGGATCTAAGTCATGGCAGCATGATTTATTTTTGTTGCTACAATTTTATTTATTTACTTAAAAGCAGAGGCATAGGGCCCATGGGGACATCCATAGACAAATGTCCTGGGCGGAACCCTGTCAAGTTATGTGGGGGGTGGAAAATTGCCCCCCATACTTCTTGCCTGGCTAGGCCTGGCTGCTGCCCAAGGGGCTGCTGCCCAAGGGGCAAGGAGGTACATGGGGCGGGTGCATAGTGTGCACAGGAGCGGGACCTGGGGGCTGGCAAACCATGAGATAAACAGCTGGGAAAAGACCACAGCAGAGAAAGCCTCTCACACTGTCTTTGTGCTGCTGGCAGAGCCTGAAGCCTACAGCAGGGGATGAAGGAGACAACTGGTAAGCAGGCTGGCCATGCACGGGCAGCTGGCCTGGCTTTCCTGCCTTCCCCGCACCCCAGGGCTGCTCTGGCTCTGTTTTGGCCTTGGTGGGGGGTCTGAGCCAGCCGAAACAGAGCCAGAGCAGCCCGGAGACAGCTGCTGGATCCAGAGGCAGCTGCTGGATCCGGAGGGGCGAATGGGAGAGGAGGTGGGGAGGGGGGTGGCCTGGGGGGTTGCCTGGCTTCTCTGCCCCTGGCCTCTGGCTCAGCAGGCTGGCAGGGGATCCTGCGGAGCGTCCGTCCTGCGGCCAGGCTGACAGAGTGTCATTGAAATAGAGAAGGCAGCTGGAGCTGGTTTTACAGACAATGCTCACAATTTCTCCTCTCTACAACCTCTTCCCCCTAATCCTCTCTTTGGTATCTTAAAGAGCTCTATTGTTGGCTAATTGCCAGTGATTTTAGATGGAAATTAATTGCACTTTTTACTTAAAGTTCTTGTAAACACAAGAACTTCAATCCTGCACACCCAAATCAAGAGCACTTTTCTTTTCCCCAAGCCTTCTTTGCATGGGATATGAAGCAAGGTAGAGCAAAGTGCATCTCTCTTACGTTAATTACGGTAGTTCTCCACAGCTCTCGGACTCCACAGATCTTTTCCTTTCTCCTTCAAAGTTTATTTTTGAAAAGCGAGCAAGCCTCCTCTGGATAGTGCGCACGTGTCCAACAGCTCCCTCAGTTGTCTCCAAGGGCCCAGTCTCCACTCTTCCACCTCATTCCTCACCGACAAGTAATTGAAGGAGAAGATGGCACCAGTAGACCTCCAAACTAATTTCCTACCTCTTCCTTATTTCCGAAAGGGTCAAGAGTTTTTATTCTCCCCTTTGGGGACAAAAAATAAGGAGCTGTTGCCTTGCTCTGTTGCTTGGAGCATCCAGCCTCCTAGCACTTGATACATGGGATATTTATTTTGCAGATGCATAAACATGTTAATATTCTGTCTGCCTGAATGCTTGGCAGCAGTTAAGACTTGCTGGATGTGCCTGTTCTTTATTTCCGTTTTAGTTTGTGTTGATATTGATATTTGATGTCAGACTTTAGAAGAGCTGTATGCTGACTTCAGGGGTTTTTTATTTAAAAGGAAGTTTTAAAAATAAAATAAAAATCAGATTCAATCAGTCACTGGCTCTGTTAGCAGAGATGCTAAGGGTCAACTGCTGTAGCCTAGCAGTCTGTCTGTCTGTCTGTCTGTCTGTCTGTCTGTCTGTCTGTCTGTCTGTCTGTCTGTCTGTCTGTCTATCTATTTATTAGATTTTAAACCGCCCACCCCTGAAGAGCTCTGGGCGGTGTACAACAGGCCAAAAACAACATTACACACGACAGTTAATGGCAGAGTTAGGTGGATTCTGCACTGTACAAATATAATATATTTAGGATATTATAAACTAGCAGGGCACCCGTGCTTCACTAAGCATACTTCATCACAGGGTCTCTATGAATTTTGGGGTGACATTCAACATACTTCTTTACAGCCTGTTTGTGAACTTTGGGGTGACATGCAGCATATTTTCTCACAGCCTGTCTGTGGACTGATGGGTTTGTTTTCACATATTTTGCAGCAGCTTCCTGTAGTTGTCTTTTTCTAATGTAATGTGTTATTGCTCTCTTTCACCTGGTGGGTTCCAAAAGACATCATGTGGAAGCAGCCGTTGTATTTTCGGGATGCAGAAAGGAAGTGTTCTGCCATTGGATGCTCATGAGTGAGAAGACTGTGAAGAGGTTCAGGGTAGGGTTGAAGGGCAGGGAGCTGGACTGTACCGTCACTGCAGCCCATTCCTGGGGACTCATCCCACCATTTCAGAGCATGACACCAAGCACAGGGTGATCGGAAGCTGAGAGCAGTAAATGTGTCTGCACAACAATCAATCTGATGTCCATATGCAAAAACCGACAAATGTTTAGTAGTCTAAGGTGATAGTGTGGTTTGTAATCTGTTTTGATTTTATTTGGCTGTAGCGGTGTTGTTAATGTGAAGGTGGGTGGAGGCGTACTTTTTCACATTCTGTCTGTTAACTTCGGGGTGACATTCAGCATGCTTTTTTGTAGCCTGTTTGTTGAAGCTGGTGGTGTTGAACTGTCACCCTTAGAATGTTTGTGCAGCATGTCTGTGGACTGAGGGGCTGGTTTGCCCTTAGAATGTTCACGCAGATGGCCAGAGATGAGCAGTTAAAACAGTAAATAGGTAATAACTCGAGTAAAACGGAATATTTTGAAAAATGCCAAATTTCAACATTGTAGGTTCGGTGGTTTTTGAGTTCTGTGCATGAGTCAGTCGGTGAGTCAGTGAGTAGTATTTCGCGTTTATATAGATAGATAGCATTTTAGGGAAGGACTTTGCATAGGTCTCTTCTCCAAAACAACTTAAGCCCATTATATTCTTCTGAACCCAGGCTGTTCAAAAAAATGCTATAGTAATCTTTTTGTAAAATCTTGGGTTGAAGGCATTCCTGTATGAACACAACAGGCAGGAGATGCTTTGTTTTTCCCCACTCACCTGCCAATTCTTGCCCTTCCTTCCACCCTTTTACTTTCATTTCTTCCGCCATCCGCCATGTCAGGAAGAATCTTCCCACCTGCCATTGCACAAGTCTCTCAAGCACATTCTCTCCCTGTGGCAGTGAGTATGATCAATGTTTCATTCAGAGATCTACAGTAACACGTTCATTGTTGCCTGGCCATTGCAAGAAAGGCCTGATTAGGTGAGTGAATTTTTTTTAAAAAAGTGGATAGTACAGCATTTTGCCAGTCAAAGGAATTCAGATGCAGAGATTAGGAAAGACATAAGAACATAAGAACAAGCCAGCTGGATCAGACCAAAGTCCATCTAGTCCAGCTCTCTGCTACTCGCAGTGGCCCACCAGGTGCCTTTGGGAGCTCACATGTAGGATGTGAACGCAATGGCCTTCTGCGGCTGTTGCTCCTGATCACCTGGTCTGTTAAGGCATTTGCAATCTCAGATCAAAGAGGATCAAGATTGGTAGCCATAAATCGACTTCTCCTCCATAAATCTGTCCAAGCCCCTTTTAAAGCTATCCAGGTTAGTGGCCATCACCACCTCCTGTGGCAGCATATTCCAAACACCAATCACACGTTGCGTGAAGAAGTGTTTCCTTTTATTAGTCCTAATTCTTCCCCCCAGCATTTTCAATGAATGCCCCCTGGTTCTAGTATTGTGAGAAAGAGAGAAAAATTTCTCTCTGTCAACATTTTCTACCCCATGCATAATTTTGTAGACTTCAATCATATCCCCCCCTCAGCCTCCTCCTCTCCAAACTAAAGAGTCCCAAACGCTGCAGCCTCTCCTCATAGGGAAGGTGCTCCAGTCCCTCAATCATCCTTGTTGCCCTTCTCTGCACTTTTCTATCTCCTCAATATCCTTTTTGAGATGTGGCGACCAGAACTGGACACAGTACTCCAAGTGCGGTCGCACCACTGCTTTATATAAGGGCATGACAATCTTTGCAGTTTTATTATCAATTCCTTTTCTAATGATCCCCAGCATAGAGTTTGCCTTTTTCACAGCTGCCATGCATTGAGTTGACATTCCCATGGCACTATCAACTAAGACGCCTAAATCCCTTTCCTGGTCTGTGACTGATAGCACTGACCCCTGTAGCGTGTATGTGAAGTTTGGATTTTTTGCCCCTATGTGCATCACTTTACATTTTGCTACATTGAACTGCATTTGCCATTTCTGAGCCCACTCACCTAATTTATCAAGGTCCGCTTGGAGCTCTTCGCAATCCTTTGTGGTTCTCACCACCCTACATAATTTGGTATCATCTGCAAACTTGGCCACCACGCTACCCACCCCTACTTCCAGGTCATTTATGAATGCCCCTATGTGCATCACTTTACATTTTGCTACATTGAACTGCATTTGCCATTTCTGAGCCCACTCACCTAATTTATCAAGGTCCGCTTGGAGCTCTTCGCAATCCTTTGTGGTTCTCACCACCCTACATAATTTGGTATCATCTGCAAACTTGGCCACCACGCTACCCACCCCTACTTCCAGGTCATTTATGAATAGGTTAAAGAGCACTGGTCCCAAAACGGATCCTTGGGGGACACCACTCCCTACATCTCTCCATTGTGAGAATTTCCCATTTACACCTACTCTTTGTTTCCTGTTTCTCAACCAGTTTTTAATCCATAGGAGGACTTCCCCTCTTATTCCTTCATTGCTGAGTTTTCTCAACAGTCTCTGGTGAGGAACTTTGTCAAAAGCCTTTTGGAAATCCAAGTAGACAATGTCCACCGGTTCACCCCTGTCCACATGCCTGTTTACACCCTCAAAGAACTCTAGTAAGTTTGTAAGACAGGATTTGCCTTTGCAAAAGCCATGCTGACTCTTTCTCAGCAGGTCTTGCTTTTCTACATGTTTTATAATTTTATCTTTAATGATAGATTCTACTAATTTACCAGGAACAGATGTCAAACTGACTGGCCTGTAATTTCCCGGGTCCCCCCTAGATCTTTTCTTAAAGATTGGTGTGACATTGGCCATCTTCCAGTCTTCAGGGATGGAGCCTGATTTCAGGGATAAGTTGCATATTAAAGTGAGAAGATCAGCAATTTCATGCTTGAGCTCTTTAAGAACTCTTGGGTGAATGCAATCTGGGCCAGGGGATTTGGTAACATTTACCAAAGACCTTGGACAACCCCTGCCATTCTGAGAAGACAATGCTGAGACAACTGAACCAATGGTCCGAATCATAAGATAGTTTACATGTGCCCTAAATCAGTGATTTACATTCCTATGTATCTCACATCAGCCAATCATTCTGCAAAGAACCTAGCTCCAGCTGTATCCAGCTCTGCAGTGTTGCTGTATTCCTTGGGTGCCATGTGCTCAGGTCCAGACTCTGGGTAGCTGCTCTCATGCTGGCATCAACACTGGCTGCTTTTTTTGTGGAGCATTTCAGAAGGTGGCAAGGAGAGAGTGGCTGAATGTGGTGGCTCTTTGGTTGGCATTTTTTGGTCCAAGGAACTTCAACAAGGCAGACTGCAGCAGATCCCAGCAGCGAAGACTCCACATCAGTCCTGGCAGATCTTCAGCAACAGCCAGTCCTCACCAACAGTAGAGGGTCCCTACAGTGGCAGGGCCCAGGGGCAGTTAGTTTGGGACACAATTTTTTTCCTACTGTACATGCTTGTTGGATTTTGAGATGACCTGGTGCAAAAAAACAGTTCATTGGTCATAGTGGGGGAGGACGGCCTTCGGTCATGGAGGGGGAGGGCAACTGCCCATACTGAGAGGTGTCAGATTTTGCCCCAGGCTCCATTTTCCCTTGCTATGTCTCTGCTTAAAAGTATGAGGCTGGGCCCCCAAGAAAGGTTTCTATCATTGCAGTCAATATTGGCATGATGGCTCGCCTCTAGGATTGCAAACTTTCAGGTTGTAACTGGAGATCTCTTAGGATTACTACTGATCTCCAAGTGGCAGAGATTAATTTATCCTGGAGAAAATGGCCACTTTGGAAGGTGAACTGTAGGGCATTATAATCCACTGAAGTTACTTTCTCCCCCAATCCCACCCTTTTCAGCTTCCACCCTCAAAATCTCCAGACATTTCCCAACCAAAACTTGGCAACCCTACCTATCTCCCAATTTTTTTTAGGGGAAGTGGACAAATGCCTCTTTCAGTTACTTATCACTGCAAGATACTTGGCCAACTGAAGCAAGAAGCCAAGCCTGTGCATATGCAAGGCAATTCTAAGCTCTGGAACAACTTACAGAAGCCTGTCTTCTAGTGAGCACAACACACTGATGAAGCTCTCCTTTAAATTTGTAAAAAAAAATGCATAATATTGAAAAACACTCAATATAACACTCATAAACCTTGCTATTAGTGTTATCACTTCATTTATAATTAATATTTTTGTCATAACAATTCATATTTGCTATATTTAAATATATTAAAAAATCGGAATATAGCTCCAGATCTGTCAAAATTATAACACTTGATACGATACATAGTGCAATAAAACTATTTCTAATGCTGTTTACTAATTCATTAACAAAATCAAATCATACCAATAAAGCATGCTTTATCTGAACAAAATATCCTACAACCCATTAATAATTCAATAGAAATCCAAATTTACCTAATATTTTTCGATATTTTTTATTTAATTATCATAGCTAACAAGTCATGAGTAAAAGAAAAAAAGGACATTTATATTAAAAAATCTAAAATTTATGTATACAAAATTAAATAAAAATTACATTCACTAAGAAGGCACGATTAGATTTAATTAAAATTATAAATATATGGGAATATACAATTAAAATTTAAGATAGTGCCATTAAATGCCATAGACAAAAACTTTGCCATAGCCAAAATGACATTTAGATCAGTATCTGCTAATAACTTGGCTACAAGGTCTTCTTTTATAGCATTGCTCCACTTTTGGATGCTTGATGTATCTAGCTATATTTGGTCAGGCATATCAATGTTGCTTAGGCATATCAATAAAAATATTAACTTAACTCTTGCCTAATTGTTTGTGACAATTAAAAACTAGGATTGTTTTAACCTATTGTCTCTAAGGCAAATATTTCCATCAATAGTTTGGAAGCCTGCCAGACTTTTATCAGAAAAGACTTAACATTTAGTCTTTTTATTCTTCCAACTTTTAGTGATCATCATTTTTGCAACTGTTGTTAGTTCCAAAATTATAGGTCCATGCTTGAGAGAAACAAGTTGTACAGGTGAAGGTTTCTCTTTGTTCTGGTGTACCATTTGCATCTGAAAACACTGAAACCCTCTGACCTCTATTCCTCTATCAACCAAGTTTGGAAAAGAGATTCAGTGCTCGCTTTCAGGTGAGTCTGTCAATCTGCTTCTGGCTTCTGTAGTTGGCAGGTACTTCTGCTTATAGGGAATACAAGATAGTTTGTGAGCCCGTGTTGACTTCATATAACTTATGTAAAGATGTCTCAGCTCAAACCTCAGGCTTTGCAGTCTCAGGCTAGATAGTCTTCATTTAAACCAGGAATTATATCAATTCAAATGGGCAACAACCTCTCCAATCTTACCTGCCTTGGCACCCTAGAGAGGAATAAAGCACATTAAAACAATAGTTGAAAATGTTCACCAAGGTTCCCACTTTGTCATTTTTTCCCTGCTTATGGCAGATAGGTACTGGTAATAACAGATAGGGATATCTGTTTGGGTACTGAGGCACACTACTTTGTGTGTTTTGCAGTATTTCCAAGGTTCAGAAAGTCAGAAACATAAGTAGACTTGGCAGAAGATACTGAGGAGAAAGAAGATATTCTGTTACAAATGGGTTGCTATGTCAGGGAAAATGCAGATATTATAGTAGAACATTAAAGCCTAGATCTAAAATGGTGGAACTCAGTGAGGAACACAGAATGGTCCCATCTTTCCTTTACCATCACAGCCCAATGAAACCCATGAGATACTGCCCTAATAGGCAAGAAACACATAGGAATGGGGCTGGGTGTAATATGGGAGCTGTAATGGGAAAGAGGAATTGGTGCAAATCACCCCTCTCCTCTGCCAACAACAGCACCTTTCTGCTGCTAGCAAGTAAGGTTTGGAAAAAGCCAATACTTTTTGGTGTGCTTGTGAAGGTACGATAAGACTGCATAATAGTATTGAAAATGTCTTTCTTGATATATTTCAGAAGAAAGAAAAAATTTTTCAGTATGGTCATCAGGATTTTGGAGTGAAAGATAACCCATTTATCAAACTGCTCCAGATCCTACGTAATTCTAGTCATTTTGTCATAAATTAATAGCCTGCAATTACCCATCACCATGGTCAGCAACTTGTGATGATATTCTCTCTTGCACATAAAGCAAGTGAGAGCAAAAAGTACTATCATTACAGGAAGAAAAAGTTGGGAACTAAGTGAACTTTCAGGAAAATGTGAAAACAACAAAACTAATTATTCTGACTTAGATTGTAGCCAATACAGTGCAGGGAAAATGGCTGCACATTTCATAAAATTTCAATCTCTTTGCTTTAGTTAAAACTCCTTGCAAGATAATTTGCTTTGTTAATTCCTTTGGGATTTTTGATATACATGTCAATGAAACCATGATGGGATTCAAATAATTTAACAACTGGTTGTTTACAAACACCATTTTAACAACCGGTTCCGCCGAAGTGGTGCGAACCTGCTGAATCCTACCGGTAAGCTCTTCTTTCTGATGAAAAAACATTTTGTATAAGGCTATTCTGTTGATTAAAGCATAATAGCAAAAGCATAATAGCAAAAAGATTGAGAAACTTGGCGGGGCTTTCGTGAAGTCAGTTACAAATTGGTAATTCCAGCTCTATAATAATATACCCACACAGCTCAATACACAGAGTATTCCCTTGGCACAAATTCTAGTACTGAAGTCAGCAGGGATTTCTCAAACTGAGCATTCTGAAATGTGTTCAATAATCACTTACGAGACTGTCCAGTGGCATCAAAATAAATGATGTGGAATCTAAAACATTATTTTTTTAAAAAAAACCCAGTGGAAGTGGTATATTAAAAAGTGAACTGCTACTTGTTAAGTGAAGCTGTTTCATGATTTTTTTATGTTGTATTGTCTAATCCTGGGAATTTTTAGAAGAAAGTTTTACTAGATTCAAGTTGGGTTTATTTTAAGGTAGGAACATGTTCAATTTTAAAAGAAAATGTGTGTTTTAAAAACATTATCCATTTTCTTAAATTTGTCACGTGTTAACACATTTATTAGTGCATTTTCCCCATCATTGTCAATGGGAAACTCATTTGCAACAGTATGGTTTTTTCCTTTGATTGCTGTCTATTTTGCGTGAAATGTTCATAGATTGTACTCCTCTCGGTTAGGTTCAATCATTGCATCTCTCCTCCGGAGCACCACCTACTCAAGAGAAGGAGAAGAAAGCTGGGAGCAACACTTTGCTTTGGAGAAAATGCTGTTTAGTTTCATTTTTCAAAAAAGAGGAGAATTTTCTCTCTGTATGATCACAGAGAGAGAATTCCAAACCAAGAAAAGTAAGTAAGTCTGTACTTGTGTCCTGGCTGAGGTCACCCAGATGTGACACATCTGCACTGCTAAACATCCAACTTGTCAGGTGGAATCTGAAGTTCCCTTTCTCATTTTTCTATTCAAAACTCAGAAAACAAGTAGGCAACAGAAAAAAAATCAGCTGGCACCGTGCCTTTATAATAGGCAATAAAAATTCTTACTTGCACAGCAAGCGCAAAGATGCATTTTGCAATCTTAGAAGGCAGGCAGAAAGACAGAAGGAGAACAGAGAGACTTTGGCGCACCACAAAGGCAAGCCACATATTCACTCAGCAGCAGTTGCTCATAGGAAAGCTAGATACAGAAGAAGCCATCTCTCAGCTTTAAATGTACAGCAAAGGCAAATGACAGTACTTACTGCTTGCATATGTTGAATATAGAATGTCTTCTCCCAGACAACACAATGACTTGCTGAAGCAGGCACATCAGTTCAATACTTTCAGAAGCAAGATATGCTACTCTGATGTTAGAAAATATCTCTGTTAGTGTAATCTGCTGACTTGCTTTCTCCTGCTGCCTTTGTTGACATACCCAAGGGCAAAATGTCAAGCAGTGCAATCCTAAAGGGGGAGGGGACCATAGTTGCTCCACAGCCAGGGACTATGTAGCCATGCCACCTCCAAAGAAGCTTGCTGCACCATGGCCAGAAAGCCAACAGGGATGTGCCTCTGAACTCCTGCAGCACTGCTCTATGCAGTAATGGGCTGTGTCTAACTTTTTGCTAGGGTAAGACTATGCTGGCCATTGGGGGCATTCCTGGGTCAAAAGGGCTCGGGAAGGTGACTGTGTGCACTGGAAAATTACCATTTAATTTTGTATAATAATTTTAAAAAGGAAACATGTATTGGTTTTAAGAATTCTAGGAAATGTTGCTGTATCATGAAAACTAACTGGGTTCCATTTGAGTTTTCATTGACAGTTGGTCAAATGTCTGCCCATTGTTTTCCATAGGGAAAATGACTGATATTTTTGAGCAGGCGCTTTTTCACTAAACTGTCAAAATATCAGGGAACCCAGTACACTTTCTCTTCTGAAAACTCCCCAAGTTTCAAGTGAAATGGGCAAAGGTGTTCAATGTTACTTTCTTTTGAACAACGTACTCTCAGCCATCCTCTGTCTGTAGTGGGAACAGGCATGAAAATGGCCACAACTTTCCTGGAATGGCATTTTATTAACCAAAATAGCTATGATTACAAGTGGTCCTTCCAGAGTGTTTGTCTAGTGGGGTACCAACTTGTCCTTCCAATCACATTGCCAAGAATTTTTGGAGCATTTTTTAAAAAATTGAGGCAAATTTGTGTCACATTAAAATTGGTTTATTGGGAACCTACATAGTCAAACCAAACAATTAAAAATGCACTGTTACCCAAAAGATTAATTTGTATGTGAAAATGTGACAAACAGGTAATACCCCAACTAAAGGCAATCAGAAAAGCCAAAAATCCAAGGGAAAAAAAATACAACGTAATAGGTGACTGAAGTTTAAAAAAGACTGTGTGATTGGGTAAGGAACCTGCCTGATTGGTTCCAGTCAGTGGTGGGATCCAAAAATTATAATAACAGGTTCCAATGGTGGTGGGATATAAACAGTGGCGTCGCTGCACACATGCACCTCCAGTCCCTATTGGGCAGGGAGGTTGCTTTAGTAACCCCTTCTCAGGACTCAGAAAAAATTAGTAACCACTTCTAGAGAAGTGGTGAGAACTGGTTGGATCCCACCTCTGGTTCCAGTATTAAGCTTGGATTGGAGAGATACTGTTTCCTGGGGAATGGGGAGAAAATGAGCAGACAAGTTTTACATTCCTGTGAATGTTGCCAGATGCAGGAGTCATTCCAGAAAGCTTTGACAGTCTTGGATGTAACCTACCTGATCCAATGCTGGATATGTCAGAAAATTTTCAGGATTCCAGTGGCCCTTTTCACAAAAAAACCTGATATCATTTTGCAAACATTTTCAAAACATTTTCACACCCCCCCATTTGTCCGCACTTACCCCATCAAAAAGGGCTTCCTGGCCACCATTTTGTGGTCAGTTTCCCCTTTTTTTCTACAGATTTGTAGATCCAATGCTACAAGGCTCCAAAGCCTTGTGCTTTGATTCTCTAGAGGTTATGTCTATGTAGCTACATAGACATGACCTCCACCCCGGTCAATTTTTTTAAAATGATGGAAATACAGTGCAAGATTGCTGGCAGTGACGAAGGGAGCAGAAACTGAGCCCGGGGGATGAACTGCCTGCATGCCCCTCCCACCCTGAAATGCCCCCCAACATGCCCCCATGTGACTGTAATGGCGGCACCCGGGGTGAGCTGCCCCAGATGTCCCAATTGCAGCTACGCCTCTGATTGCTGGTGCAAGATCAGAAAATTGCATCGATGAGGAAGTCCAGGGGCAGCAGAACAGTATGGGAAATGTTTTAAAGAGATCTGTACAGCAAGTGAACATAGGCCATTTCTGCACAATACAATTCTACTGGGTTACAATCGTTATCTTACAATCTGGGTCTATTTTATCCCAGTTTTTCCTTTTGCCTGGTTGCCTGTTTCTGTGAAGGAATCGAGGGAAGACTGGGAGTAAATACTCCAGTTTGTTTTGCACAAGCCCGGGTCTTTTGTATTTACACCACAAGCATATCCATGCATGCGCAAACATCCCCAGTGTCCCATATTCTGATTGGTTGTTGTTTTGGGGCAACACCAGGGGGAAAACAAAGCCCCCCTTTCCAGTTCTGGATAGGGCCCATTGCAGGCCTCAATATGGCAAGCAGCAGCAAAAAACAGCATCACATCACATTCCCATATTTTTGTGGAAAACGAGAGACTTCCCCCTCCCCACCTGTGATATGCCAACTAACATTCGACCCAAAGTGCACATCTACCTAGCTATGCACTTTGAGCAACCAGTACATGTACAGAAAAGAAAACGGGACATTTTGGGACTCCACTCCTGATTAACCCAGGCGAAATGGCACCGTATCGATACCATGAGCAGAAAACACACTTGGCGGAACATTTCGGGAACAGCAGGCTGCAATGGTTGGTGACTCAGCAGAGTTTTTTTCTCATTTCATAACCTTTATTGGCATAAGCATCAGAGTTTAAAACTGACATGATTTCAGGTGGGGAGATCAGGAATGTGGGCAGCAGGGTGGGGAGATCAGGTGGCTGGGAAGGAAACATAATCTGTTTCTGCTTCCTTGGTTTTTGCATGGTAGCAGGTTCACTGCAGGATTTTTTAAAAGAATTGCCAAATTGGCAATTTTTGAAAATCCCAGGAAATATTGCTGGACAAACCCGCTTTAGGACTGGGAACCGTGAGAACCTCTTGGCCAAACCAGGATATTTCCCTTGCTCAACCTGGGATTTTTGGATCATGCAGAAACAACCATAGTTCCACAAAAGATATGCTTCCAGAAAACCATTTTCAAAAAAGTATTGCTTGGGAACAGCATACAAATAAAACATTTTGAGGCAGAAAATAAAATGTTTTGGACTAAAAGCCATGCAGGAGTCATGGAAGAAATGTTTTATTTCCTGCCTCAAAGCGTTTTATTTGGTTTGTGTTGAAAAAGCACAACCCTATCAAAGTCCCTTGACCTCAGTGGATTCCCAATACAAACTTTTTAACAGTACCACAAAGTTACCTCACAGGACTGTTGCAAGGATAAAATGGGGTGGAGATCAGTATGGTTACTGTCCTGGACTCTGAGAAGTAAGGCTGGGATAAAGTATAATAGAACAATCAATAGAAGTCAGTCTTTTGAGTTAATATGCATTAGAGCATAGGTGTCAAACTTGTGGCTGTCCAGATGTTATGGACTACAGTTCCTACCATCCCCTGCCAGCATGATGCCGGCAGGGGATAATGGGAACTGTAGTCCATAACATCTGGACAGCCACAAGTTTGACACCTGTGCATTAGAGGGACTGCATTATATCTGCTGCCCATATGCCCATCTTCTTTTAAGGAAAAAACACATGAGTGACAAAATTAAAAATAAATTATCTTTATTTCATCATTCATAGCCTGGGAAGCAATTTCAAAACAATTAGAAACAAGAAATTTCTTCCATATAATCAAGAGGCTGGGGATAGCACTTTGTGCTATCAGCAAAACAGTTTCAAAGCTTTATGCTGAAAGTAAAAACTAATACTAAGCTCAGCCTCTGTGTCTATGTAATAAAACACACAGCCTTTGCTTTCCACAGGGGGTAATCTAAAGCAACAGCTTTTTAACAAACTGCAGAGTGCCTTGAACAGCGAAATGCAAAAACATTTATTCTACACATGAGCACTTCTTGAAATTACAAAAAAGTTTCTCTGTGCAGAAAAGCTACTGCACACTTATACTCCCTGTAGTGCATATCTGCCCAGATTTTCTATTGTGACTCCTATTTACACCAGTGTTTGTATTCCTGTATGTTATACTCTCAGAGCTTCAGTAGGAACCTGAAACCAAGTTAGGATAGCTTCACTTCTAAAAGATTCCTTGGATAGTCCTGACAAATGTTTTCATGGAACAGGAGGATCCTTTAAGGCCAGATGTTTACAATATTATATGGACAATATTTACAATATTACATAGGCAACAAGCAAGAAAAAGGGTTGAATACACCTGCCAACTTCCTGGTACAGTGGAACCTCGGTTTTCGTTGATAATCCATTCAGCAGGAGCCGGCAAAAACCGAAACTGATGAAAACCGAGGCACCATAGGGCCATCTACCTTGCAGCCTTGGGTTGCCCTCTATTGATGTGGTTTTGATGGACAGCAGGTGATGGAAATCGATGAAAACTGAGGCGATTGACAAAATCCAAGTCAACTTTTTTGCCCCGGCGATCAACGAAAACCAAAATGAACAAAAAGTGAGGGTGATGAAAACCAAGGTTCCACTGTATTTTATTGGGCACACACTAATCTTCCTTTACCACCATTGGTAGGGTTCTGTATATTCTACGAACTAAAGAACTACATACTATGGGACTGACTCTACAACTTTTTAAAAATCAAGTTTGAATAAGAATTTTAATGTGGGAATAAGGGAGAGAGGAAGGCAAAGCTTTTATGGCTTTTCAAATGAGAACAAATTAGGAAAAATATACAAATATATATCCACATATATACCTACAATTTGTATTTTCTGTGCAGAATCTATCTTTTCTTAGTATAGAAGCTGAATGTGCCAATAAGATGCTGCTTTGCCTATTATATTTTACACCTCAATCAGTGAAGTGCCAAAAGGTTCTGAAACACAGAAGCATTGTGTTCAGAATCGTAGTGAAGATATTCTCATAAGGCAAGAATTAAAGGCCTCAGTGTACTGTCAGCTAGGTTTATCATTTTGTTAGCTCTGTTCCTTTACCTTTAATGTCACCCTAAAGTGTGGAAATTAAGCAATGCAGCTGTTGCCAGTTTGTTTCCTTGTCAGGGATAGGGGTAGTTCATTTCTTTCATTTTTGCCTGTTAAATTACTATTAAAGGCAGGGTGGCGGGGCCAGATTTTTTTTTAATTGTTAATCTTTATTAACTTTCTGGCCAAGCTAATCAGGGACTGGGTTAATAGTCTTCAAAGAGGCACAATAGGAGAGTTTAGGTCTTTGAGGGAATTTCCTCCAGCAGTGAAGCAGCTGGGGCTTGTTAGAAGCGCTAATGAAACATTAGTGAGTCTGATGTGCTGTTTGGAGGAAAGCTCAGGATGTTTTTTTAATGGAAGGAGAATTAAGCTGTGGGACACTTCTGAGAAGGAATTCATCTACTTTAGGATGTGCTCACAACAGTGTCTCTTATGTAAATTCAAAGCCTGAAAGTTGCGCAAGAAATAGAATCTTTCCCCTGTTCTAGAGGGATCATCTGTATCTTTAACAGTAGGTTTCAGGCAGCTATTCAACAGAATTAGCCTCCCCAGCAAACACATGAGAAGTCTGTACCAGTCCATACCTCACGCAATATGTTAAAAACATATAGCCTCTGACACCAATACCTTTGTTGATGCGCAGAATTACTGAGCTATAGTCATTGGGCTATTCGGAGATAATTTTTCCAAATACCCCTGTGTATTCTCTAATTTCAGTTCATCTACCTCAAAGAACAAATAGCAAAATTAGGAAACCCATTAGGTCTTACATGGTAACATATAGTCCTTCATCTGTGTTTGTTGTTATTTGCTGTCAAGTCACATTTGACTTATGATGACCCTGAGGGATTTTAAGGCAAGAGATGCTTGGAGATGGTTTGCCATTGCTTGCTTTCACCCCACAATCCTGGTATTCTTTGTAGGTTTCCCATCCAAATATTTGCAAGGATCAGTGCTGTTTAGTTTCTTCCGGGTCAGCAAATCATTAAAAGCCATACATTTTGCCATCCACTGACAACTTTCCATCTTTTACTTTTAACAACAGAGTGCAGAAATTAAGAAGGTAAAGCTTTTATTAGTGTGGCAGGAATAATTTTATTTGCTTTATTACTACATTAGGTTGTAATAACTGCCAGGGAGCCAGGTAGATGGGAAAAAAGTTGGCAGCCTAAAGGTATAGTATGGAAACAGAAAACAAAAGCAGGCTGGATTTCATGGGGCACAGCTTCAGACTTCTTAGTCGGTGAATTCCTGTCACATCACATGCAGCCAAAACTGCAGCTGACTTTTAAAGGCAAGCTTTTGGTTGTATTATAGTGTAGTCTCTGCCAGGAAAATGTTGTTGCAGGGCACAAAATGTGTGTGTGTCTTTTCATGATCAATCACTTGTCCTGCCTTGGATGCCATGGAAGTCATGTAGTGTGAATGAGAGCAGCTAGACAGAGGATGTTACTTTGAGCAAAAAGATGCACATTAAAACAGCACAATTTCAGTGCAGTAGTCACCACCCCTCTGACTTTGGTATTAATTGCTGCATTTCTACTGCCCTGTAAGACATTCAGCAAAGCCAGTACAGCAAACTCCTCCTCTCTGCTGTTTTGTATAGAGGTTCACCGTGTGCTTGACTTACCAAATACTACCCAAGCTAAGAGAGCCACAGGGTATCCTGTAGCATAAATGAAGACTTTGAAAAAAGCTGAAAGGCGTAAGCTGTACCTTTAACACGAGCTATACAAGCAAGCCTCCACTGTAACTGTTCCTGAAAGCTTGAGAGAAATCTATTTCAGCACAGAGGAGCTGCTTGCTGCTATTAAAGCTTCAGAGCAGAGTTTTGTGGCATCTAAGTTATAAAGGACTCTTCTGCCTGGACTGAAAAAGGGAAAGAAAAGCTTTATTTCATCTGTGAACCATGAGTGGCTGTTCGAAGAGATGCAAGCATGGGATTGTTAAATTTGCTCAGACCATCTTCAAACTCATCACAGGGACTCTCAACAAAGGTAATGCCAGCGGTTTCTTTTTTGTGGGTGATGGGGATGGCTGTTCCCTATCCAGAGATTTATTACGGTTGAAATTACCTAGCCCCTGGGGGCTCTCGTGCTGCTTGGAATGAAGTCATGTGCAGTGAAGGATGCAAGTGAGGCTGGATTGCCTTATGTAACTATTTCTAACTTCTGGAAGGTAGTTGTAGCTTTGCGGTGTTCATTCAGGGTGGTTTATCTGTTTGTTTTTAGAGCAGTTTGTGCACACAGTTTCAGGAAATTGTATTCTCCCAGTGTTAAGGTTTGGGGAAATATGACCCATTTGGTGAGCTTTGTGTCTTTCTGGGTGCAGAAGAGTTATGCTCCTTCTTGGTTGTGGTTATATTTGTATATAAAGTTTCATTCTGAATGTGGTAGCTTATTGCATAGTTTGCTATTTCAGAAGCTTTAATTCTTCTTTCCAGTTCTCACTGCTGCATGTTATTTTTTAGACATAATGACATTCTTTTCTATTCTTTCCCCACCCCCTGTGTCTGGTAATAGTTCATCAGTGTACTGAAACAGGTGCTTTTTAAAATATTTTCTTTTGTGGATGACTCTTATTGTTCCTATGGATTTACTTGCCTAAACTTCAGTAATAGGGAAAGTATGATTTGTTCCCTTATGTTATGAACTGCTAAGTGCTGTTAGCATGGAGTTCCTTGTGCTATTGTATTGTTAACTTGTATTGGTTTTGAGTGGTCTTTTTACAGAAGAACTTGTACTTGATTCATCTGTTGAGTCTCATTAAAGCTTCCTCAGATGAATAAAAATCAGGCACTTCAAAAATATATTAAGGATATTATCAGAAAATGAAATAATGCATCTCTTGCAAAGCAAGAATTCTCAGAAGCATAATTTTGGTTTTACTGGTTGTTTGGCAAATCTGCATTTGAATAGATTTCATGTTCTCAAAAAGAGCCAAATGTGTACCTGGAGGTATATTTCAACAATTGATTCCAATGCTGAGACATAAAGTATTAGAACATCTTCTTATATTAGAGAGTTGGGAATTCAGTCAATTGTCTTCATAGTTACTGACTTGTTAATCCACTGACTTGTTAATTGAGTCATGTGTTAGTACGTAATGATGTGTTGGGACATAATGATGATATTATTTCCATGTGACATGTTCTAAATTTCATTCATATTGATAGTTCTTCTGTTGATCCTCTCTCTCCTGTACCTTTGAAGGCTATTGATGGTCAGTGGAACACATGTTCAAACAAAGGGGTGGGGAGTTGTTACCACTAGGTATCTGAAGTAGAAGCTCTTTATTCTCTCAAGGTGCCTTTTCTACAACTGTTAAGCAAAACTTTACTGAACAAACAGCATGCTGAGCAGTTGCCTATCATTGTTAAGGGAAGTCAAGTTTCTGGTATCCTAGTGTGCTAATTCCCACTTCTGCTGTGGAAAGAGCAATTGCTGGCTTTTTTAAAAAAAGCTTTGCCCACCAAGGGAACTGACACTTTTCAGTGTTCACAAAATTCATCTTTTAAACGAAGTCTGGCCTCTTTCTTGACACCAGGTGCACTGCAAGAATACCCCAGAGAGGTCCTTGTACCAGGATCAGTAGCTGTGGGTCTTATACCCTTATAGCTGATTGGCAAAAAAAAAGACTTCATGTTTGCTTTGAACATCTGCATACTATTAGAAAATATGTAAATCTATACAAATGGAATGCCCCCTCTCTACATGGTGTACAAGAGGGTAGCAAAGGAACATAAAGGCAGATTTATGTTCATATGGGATGCCATAGAGTAAAGTTCCTAAAGTGGTGTCTTTTTAAAACAGGAATTTGTACAGCCTGATCTCGAAGCAAGTTTCACCAGAAGAAAGCCTCATGAGTTAAATTGTTTTTCTTCCTAAAAATGCATTTAAGAATGCAATCCTTGTAAACTGAACAAGTGAAGGACAGGGTGTAGAAAATTCTAAATTTCATGAAGTTCTTCTGTTTTAGACTGGGCTGCTTTTAAAGCCCAGTCTAGATCCTGGGGTGGCTGGGGATGGCATTGCCACTGCAGCACCTCCAGAAGACTTTCAGGCAGATAGAAATGGCTAGAACAGGGGTAGGGAACCTGCGGCTTGACAGCCACATGTGACTCTTCTGCCCTTGCACTGCGGCTCCACGAGCCGAGCCTCCGGCTTCATCCTTGCCTGTCCTGCAGGCAGCAGTGCAGGCGCACCAACTGCCCGTGGACGGCTGGGCCGCACCACGGGCTTCCCCTCTTGCCTGCCCCATTGGAGCAGGGCGGGCGCTTTCCCGGTGGACGGCAAGGCCAAGCCGCCGGCTTCATCCTTGCCCGCCCTGCAGGCAGCAGGGCAGGCGCACCAATTGCCTGTGGCCAGCTGGGCAGTACCGTGGGCTTCCCCTCTTGCCCGCCCCATTGGAGTGGTGCGGGTGCTTTCCCGGTGGCTGGCAAGGCCAAGCCACCAGCTTCATCCTTGCCCGCCCTGCAGGCAGCAGGGCAGGCGCACCAATTGCCCGTGGCCAGCTGGGCAGTGCCGTGGGCTTTCCCAGCGGCCGGCAAGGCCAAGCCACTGGCCCCATCCTTGCCCGCCCTGCAGGCAGCAGGGCGGGCGCGTCCATGCACTTCTCAGAATGAGTGGAGTAAAAGGTAAAAAAACACACCAATATATACAATGTTATCTTTATTTTAAATGTCAAAAATTATTTGCGGCTCCAAGTGTTTTCTTTTCCCGTGGAAAACGGGTTCAAATGGCTCTTTGAGTATTAAAGGTTCCCTACCCCTGGGCTAGAAAAAGAAGCCCCTCTGCCTGGAAGCCCTCTGTAAGGCTTAATAGAGTTACTCCACCACTTTGGGTGGCATAATTTCAGACCCTGAGGCACAGTGTTTGCAGCACTAAATTTTCGGTGGAAGCTGACTAAAGTTGACTCCGCCCCCAGGAACACCCTGGCCCATTGCCCACCTCCCCCCACACCAGCCAGCATCTGATCAGATGCTAGCATTGCTCCATGGCAATCCCAACCTCTGGGTTTTGCCACTGTGGAGCTGAGGGGTGACTGGGGGTAGTGTTGTTGTTCCTTACATCTGCATGGTGCACCTTATGACAGCAGAGGGGACAAACATATAAGTGTGGCCCTCCACCACTTCCTAAGTTCATTTGCTCCCCCATCTAGATTGGACTGCCTGACTATGCTGATTTTATTCTAATTCAAGCAAAAACAAGCTTATACCCAGGCTACAAGTGCTGAAACTGCAAACTCATGGGAAACATCAGACTCAAGAATTTGTGCAAAAAAACTACTCAATCTTAGCCTGTTATCAATTAGACTCTTGTTAAATGTGAGAATCTGCCGTTGATGAAATGAGGACAGTGTCCTTTAAAAACTGTGCAGCCAAGTTGGAACTTTTATACCGAGGAACTGGTTTTTATTCATGAAATGGGCAAAAAAATGGGGAAGTCGTCTTAATTCTGGAATTTGGATTTAGTGTGGACATTGTGACTGTCTCCTTGAGAACTTCATGCTAGATTTGCACAATATGGTAACACTGTGAAGATTCTTGAGACTGATGTTTCTCATGAGTTTGTAATTTCTGTGCTTCTGCAGACACATGGACACATTTATATTAAATGTATTCTGCACTTATCACGTTTGTGATCATTGTATTGTAGCTTGAGTATAGCATTTTTGCTTATATTAGTTTGTTCCAGTTCAGCCAACATAAAACTCCTTTAAAAGTTAACACCAACAGGTGTAGAAATGAGCCAGTGAGGTTTTCACAAAGAATGATGGAAATAGTTATTTAGTGATGGTGACAATAGTTCTGTCATCTATAGTTGACCCAGCATTACACTTTGCAAGTTTCCCTTGGAAGAGGGAAAGACTATTAAACAGGTACAGATTTCCACTAGAGAAATCACCTTGATCTGTTAATGTTAGTTATTACTACCTTCCATTATTACTATGTTTTATGCATCCTGTTGGCCAGGTGGAACAAATAACATGCACGGTAGTCTATGTGACCAGTATTGTAGTAATGTTGATCTTTTCTTGTGTGGAATAATAATGTGTTTTTTAGACTTGTCATTTCTTTTCTATGGCAACATCTCATTTCAAAGCTGCAAACAGTACATGTCTGTGGTCTCTTGGGCAGTGAAGAACTTTTAAAAGTTTAATCATGTATTTTCATTAATTCTGCTACATGACTTTGTCTGACTGGAAGATGTAAACTTGTAAAGGCATAAATAGCAAGATGAGGTGGCTTTCTCTTTTAAAATGTGGTTCTCAAAGAACTATTGTAATTAGAACTGAATGTTGCAGTATAGTGAGCTTACAATTTGAACTCAAAATACTTTTTTCCAATGGACTAAACTTTTTAAAGAAAGAAAAAAACAGTCATGGGTTACAATAAAGTAATATTGGTGTCAAATCTATTTTTGTATACTTTAGACAAATACAAGTTATGTAGATATAATTCCTGTTTTGTGACTGAAGGTTTCTGTATTCAAAAACTCTGTCAGATGTGCTTATTGTTATATATTTGAATGTATTCAAAATTACCCATATCATAGTAGATTCACCTCACTGAAAAACACATAAACATTTTCATATCAATCAGTTTTCTGTACCCTCCATTGCTGACCTTATTGCCAAGAAATAAAACAGACTAGGTTAAGAAATACTTGTACTGCTGTAGGCTGGAAAAATCTTAACTCCTCTCTTAGAAGACACCCTGGTGGGATTTTCCAGGTACAGCTACATCAAATCCAATTAAATGGTTTAAAAAAATCTAGTTTGCACCTTCATGGCCATTATACAGGGAGTGCCTCCTCCTAAAAGGCCTTTCAACTCTCTAAGATCTGCATTGGACCATTGCATTATAGGTAGATACGATATGGTAGGAGAAGGACCTGTTCTATGGAACTGACTTCTTTAGAGGTTTTGTTAGTTCACTCATTAACCTCCTTTAGGATATAAATAACATTTTATTCTATCTGACTTTAATTGGGTGATTTTTTAGTTTTCAGTCTCTGATGGAAATGCTAGTATCTTGAATGGGTTGCCTTTTTTAGTTAGATTTTTTAATTGTGCTGTGGATGGCTTTGAATATTTCAACATGGGCATAATATAGTAATTCAATGAGCTATGTGAATCACTGGACACTTCTCTTCATTCTGTACATTCTTGTGCTTTCTAAAAAGCTGCTCCTAGAGAGCTGGTCTGATCCTCTGGAGCAGCATTTGCTTTGATGCCAGGTACTGTAAATAAAAGGGGCAGTTGGCTGTCTTCCCATACATGCATTCTCATTCTATCTCATGTTTCTCATTCTATCTCATGTTTACTAAATTTGAATAAAGATAATGGAGGAATTTGACTACTGCAGGAAAACAGTTATATCCTCTGATTCCACCTAGTCAGTGGCAGTACTTTGCAAGGCACCTGGAGTATAATTAGCAGAACAGAAATTGGTTGTTTGATTACTCATCACTAATGGGCTTCCCTTTTCTCCAAGTTTGTTACCATACATGACCTGTGTACGTTTTTTAATGTAAATCAGGTTAATTTCAAACCTGACACAGAGTTCACACCATGCTCAGCATTGTTGCCCTAAGCAGGAAGTCTCCACTTAAGTTGGGGGAGTTAGCTGGACACAGAAAGAACAAGAGGTGGTGACTGGGACCAACAACCTATGTATACCAGGATCATCCCTGGTGAGAACTTTTAAATGAGCAGGCCACTGTATAACTGAACTGGGTGGTTTTTTAAAGAATAAAAATGGTAAAACAAGAAATATGTTTCAAGCAATGAATATACAAAGAAAGGGAGGATATTGGATAGGTTTCAGGGTTGGGTGATAGATGACAGTCTTGAAGAGGTATCCCAGGAAAGCTCTGCAGAGGAGGAAAATGACCAGCATTTCCATGAGCAAAGGAAGAGTCTATATGCGAGTGGGGTGGGTGCATGGATACAGGATACACACATACTATTAATGGCCAAAGGATCAATATTTATATCTCAAAATGTTTCCTGAGGCATATGAGGTAAACTGGTGGGAAAACTAAAGACAGAAAAATGATTGCTTTTTCTGGGGTTCCAGAAGAGGCTTGATGGGCTGTCAGGACCCAACAGAATGCCTGGACTATTTTCTTTAATACTAATTTGCAGGGGTGGGTGCAGATAAGATAATTAATGGTCTGCTTGGAGTGCTGATTAAATCATTTTAAAGTGATACAGTGGGGATTAGCTGGCCCCATTGTCCAGCCAGATACACCTTAAGGGCCAAGGGGAAAGTTCAGCTGCCAACTTTCTCTGCACCTGTGTCACATCTTGGCTTTGTGTTTATGTGGTTACAATGCATGGCTATTTGGATACCATTCTTTACCATTCTACGACTTTTATTTGTTATTACACTGCAAGATGGGTCATAGTGGAGGATGTGGGTGGGAGTACAACTAGTACTGAAGAAGATGAAGACTTAGAAAGATGGCAAAAAATTCCACACATTCAAATCTATTGATTTAAGACAGTTTATAATTAGTGTTGATTAAAAAACTGGGACTGATTCCCAAGTACTGTGCCACATACATTGTGAGTAGATTGATTTAGATATTTTGGTTAATGTCTATCTGAAACATAATGTACGACAAGTTTAATGAAATTAGGATTTGCTCTTTTTTTACTATATGCTGTTTCCTAATCTGGTATGTCAAATGAGTTTCTTGCAAGAAGTGAATTAGCTTTTCAAGTATCTCCTTTGGTGCTGATTTCCTCCTTTTATGCAACTTTGAGCAACATCTGATCAGACAGGTTGGCAAAGGACCATCCGTCCCATTTCATATCCTTGTAGCATGACTGAAGATGTACATGTTAGCCTTGTCACAGCCCTATCATGCATAACAGTGTTCCATGTGAATGCTGCTTTTCTCAGAGTTTATGCACAAATGCAGTTAAAGTCTGGATAAAGCAAGCATGAGAACAGGCCATGCCTCCCCATTAGTAGAACATCAAAGTCATGGCTGCTAGCAGTACTATGGCTCTGTCCTCTGACTTCTGTGGACAAGAAATCACCAGTATATGACCCATTTTTAATGATAGTGTATTATAACAATGAATAATCCTACCATGCATAAACAGCATGTTACAGAAGAAGGCCATAAAAGAACATCTTATGAATACCTTGGGTTAATGTTAATTTCTAACACAAAGGAGCTGAGTGATTTTTGTTGATGAGTCATTTGGGATTTGCCTCAATAAACTGCTGTATGTTAAGTGTCATGCAATCTTTCCTTGGTTTTGATTTATTAAAAAGTACTTGTTAATGTCACTACTTTAGGAGCTTTGTACAGGGATTTTTAAAATGTTTTTGACATTTATTCTGCATTGTAAATCATTGGCAAATAATCATTAATCTACTTTTTCATATTAAATTTCTTATCTGCTTTAGCAAAATAGGCTTCAGATATCCAGCCCACCCACTCTTTTCACAAGTGTAATGTACTTAGTATCATTCATGATTCAGTTTACTTTGTTTTGTTCAATCTGTTGTCCAGCCAGCCTTGATTTTCCTTGGACTTGGTTAGTGCTTGTGAAAAGATCTGGACTGATGAGCATTACCCAACTTAGGTGCATATGACACCACCTTTTATGGCCCATTAATAGCTTCTCTTTCTCATTATAAAGTGATTGGGTGGGGGTTTCCCCCTATAGGGTTTCTGATTGGCTGTGCAGATCTTTAAAAAGTTATTTTTAGTAGCAAGTGCCATCACAACATGAGTTCCTTCACTGCATCACTGAAGGTATATGCAAGCAACTATTTTTTTTTAAGTATGGTCATTCAGGGAAGGGCAGTCTATACATTTAATTAATTAATTAATTAAATAAAATTTTAAAAGGCATTCTGCTTCTGCCTGAAATTTTAAAGAGTTACTATCACAGTGCTGCATAACATCACTCCTTCACATTTTGTGGTTGGCTTTGCTTCTTGTGACAACTGTTTTGTGGTGGGACCCACTACTCTGGGTCAATTCCAGAGCTGCCCATAAGCTCAAAATGGTTGCGGAGCCCTGATTACAGTGTCCTAAACTGCTCGGAGCAAGTCTTCACATTCGTTTAAGGACATAGCCTTTGAGTACTCTGAAGGGAAGGCACTTGGCTCACTGGAAGAATACATACTTCTTATGCAATAAATTCCAAGTTTAGTGCCTGTCTAGCATTTGTAGTTAAAGGATTTCAGGTAGCTAGTGGAGAGCTGCTGCTGGTCTGAGTAGAAATGGTCTGACTTAATGTATTCAGGGTACGCTTTACACATGGAGGTTAAGGGTTAAAATTAAAAAGGAATTTATTCAGCTATTTGCAAAACAAATTTGTCACTAACTGGAAATATGTTAATCAGAAATTTTGTACATTATAATATGCGTCACATAATCTGTCAGATATGGAGTTTTATTTCATACAGAAATACTAAATTTCTTGCTATGCCCGTATTTTTAACAAAGTCAGGAAGGAAAGAAATATGTTTTGCTTGAAAAATATTTAAGAATAATTTCTGAGAATGAAACTTTTTAAACAAAAGAAATAGCATTTGTAGATATGTAATGCTGGCTAATATGCGCTTGTGCTCCGTCCCACAATAAGTGCACATTCCTTTCGAGGCACAGTTTTTATACAGCCATGGGACAGCACAGTTTTGGTTGCAGAAACATTTCCCCGTCTCCCAAACTCACTGTGGCACAGATCCAAAATCCCTTCCATTTCAGAAAGTGGGCAAACTGCAGTGCATTCCCTACCTGTGCAGGGAATACAATGCACTGTCCAGCTGTCCCCCATCCTTGCCTAATTAGACAATTCTGGGGGATTGATTAGTTTCCCCTTTCTCCTTTTTAATTTTAACCATAACATTCCATTGCAAGGGTGATAGAACATCAGAACGACTTTTAAAAAATTAAACAACAAAAAGGTGGCAATGAACTGAGTGATCTGCAAGCAGGTGCAGGAAAATTGATCTGCAAGCAGGTGCAGGAAAATTGGTGGCCAGGATCAGTTCAAAGAGTGGAATCTTCTCATGTGTGTGCAGAGAAAAACGGGGAGACCCCACTGTGGAGTGGATAGCCTTGAGGTTGCATGCATAATAGGCCTCTGTCTACCACTTTCATTCTTCAGTTGGCTTAAGCATCTAATTTCATTGCTTTGACATAGTGGTTCTACCATATTTTTCTTTCCAGGCAATGGGTGTGAGCTATGTCCTTAGCTGATAAGCTGGGTCCAAGTAGTTCTGAGATATATGATGAAAATAATAAATGTTAAAGCTCTAAATGGGATATGTGGGGTTACTTTAGAATGAAGGTTGCTGTGATACAGCAGAGTATTGCTGAGGTGCTAATGTGACACAGCCAAAAATATCCAAGATTCTTCAAATAGCATCTTGGTAAATTAATTGCATCTTAGAAATTGCTATAGCTTTTCAGTTAGCAATTCTTCACTGACAGAGCTCTTGCAATGTATCCTGAATACAATGCTGCCTGTGGGCTACTTTACACAATGCATTTTTCCTTATATAACTAGATTACTTTAGGGACGTTTTCCATGGGGATTTCAGCTCTCTTGGCCACATACTTGATCAGTTCATTAACAGTAGCAATATAGCAATTCCAGCATGTTGTAGGAAAATAAAACAAAATGTTTGTATTAATTTTGTCCTTTAAAATGCCTTTTGCACAATTGCATGTGCAGATTTTTCACTAGCTGAAGCACCATCTATATCAGTGGTTCTCAACCTTTGGGTCGTGACCCCTTTGGGGGTCGAATGACCCTTCCACAGGGGTCACTGAAGACCATCGGAAAACGGTCTTTTTATATTTTATATATACCAATTTTATGGTTGGGGGTCACCACAACATGAGGAACTGTATTAAAGGGTCACGGCATTAGGAAGGTTGAAAACCACTGATCTATATTATCCCCACCCCACCAATGATGATGAAATTCTCAGGGATTGTATTCATCAACCAAGGAAGCCTTTCTTCCTAATTCCAGGCAGGTTACATTCCTACTAGCAGGATGAAAACGTGAAAGAATTTGGCAGGCTTAAAGCTGGGAGAGGTGAGCAAGCAATAAATACACCATCTCTGAGTACTATATATACTGTTAGGTGAATCACATCTCGGTCCTTCTGCTAAAAAATGCAGCCATGTACCCTACATTTATACCTTGCATTTTTGCCCATCAGCATGATCCTTGAAGGAGGCAACGTTGGTATATTGTAATGGATGGTCAATGTACTTGTCACATATATCGTTTTCACATTCATGCTATCTTCACTGAACTGAAACTACATCAGCCAGGATTAATGACCTTCTCTTATTATTATTATTTTTGAAATTCAGTCTAGTTTGCGTTAAAGTTTTGATCAGTTATCATCTGATCTGCCTGCAGATATTTATTGTGTGGCTTTTCAGAGCATTTCCCCCCTCCTTTATGAGTGACAGTTGCCAAACCTCAATGTTGACATTTGCTCTGCCATTTTTTTGGTCCCTCACCTCACAGCTTCATCCCTCTCCTCTTATAATTTATTATTTCTGGCATCCCCCCCCCCCCCCAATTTTTGGTATAAATAACTGAGTGATGCTATTAAACATTTCTATAGCACATGTGCTAAAGACAAAAACTGGTGGCCAGGAAACAACCTTTTGAGGAGGGGACTGTGGAAAAAATTGTCATAAACATTGGGATCAAAGATGTTTTTTGAAATGGCATAAATGGGGTGTGCAGAAAAGGCCTAGGATCGAACGTTTGTATAGTTTGTATAAACTAAACTTAAAGCTAGACTTCAAATGGCTAGGAGGTAAAGTCTGATAAACCCACTAGTTTGAAGCCACACCCAAGAAAACTGGTTCGAAGCCACACCCAAGTATTTCAGTGTAAATACTTCCCCACTAGGGTTGCCAGATCCTGGTTGGGAAGTGATTGGAGATTTTGAAGGTGGAGCTTGAGAAAGGCAGGGTTTGGGGAATGGAGAGACTTCAATGAGGTATAGTTCTATAGCAGGGCCATGGTGGCAGGGGCTGTTGTAGTCCATGGGAATTGTAGTCCATGAACACCTGGAGAGCTGCAGGTTGCAGACCCCTGTTCTATAGAGTCCATCTTTCAAAGAGGCCGTTTTCTCCTGGTGAACTGATCTCTATTGTAATAATGAGAGATCTCCAACTACTCTCTGGAGGGTGGCAACCCTATTCCCCATTCACATACCTGAAGCAATAATTAAAAAAGAATGCTCAAAAGGAACATGAACAGTGAGCCTTACTAAACACAACCATTTTTTTTTCTCACAAGCCTGGTTCTAAAGTGCTAAGCAAAGAGCTAAAAAAAATCTGTGTTCAGTAAATGGTTCCCCAGTTGCAATTGCTAGATACTAAGTATTCCGTGCTCCTCATTCCAGAGAAGACTACTCAACTGAGATTACTAGTCTTGGCAAAACATAGTTGCTCCGCTACATCTGGCATGCTCTTGAGCAACCATCGGGCCAGCTTCATAAAAGCTCTCCTAAAAGGAGATTTTATTGTTAAGCTAACAGGGCTGACAAGATTGAGATAGTTCACCAGACTAATGGTTGAGGTTGCACTAGCTTAATCTTAGGCCGTTTCCGCACGGTGGCGGAAACGGCTGGGTCGGCGCATTGCGCGCCGACCCGAAGACGCTGGGACCATCCGCACGGACGGTCCCGGGAAGAGGCGGGACGCCAGCGCCGCGGAGTGCCGGCGCCCGGCCGACCCGGCGTGTCCCTGGGCCTCCGGCGTATCGCCAAGGCCTGGGGACACGCCCCCCTGGCCCTGCGCGCCTGCTCCAGCGGCGCAGGCCAGGGGGGCGTGTCCCCAGGCCTCCGACAACGCTAACCGGAGGCCCAGGGACAAGAGTAACGGAATGCCGGGCAGGGGAGGCGGCGTGAAGCCGCTGCCGTTAAGCTTACGGCAGTGAGCTTCACGCTGCGATATTCCTAAAAGAGCCGCTTCCCAGCGGCTCTGGGGAACTCCCCACCGACTTCGGGTCCGGCCGAAGGGCGGCGAGGGCGGCGCGGCTGCGCTGCAGCTGCGCCCCCTGTGCGAATGGCGGCCTGGAGACGGCGTTTTTACCATCTCCAGGCCGTCATTTTCTGCCCGTGCGGAAACGGCCATAGCTGGCCTCCCTACCCCTATCTTTATTTGGTCTTTTCAGTGGTTTTTGTTGTGTATTCTGTCTTTATTTCCTCTCCTCACTGATCGGTTATCCCATGTGATCTTAAGTTTGATAGGATGGGAAGTGGTTGATAACATTTTAAATTGTATTATCATGATATATTTTAACTGACTGTATTTTTAAATTGTTAGCCACCCTGAGCGTGATTACCATCAGGGAAGGATGGGATGTAAATCAAATAAATAAATGAGGCAACAGGAATTTGTCCTTCAAGTTGTGCTTAAGAGCCAGGATATTATACAGATAATTATACTAGTAATATACAACATTAACAATGTGGGTACAATTACAGCCTTTGCCACATTCTGAAAGATTTCAGTGTAGTTTCTCTTCTGTTGTTTCTCCTGTTGCTGCAACAGTCCTACGTAAGCAGTGTTTCTAGCATGAGTAGCTGGATCACAGGCACATATGTAAGCATGGATATGCTTACATCTTGCAGCTATTTTGTGCATATTTTCTTTAAATTAAATCCTACTGAATTCAATTAGTTTTCAAACAAGTGAGCATAGCTTGGTAGCATTACTAACTTTTATTTTTGGTTAGTGGAGGCTTGAAGTAAAACTCTCATCTTACAAAAGCCAGTGTGATGTGATGGTTAGAGTTGTCTTCCTGGCATTAGCATCAAAACAGACGAAACTTTAATTAAGCTCTCTGGAAAGTAAAAAATGGAAATATCACTCTAAACATAAATTAATACAAGATGCTATGAAAAATGACATTGCTATAAAACCTAGAACTTCATGTCATCAATGTGTGTTGCCTACAGATGCATTTGTCACTGCCTGCTGATACTTAGAAAAATTACCTGAGTATCTGAAGGACTTAAAAGGTACAACAAGCTGTGTTACATTATATAATGCCATTGTATCCTAAAGAGGGAACAATATTACTGATAAAATTCAATAAATTTTATGTGTGTTTGGCTTCTGTCTTCATATAACCCTTTGTAAAGAATTTATAGAGATGCAAGGTCTTTTTTTAATGGGAATTGTGGCTAATAGGGGCAAGATGGCAAATATTGGTATCCAGTCTTAATGTTGCACTTTTGGCAAAATGCACTGTTGGCATCAGGATATTTAATTTATCACTAGAACTTAAAAGATTCCTCTTCTCTTCTACATCCTTTTCTCCCTCACCTGAGCCCCTGAAGGGTTAATTTCACTTTTCTTCTAGGATTGCTGATTGCCTGGTGGCAGCAAACAATCTTTCTCTGCCATCCTTGATAATGGGAAGTGAAGGCACCCTCCAAGCTTGACTTTCCCCAGGCATCACCCCAAAATTCTCCCACCATTTGAAAGAGTTGGACTAGCAACGTTACAGCACTTTACACATACACAACTATGTCTTTAGTGGGTTCTCTCCCCATCTCTAATAATTAATATACTACTTGAGGAAGGAAACAGTTTGCTGTGCTGCATATTGTGATCTATGTACATATACTTTTAAGTAAGCTCTCAAGAACTAGTATGTGTCCCGCTAAGGCCTGTGCCAGAGGGACCACTTCGGTTCTAGTGTTTGCACTTTTCCACTCTGTGAGTGTGTCTTGGTATTTTCCATTTGTGTTTCCTCCAAGCTGGAAGTTGTTGAAACTACCAAAATATTCAATGTGCCAGATACATGGCAGCACTGAAGTGGAATCTGAAGCAGGAAAGGTAAACTCACATCAAAGGCTATGCCTATTAACTCCGATTGTTGCTTGCCTTGGGAGGTCAGCAGTTTGTTTGGGGTGCTGGTTACTTAATGGTTTGTGAGCTTATTGTCCTATTAAGCAAAACCATAATTTCTCAAAAGCTAACCCCCAGTGAGCTGCTTATTCAAAGGTTTTTCAGATGAGCTTGGCAATACAGATCCACAGGGAATCTACAGGAATTTTCTTTCAGTTACAAATATAGTAGAAAATATGTCACTCAGATAGGATGGTGTTGTAGTTTTAACTAAAAAGATGGCTTTCCATCCTTAGTTGAGTTTGTTATTTATTTAGAAAATGTGTGTGGCGCCTCTCCAGATATTTGAGTCAGCATACAAAGTAAAATAAAACAAAAAATTTCAAAAACAAATGTCAAAAAGATCAACAATCAAACCAGTTGTAAGACAAGAGTGGAGCTACCAATGGATTTAAAACCATGCTTAGAAGGTTAAAGTGTCATCCCGAAAACAGCCTAGGAGCAGTCTGACTAGGAGAAGACCATAGACACAGAACTAAAAATGATGGAAGCTTGAATGAAGAACAGAGTTTTGTCCTGGCAGCTAAAGGACAGTAGACTTGGTACCAGGTGAGCTTCAAGGGGAAAGGGCATTCCATAGGCGAGGTACATTTAACAGAAAAGTCCTGTCTTGGTTGCCCTGTCATTACAAGACACAAGGAGTGAGCTTGGGAAGATTATCTTGACTAGTTGGCTGGACAGTATGAGATGAGGCAGTCCTTTATATACATTCATCCATTTAGAGTACTGAATAAGTTTCAGTTGTGCCTGGACCCAAATGGACTGCTAATACAGATTTTTCAGCACATGGATAATACAATCCCAGAACACAAGCCAAACAAAATTGTGGTCCCCACATTTCAAACCAGCTGAAGCTTCTAGGCTTTTTTGGAACAGTAATTGCATATAAAGATTGTTGCAATAAACTTACCTGGATATGTTTATGTTGGCAACAAGGACGTAGGTAAGGGGGGGTTCTCGGGTTCAACACCCCCCCCATTCATGTCTGAAGCTCCGTCCCCCCCGTTGGTGGGTTTTTAAAATGTATTTAGTGTTTTTTCGGATTTTGGCCTGCAGGGGGCGCATCGTTTAGGCTAGCGGCACCAAACTTTCAGGAATTGTTTGGGAGAGTCTCCTTATGATACTCCCCAGGTTTGATGAGGTTTGGTTCAGGGGGTCCAAAATTATGGACTCCCAAAGGGGGTGCCCCATCCTCCATTGTTTCCAATGGAAGCTAATAGAAGATGGGGTTTACACTTTTGAGGGTCCATAACTTTGGACCCTTTGAACCAAACTTCACCAAACCTGGGAGGTATCATTAGGAGAGTCTCTTACTGATACCACCCACGTTTTGTGAATTTTGGTCCATGGGATCCAAAGTTATGGACTCCCAAAGGGGGTGCTCCCATCCCCCATTGTTTCCAATGGGAGCTAATAGAAGATGGGGTCTACACTTTTGAGGGTCCATAACTTTGGACCCCCTGAACCAAACTTCACCAACCCTGAACCAAACTTCACCAAACCTGGGAGGTATCATCAGGAGAGTCTCTTACTGATACCACCCAGGTTTTGTGAAGTTTGGTCCAGGGGGTCCAAAGTTATGGACTCCCAAAGGGGGTGTCCCCATCCCCCATTGTTTCCAATGGGAGCTAATAGAAGATGGGGTCTACACATTTGAGGGTCCATAACTTTGGACCTCTTGAACCAAACTTCCCCAAACCTGGGAGGTATTTTCTGGAGAGTCTCTACTGATACCACCCAGGTTTTGTGAAGTTTGGTTCAGGTGGTCCAAAGCTATGGACTCCCAAAGGGGGTGTCCCCATCCCCCATTATTTCCAAAGGAAGCTAATAGGAGATGGGGGCTACACTTTTGAGGGTCCATAACCTTGGACCCCCTGAACCAAACTTCACCAAACCTGGGTGGTATCATTAGAAGAGTCTTCTAAAGATACCCTGAAAGTTTGGTGCTACTAGCTTAACAATTGCACTCCTGACAGCAGGCACCCCCCAAATTTCCCCAGATTCTCCTTTTAAATACACCCCTTCCGGAATGGATTTAAAGGGAGAATCTGAGGTCCAAAGAAGAAGACTTTGGATTTATAACCCCCCCTTTCTCTCCTGTAGGAGACTGAAAGGGGCTTACAATCTCCTTGCCCTTCCCCTCTCACAACAAACACCCTGTGAGGTGGGTGGGGCTGAGAGAGCTCTGAAAAGCTGTGACTAGCCCAAGGTCACCCAGCTGCCATGTGTGGGAGTGCACAGGCTAATCTGAATTCCCCAGAAGCCTCCACAGCTCAAGTGGCAGAGCGGGGAATCAAACCCGGTTCCTCCAGATTAGAATGCACCTGCTCTTAACCACTACGCCACATTGAAAGTGATGCTGTTTCAGGGTGGGGGATAATTCATCCCAAAACAGCATCACTTTCAATGTTGTTTTAACTGGGGACCTCAGATTCTCCCTTTAAGGTGGATTTAAAAGGAGAAATTGGGCTCTCTAGTTTAAATACCATTGAAAGTGATGCTGTTTAGGGGTGGATTCCAGCATCACAGTGGCCGCCCATGGGGTGTGTGTGCAAAACTCAGATTTTGCACTGGGCTCCATTTTCCCTCTAAGCCTCTGCCCAGAGGGAGGGCAGAAGGAACTGCCAGCTGGGAGCCCAGCTGGTGGGGGGGGGGTGGGAGGGCAGGGCAGGGGAGTCTGCTGTCCTAGCCTTGGAGAGCTGCTTTTATAAGCGCTAGGCCAGGGGCGGGGCTTGGAGAGGTGTGGCCATGCCCTAGGGGTGGGTGGGGGTGTGACCCCGCCTTCAACCCCCCCCCCCCAAATCTATACCTACGTCCCTGGTTGGCAAGTGGAAATATGTGTATGCCAGCCAACAATTTGCTCCCCTTAGGTTTGTTGCACTTGTTCAAGACATTTAGAATTCTTGCATTTTTACCTTCAGTCTCAAGTGCTGCATTGTATTGCTGGATGCTTATGATGAGTTGCATCCTTGCAGCTTTTACTATTTTGTTAGTGGCATGGAGTATGGGAAGATAAGTTGGAATGTGGCAGTGGGATCGGCTCTACCAGTTTCCCCAGTTTTCCATACTCCAGCTTTCAGGAGTCTGCAAGGACCTCAGAATGGAGGGAGGAGGTCTCGCCTGCTGTCTCTTCCTTCTGGCACACCAAGTTCCCAACCTCCAGGAACTGGTGGCCAGCATCTTCCTCTCCAGTCCTTCCCCTAGCCTATCTTTTATAGGACTAACCTTCCTTCAGTCCCCCCAACCAGGGTGTCTGGGCAGGGACTGAGCCCATCTAGCTTTGGCCCCACTGCCTGTCCTGTCCCTGCAGTCACTCTAGGTCTGTCCCTGCCCCATCCTAGGCCGCCCCCTGATCCCACCTCCATGGCATAACTCAATGCCAAAGTCTGGCTGGCTTCTCCTCTGCTATCTCCGTTGATGCCTTCCAGTATTCCCGTTGGCTCCTGAGGAAAGGTATCTCAACATCTGCAAGGAGGGGAAGCTCCATGCTGTGCCTCTGCACACTGGCACTCCAGCCCCCACCCAGCCACTGCTGCTTGAACCACTGGGATGGGTGAGTAGGATGGGGAAAACTCTCTGGTTTGGCGGTGGCTTTCCCCTTGTGCAGAGGGCAGTGGTGGTGGTTGGCCCCGTGACTCTCCAGGGCTGACCCGGAAGGCTCAAGGTCCTGGGGGAAGTGGCCAGATTACTCCCGAGCTGCAGGACAGGTAGCAGTGAAGCACTGGACTGGAGGTCAGCAGTGGATCCTTCTGGAATCTCAGGATCGTAGCAGCAGCCTTACAATGTCTTTGGCAGGATTGGAGGAAACAGATAACATCAGCACGTTCTCTAAATTAACGCAGGAACACCTTCCTAGTCTGCAAAGTTAAGATAAGAACATAAGAAAGAAGATAGCTCTAGAACAGGGGTAGGGAACCTGCGGCTCTCCAGATGTTCAGGAACTACAATTCCCATCAGCCTCTGTCACATGGCCAATTGGCCATGCTGGTAGGGGCTGATGGGAATTGTAGTTCCTGAACATCTGGAGAGCCGCAGGTTCCCTACCCCTGCTCTAGAACATATGCTCTGTAGGAAAACACAAGTATAAACACAGTTTCAGAGGGCAGCCATGCTAGTCTGCAGTAGAAGAGCTAGATTTGAGTCAAGTAACACCTTAGAAACCAGCATGATTTTGGAGGGTAGATGAAAGCTTATACCATGAGAATTTTGCTTGTCTCCAACATGCTACTGGACACTAATTGAGTATAAACAAATTGTTCATGAAACATATGGCTGAAAAATATGGATATATGCATTAGGGGAGCCTGGCATTTGTATGCTGATGTATGGGTATGCACACATAAATTTGACATGCCCAGCCTTTGATGCAAATGTAACCCTAGACTAGTCTGTGTTGAAGGAATCATAATGCAAAAACTATCCTTACCGTACAATATTTATATGTGCTTATTCTGTGTCATTGGGGGTACAGGGTGCATGACACCATCTAGCTTTCCTTCAAATGTAGAAAAAAGTGTTATAAAGACATATTAATCACAGTGTACTCCTGCAACATTTCTGTGAATCCAATTTTCAGCTGTGAACACTGTGTTTCACCAGTTGCTGTTTTAATGAAAGTAGTTTGACCCAGATCAGGCATCTAATAGAATCTGTACGTACTTATGAGGTGGAAAGCCTTCTGTGAGTCCAAGTCAGGATAGTAACTTGTGATTTCACATTTCCATTAGAAATAATCTTCAAATAACTGTGTAAAATACTAATGAAGAAGAGATAAAACCTGATTCTTCCCCCCGTCCCCCCAATACTGTCCCTGTTTTCTGGTGTCTTGTAAATTGCTCTGTGTTTTGGGAAGATTGTGGAATACCTTTCAAAACCTTTGTTAGTGTGACTTGTAGTTGTTGCCATTCTTCAAGTTTCATTTATTCCATAGAATTTCAAAATTAGAGCAGGAAAGAGGACCCCTAGATAGTAGGGCTCCACTTTTATCTGGCACTTAGTTGTTTTAATAGTCACCTCCTTTTACACCTGAAGTGCCAGGGGATCTGACACATGGGAAGTCTCATGTGACACCTGGGTTGAGCCCTGACATTGGTAATTCCCAGGAATGAAGAGGAAGGACATTGCTGTAAGAAAAGCAGAACAAGGGCAATCTCCCCCAGCTCAGTGGCCTATCATTCTCAATAACAAAAGACTTTTTACCAATTGGAGATGTCACCCAAGATCCTGACATATCCCTGAGATTTCTGCCCAGCCAAGAATATTGCTATTTCATTAACTGCCTCCTTGTTCCTCTTTTCCTTTGCTCAATCAAGAAGGGCACTCAAATTTGCCCTCAATCAAGAAGGGCACTCACCCAGACTTTTGTATGCATGTATATCTAGCTCAATGCAATCTAATTAAAGTGTGTTAATCACTGGGGTGCTGTGTGGTTTCTGGGCTGTATGGCCGTGTTCTAGCAGCATTCTCTCCTGACGTTTCGCCTGCATCTGTGGCTGGCATCTTCAGAGGATCAGTTCCTCTGAAGATGCCAGCCACAGATGCAGGCGAAATGTCAGGAGAGAATGCTGCTGGAACATGGCCATACAGCCCAGAAACCACACAGCACCCCAGTGATTCTGGCCATGAAAGCCTTCGACAATACATTGTGGTAATCATGTTGCTGCACCCAGGCTCTTTGTTCCTATGCGGATTTGGCTCACACTAGCCTAATCAGGGCATTTTCCGTCATTTTTGCCCACTGGAGTTTGGCAGCAGTTAAAACTGTCCAGCGAGATTTAAACTTTTATCTTTCTTTTTTTGACCCAATGTAAAGTTGGAATGGTCAAATCTCCACCTATGTCCATTAAAGAAGGACCCTCAGACCTAACAAATTGTTTATCAGATTTCTGGTTCCAATCTCTGATGTCAGAACTATGATTTCCTTCTAAGAACCATTGCTACCCAGGCAACAGACAAATACAGAAACAGGAAATTGCGGAAACCATCAGGCTGTTAGCTACAGAAGACAGGGCAACAACCAGACAGTTGGATCCCTTTACCAGGGAATACTGGAACTGCTTGGCTGATTTCTGTCTCACCTCTGTTCTTCTGCCACCAGATCTGACCTCACTCAGCAGGTTAAGATGTGTGCCTCTGAGGTGGAGACTTCTGCCATTGACATGAGCAGCAAATCTAGAGGTCTCACTAATCTTGAGATGTACTCCTGTATACAAAATTAATTCTCCTCCTTTGGCCAGGTCAAGAAGCTGGAATGCCTTTTTGTAATGGAAAGACAAGCCCCAGGGGGAAATCCTGAATATTTTGCAGCTAGAAAAAGTTTGTAGCCTTTTTAACAATATGGGTAATGAGTTACAGGTGAACGAAAGTTTGAAGAGGATGATTTTAAGAAACCCCCCTACTCTGTGCTTAATACTCAGACTAGAATGGGCATTGATCTTATGTATCCTGCCACCCAGCCAAGGTTAGAAATGTCAGAAAGAATCTGTCAGCTCTCAGATCTTTCTAGCGAAACAGCAGCCCCTGAAACCCCCTTAACCACCCCCCCTACAAAAAAAAACCCTTCCAGAAATAATCCATTCAGTAACATATGCAAATACTGGGCTACATTTCCAGTCAGGATTAGAGGCAATCACTCCTAACAGCTGCATAATGGCTGGAATGACTGCAATTTTCAGGGTTGAGGCAACTAGGAAAGACAAAACTGGAGGGTGCTGCAAAATGGCTCTTCCTCTAATAACCACCCTCGGAATAATCTCAGCTCTAACCATTATCCCTAAAAAGACTTTAGTAGTTATTTCCAGAGCCCATCTCCTGCTCTGCAGTAGCAGCAGCAAAATAAAAAAAACAAGCCCCAGAATTAAAAAAAAAACACCTTTTACCAGCAGCTTTGTTTTCACCAAAACAGAGGAAGAAATGGGACAAACGCAGGGATTTCCTATGGCATGAGCTCCCAAAAAACTGGAACCAACATGATCCAGTTTTGTCTGGCAATCCACATCCATGATTCTGAGTTCCTTGCTTAGCACTGTGAATGCATACAAGGCACCTAGGCCCTCCCTTACAAGGAGCCAGAATAGTCCCCCTGATCTCCCTGCAGAGAACAGTTTTCACTGGGCATTCCCAAGGTTCTCACAGTTCTTTCTGGGATAGCTGCCAAATTGGTGTCTGACTGCTGAGGAGCATCCAAAATAAAGACAGAAATTGGGACAAAGTAAAGACAGAATTTGGGACAAAAACCTGCCACACTCCTGGTAGACACAGGAGCTTTCTTTAGGAGGTATGTGTGACTAAAATGCTTCCACTGCTCCTAGCTAAAGGAGTAGAAGGGAAGCCCCCCTGACCTTGATTCCCCAATCTGTTCCATGACTGCACTTTCAAGTACAAAAGGCTGTCATTAGGTAACATTCACTCTCTCACTTCAACAACCCTCTTATTATCAACTTTTTTGTCTTTATGTCTTTACAATGTCCTACCTAATGTTCAAATTTTAACAATGTGTGTGTGTGGGGGGGGGGGAGTAGAACCAGAAGTGGGATCCAACCAGTTCTCACCACTTCTCTAGGGTCGAATCTCTACTTGAAATTTGCACGCAGATCCAAACCTGTTCCTTGTGAAACGGCGTCCTCTTCATCAGAGTTTCTCCCTCCCTACCGCAGCAAGCACACAGCAGACACACCCAGTTGCAGAACTCTTAGCAATCCCCACTACCAGGCGAGCTCGCTTTGCCAGTTTCCCCTGATTGGCTGGCGTGCCTTGATGGGGCGGGACCTTTTCCCACTGCAGAAACATACATTGTAGGGGTGTGATAAAAAAAAAACCAGCGTGTAAAAGTTTAATGTTTAACTGTTTAACTGTGCAAACAGTTAATCGTTACCTGTTTAAACCATTAATGATTCAAAGTTACACATTTGACTGTTTAACGTTTGCGTCCCCTTCTGCTGGCCGATCGCAAAAGTGGAAGCAAAACCAAAAAAAGGCTGCATGATTGGTTGCCCAAATTCTGCGTCACACTCCAGGGCGGGAAACGAGCCAGGGTTTCAACCCTCATCCCTCCCCTCAGTTCAGTTCTGAACTGTGTTAATGGGGTCTATACCACTTGCAACCAGGTCCTGCCGGAACGCGGATTAATGGGGAGAACGAGCACCAGAATGGAATCTGCCACGCAAGCAATGGGGAGGTCGTCCCTCAAACCTGGTTAGTTTGTGTTCTGAAACCTGGCTAAGACGGTAGTGGGGATTTGACCTAGAAGTGGTTACTAATTTTTTTTCTGAGTGCCAAGAAGGAGTTACTAAAGCAACCTCCCTGCCCAATAGGAAATGGAGGTGCGTGTGTGCAGCGACGCCATTGTTTGAATCCCACCACCATTGGAACCTGTTATTAAAATTTTTGGATCCCACCACTGAGTAGAACTGTATTTTTCTCCTACCCAGTGGTAGCCTGGCAGATGTTTGAAGAACTTCACCATCTCATGGAAGGATGAGTTGCTATGACCCTTTTCACATTACATATCACCATCATCATGGCACTTCTAATTAGACAATAGCACATCAGCATACCCTCATACCCCCTACTGGAAATGTCATTAAAAATGCCAAAAATGTGTTTGACTTGCACCCAGTAATCCTCGTAGGGCTTTATGGAAGTAAGAGTGCAGAATTATATTCCAAAAATAGTGATAAATGGGTAAGAAGAAGAAGAGTCTGGATTTATACCCTCTTTTTTTCTTCTGTAAGGGGACTCAAAGGGGCTTACAAACTCCTTTCCCTTCCTCTCCCTACAACAAACACCTTGTGAGGTAGGTGGGGCTGAGAGAGTTCTGAAGAACTGTGACTTGCCTGAGGTCACCCAGCAGTAATGTAAGAAAGGGGAATCAAAGCTGGTTCTCCAGATTAGAGTCCACCTGCTCTTAACCACTAGGTCACAATAGCTCCCAAGACATGTGGGAGACCACAGGCAGGATGTAAATGAGTGCCAACGAAAAGAAAACCTGGGATTTGTGTATGCTTCTAATTGGATTTACTTAGACTTAGTTCTGCCTGTGCAAATGGGCACATTGAACAACAAACATTCTCCAATGATTTTGGTCAGTTGCGACAAGTTCAACTTAGTCCCATGAGATGTGAGCCTTGTTCATGTCTTCTTTGAAAGTTGGGTGCCATGTCTTCCATGGTCTACCTTGCTTCTGCTTTCCTCCAGATGGTACCCATCATATTGCAGTCTTTGGGTGTCTGAGACCTGGTAAGCATAGAATGTGCTCAGCAAGACACAATCGTCGCTCTGTCACAATGTCCTGCAGCTTCCATATACCACTTTTGCACAGAATTTCCTTGTTTGTAATGTGGTCATGGTAAGTGACTCCAAGAAACTTGTGAAGGCATCATTTCTGGAACACGTTCAGCTTTTGGGTTATTCTTGCGGTGGTCTTCCATGTTTTACTGGCAGTTGGTACGATGATGGTGCTGAAGAGTCATATCTTCATCCTAGTATTGATAGTAGATGTTGACCAGATTTGGCACATCCTTTGGAACACTGCCGATACTTTGCCAATTCTACAATTTACAGCGGCTTTAACATCTCCATCATAGGCCAGTGTGCTACTGAGGTAAGTAAATTGTTCTGCTTCTTCAATACTTTGTTGGCTGACCAAAAGCAGTATGTTAATGGGAGCATGTCCAATCTGCATAATCTTTGCTTTGACACCACTGATCCTGAGACTAATCTTCTCAGGCTCCCTTTCCAGTTTAGTAGTCATGTTCTGGAGGCATTCCTTGGTGTCAGCCGGCAGGGCAATGTTATTGGAGAAGTCCAGGTCAGTGAGCTGAAATTGGTCTTTCCACTGAATACCAATGTTTATTCCATTAATTGCTTTCTTCATGACAAAGTCCACAACAAGAAGGAACAAAAATGATGGGAAGGTGCAACCTTGTCTTACTCCCATCTCACTGTTAAAAAAAAATCAATGGTACCATTGTCAGTTTTCACGCCGCAGCTGGAGTTGAGATATAGGTTTTGGAAAATGTTGATGTAATGCTTCTAATACCCTTCACAAACATGATCCCTGCCTCTTTCCCCATAGTAGCTATTTTTCCAAGTACTTTTATGAGGTAAAAACAGAAAATGTCTCCAAAGTTTGTTTGTTTATAATTCATTTTATAACCCGCCCTTCCCCGCAGGGCTCATGGCAGTGAACAACGGTAATAATAAAACAATACAAAACAAAATAACCACAAAAGCTTAAAACAGTTTAAAACAACAACAGTAGATGGTGCCATCCCATACCCTTAATACATCCCTGGGAGGCCACAAACAACAAGTTGGTTCAGTTAAGACCCGGCTGATCAGATGTAAAAGCCTGGTGGAACAGCTCTGTTTTATGTGCAAATGGTCCCATGGCTCCACCGGCATTAATTATGTAGAAACGACCTGAATGTAGTTGATTCCAGGTGTATGAAATATCCCAAGATAAGAGATTACCCTTTCTACTCATAGACATCAATCCTATTCTAATTGACATATGTTGGACTTCGAAGTCTCTACTGGTCAATCTACATGAAGCAGAAATAAAACTGAGAACTTATGCCAACCACAACCCAATAGAACATGATGCCCAACAAGAAAAGGAAGAAGATGGAGAATGGAAGATAACCTTCTGTTACAAAGGGATGTGGTCAAAAAATGTAAAGAAGACTTACAGGATTTTAAACAATTGAATACTAGCAAAGGAATGTCTAATACAATAATCTGGGAAACAACTAAGGCATACATAAGAGGGACATTAATTGCAACTGCCGCCGAACAGAAGAAAGATAAGGGTGAAAAGAAACTAAATACCTTAAACAGAATGAAAACATTAGAGGAACAGCACAAGAAAACAATAAACAAGAAAACACTGGGAGTGTTAAAGACGAGATACCAATTTGATTTATTAGAAACTGAGAATGGGTTTCACAAAAGTAGGACATCACAATCAGTGTCTTCCTGTGAGAACAGAAGTAATACCAATGCACAACAGCATCTGTATTTATACTTGTTAATTGTTGGAACACATGCTGTCTGCCTTTCAGGACCATTTAGAATAGATGCCAAGCATTACTGGATAGACTTCTATTTGGATATATTTTTAAATCAGGAAAACTAAATAAAATCTCTGTTATTAGGAGCATTGTGATAAAGGTCCCACTAGGTTTCATCTTATTACTTGCTGGATTAATAATTCTATTTCTCGAAGGCTTTCATAGCCGGATTCAACTGGTTCTGGTGGGTTTTCCGGGCTGTGTGGCCGTGGTCTGGTGGATCTTGTTCCTAACGTTTCGTGACATCTCTGAAGATGCCAGCCACAGATGCAGGTGAAACATTAGGAACAAGATCCACCAGACCCCAGCCACACATCCCGGAAAACCCACCAGAACCAATTCTATTTCTGCTGCAAGTTTAAACCAAGGGCAGGGTTTAATATAGTCAAGGGCAAATAGGATCTTGGGAAATTCTATCTCGGGTGAAAACTTAAGTGATGAAACATTCTGTGCATACTGAAGCTTTGCTCAAATTATTCTTTCCATTTTTTCCTGAAGCTAAGTCTATAGTGTGAGTTTTGTATTTGCACAAAGCTCTACATGAGCAGAATTTATCACTGCACACACTTGATGGGGCATGCTGGAATTCCACAAACACACTGTGCCTGTGAAAATAATGACTGCAGTGTACTAGTGTAAAATATTTATGCTTCAAAGCCATGCCTGCCCTGTTGTGTGCTGTAAAACTAAAGCAGTCTTGCATAGCAGGGACTGAAATTTGGCTGGGCATGAAGAAGAGAGCCCATCCAGCTGTTGATTTAGCACAATTCTGTCAAATACTAATAAACTCCACAATAGAAATCAGAAGAGTTTTAAGACCAAGAGAAACCCAGAGGACTGAGAAGAAACAGCCCACTACAGGAAAAATATTTCTACCATACATCAAGGGAATCACAGATCAAATAGGGAAACTGATGAAAAAGCATAACCTACAAACCATCTACAAACCTACCAGGAAAATATAGCAGATGCTATGCTCCGCAAAGGACAAGAGAGACCCCCTCGCTTCTACAGGAGTCTATCGCCTACTTTGCAGCTGTGGAAAGGTCTACATGGGAACCACAAACGCAGCATTCACACTCGTATTAAGGAGCACAAAAGACACTGTCGTCTTAACCATCCTGAAAAATCTGCAGTTGCAGAACATTTGTTAAACAAAACTGGACATCACATTTTATTTGAGAAAACTGAAATTCTGGACAATTCGGAAGGTTAGTATGTCAGACTGCACAGGGAGGCCATTGAAATTCACAAACAACAAGACAACTTCAACAAGAAAGAAGAGACTCTGAAAATTAACAAATCTTGGCTATCAGTACTTAAATGATGGACTGATAATCCCACTCACAATACAATGCACTCAACCACACCTTTGCATAGCAAGTTCCACCCAGACACTTACTGATTGGTTGCCCACCCTGGGACATGGACAATATACCCCACTAAACTTTCCCTTCTCACTAGACACAGCATAAAACAGACTTTCATATTATTTTTAAAAACATATTATGAGCTAAATTAGAGTAACCTGATAGAATGACTTAAATTCTGGTACAAACATAACAGTGGTGGGTTCTGCATGGTAGAAATATAACAGGTTGATGAAGGGAAATATCCTGGTTTAGGAAAGAACTTCACACAGGTACCTTTCCCAAAGCAGGATTGGCCTGTTATATTTACCTCAGCCTGGGTTTTTCAAAAATCACCAAAATTGTGATCTTTTTGCAAAATCCCAGGCTGAACTCACTCCTAAGCAAACAGCACGGGTGCCCAACTGCTTTATTTTTTCCGCCTGCCACTCGTTCTCCTGCCTTACATCATGTCAGTTTCGTTTCTGCTGAGCTGCTGGCCAGTGTGTTAGCCTGCCATTTCTGAAATGTCTCCCAAGCACATTTTCTCCCCATGGCAGCAACTGTGAGTGCCATTTCACCCAAATGTGTACAGGAACAGGGGGGAGGGGCTGCATGCTTCATATTTACATGCCCATTTTTTTTCTATGTTGGAGAAATGGAAGGGGGAGGTCTTGCTTAAGCTCCTGGGATTGCTGTAGATTCTCCACCAATCAGAAGGGTTCCCTTAGCAGAGGGTGGGAATTGGTGAAAGTGGGGCTGTGGTGATGGAACAGCCAATCAGAATGCAGGAAAAATGGAATGTTTGCACCTGCACGTTTGCATTGTAAAAAAAAATAGCGGGTTTGTGCGAAGGGGCAGAAAGAAAATGGATTGTTCCCCTCTGGCTGCAACTCAATTCCTTCATGGAAAATGGGCACCCATGTGAAAAACAAAAACAGAATTAAAAGGGATGCAGATTCAAAAATAATTATGCTGTGTGGAATCCAGCAGTGTTCTACATGATTCCACATCTTCAGTTGGAAATATAAGTGCTCACTGCTCTTATTTTTGTACACACTGATCCCTAACAACTTTCTAATTTTTGACTGAGGACATGATCCTATCAGTGTTCAATATGTCTGTACTCTTCATAGTTTTTAAACTGCATGAAATATCTACTCCTGTCAGTAAACAGAGCTGAAATGCCAGTTCTAGGATGATTTCCTGCATTTTGCAAGATACGTACCCTGTCTAACTACAAAGACAAATAAGTTTGTTGTGAATTAATACAATGCCAGAAGAAGCATGGTGTTAATGTATTTCTGCAACTGCTATTTTGCAGTTTTAATGTTAAGTCAAGTGAAAGTTCCCCTTAGCAAATTGTGTGAGCATTTATTATTGCTATTCTGAAACATTCAGCAAATCTTTCTCTAAAACATCTGTTGTACAAGACAGAAGTGGAACGGTTCTAAGAATTTTTAAATGGAGGTAGAGTTTCTTGAAGGTTTTGAAGTTATTTAATATTGTGCCTACACTTGTTGACTTTTTTAAAATGCCATTTGAGGACATACCAGTTGCGGCACCCAAATTTTAATACTGTGACTGTTCCAGTAGGTGCTCTGCTTAGGCATATTAATTATCCACAAAATAGGGACCATGTATCCATTAACTGCATAACTCCTCTTAGTTTTGAAAAATATACTACTCATGTTCATGTTACCTTATTGCCTCCATATTGTCATTGCTACCTCCATTTTGGTGACTGATACCTACTTTCCATCTTTACTAACATCACATAAATAAAGACAGTCCAATACCTGACAAAATGTAGAGGCCAAAGAAAGGAATGGACAATTATTGGGCATATCTTGGGAAGAGATATCTTCATCCAAACCCCAACATTCAACACAGTTCACCAAGGAGTCTACCCAGTGGTGGGATCCAAAAATTTTAATAACAGGTTCCAATGGTGGTGGGATTCAAACAGTGGCGCCACCACACACACGCACTTCCAGTCCCTATTGGGCAGGGAGGTTGCTTTAGTAACCCCTTCTCAGCACTCAGAAAAAAATTTGTAACCACTTCTAGAGAAGTGGTGAGAACTGGTTGGATCCCAGCTCTGGGTCTTCCTACTTTGCTGGATATTGTTTAATCATTGTTCTATGTCGTAATGGGCTTTTCTTGTGTGGGCAGTCAAGTCACAAATGTATCTATCCAGCAGTGATATTGCAAGAATGTGTGGATACAGCCAAGGACCGCTAATTTCAACAACATCTTTTTAGGTATTAAAGAAGAGACCTTTCCTGCCTTCAAAGACCATCCTTGCAATCATTAATATATTTTCTTCTTCAGGGTTTGGCGGAATTTATTGGCTGCTGAACACAGGATCTATGCCCATCTCTGTTTAATTTCCGTTAAAGTTTTTAATTAACTCTGGTGCCCTCCTCTTTTAGAATTCTATCATGTGAGCTTAGTTTTGCACACTTGACCTTGGTTTCTTCTACTCCTTTATTTCCAAATCCAGACAGAAGGAGAATGTTTATTGATCTTAACTTCTGTTCAATATAACTGGGGACATTCCTGAATCACCAGTGTTTTGTTATGTTCTTTGGAGCTCCCATCTGCCCCCTGATTTGTGATCCTCTTTGGGATTACTTGCTGTCCGCTTGTCTGTATCTCTGGACTTGTGTTGGACTGTCATTGGATCTAGGGATTGGTAGTTATAATTATTTCTTTCCTTCCTTCTCTCCTACTACCTCATATCTTCTGGTGCTTGGAATTTCCCCCTAGATGGGCACATCCTGCAGGGCTCCCTATTGTAATAAACCTGCATTTTCAGTATTCCTTTCATACTTGCTATAGCACTAGTTACAGGCCTTTATTTTTGGCCTATGGAGAACTAGGGTGAGATTCTGTTCTACGTACTGTAGAGTCTTCCTTCACTGCAAGAAATTTGTTACCACTGGCACATACTTCTTCACCTGAAGGAAGGCTCCTTTCTCCAGATGGAGGCTCTATTATCAGTGGAACAGAACTTCCAATGCAACCCTAGTTTGTACTTTTGGCTTATTGTAACCATTTGTAAAACATAATCTAATAATCTTATAGGCAAAGGAGTAAAATGTAGTTACACAGGGCTGTGTGTAGTGTGGGTGTAGGTTCTGATTGGAAAATGGGGTCACATTCTTTTAGTTATGTGTCCCTCATTATGTAATGGACACACCATTAAAGCCGAGGTACTAATTCTGTACCCTTCTGCTTCTACCCTGCAAAGTGCTGAAACCTGTGTGTTTCTGCTTCAGGTTGATCAAGCAAGAACAGAAAACTCAGCTTCCATCGTTGACAGGTTCCCTGAACTGATTTGTTATGCTATTCTTTCTTCTCTCTCTACAAGGATGGTAATAGACCCTGTACTGAAACTGTGTTCCTTTTTAAAATATACTTTGCAGTGTTGTCTTTATAACAGAGATGTCCAATCTGCCTCTTGGGACTGGTGTGTTAGGGTTTATGGAGCCATCAGGTACAAATCAACTGTTAAAAACCTCATAAACCATTAACTTACGACTTTTTTTGCTGAGGTACTCCATTATTTCTGAATTCAGAGTGATTACAGCATAATGTGTCAGAACCTGTAAAGATCCATCAGAACTGATAGGGGTGATCAACAAAGAATCATTGAGTCAAGCATCAATTTATATAAATATATTAAAATATATTTATATAAACATTTTAAAAATAGTTGAAGTGCTGCACTTCATGCTCCTTTTCATCCTTTTCCAATAAAATGGTTTGGCTATGGCCAGAAATTTTACCCTGCAGACAAGAGCATCAGAGGCGTACCTAGGCAAACTGGAGCCCTGGACAAAACCTGAGTTTGATGCCCCCCATGGGCAGCCACCTTCCCCCACTGTGACCAAACAATGATTGTTTCCACCAGGTCATTTCAAAGTCACCATCACATTATAGAACATCCCCCAACTCACAAATCTGAACACAGCAATGGGCCATGCCACACAGCAGAAATATTTTTTGGAAAACATTTTCAAAATACTTTCAAAATGTTTTATTACTGCTATGAAAACATTTTATGGTTTGTATCCAGTCCAATTGGGGGAAACAGCATCACTTTCAATGTTATTTAAACTGAGGTGTTGTATCCAGTGTTGTATCCAGTCCAACTGGGGGAAACAGCATCACTTTCAATGTTATTTAAACTGGGGACCCCAAATTCTCCCTTTAAGGTGGATTTAAAAGGAGAATCTGGGCTCCCTAGTTTAAACAAGTGATGCTGGAATCCACCCCCAAACAGCATCATTTCAATGGTGTTTAAACTAGGGAGCCCAGATTCTCCTTTTAAATCCACCTTAAAGGGAGAATCTGGGGTCCCTAGTTTAAACAACATTGAAAGTGATGCTGTTTTGGGATGGATTCTCCCATACCCTGAAACAGCATCCCTTTCAGTGTTAAAACTGGGGGCCTCAGATTCTCCTTTTAAATCCATGCCAAAGGGGGTGGATTTCATAATAATAATAGTAATAATAACCTTTATTAGGCATTGAGAGAATAAAAGAAAGAAAGAAAACAAGATCCTCTGAAGATGCCAGCCACAGATGCAGGCGAAATGTCAGGAGAGAATGCTGCTAGAACACGGCCATACAGCCCGGAAACCACACAGCACTCCAAAGAAAACAAGCATTGGCAGGAAGGGAGTGGATTTAAAAAGAGAATCTGGGGAAATTTAGAGGGTGCCTGTTGTCAGGGGTGCAATTATTAAGATAGCAGCACCAACATTTCAGAGTATCTTCGTGAGACCCTACTAATGATGCTTGGTGATGTTTGGTGAAGTTTGTTCAGGGGGTCCAAAGTTATGGACCCTCAAAGGTGTAGCCCCCATCTCCTATTAGCTCCCATTGGAAACAATGGGGGATGGGGCACTCCCTTTGGGAGTCCATAACTTTGGACTCTCTAAACCAAACCTCACCAAACCCGGGTTATATCATCAGGAGAGTCTCCCAAAAACTCCCTGAAATTTTGGTTCTTCTAGCCTAAAATCTGCGTCCCCTGCAGGCCAAAAACAGAAAAAACACTGAAAATACAAAATCCCCCACAAACGAACCTGCATTTTTGTCGCCCACCACAAGGTGGCGCCTGGGCAGCTGCCCACTTTGCTCAATGGGAGGAATGCCTCTGAAGAGCATTGTGTCGTTTTTCTGGTTTGGGGACTCTGAACAGTACTGATCCTGCCCTTGGGTGGCAATGACTGCAAGGAAAAAAAGACCAATGGAGTTAATTGCTTGTTAAGTGCTGCTTTGAATAAATCTACAGAAATCCACTTGGGCTACAAGTCATTTAGCTTCTTTTAACCTGTTGCATTAAAAGAGAGCTGACTATACATTATCTGTAATAATCTGCTCACTTTTCTTATTTTGCTCATTTTCATGTTTTGCAAGAAAACTTATTTCCTTGTTAATTTTATATGCTGTTTGAGAAGATAAAGAACTTTGTTTCCTGTGGTTTTGGGTTTATGATGAACCAAAATTTGTTAATTCATGCATGAAACAACCCAGAAGTGTATCCTAATCAATTCTAACCACAGCAATGATGCTGCTGGAAGTTCTTTCTGAGGCAGTTTTAGCAGATGGCAATTTGCTAGGAGGGAAAGAGTTAAGGCAGAATTGGCAAGAAATTACAAGATATGGGGAACAAATTTACAACACTAACTAGTTGTGCACTAACAGTCTGTTACATTACAGTTTTGAGATCAGGGCTAAAGTTAGGAATTGGATTGCCTTTCATGCTGGGGCATCAGTCAAGACTGTTTATTCACAGTTTATTTATTATAATAATTATTTATTATTGATTTATTAATCCTTGTCAAACTCCCCAATCAATCAATAACTTGCTTGATGGGTTCAAGGATTTTATTGAAGACATGAGAGACAGCAAAAGATATTTCTGGTGAAAGGGTGCCAAAACTGTTGATAATATGTTGTAGCAAATCCCTACCCCCACATGTGAACCAAGACAGTAGCAAGAGTCCAGTCTGGGTGATTTCCCACTAGTGATTAATCCTGGGATAGTAACCAGAAATATCCAGGTTTCCTCACAATCTCCTCTCAGCTGAACCATGGAACGCAGATCAGTCCCATTTCTGGCCCTCCCCCTCCCCCCTTATCACGGGATTTTCCTGGACCTGCTTGTATATGCATCTTTTTGAAAAAAAAAACACTCCAATGGGAGCTAATAGGAGATGGGGGCTACACATTTGAGGGTCCATAACTTTGGCCCCCATGAACCAAACTTCACCAAACCTGGGTGGTATCATCAGGAGGGTCTCCTAAAGATACTCTGAAATTTTGGTGCTGCTAGCTTAGCAATTGCACCCCTGACAGCAGGCACCCCTCCCCCCATGGGGCAGGCCTAGACATCTTCACTAGAAACATGCTGCAGTGAGGATGTTGGAACTTGGATGAAAAGGTGCTGATTCTTTTGAAACTTGGTTGTATCTAGATTAAATTTTCTCTAGGAATTCGGCCTCTGAGAGCTCTTTCCAGCTGCAAAGCTCCAAGGCCAGAGAAACAGATAAGTAACTGCAAAAACAGATAAGTAACTGCAAAAACAGATAAGTAACTGCAAAAACCAAGTAACTGCAAAAACCCAACAGTTCCCCCTCCCAGCAAATGGTAATCCTGACAATCCTTGAGTTACCTACCCAAACCACAACCCAAATCTCAAAATTACAAGGATTCATCTAGTTCTGAGTTTTAAAGTGATTTTGCTGAAGCTATCTATGTTTAATGGTTGAAATTATACTGATGTTGTTATGTGTGACCTAAGTTCTTCACAAATAAGGCTGTAATGATTTGGCAGTGGGTTTTTTTCTTATTTGCATATGTTTTGAGACAAGAAACACTATTTGTTAAGGATGAACAGCTGTAACCATTTTTGCTAACCTTGCATTTTGTCATCCACTTTGGTCCACAGTATTTTCATTCCTGTCACTGATTGCATACATGATATCACAGAACAGTTTTGTATGCTTTCTGTGCAATTAACACAACATTCTTCATTTTAATGGCATTCCAAAGACAGCTGAAAAGACCTTGCATCATAAAGACGAGGAGTAGGAGTAGGAGTTTGGATTCATATCCCCCTTTCTCTCCTATAAGGAGACTCAAAGGGGGATACAATCTCCTTTCCCTCCCCCCCTGCCAACAAACACCCTGTGAGGCGGGTGGGGCTGAGAGAGCTCGGAAGAACTGTGACTAGCCCAAGGACACCCATGAAGTCAGTTTTGCCCATGAATTGGCTCTATATAAAGCTTAAGAACTCACTTGTCAATTGCTGTTGACATTTTATGGTCAGCAGCAGTGGCGTAGTGGCTAAGAGCAGGTGCACTCTGATCTGGAGGAACCGGGTTTGATTCCCAGCTCTGCCGTTTGAGTTGTAGAGGCTTATCTGGGGAATTCAGATTAGTCTGTGCACTCCCACACACACCAGCTGGGTGACCTTGGGCTAGTCACAGCTTCTCGGAGCTCTCTCAGCCCCACCCACCTCACAGGGTGTTTGTTGTGAGGGGGGAAGGGCAAGGAGATTGTAAGCCCCATTGAGTCTCCTACAGAAGAGAAAGGGGGATATAAATCCAAACTCTTCTTCTTCTTCTCTACTCATCCTAAGCAACCATACTCAGAAGCATGTTCCTCTAACATATAGGTGTCAAACTTGCGGCCCTCCAGATGTTATGGACTACAGTTTCCATCATCCCCTGCCAGCATCACAGCACTGCATAGGATTCAGATAAAACTAATTCTGCTTTCCCCCTTACTTTATTTTATGGTCTGCAATTTTGAAACATTTTTTTTCCAACCAGACTCAAATAGAGAACATTAGCAGTACTGGGAAGAATTTTTTTAAATGGAACTCAGAAAGAAAACATACAGGGTGCAGTGGTGTATACTCTCACCTGCACATTCAATTGTTCTAAAAATAGCAGCCACTGATTCAACGGGGGCAGCCATTGCGGCTGTGGGGAGCAGAATAGGCAAAGAAAGGGAGCTTGCAGCCGAAAGGCGCCAAATTGCAGGGAGCTGCAATGATTGGCTCCAGGCCAAAAAGGCGGGAGGAGCAAGCAGATAAAAGGCGCCACACCCTGAGCCTCGGCCTTCTTGACTTGCCGAGGCTCAAGAGCGGCATGACCCACTTTCCCTCCCTTAGTTTACCTGTCAATAAAACTTGAAATGTTATAGAATGTACTGCCTTGTTGTATTTGTCGAAGCCCGGCAAGTTGGCAACGGGAGTCGCAACATCTGGGGGAGAAGCCGAGCCAGGCGGCCGGTCTTCTCCATGGTTGTGCCCTGCGGAAGGGTCAGGGGTGGGGCGGGCCGGTAAGCAAGCCGGTAGGTTTAGCTGGTGCCCAACACCCCAGCAGGTGGGGGTGAGGCGGGCCGGTAGGCAAGCCGGTGCCCGCTACCCCCAGCAGCAGGAAGGTTTGAAGCCGGGGGTTCGCCCCTGGGGCTCCTAGCTTCCTGCAGAAGGGCCCCAATGGAAATTGGGGACTGCATGATGTTGTGACCCGTTTGCTGCCCAGCTTCTGGTTTGGTTAACTTGTTAACATTTAATAAATTGGGCTGCGGCCCAATCCATTTTCCAAGCACTGTTTGTGGTGTGTTTATTTGCTGGAGAAGGGTCTCACCATCTGCACGCAATAGACTCCCTTCCCCTCCTTAGGGATGTTGGGATGAGTGAAAGCTTCATTTGTTAGTTTACACTTCCCTGTGCCTAATACCACCTGCCTCCAAAACAAACAATTTAAAATCATCAGTCTGAATTTAAGTTGATTGGTACAGGCCTTGAGAATTTCCAGAAATGTGGAGGGGTGTACATTTCTCATTCAAAACAATGGAAATTACTTAATTTTATAGTACTTCTAGTTCATACATTGAAGAATTAGACTTGGACTTTTAAAATGGTAAATGATGTAAATTTGACCCTTTTGGCATGCCCTAGATTAGTTTCTTGAAGGGGCATCCATTGGGTAAAGTCATTCAGTTCCAGCCCACTTGTTCTTTTAAGAGGTCCAAGAGAGGGTCACACTGCTTGCAAGGCTTTAGGGAACCTCTGATAATTGGCATGATCTTGATAACAATCCATCCTCTGAATAATCTTGTATATCTCTGTTGTGTGATGACTGAATGATAAGCACTGTTAGAACACTCTTGACTGAACCAGCTGTCTAAATTTTAAGATTACTGTGAAGAAATTAATTGTGACTTTATTTAGACTTTGTTCCTGACTCCTAAATCTGTAATCTACAAGAGTACTTCTCATCTGCACATACATCTCAGCATTTTCCACAGGATTATCTTTGGTTTAATGACTGGCAGTTGGATATTGGAACCAACTGCACTGAAAAGGATTGAGTTTGAGCTATTTCCTGATACAGAGCTCTTATTATATATACCCATTGTGCCAATCCATAAGAAAGAACCAACGAACAGACCAGAGAACGTCAGACCTATTAGCTTATTATCAACTTTAGGGAAACTCTATGCAAAATATCTTGAGAGCAAACTAATGACATGGCAAAATAAAAACAGGATTATAGGTCCAGAACAGGGTGGATTTAGAGCCAGGAAATCTACAATTGACCACTGTCTCACTCTCTCTTTTCTTGTGGACAAATATACCAACCAAGGACAAAAGAAACTATATGTAGCATTTTTGGATCTGAGTAATGCCTTCGACAGTGTCTCTAGGACCCTTCTCTGGTCCAAACTAGACCAAATGGACCATGGATCCTCGTTTATTACATGCTAATTCGGAAACTGTGCTGAACAGTGCAGCACTTCCTCGCCAGGTAAAGAATTGGAACCATTCGGGCTCACTCTCCAACAAAATACCTACCTCAAGCGGAGTCAAACAGGGGTGCGTGCTGGCCCCACACCTATTTAACTTATATATAAATGACCTGCAAGAGACCATCTCCTAACCATCATCGCAGAAGGACATCCACCCGAGAAAGCAGGAGGCCCATCCTATTCCATTGCTTACTGTATGCGGCCCGATACTGCTATTCTATTACCAGTAAACCACAGAGTTGGCCTTATGAGATATTTCAAAAGCATTCTTCAACTACTGTGATATAAAAGCGAACTAAAGGTTAACTAATCACGTAAAATCCAAAATAGTAGTTTTTCTCCAACTCCGCTGGAAACAGATGACATGGAAAATCAATAACATCCATCTTAATCCCGAGGTCAAATCTTTTTAAATATTTAGGCCTAAAATTTCCAATATAATTTCCAGTGGTCACTACAAAGATCTTGCTCCATAACTTCTTGGGGAGAAAGGGCTGCTATCAGGTATCGCAATTCCAATTCTATTATGGGAAGGGGTTTTCAAATCCATCATTGCTGCCCTGAAAGATTTTCCCTGCAAGCAAAGTTGTGATTCCAAAGACTCTGTATGGGATCCACATATGGATCAATGCTTTCAACTCGAGGAAATCGATCTAATCCAAGCCTCGCCATTTCTGTGAGAGAAGAGTAATGGGAGTCCCCAATAGTATCACCTTCACTACTCTGTGTCTTGAATGTGGACTATCCACGAGTTGAAACCCTAGCTTGGATTTTTCACAATGGCCAAAATTCTGGCTCAAAGATCCACTTTAGATCCAAGGATGGCGCACATTTCTACCGTGACACACCTACTCCAAAAGATAATTACGTCTCCTAATTGGTCCAAGGCAATTACCAACAAAATTAGGAGCATTTGAATAGATCTATCTGTCCTTCAAAGAGCAGCAATGAGAACTTTTATTTTCAGGCCAAACTCAAAGAGACAGCGACTGAAAGACCGCATGAGACGCCATGGTGCTTTCTATTCATCAAAAATTCCAGTCTGTTCTTCTCGAGCTTTGGGCATCCTTCCCAAGTACAGAGTTATAGCCAATTACCTAGCAGCTACTTTACCAGTTGCCCACTGTCGGGCATTTATGTTAGCCAGATTCAACAATCTTCCTTCAGCCTCTACCAACCGAAGGTATCACCAAATTCCAAAACAACAAAGACACTGTCGCTGTGGCTCCATTAACTCTCTTACCCATGTCCTCCTAGAGTGCCAAATAAATGCAGATGCGCGTCTCAGATTAATCCACCCTCTATTAGTGGCGAGGAAAATTTCTAACCCTACTGTTGCCATATCGTTTTCTTTCCTTAGGAGATTACATAATGCTCATAACAATGCATTATGGTAGCTCTATACCTGACAACCATTTTAAAGTGCTAATTTATTCCCATTTTATTACTTTTAACTGTATTTTTTTTAAAAAAATATTATACCAGTACACTTAACCAAATTGGTTCATTATTATTTGGAACAGAATCAAATTTTTAAATATCAAATATGATACGTAAAACAAACGTAGAACTTCTTATAAAAGATAGGTATCTTCTCCAATCTGTCTAATATTTGGCATGGTAGGATACCTATTGCTGTATTATTTTGCTTTAATTTGCTAAACAGATCTATTTTTATTGCAATTTTATATTAGATTGTATTTTTACATTGATGTGTAGGGGTATTTACTGTCATTTGCTCTGGCTATTTCTTTAAAAAAAATCTGAAGTGATTTGAATCCCTCGAAGTCAACTGTCAAGTTATGTGGACTATTTCCTTGCTACTGAACTATACTTGAGACTGCAGAATGTGTCTGTGTAAATCTTGATCTATCTATGCCTATTAAATGTATTGTCGAAGGCTTTCACGGCCGGAATCACTTGGGTGCTGTGTGGTTTCCAGGCTGTATGGCCGTGTTCTAGCAGCATTCTCTCCTGACGTTTCGCCTGCATCTGTGGCTGGCATCTTCAGAGGATCAGGTAATCCTCTGAAGATGCTCTGAAGATGCCAGCCACAGATGCAGGCGAAACGTCAGGAGAGAATGCTGCTAGAACACGGCCATACAGCCTGGAAACCACACAGCACCCAATATGCCTATTAAAGGTTAATAAAGATAAAGGAAGAAGATATATACCCATTTACCAATTGGTGAATTTGCATGTGGGAATTAGCATAATGCGTCTGTTTTATAGTGTCTTATAGATTGATAGGGAGAGTATAAAAAGTTCTCTCTTATTTTAGTTTGCTCCAGATTCATTGGACAAGCTTTCCTATTACTTCCAAGCTTTTCCTGTGTATTATGTCCCACTTTTTTCTACAGGACCACTGCTTTTTATGTAAGTCCTCAAGTGACCTGCAAAGGATATTTACATTATGGAGGTTTTGTGTTCTCATGGAGTTGAATAGTTGTAGCCTTTAATTTGTGTAATACTCTTGTTCAAGAGAATTCTCTGTTCAGAGATAATATCTACAAATTGGAATGGTAATAGGATACATGCCAATTCAAAACCTTTGGGGGGGAAAGGGTAATCCATTTCTGCAAATCTATACTAATTATCTAGCAGGATAAAATGAAGTTCTCTCTTGTATTTGCAAAGAATATTTCAAAGTTCTACTCAATAATAATGAGGGGCCAGTTACTGCTTTTCCTTCGTGTTCAACTAGGCTTTTGGAACTATAATAACAGATTCTAAACCTTGTTAAAATGTGAATTTCAGAGAGAAAGAGTGGCCCTTATTTTAAGTTTGTCCTTGTTTTATCTTCCACAGCTGGTACTAAGTACAGCTGATGAAATACAAAAAGACTGTTTGATTTATTGTTTTCAATTGGCTTGTGATTCTTGTGGATTTGGTACCTCCTTGTAAAGGGATTCACTCCTTGTTAAAACTGTCCACTTCAGAAACCAATTTAGTTCCCAAAGTAGATTTCAGGAATATTTTATTTGGCATGCATGTTTTGACATGTTCATTTTTTAACATAGGGATTTTTCCCCCAATGCTCATTCTGTTGTCTTAATGGGATAAGAGCCATAGATACTCTGAAAATGTACCCAAAGGTATTTTGAAAAACCTATCAGCTGCTAGAGCTACATTACTTGAAGTGCTAAAGAGTCTCTTGTATGGATTGGTTTAGCATGAAGTTCATCATCTTTAATATTGGGCAGTTCAATCTGTATATAAAATACACACACACAATCTTAGTATTTTTCAGATATATTCAATAGTTGGAATGGTATTCAGGATTTTTCAGGATATTGGGTCCGAAAGTATTGAGAAAAAAGGGTGTTGCTTACTGTAATTGTTGTTCATCTAGTGGTCCTTTGTGTAGGCACACATGGCACTGCTCTTGCACAGGCCAGCCGCAAATCATTTTAGTTGGCTTTTTAAGAACTTATAGCTACTTCTTGAGTTCTCCTCTCTCCCAGTCCCAAGCCTGGACTACCTGCTGTTCCCACCCAGGATCATGTGACCAGGAGGGGGGCACACCCACCCTCCAGATCACCATTTACCACCATGGGAAGCAAACACTTTTGCTAGATGACAGAGGGGAAGGAGGGAGGGATATGCGCCTGTCCAGAGGACCACTAGACGAACGTTACAATGAGCAACACGGTTTTTCATCACTGTGGCCTTTGTACATGGGAGAATAGAAATCTTATATACTGTGGAAGTGGGTGTGGCTGTTTAGTGAACCACAGATTGCAATACAGCTTGACCCACATTCATCTCAGCCCTAGCAAGACATCCACAGGGTATGTTTGATAAAAGTCATAGGAGTGGACCACTCCTTTTATAAAAGTCATAGGAGTGGCCTTTGGGAACTCACGTGCAGGATGTGAAAGCAATGGCCTTCTGCTGCTGCTGCTCCTGAGCACCTGGTCTGCTAAGGCATTTGCAATCTGAGATCAAGGAGGATCAAGATTGGTAGCCAGTTCTGTCAATGTGTGCATAGCCCTTTCCTCCTGAGACTAAGGGTTCTGAAAAACATTGGCAGAACCACATCTTGTGAGAGATGAACCCATTACACCACCTTAAGTACATATTCAAGGTCACAGCGTAAGACCCTTAAGTCACTGACTCTGCATGCAGAGGCATTGGCCACCAGGAAGGCTATTTTAAGGCAAAAACCTTAATGGACATAAAGCCATGGGTTCAAATGGAGCACAGGTAAAATGGGTTAATACCAGCATAAGTCTCCACTGAGGCACAGGGGCTTAACACGTGGAAACGTGATATTGAACCTGTTAAGGAACCTCTTTGAGAGGGTAGAAAACAAAGCAAGTAGGTGCCAACCCCATCATGAGAAGCAGATATTGTACTTTAAATGTACTTTAAAATAGCAGTTGGCTGGGTCAGTGCTCTTCAGGTATAGTAGGTATGAAAAAGATCTTGTCAACAGGACAAGAGTTGGGATTCAGGCCTTGAGATTTCAGTCAAGTGACAATTGTACTCCATTTGGCTGAATAGGAACTTATAGTAGAGGGCTTCCTAGAAGATACCAACACTGCCACAACCTCATCTGGCCAACCTGCCAGGGAGTAAGGAACCATGCTGTGAAGTACAGAGACGCTATATCATAATGGAGAATCTTCCTGATGGTCAAGAGGTCAGCTTTCAGGTCAGCCCCCTTGGACAAATGCCAGAGAGGACTGAACCAGGGTCAGAAGGGTGTAATCAGGATGAGATTGGCCCTGTCTGACTGGCCTTGGCAACCACTTAAAGTATCAGTGGTAAGGGTGGAAAAGCATACATCAGTGGCCCTGACCAACTGTCTGAAAGACATCCCCCAGGAAGTCCGGACCCAACCCTCCTCTGGTGCAGTACCATGAACTTGGCATTCATTACTGAAGCGAAAAATTATTCTGCTGGATCCCCCAGGTGTCGAACACTGACTGGGGATTATTTCCTTCCATTTCCCACTCTTGCTGGGTCTTGCAGGTCCTGCTCAGTTTGTCCATCCAGGTAGCGGACTTTCCAGCTACATCATGTGAGATGTCCACTCCTAGAACTTGCTTGCCTCTGTGCACAGGGACAGGGAGCCCATGCCACCCAATGTGTTGATATACTTGGCTACCATATTGTCTGTGGCAATCAGGACATCTCTGCTCTGAAGCAGACCTGCAGAAAAAAAAACAGAGCATGTCTTATGGCTCTAAGTTTGATTAATGGGTAGTGAAGAATTATGTTGAGACTAGAGTTCTAGAACAGCAAAGTCTTGGCAGAATGCCCCCCTGCTAGGGAGGCACCTTAGTCATCAATATTGAAGAAGCAAGTGCCCCCAAGGGTGTGCTTTCCAAGAAATTATTATCTACCTGACCCTAATTAAGGGATTTAAGGACCTACCTGGGAATAGAATAACCTTCACCACTGCAAGTTCACATTAATCCTGAATGCCCTAACGACCCTGCAGCACATTGTCTGTGCTCTTGTGGAATAGCTGCTTCTAATCTAAAAGCAGATCCTACATTTGTTACCATACATCTTGTGGAAAGATGGATGAGTGCAGTCACATATGGTGGTGTAAAAATGATGCTGTGGCAACCACCCCAGTAGAGCTATCATCAATGTGAGTAGCCACATTCACTTGGGATTTGGCCAGCTTTAATATTCTGTCAGCAGGAGGCACCAGGAGTCTAAGGTGCCTTCTTGGGCACCATCTATCAAGGGATCCAATCTTAGCTGGGAAATATGCTGCTCAGAGCACCATTGCCCCCCCTCCAAGTAAATACAATATCTCAGGGCTTCCCATTTCCCTTGCAAGCCCCATCCTAACAACTAGGAAGTTGGTGGGATAAAACAAGTCAGATTTAGTATTGTGAATGTTCTATAAATTCTCCATGTTATGGTGGACCACAACCCCAAGGATGGCTTGTCCCAAAGACTGAAGTTCTGTGGAGAATGTGTTCCATTAATCCACAGCCCTTAGGATCTCACAATCCTAATCAATTAGGCAATGTAGTTTCTGTAACCCTTCAATGAGGCAGAATGCTGTTACTAGAAGAGGAGGAGTAGGAGTTTGGATTTATACCTCACCTTTCTCTACTGTAAGGAGACTCAATGTGGCTTATAAGCTGCTTTCCCTTCCTCTTTCCACAACAGACATCTTGTGAGGTAGGTGGGGCTGAGAGAGTTCTGAAGAACTGTGACTAGTGCTAGCCCAAGGTTCCCTAGTAGGAATGTAGGAGTGTGGAAACATATCTGGTTCACCTGATAAGCCTCTGCCACTCAGGTGAAGGAGTGGGAAATCAAATGCGGTTCTCCAGATTAGAATCCACTTGCTCTTAACAATGACACCACGCTGGCTCTCCACAAGTTCCCCAAAGAGTCATCATGATTAGTACCAGCTTCAGAGTCTGAGCTGATTTCATGGGGTGGGGGCAGGGCTGGAGGACCAATCAAGCACTGTAGCCTGAGGCATCACAGCCAAGTGCTGTGTCTCCATTAGACTTTTGAGGTGATACCAAGACCTGCCCCAGGGAGCAGACAGCAGTAGACATCTAAGGCTCGACATCCTGGGACAGCCTTGCCTCCCCAGCCTCTGACTGGAGTGATTTGGTGAAAGGTAGCTTTTTAGATGTGCCATCCTTTGCCTGCTTACCTCTTGAGAATGTTTTGGAAGCGTGTGAGGAGTCAGTACATGGGTCTCCTTTAGGCAGAGCATACCTTCGGCATGCCTTCAAAAACCATCCAGATGAAGCTGCAGAAGCAGCAAGACTTAGAAGGTGCCATTTTACCTCAGCTTCAAGAGATGGCACCAATAGTTTTTCAAAGGACTAAACTTAAAAACAAATAAAAATGAAGAACAACCTATAAAGCAAAGTGAACTAAAATCACTGTAGCCCAAAAATATCATCCAGAAACAACTTCTCAGGCCCCACTAGAAAGGTCAGCTAACAGAAAGTACAAAACCACACCTGCTACATGTGGGAGGGATATTTTCAGGTTTGTGGAAACATCTTTCCTTGCCCATTTACAGCTCCAGTCACCAGATTTAACTAACCAAAGTCAAGGAAGGTCTGTGCAGAGCTCCTTAAACAAAGACATGCAGGTCAGTGGATTTCTATTCTGAGTGAAGAATGTGATTTTGCAGTTTATAGCTCAAGGAAATGTGGAAGTAATCTTTATAATGTGGTAATCATTGGCACATAAATTCAGTGTAGACAAGCAGCTATTTAAATTATTTCATTTATTGTGTTAATTATTTAATGAAGGCCTTATTTTCCTTCAGAGTTTCTTTTCAGCTTTCATCAATTGAGTTACTACAAGCTGTAAAAAAAAAAGGAAAAGGTATTGCTAATTGAATCTGTTGATTGTGGTCATGGCTGAGAGAATGGAGAGTTTGGGCTTCTCTCCAACTGTCATCTGATCCTATGATTTTGAAGGCCATTTGACTAGACCTGACAGTGTTGGGGAAAAAAAGGGGATCTTGTTACCTAGTTTGTTTTCTGCCAAGCTAGTTGGGGATGAATGCTGGTAGCTTTGAGCCAACAGAAAAATTGAAATCCTAGGTGACTAAAACATCTGCTCTATTCTTACTTTCTTAATAATAGCAGAACATAGCAATAAAAAATTCTTCTCAATTGTGAACGTAATAAAAATAAATCCATTTCAGTGACACAGTATTTTGTCTATGTTCTTTAATTTGTCAGCATAAAGCAGGGTCACTGGAGGAGTAGGGGAATAGTTGTGAATATCCTATGTAGTATAGGGAGTGGACTAGATTACACTTGAGGTACCTTCTAGCTCTACTCTTTATGTTTCTAATAACTGTCATGGTTGAGAGTTGTTATTCGTTGATTTTTGTACTTTCTCACAAAATCCTTTTGTGACCAAAAAACAAACACACAAAACCCATGTGGTTTGATTCAGTTTATACTACTTGTACCATCTTTTTCGGTTAACCCATTCACAAGTTGTTGTATCCTGTGAAATCCTTTTCAGGTTTGAGGAGTTAGTTGGGTGGATGTTTCTGTGAATGTATAATACATTTATTTATAAATTTACAAGTAGAGATCTGCAAGGACTTTCCTCTGCCCTGCTTTTTCCTCCTTCCCTTTCCTGAAAAGAACCTCACCACCTCTCCCTTTTCCATTCTTCTCTTCTTCCAGTTCACCAGCCAGCCTACCTTTATCTGTTCCACTCCATCTTCACCTTTCCCTACTTAATTCCCCCTAACAGCCTTTCCCTGGGAAAACACAAGTCCAATTTCTCAGTTCTGAAACCCTTGTGCAGTTTCCCCTGTGTCTCGCTCCCCACACTACTTTCTCTTTCCCTCTTCCTGGTAGCCTCATATTCTTTATCTCCTTCTCACCTTCCAGGCCAGCTACCTTTTATCTTTTCCTAGGGTTGGCAGTCTCATGATAGGGCCATGAGATCTTCTAGAATTCCAACTGATCACCAGAATAAATATATATGGGTGTTTTGGAGGGTAGAGTCTATGACATTTTGCTCCACTGTGGTCCTTTGCCCCCAAATCTCCACAAATTTCCCAAACTGAAGTTGGCAATCCTATCTGACCCATCTTCAGCTATAACTATTATTTATTTACTTCATTTGAATCCCACATTTTTCCACAATGGAGATCTAAACTGACTTACAATGTTCTCCTGTCTTCCATTTATCCTCATGACAAACTAAGTAGCTTAGAGTCATATCCAAAGGAGGAGCTGAATCCACTTCTGGGAGTGGCACGCTGGCTGCGCAAATGGATTTGGTGGCACTTACCCCAGCAAAGGGGTGATTCTGCTGGTGTGTGGCCACCACCATCCCCTGTGCACTGGAATGTGGCGCTGGATGCCAAGCCAGCATCCTAGCAGCTGCCACTGGTGTAGCAGGGTTGGGGGTGGGCCAGGGACAGAGTTTGCCTTCGTTGGTGTTACACTGGCAGGCCACAGTCCACACTTAAGCCAGCTGTATATCTGGTGTGTCCCATTGGGACTTTTCAGCAGCAGGGAGGCTTTTTGCCACTAAGAAGACTCTTTGGGGACTTCGGTGAGTTGCCTTGCTCTTGATGGGACTGCCCATGGGTATGTCAGACTTAGAATGTGAAATGGGCCCATAGTCAACAAGTGTGCTTCTACAGCAGAGGGAGAATTCAAACATGAGACTCCCTGATCCTAGTCTGAAACCCTAATTACTGTATAGCTCCTGAACTCTGCATTCTGCACAGCAGGCAGGAGATGTCTTGCAGGCGACTTAGGGGGAAAATACACTTTGAAGCATTTTTTAAAAAACACATCTTGAGCAGAAATAAAGCATCCTAAGGACTTCTTGGGGGAAAGGCTGTGTGGAATTCCTTCCCAGGATGCCGTGTGTGTGCGTGCTCGCGCGTATGCATGTGTCCGCAGGATGTTTTATTTCAGCTGTGCAGAATGAGCCAAAGTTCTCAGGCTGGTTTTATACCTTTTCCCGACAACCCTAAAATACAGAAATAAAAACCACTGAGCTTTAAATTGCTGAGAGGAATCAGGAGAGGGAGATAGTGTTGCTATTATTATTAACTCTTGTATATTTGGGGAGATCCTGGAGAGGTTGTAATTTTTCTGAATGCTAATCTCATAGGCAAAGTGGAATGTTACCTGCTTAAGTGAACAAAAATGTGACTATATATAATGTGACTATAGGTGCAATTTTGTCTCCATTTGTTTACTCCCTGTGAAAATCAAACACAACAGGCAATTTTCTGTGTGGCAAAGCAAAACTAAGATAAAGTGCCTTTGCTGTAGCTGAGCCTGGGATTGTTGAGATCCCCTTATTGCACACATGAGTTGTTCAACTAGCAGGCATTTAACTCAACAAATTAGGAATCCAAAAGTATTTGGCACACCTTGTTGATTATATTCATGAACTCTCATTTTACTCTTGAATTTTGTTCACTCATTTCTGAGCAATCCAGAGCTGGAGAACCTAAAACAAATGAATGGGTGTTTTTCCTAAAGGAAAATAGAAATCATTGTGTGACTTCTGTGCTGCATTTGTTTTTATCCTTGTTGTTCTTTAATGAATGAAAAACGTGAGCTATTATCTTTGGCATAATTGTCTGAAAATCATTAGAATTTTCTTGTAAAGATTTCAAATGGGCATATGGCAATGAAGACACAATGATATTTACCTCTTGTGTGATTAATCCTTATCTGGCCCATCATGTTATTCGGTGGCTACATTATTTTCAGATAGGTGGTTAATTTATGGGCATGCAGCTGAAGGTAAACATGCTGTGTAATTACAACCATTTAGCAGAGTGTTATAAAAACATAGCAGTACTGCATCAACACAAAAGCTGTTGTGTAAGTGCTAGCCCTCTGGATAGTGCAGGGCTTGTGGAATGGTAATCTGTTTCAATAGACTGCTTTCAAAATGATAAAAATAAAAACCAGATTTGTATAAGAAGCCGACAACATTTGTGAATGTAAATAATCTTTATTAAATATAGGTGAAATGCAAGAAAATTGAAGTGAGTCCATCAAACTTCATTGCCCTGCAAAGTTATTGTGTCTGCAAGTGTGAGTTGCTTAGGCATTTGAATTTCCTCCCCTTGTGCAGGAACATGTTTGTGTCCCTGTTTGCAGGTGCATAAACCCGATATTCCTATCACTCCTTAAGTTTTCTCTTCTGGCATGCCCTGTGGATCATAAAGGGCCCCTGTCTTCTGGGTATTCCTTTATGGAATGGATCTCGAAGTGGATGCTTTAGCATTATTTCTGGGCTCCCATTCCTCAGCACTTGCAACAACAGTAGCCTGTAGGAAGTTCATTGCAGCAGCTATGTAGTCCATAGATTCTCTGATCAGTTTCAATTTTCAGACCACTGATTGCCAGGAAGTTACAGTATCATTAAAATTTTATCCTGTATGTTTCACATGAAAGTGCTGTCATGTACCTGCATCCACGACTGGCAGAATAAAGGAGGAAATAGATGATGCCCTGCTAGCAATCTCTTCCATGGACCAGACATTGATGAACCATCATTATGCTGACTTCCTTTTTCTTCTGTTTTCTGATGCTTGGTCTTTGGCTGCTTCGTGTTTTCTGGAGAATTATCAGTAGAAGAATTTAAAAGGAGGCAACTACATGCAATGTTGGTTAATATACATAAGAGAAACTTCAGGATGAAATAATAAATTTGTAAGGGTAGCATTTAAGTATTTACCATGCTATTCCTCATTGGTTTCACTGGCACTGGAGCTGCAGATGGACTCCCTAGGACTGAATGAAAAAGTCAGAAATAGATAATGGTTCATATGACCAAATGACCTTGTCCTGTGTTGATCACAAAATTTTAAATGATATTTTATTACTAGTTGTGATGGGTTTTCCTGGCTGTGTGGCTGTGGCCTAGTAGAACTCGTTTTTTTAATTTTATTACATTACACTTAAATGACATATTTTCTGCTGTAGACATTTTTGTAGCCAAAAGCTAATCCAAGGGTTCCCTGGACATACATACATACATACATACATACATACATACATACATACATACATACATACATACATTCCCCACCCTATCCCTAAAGTGTCTCAGCAATCTGGAGTTCCCAGGTCCACAAACCGATTTCATACTTCCTGGTCCCGCTCTCAAATAGGCAGCTGTCACAAGTAATCTGATTACTTGGTTATTAATGTTTTTAAAGAATTTATTATGATTATGAAACTTCTTCTTTTCTTATTCTTTCAGCAACTGATCCCCCCAAATCTACATTTGGGGGCAACTACAATTCTTATGCACAGCTGAGAAAATTCCATAGCCATTTTAACAAGAATAGTAGTTTCCTCTTTTAACTATTTTGATTGTCTTGAATGTGGAGAAGTTTCTTACAGAGGTGCTGAAGGCTCTTCCTCTGAAATAACCATGCTTTCATAGAATTATGCCTCAAAAATTATTTTGCTATGTCTCTTATTGTAGGTATTGTTACTATTCTTAACACTGTTTTCATTTATTATGTTATTTCGTTGTGCGTGCACAATGACAATAAAATGCTTATGCTTATGCTTAAGAAAACATTGTGGATTTCTTTTATAGAAAATACTTGTGCAAGCATTAACTGAAGCCCTTTTTGATACAAGATGCTAAGAAGGATGTGGATTTCATTAGGAAATTGGCATGCTTTTGAAATATACCAGTGTCTTTCTCTCGGCTGTTCTATTTTTGAATTGCAAACACATAAAAAAACTCTACTATGCTCACTTTAGATCCCAGTTCTGTGAGGATGAAAAAGGCATTTGAAGGTGTTACTTAAATAGAACCTACATTTATAAACTAGTGTCATTGTTGCACTGTTGGGAGAGGACCTCAAAAACAAGACTCTGGTGGATGATCAATCCTTAGTGTTCTATAAACCCCCACCCCCCACCCAATCCCCATCCCCCAAAATCCTAATTGGACTTAGTGTTCTTACTTTTGTTTCCTTTCATAAAGTTGTTGGGCACATAAAGTTGTTGGGCACATAATCATCTATGAACAGATGTTGTAATTGGGGTGTTGTGGGTTTTCCAGGTCGTGTTCCAGTGGCATTTTCTCCTGACATTTTGCCTGCATCTGTGGCTGGCATCTTCATCTGATGGTAGTAAAGCAAGTGGAGTATATATATCTGTGGAATGTCCTGGGTGGGAGAAAAAACCATTTAACAAGTGAAAGGGGTGCAATTAGCAAGTGTGATTTCCATGTGTTGAGAGGAATCCACCTATTTTAGCATATGTAAGTAAGAGTGAAATTGCATAATCAATTAGTGAGGGCATCTGCATAGTAGTTGCCTGGCATTTTAATCCATTTGATTGCTGCCTGCCTGGAGACATCCTGTGTCTGGGTGGTGTTCCGTAACCATTGTCTTGATTCTAGTGTTTGTAAGTACTGGTAGCCAAATTTTGTTCATTTTCATGGTTTCTTCCTTTCTGTTGTATATTGTGGGATCCAAAAGTTGTCTGATTATTTCTTTGTACTGTTCTGTTTTCAGTACCATGGCAGATTACCATGGCATTACCTTTGTCTGCTGGGAGAATGATGATTTCTGAATTGGAATTGAGATCTTTGAGGGTTTTTCTTTCTTTCCTCATTATGTTACTAGAGGGAAGTTTTGCCTTGCTCAGAATCCTTGCTGTTTTCCCCCTTACTTCCTCTGCTTCTTCCTCAGGGAGATGATAAATCGCTGATTCAGCATTAGCAATAATGCCTTCTAATGGGATTCTCGTAGTGTTGTAATTCTTTCCTGGGTATCATGATGAGACATGTGGATGAGTTAATCACATTCCCTCTATGACTACTGCCTATGACTCAGAAATATCTTTAGACTTTGCTAGATCTATCACCATCACATGAGGACCAGTTTTTCTATTTTCAGGGCAAATCACCTGACTTCTGAAAATCATCTTCTTCATTTTGTGGATTCTCATATTCATCAGTACAATCCTATGCAAAGTTACTCCACATTAGGCTGGAGAAACTCTCCTTAGGATTGCACTGTGAATCTATTAGTTGCTGGGTCAGTAATTTTGTAGGTTTTACATCTGACTGAACAGTTTGCCATTATGCCTTCTGTTGCCCTGTTGCAGAACTGACCTTTTCCCTTTCAGTTCCCCTACAGTGGGACTGAAAAGACCGCTATAATCAGTCTCTGGAACTGCTTAAATCAAAATGCAAATACATTAAGAGTGATTTCCCCCCCCCCCCCCCGCACCCACCCCAGGAACATGAAACAACTGAAGGAATGTGCCACCAGCCAGCCAATTTACCATAGTATAAAGCACTATTGGCAAGCTGTAGGGAAACTAGAATTTATATACCAGAATTTACTTGGTAGTTATGGCTTTCTTGTATTGCCAATTAAATTGCAGCTACTCATATTATTTCCATGTTACACCTCCCAGCAGGCAGAGCAAACTTTCATCTTATAGCTAGTGGCCACTTCACTTAAACACGAGTTATTACACACTGTGCATGCATAAACATTGGAAGGCATAGAATGCATGTTTGTTGTCTTCTTGGAAATCAAGAGAGGCAGAATGAGGAGGAGCAGACAGAAGGAAGTCCCTAAGAACAGCAGATAAGAGGAAAGCAGAAGGATTTGTCCTGTCTGCTTTACTGTACTTCCCTTACCTGTATTGGTGTGCTTGCTTCCAACACTGAAGCCAACATGCCTTTAAACCCAGCCAAGTTAAATTTATTTATACAATTTTGATCTTTGTAGCATCCTACAGAGCTTGAAGATGAGACATCAAGTCAGGAAGAGGAAGCCAGTAGGGGTGAGCCTGCAGACAGGGGGAAACAACAAGTAAAATATTCAAGAGATGCCTGGTGAGGCTGATGATAGAACCACAGAAGCCCAATCCTGGTCTGTCTTTTCAAAATCACTAATTTATCTGCTCAGTGATCTTGTAAATATACGGAATTATGTTTGATCTCAAATACACGAATAACACTTTGTGTTTTTTCCCCCTGCAGTTACTACTATAAATGCAATTGTTATGGGAATACAGAAAAGCATTTTTTGAACTGGGGTGCTGTGTGGTTTCCAGGCTGTATGGCCGTGTTCTAGCAGCATTCTCTCCTGATGTTTCACCTGCGTCTGTGGCTGGCATCTTCAGAGGATCTGATAGTAGGAAAGGAAAGCAAGTGGAGTATATTTACCTGTGAGTAAAGGTCAATAGGTGAGGCAGTGGTGGGATCCAAAAATTTTAATAACAGGTTCTGATGATGGTGGGATTCAAACAGTGGCGCCGCCTCACACACGCACCTCCAGTCCCTATTGGGCAGGGAGGCTGCTTTAGTAACCCCTTTTCAGCACTCAAAAAAAATTAGTAACAACTTCTAGAGAAGTGGTGAGAACTGGTTGGATCCCACCTCTGAGGTGAGGGCATCTGAATAGGAATGGTCTGGCTTTACTCACAGGTATATATACTCCACTTGCTTTCCTTTCCTACTATCAGATCCTCCGAAGATGCCAACCACAGATGCAGGCAAAACGTCAGGAGAGAATGCTGCTAGAACACGGCCATACAGCCCCGAAACCACACAGCACCCCAGTGATTCTGGCCATGAAAGCCTTCGACAATAGATTTTTTGAATTGATTGTTCAAAAAGCAAGGAAAAAATGGTTCTACCATGAAGCCTCCAAAATAAAAGCACTTCAAGGAACTCTATGAAAATGACACAGCTGTTTCAAAATTTGTTTACTGTTTTTAATTATGTGTTTTCTTACAAATTCAACAGGCTGTCACATTTATTTTTGTTAATGAAAGGTTATTAAACACCATTTCCATCTTTGTTATAAGAGTGATACAAGTAATGTCTGCAGCCAGAAGAAAGTAGCGTTTCAGGGAAATAGACCTTATGGCAGTTGTTTCTGGACAGAACCGAGGGTAAAATGACAGCCTCAAAGCAAAGCTGTGTACCTTAAATGCTGGGTATATACATACTTTAAATGTAATGTCAGCCCACATCAGACAGAAATATTAAAACTGTATTCCACAGATGTGTGCTTGTAAAAGTCTAATTTCATAGGCGCAAATTCTGTTTGGAATACATCTTAAAGTTCATATCCAGGTTGATACAAGTTTTTAATCTTTATAATTGTTTAGTTTATGTGTATGTGTGCATAATGTGGTGTAACAAGACCAATGAAGAAGGCATTGGGGCTGAAACATATTTGACAACCCTGTATTTGAGAGTGCCCAAAGTAGGCATGGGGCCGAACTAGAGGTTTCCCTTCTCTGTGACACCACTTCTATTTTCCAATTCCATAATTCTTCTTCTCTCTCTATTACTGCCATCAACCAACCACTCACTTCCAAGGGAACTAGCATGCTTAGTTACACACTTTAGGGGAGTATGGTTGACTTATGCTTCTTATATACGTGAACAGAAGTGTTAACTAACATGGATCATGGAGATCAGTCGAGCCACACTGAAAATGTGAAGAAGTTTAATAAGATAAAAATTGCATTCAGCAAGTGTAAACACAGCAGAGTGTACAAGGTTTAAAAGAAAAACTTTTCCTAACTCTAAACTATCCCTAACTCTAAAATAATCCCTAACTGTAAACATATCTCTACATGTGATAACTAAAGAGGTACAATGAAATTTTGGAGTTGCAGGCAGTTGGAAATCATCCTGAAACCTTGGTTTCAGCATTTGGGGCTCGGCTGCCATGTGGTCTTAACAGCATGTGTTGAAGATGGAGTCCAAGTATAAGCTGGCTTGCAACAAAATGGCTAATTCCTCATGGAGAATGGCGGACGAAATGCCTCATCAGCATTTTGTGATTTTCCTGTTTCTTCACCCCGTCCACAAGGTCTGCTCTTTGTTTGCAGCTCTATAGCCCAGGTGGGACCTTGGTTGCTTATTCGTATTATTTCAGCTAGGGTCATCCATTTCCTTTGGCATGGAATCACTCCCTGTTTGGGAGGCAAGTCATGCCCATTACTTGTTCTCTTAGTCCTCTGCCAGACAGAAAAAGGTATGCTTTATAAAACGTGAGCACATGTAATTTTTGAAGGTTATGGGGGAGGAATTGATTATGTATTTTTAGGAGGCTGAGGGTGAACGGATGGGAATGGGTTTAAAAGTAGATTTCATGATGGTTTTAAAATTGTTTTATGTGTTTTATAACTACCCCACCCAGGGATCTTGGTAATGGGTAGGAAACCAGTTAGATGTCAAGAGAGGGAGAAGAAACATCTCTGTAACCCCAGTTCCTCTAGTACAGTGGTGGCGAACCTATGGCACGGGTGCCAGAGGTGGCACTCAGAGCCCTCTCAGTGGGCACGCGCACACAGAGTTCGTCATGTGGGAGGGAAATCATTCCCCCCCCACACACATCTAGACTTACCTGGGCTGCTGGACTTGATGTACGTGCACCTCAGTGAGCAGGGAGAACTCGGCTGGCGGGCCTGGTGCCTGTGCTCCAGGTGTCTGCTGCCTGGGGGGGGGGGGCGGCAGAGGCGGCAGAGATGCTAGAGAGGCGCAGAGCAGCACATGTGAGACTTGCTGGAGGCTACAGCAGGCTGGCCCCTGCTCGAGGGGGTTATTCAGGTTAAATTGCTGCGTTGGCACTTTTCAATAAATAAGTGGGTTTTGGGTTGCAATTTGGGCTCGAAAAGGTTCGCCATCACTGCTCTAGTATTTTACTTCATAATTCTGATTTAGTGTTTCCTTGGATTCTTAGAGATTATCATAGTGTAGGCTGAAAAGCAGGTTTGAATGCATGCCGTGCTTAGCCTCTGAAAAGTATTTAATGTCAGAAATTTGCCCATAAAGTCATGAAGTGATTATACTCACTAAAACAATGTCTGGAAGCATTTAGGTCCCTGTTCTAACACCAGCACCTATAATTCCAGCCAAAGGCACTTGCACACAATACCACGTTTCTCCTTCCTGAATTTCATGTCTCCAACTCCTCCCGTACAGCGGTCCTGGATATATATGTGTGCAAGTTTAAGGAATAGGATACTGCTGGGGGGCCTAAGTAATATTTGCTTAATCATCTGAATAATATACTTAGCATATCGTTTGAGTTGTAAAACAGCCACTATATTACACAAACTGTAATAGTGAGCCAATTTCACAGCTGGATACACTGGAAATAAATTGAGACTGTATTTTGGAGCTCCATAAAAGTGGTGATGGGAGGGAAAAGCATCAAAGCATGGTCAATGAACTTTGGAGGAAACGATGCCACATGGTTTATAAACACCAAGAATAACATGAGAATAAGCATTCATGCTGTGCATTATGTTTTCCTGGTGGTCACCACAGAGACCCGGTTCTGGTTGAGAAAGTGGTATTAGGTGAGGAAGGGATCCTGCCTTCTCCCCCACCCCAAGGAACACACCATTTTCATGACCTAGAACAGTGAAAGGGATATTATTTGCCCTGCCAGAAGGGATGCATGTGCCCTGAAGGCTTGGAATAATAATACACTAAATAATCTTCTGAGCAAGAAAAGTATTGTGAAACAGATTGGAGGTAAAATTCTCTCACTTTCATGCTGCTGTATGGACTTCACTGCCTGTGTAAATGCCAATGAATTGTGTAAGAATCAATGCTTTGTCAACAGAAGATAGTCCATTTTCAATAGAAAGCGTACTGCAAAAAATACAGTTCATCTGTCTTTGCCACAGTTGCTGTTCACCTGTCAGTTAGAATCTACATTGAAGAACCCTCTGTGTATGTTTTGGCTTTAGGCAGCACATAGATAGCTGTTGGTCTCTGAGCAATGAAGTTATAAAGGTTAGTTAAATGCACAGGTGGTAACTGTAGCTACAACAGTGGATTATGATAATTTGCCAGTATATTGAGTTGCTTGTAGTGCTTCCTCCAAGGATGCTGTTTAATAACAAATGCAAATAAAGACATTGTATGTTGGATAATCTTATTAAAATGGATCTATTTTATTTGCTTCAGGTTGGTTACAAGGCTTAACCTCGTGTTCCCGATGACTCCTTTTGGCATTAAAAAATTAGAATTGCACCTCAGGTTACCTACAATACCACAATTAATAGACAGAAGTTGACCTTGGGGTGGGATCCCTGCCTACCATGCTGCTTTAGGACTAGTTGTGATTTTGTTTATTTCAGATACAAAATGGCTTTACTGTAGCATTAGCTTTCAGAAAATGGGAAAAGGAAAGATTATGAAAGGATAGGTAACTTTAAGCCTTTGATTGCCAATGGGATTGTGTAATATCATGATGGTGTGCCTGTGATTCCTGACTTCTTGTAATTTCCCAAGGAAGAAACCCAAGTTTAAGTAATTCTGAAGCTGTGGAAAAGGGGAAGATGTGATGGCAAAGAATGCCAGTATCACACAGGATAAGGGTGAGAGGGTAGAGCAGGAATGTGTGTGAAACTTTTTGATGAAACCTCATGGCACTAAATATAAATCTGAAGAAAAAAACCTTCTGCAGTCCTAAAGGATTGTGTGTGTGTGTGTGTGTGTGTGTGTGTGTGTGTGAGAGAGAGAGAGAGAGAGAGAGAGAGAGAGAGAGAGAGAGAGAGAGAGAGAGAGAGGGTACCAGTGTGTGGGTGGGTGTATAAGAGTGAGTGAGTGAGAGAACCAATTAGTATTTTGCCCACTGAAGTGTATGTAGAATTCTATGTTCTTCTTCCTAAGCCTTTGTAAAAATGTCTGAGGTGCTTCTTGCTTTTTCCCCAGTATGGAATGTATAGTGTGCAAAACGGCTTAGTGTAGTTTACTCTTCTCATTTCTGCTGCTGCAGCTGGTAGTTTTTTATTGACTTTTTTTAGTAACTGCTGCAGCAGCAGTCATGACGGAATGCAGTTGAACTGAAGCTGCTCCGCAGAATGTCCCTTGTATGCAGGCTTGTACAGTAGACTTTTAGAGAGCAACTTGAACTCCCCCACTGCCTTGCCATGTGTGGCTTTGTATCCTAGATTCAGGATAGAAAGCCATGTACTAGAGCTGGGTATACGAATATCCTTTCTCATATAATGCCTGTGAAAGGTCTGTGCATCCATCATGTTGTGAAATTGGAGAAAAGCATTCAGTTGATTTACTAGAATAGGGGTCTGCAGCCTGTGGCTCTCCAGATGTTCATGGACTACAATTCCCATCAGCCCCTGTCAGTATGGCCAAATTGGCCATGCTGGCAGGGGCTGATGGGAATTGTAGTCCATGTACATCTGGAGAGCCGCAGGTTGAAGACCCCTATTCTAGAAGGATAACAAAAAAGGGAGATATAATTAGAGCAACCTAAGCTTTATGAAACTATGAAATTCTTAAGTGATGCAAACAATCCTTATTGGCTAATGCGCACAATATCTAACTGATGTGCACAATATCTAACCATTCTGGAACCTTTAGTATTGGCCCACTGTTTCAAGAAGCAGCAAATAAAGACCAAGCATCAGTCCAAAAGTCTAATTTCAATCCTTATCATTATACTCTTGTTAATGGACTGGAAAGACTCACTCCTAAATGGGTGTGAGGGTACGTGTGTGCTCATACACATAAATGTGATGTTCCCAACTCCTTCCTTTGGTATTGGTTGACTCGATAATGTGGTTAATAAAATAATAGGCTGTCAATTCTGGACACCATATTTAATAGCCTTTGGTAAGCTGATTATATCTAACTGCTCGCACAAGAAGCTCTTCGATCAAAGAAGTTCCTTTTTATCCCCCAGAATTTGATTGTGCCTGTTCCTATATTTTGTGAAACAATTAAGTTTATTGTGATGGATAAACTTCAAAAATCTCACCTGCAAACAGCTTCCTGAAGAACTCAAGTATGTGCCAAGTTGGCCTGTGCAAACTGCTGCTGTAAATCTATTGGTTAAGTATGTTATGTAAGTACACATGCTCAGTAGCTGTGCATGTGAAAATGCCATCTCTCACTTCTGACCATCACATAATTCTAAACCAAATCCAAAATAATTGTGTGTCTCAAGAAATATATTTGAGTGGCTTTCAGCTGTAGGAAATTCTGTGTTTCCTTTATGTCTTGTTAGTCCACAGTGTATAAATTGAGACAACGTCTAGCTTCCCTGATATGCAGGTTAGCGAACATGAAATAAAGACTGACGCTATGCTATACACCTCTTGTGTATTGTGAGGCAGTACAGACTGACAAACCCTGACTTATTTTAACCAAGATTATAATTAAGATCCCACCAGTCATCATTAAAGTTGGCCAAATCAAAGTGTAGACAAGGCCATCTGGAGAATACAATCGTGTTAAAATAACACTGGATTCTGATCTTGATGGGTCATAAAAACAAGGAAATGTCTTGACCTTTGTGAATTTTTTTTTTACACTTTCCACTTCCTTTTCCACTTGAGTATAATTCTCCAAATTGCCAGGAATGTAGGAGCACTGCAAGAACAAACAACATAAAGAGAAGGCCAGTTAATGATAACTTCTTAAAGAATTAACAGAGATGTAACTCAAAGAAAAAGGCATGTGCAAACAAGCTTTAAATTGGTTCTGAAATGATCACTATGTTGAAACCATGCTCTATAAAAGGTGTTCCATGAAAGAGGGATAGCTTTTTCTGGTTTTCACATGCATAATATCAAAGGCTGAAATCATGGAACAAGGTCTCTGAAGGACATAGTAGTAAGTTTATTAAATGCTAAGCTTTTATAAATTTTTACTTCTGCATTCTGTCACTGGGTGACATCAGGGTTAGTATGAAGCATCAGAGTGATCAGAATGGTCTGCTCTTGAAGTAATGATCTGCATATACAGTAAAAACATTGTTTATCCGTCACTTGGTTATCTGGAAAACTCAATTAACTGGCATATGCCCAGTTACTCAGTAATGAGTCCACTCCCTGGCATCAGCTGGTGAACAGATCCATCAAATTCATACTGTACTGCATCTGGGACCGTGTTGCCAGCTATCAGAAATGGGCACTGAATGGGATTGCATCACCCATGGGAGCAGCAGTGGCGTAGGAGGTTAAGAGCTTGTGTATCTAATCTGGAGGAACCGGGTTTGATTCCCAGCTCTGCTTCCTGAGCTGTGGAGGCTTATCTGGGGAATTCAGATTAGCCTGTACACTCCCACACATGCCAGCTGGGTGACCTTGGGCTATTCACAGCTTCTCGGAGCTCTCTCAGCCCCACCTACCTCACAGGGTGTTTGTTGTGAGGGGGGAAGGGAAAGGAGATTGTAAGCCCCTTTGAGTCTCCTGCAGGAGAGAAAGGGGGAATATAAATCCAAACAACTCCTCCATGTATTGTTGAAGGCTTTCACGGCCGGAATCACTTTTGGAGTGCTGTGGTTTCCGGTTCTCGGCTGTATGGCCAAGTGGTTCCTAGCAACATTCTCTCCCTGACGCCGCCTTCGCATCTGTGGCCCAGCGTCACTCAGAGGGATCTTGATGTTGGGAAACAAAGTGAGAGTATATATATCTGTTAGAGTGTCCAGGGGTGGGTGGAGAAACATTGTCTGTAGGTAACAAAGTTAGGCAACCAGGTCCAATGGTTGAGGGCATCTGAATGAAATTATGAAGTAACAATAATGAAGACTATAGCATGGGAGTGTCAATGGAGATAGCAAGGTCACTGGTTGGAGCATCTGAATAGAAGTATCCTGGCCTTTGTTTCTTTTGTCTATGGTCATCCTGTGTTTGTGTGGAGCTGGTTAGACACTGTCTTGACTCTAGTATTTTTCTAGTATAAGTCTACATAGGAACCACCAAACGCAGCGCGCAGACACGTATCAAAGAACACGAAAGGCACTGCAGACTATTTCAGCCAGAAAAATCAGCAATAGCAGAACACATGATAAACCAACCTGGACATAAAATATTATTTGAAAAAACAGAAATTCTGGACCACTCTGAAAGCCACTACGTCAGACTACACAGAGAATCAATTCGAAATCCATAAGCACGCGCGGGACAATTTTAACAGGAAGGAAGAAACTATAGAAAATGGGCAGAACTTGGCTTGCCAGTGTTGAAAAATACTAGAGTCAAGAGACAGTGTCTAACCAGCTCCACACAAACACAGGATGACCATAGACAAAAGAAACAAGGCCAGGATACTTCTATTCAGATGCTCCCACCAGTGACCTTGCTATCTTCATTGAGACTCCCATGCTATAGTCTTCATTGTTACTCATACTTCTATTCAGATGCCCTCAACTATTGACCTGGTTGCCTTCTTTGTTACTCACAGACAATGTTTCCTCTCCACCCACCCTGGACACTCCAACAGATATATATACTCCACTTCCTTTCCCAACATCAGATCCTCTGAAGATGCCAGCCACAGATGCAGGCTTGAAGCGTCAGGAAAGTACTGCCTAGGAACTCACTGACCCATGCACAGCCCACGGGAGACCCACACAGCACTCAACTCCTCCTCCTCCTCCTCCTCTTCCTCCTCCTCTTCCTCTTCTTCTTCTTCTTAGGCTCCAGAATGGATAGTGATGGACTCTACCTCTGTTTTTGGCCCATGCAGAATCTGCCATAGTCTCAAGCTCTTTGCCTTTCTGAATGATAAAAGGTAGCATACTGCCTGCACTTTCCCCTTTATATCTTGGCAGGAAAAAGGACTAGAGACTAAGAAAGAAAGAAATCTGAAACTTCAGAGATCATGGCTATAGATTATTAGAATGTTAGTTCATAATAGCATTTACTTTTAAAAAATCAAAAAATTCTCCAGTGGCATGGAATAAAAAAAAAGGAGGCTGCAGTTGTAAGAAAAGCCAATTATGCTATATTGCTCTTTTAGGAATGAGTACAGTGAAGTCACCAGTCAAACTAATTATCAAAAATTTGGATCCCTGTGGTGACTATTTGGAATATTTGCCAAACTGGCGAGTACCCATATTTTAGTGTTATTACAAGAATTACTGAGATATAGAAAACACTTTAAGAGTATAAGAAAATGCTGTATAAATGTTAAGAGCTCTGTGATGAAGGAAAGTTATAAAACACTTTGCAGTCTTGCTATTCCGGATGCCCTGGATCATTGTCTGATATGTTGTTGTAAGCAATTCTACAATATGTAATGGATTACAACTGATTTGGAGATACATGCAAAACACTTGATATTTCAGATTAGGTTCAATGTTCACTGCAGCATTTTCCTTGCAGTACTTTATGTAATTTATACACATATTAAAGAAACCCATCTCCACATGTAGGAACTAAGTAAGAATTCTGAGTATCTGATCAAGAATTGCAGCATACTACTATAAAAGAAGTTCATTATGAATAAGTTTTCTTGGACAAACATCTCTCTTTTTTATTGTGCTTGCAGGACAAGGCAGAAAGTGTCAGCAACTGTTTATAGTGCCCATGAAGCAATTGTTGAGCTGTTAGGGAAATTGTTTTTATTGCTCTTTTGTCCAGGGAATTTTACATCTGCAATGTAAATGGAATGATTTCCTGATAGCCCAAGAGTTATTGTATGATATCTAAACTAACAATAGTAGAGGTTTAAAATCTAAAATTATTCTTTCCTGTGTTGAAAAGTATTTTTCTTCAGTCTGTCAGGCCAGCCTTTGGGAAGGCAGCTGTGTGAATTGAATCTGAAGGTGCCTGCTCTCCTTCTGTGATGATATTAAATAAACAGGAACATACAAAGATATGGTTTTTTATATATTTTTTCATATATAATCATTGTGAGCATTTTTATCTCACCTATTTTATTCACTAGTTTTCCTGTTCATTGTGCCAAAGAGCACATTGTAGTTTATGGTCTGAGCAAAAGATGAGGACAATTTCAATCTGAGTGCTGAGGTGTGGACCAAATTTCTCATCTGCTTTGGTAACTTCCCCATTTGAAAATGGGAAGGTGACCATGTGGAAATCACTTAAAAGCACTGTTATGTAGGCAGTCTATGCAGCCACAGAATTTAAATGGCTCTAAGCCTGTTTGCCTGGCCAAATGTTTGTGTGACAGCTTGTATTAAAAGATGCCATCTGGGTTATATATTTTTCACAACAAGCATACATATCCCAAGGGAGTGCTAATATTTTCTGTCCTGCAAATTGTCCCTACCTGAGGACTCTCCATCTACTGAGTTAGCTGCAAAAAACAAGCGAACCATTACATCCCCTACCAGAAACCTGTACTTTTGCCACTTTTCATCCTGGGTCTGTAGTTTTAAATTGCTAATATGTGCTTCAAGGGACAGTGGTCTGCTGTCTTTCACGATGTATTATCTAGTCTGGTAGTGGAAAACTTTGGCTTGGGGTGTGGGGGAAAAGGTTGTCTGCTGAAACTTTGCCTGTACCCTCCCCTGTACCTTTTGGATAAGGGCTACCCTTTCAATGAAATGTTTAGTATTAGACAAGTCGTATCTGAAGTTGTGTCTAACAAACAGCACTCAGACCTTAGGATTTCTTATCCAGGTATCTTCTTTGTGATAGAGCATTGCCATCTGTCCAAAGGCAGTCAAATTGACCTGGACTACTAGGCATGGATAGCGAAATATATTCTCTTCTCCAGAATCCTTGTTGAATATGCAGTAGACTTTTTCTTTGATGCTGGCTTTCATCAATTTGCATATACTCTCTTTAGTCCAGATGCTGCAAAAACAAATGAGACTTTTTAATGCTTTTAAGTGTTGTGTAAACACCCACCCATGCATGTGCACACACATACACATTTCTAGAGGTTTGCATGTGGCCTTTTCCAGTATTAAAATACCCTACATTCCAGTTCATTTTGGTATTTCATGTGGCAAAATGGAGTGATGTAGAACAGAACTGAAATCTGGTCAATATTTTCAAATATTTCCTTTTGCATACTCAACAGCAGGAGTACTTCAAGAGAACACAGATGTTAGCTTCTTTGTGTGAATTCTATGTTAACTGTGTTATGCTATAAACTCAACAAATTCAGTCCTGGTTAGCTTTTTTTGTTCTTCTATGGCAGGGGTAGGGAACCTGCGGCTCTCCAGATGTTCAGGAACTACAATTCCCATCAGCCTCGGTCAGCATGGCCAATTGGCCATGCTGGTAGGGGCTGATGGGAATTGTAGTTCCTGAACATCTGGAGAGCCGCAGGTTCCCTACCCCTGTTCTATGGCCTCCAAATTCTGTGGTATCCATTGCTATAATTGTTTAAACTTAAATGTAAATACATACATTCATTAGAGTGGTAACGCTCAGTGGCCTAGGAGCAACATCTGGCTGTTTGACATGGCACCTAATTCTGAGCACTGTTTCTGAGCACCAGTGTAGCACCTGCCTTATGCTCAAGACAAATAAGCAAGCCTGCTGTTTATCATTTGCTTCTGATTGGCAGGGGAGTTCCCACAGTACAACAGCAACTGTTGCAGGGAATTGAGGGTAGGGTGCCTATGCTGACACTGTCTGAACTGCAGACACCATACTGCATACTCTTTCTGAGCTGCAGACTCCAAGTAAAAGTGTTGCTCCTCTTCAACAACTCCCCATCCTTCTTTGCCGTCTTTGCACTCCCACCCTAGCACTTGGGCAGCTGCCAGAAAGAGAGCAATCTGGCCACAAAGATGACATAGTACAACCACTATTCAACCACCCAGAAAAGAGCAAGATTGCCACAGCAGAGTGGTGGTGGATTTACTACTCTTGCAACATCTGGGAGTTTTAGCTTTCTCACTCTGACAGAGCTGCTGTTCCTCATTCTGAAGACAGAGGCCCCTTCCGCACACACAAAATAATGCGTTTTCAAACCACTTTCACAACTGTTTGCAAGTGGTTTTTGCCATTCCGCACCGCTTCAAAGAGCACTGAAAGCAGTTTGAAAGTGCATTATTCTGCATGTGCGGAATGAGCCAGAGCAAGACAGCAGAGAGGAAAGCCCTTTCCTTCACTCCAAGTATATCAGGGCTGCCTAAGGTTCAACAGTGTGGTGAAAGGAGGCAACCCTATATGCTCCAAATTAATCTGGCACAAAAATATTGTTATATGTTTGATAGTTATATCTTGAATTATGGAATGTTTATGTTTGGTGGAGTGGTGCCCAAGGCATAAAGTATTCATTTGACTTTGGATTAATGGGATGTGGCTTTCTACAAGCCACAGAGTGAACACCACTGAATTAGTATTTTTACTAACAACAGTATTTTTGGCAACAATTTTTAAAGAGAATTAATGTGAAAGTTTCCCTACACTTAATTGCAATGATAATTACAATTTCATAAATAATTATGTCATTATGCTGGGGACAGCAGAGCTTCTATGCATTCTCTGGTGAAATATTTGTCTGCTTATGAACTCCTCTTTTTGGCCATAGGACATTGTCAAACACAATGTGATTGTCATTAACATTAACAGTTGCAGGGAGCTAACAATAACACATATTTGGAGTAGGTGATTAGAAAAGCAGATAACAGAAGAAGAGTGAGCGCTGTGAGGTCTGGGTTCAGAATGTAATTTTAAATCAATTATGATGATGATAAATCTGAGCAATATTTTTTAGTTCAGGGCTTCAATGTGCAATCCACATGTATAAAAGTAGATCTCTTCATGTCTAAAACATGAAGTAGGCCTATTTAAAATACGTATGAGTGCGGGGAGGGAAATTGAAGTGGAAATTCTACACCTCATTGCATTCCATTCTTGGAAGCATATTTCTCCTAGTATGGTTTCTTTACCATAATCCATGTGAGCTAAAAGCAAAATGCTGAACTGAGCTGAAAACAATGAAGTAAGGATGTGCGTGAGACACGTTATCTCATTCTAGTGCTATTTTTTTTTAAAATCCTGACTGTCTGCTTGAGAGTCCTGATGATTAAGGACGATACACTCTCACACCATTATGATCAAACACCTTCCAGGTGCCCACTATGCAAGGGAGAATTTTAACTTCCCCTAGTTGGATTGATTTCTCCTGCCTGCCTACCATTTCACAGGAAGGTTTCTGCAGCAAGGCATACAGACCCTGAGAATTTCATACCAATTGAATAGGAGGAGAAAATTTTCAGAAAAAATGTTTCCCATTGAAATCAGTGGGGACAAATATGAAACTAATAGCTTTAATACAGGTATTAAACCAAATCAGATTCTTAAAAAAGACAAAGGAATGAATTCTGAGTACAAAAACTCACATCCCAACATCCCTTTGCCAACTTGCAGCCTTAGCCTTTTAAAAATGAACAAGAGAGCAATCAGAGCAGATCTGCTCAGAAGTAAGCTCCATTTTATTCAGAACAGGCTTACTCACACAGGGACACATAAATCTGACTAATCCCAAATCAGATCATTAGTCATTCAGGGTCAGTATTTTCTCCTCAAATTGACAGCATCTCTTCAGAGTCTCAGGATGATACCACTTGATACTTTCAACTGGACATTGAAGGATTGAAGCTGGGACCTTCTACATGCCAAACAAATGATGTACCATAGATCCATAGCCTCTCTGCATGGCTCACAAGATCACGGGTTCTAAGGAATTCTTATGTTGTTATGGAATGCAGCTTGAGTCTCCAAAATAAGTGGTATGCTGCAATTATAAGTGGTATGCTGCAAATATAGTAGTATGCTGCAATTTGGGTCTCCAAAATAAGTGACAGAATGATACAGTTGTCAAGCTCACACCTGCAAATTCTGGGAGCTTTTAGGGATGGAGCCTGAAAGGGCGAAGCAGTCCTGATGCTGTGACATCACTTCTGGGCAAACGTGGGCATAAACAGACTACTGCAAGCACGCACAGAATTCATGTAAATAATTTTCCTGTTTAAAAGAAATAGAAGGGAGCATGTGCAGACTTTATTTGAAATAGGCTGATTCCTTTTCCAGGATATGCACAGCTTTCCAAACATATCCAATATTTTGTTAGCTAGCTATGGCCAGCTAGAAATGTCATGGCTGTCACTATATGGAATGCCATGACTATTCAGATCTCCAACAGTGTGGGCCTTGGCTCCTGGAGTGGAGTTTTATTCACAATGTCTTGCTTAAGAAATGAAAACTAGGTAGAAACTTGATTAGACATTACCAAATATTACCCTTTGATATATTTTCTTGAAACAAATTCTTTTTCTATACCTGCCAACTGAAGTTCTTTCTGGATCACCTAAATAACCTTTCTGTAATAACCTTTCACTATACAATATTATACAATGATGTGTATATACATCACAATGAGTAACATATGGAAATATTTCAACTTGTACATCTTCTCTTTTGATATATTTACTTTCCAAATGTTGCTGAAGTTTCAGTTGTGAATTCAAATTCTAGTTCTTGTAAGATATAGCGAATAATATAAAATGAAATTTGGATAGGCATTAGCAAGAAAGATGTATTTGGATAGCATTGTAGAATTAATTTTTTTTTGTCTCTAGAAAGATCTATAACAACAATAACAATGATGATGATGATTTAATCGATTTATAAACTGCTAGAGCAGTGTAAAGCAATAATTTAACAATTAAAATCAACAACATAAAATACCCATATGATGGCATTCATTTATATGGCCTGAGATCTAAAATCTAACAAAGAAAGAGATGAGAGGCCAAATAAAGAAAGAGATGAGAGGCCAACTGAGTTGGAATACCATTGCTTCCCTCAACCATAGGCCTGGTAGAACTGCTCTGTCTTACAGGCCCTGTGTAACTGTGATAGATTCCACAGAGTCCTGGGCTCACAGACAGAGTGTTTCACCTGGCTGGGGCCAGAGCTCAAAAGGCTCTGGCACTCCACCAGTTGACTAACTGGTGGAGGGCAGCCTCACAATTTTGGGGCCAGGGATCTCCAGAAGATTGTTATTTACAGAGGATGTAATGGAAGAGGCTGTCCTGTAGGTACACTGGTCCCAGACAATTTAGGGTTTTAAAGATTCCAACACTTTGAACCTGATTTGGTATTCTACCTGGAGCCAGTGCAGCTGATGGAGCCCCATCTGGAAGTGAACTCTCCACAGTGTCACTGTAAAAACTTGTGCAGCTGCATTTTGAACCAGTTGGAGTTTCCAGATCAGTCCCAGTGTCAACTATGCTGAACAGGGTGTGTTACACAGCTTAATCTTCCAGATGGATTTGGCTAGATACTGCCTTAGGACCCAGAATGCAGTGTCCTAACGTTAAAATAACAAGGGGAAGTTATTGGGTCTGCTACTCAGTTTAAGCTTCCAAATGGATTTGGCTGACTACTGTCTAGGACCCAGAATATAGTATTTGAGTATTAAAATAACAGGGGAAGTTCTGAATACTGAAGGAATTACATTTATGCATACTAAAAAGTCAGTTACCTCCTCTTGTATTTTGGCACAATGGTGGTTCCAATAAAGAAATACATCAGCACTGAGCATGCCAACATTCCCAAGCCCAGGAAGAGTGCCCTGATTTCCCCACGGTTCTGTGCTGCCACCAGCTTTTTCCCCATCATGATATATTGTGATGAGTCAGCTTCTGTGGTCCTTATCACTATTAAAAACACAAAAACAAACTTAAGTGATCTGGTCTATTGATGTGACAGTTTGACATCCTAAGCTTGGGAACCTGCAACTATTTGCGTTCCTGGAACTAAAGCTTCAAAATAAATCCAATACTGCACAAAAAACAGGCAATCCCAGCTGTGATTTAGTTAACTGATATACTCAAGAGTTAGAAACCAACTATCAGAGGTTCAGACATCCTTAGCTAATTGGGCATCCAATGTGGTATAGTTGCATGTTGGACTGAGACTGGGGATACTTGAGTTCTGATTGATGCTCTTTGATTACACCGACTGGCTGAAATGCCGACCAGTGATCTTTCTCTCCCACCTTTACTTATGAGGGAGAGAAGGGTGAGAGCTGAGGAACCACATAGAGGAGTGTCAGTAAACTCTTTTGAAGAGTGTGTGCCATCAAGTCATAGCTGACTTATGATGTCCTCTTAGGTTTTCAAGATGTTCTGAGGACATTTGTCATTGCCTGCCTCCATGTGGGCTGAGAGAACTGTGACAGACCCAAGATCACTCAGCAGACTTCATATGGAGGAGAGGGAAACTGAACTTGGATTTCCAGATTAGAGTCCACTGTTCACTGAATTAGATCAAATCAGTCTAGTATGTTATTTTGGAGATGTGGGAGGGCTGACAGGACTTGGCAGTTCATTTGCTGGAGTAGTCAGTGATTCATGACTTCTTAGCTTTTTGATGTGACTTGTCCTATATTTTACTTTGGGGTGTTTGGCTCAGTACTACTAGAACAGCATGCGTACTTGAATACAATATAGGTAATTGGTGACAAATGTTCAATGATCAGCTCCAGTGAGATTGAATGCATATTTATTGTAGAAGGGCATTTTCTGGATTCATTTGCTTTTGAGGAAAGTGATTAATTTAACACCATATAAATTCCTATTTGATTTGATTGATTTGTTGTCAATAATTCACTGTTGTTTAAACACTTACTGTATTTATAGTAATGATTGGTGTCCTTGTATAGAAAGTCTGCCTGGAACAACTAATGCATTAACTACACTGTTATTTGAATCCATTTTGAGTGAAGAGCTAAACCCTGCCAACATGAGCACAGAAGCACTAACAGTTTCTAGTGTAGGTTGCTAATCAGCTGGGCAGCCCCATTCAGAAGGGTTTCATAAGTCCGAATTTCCTGCCATTGGAATAACCTAATGAATGGCCCGGAAGAAGTTGACTAACATCTACATGCACCCCCTGGCAAGTCTGGTCTGGAGTTTTGGGCTTCGGTGTGACCAATATGCGGATGACATTCAGCTCATGTTCACAATGGAGGGCAGCCCATCTTCAGCCTCTGGAGCTCTCCAGCATTGTTTGGAGGCCATTGCTGGCTGGTTGAGAGTGAGCCAGCTGAAGTTAAATCCTACGAAGATGGAGGTGCTGTGGCTGGGTTGCAGGGAGCGACCAGTGGACATTTGCCTGCCTATGCTGGATGGTGAGGCATTGCACTTGGCCTCGTCTATCAAAAGCCTGGGAGTCATCCTGGACCCGGCTTTATCGCTCAAGGCCCAGGTTGCTCAAACAGCTTGGGTTGTGTTCCATCATCTGTGGCAAGCAAAGCAACTGGCCCTGTGCCTCTCCCATGTGGGCTTAGCCACAGTTATCCATGCAACGGTCACCTCCAGACTGGACTATTGTAACTCACTATATGCTGGCCTGCCTTTGATCCAGAAAATTAAACTAATTAAATATGTGGCAGCCAGACTCCTTACAGGGACATCTAGGCTGGACCGGATTACTCCGGTCCTGTACCATCTTCATTGGCAGCCCATCGAGTTCTGGGTCATGTTTAAGGTGCTGGTTTTAACCTCTAAGGCTATAAGCAGCCTTTGGTCTGCATACTTGAGAGACCGTGTCTCCACATATTGCCCCGCTAGGACCTTCTGATCTTCAGAGGAGTACCTCTTAGAGATCCCTGGCCCAAAATACATCTGGCTGGCCTCTACTAGGGCCAAGGCTTTCACTGTCCTGGTCCCCCTCTAATGGAACAGGCTCTTAAAGGAGACCAGGGGCCTGTGGGAGTTTCTGCAGGGCTTGCAAAACAGACCTGTTCCGCCAAGCATTTGGCCAGCCGGGCTGTGTGTGGTTTTATTGTCCCGGCCTCTGGTGGGTTAGGGGGGGGGGAATGGGAGGGTTTAAATAATCATCTGAGGTTTTCTGGCTTTATTTTAAACATACTGTATTGTTATAGGTTTTTAATACTGTTATATTATAGTTTTTATATTATGTTATATGGCGCCCTGAGCACTTCGGGGCAGGGTGGCTAATACATACATACATACATACAAACAAACAAACAAATAAACAATGTTGGCTCTTCCCCTGGCCATGTCCTGGACCACGCCCACTGTGCCTGTGGCAGTGGCATTGGGATGTTGGTGCTGTGTTCCAGGCTGCATCCCAGTGCCGGGGGAGGCCAGTGGCAGCCTCTCTCAGTCAGGGCAAGCATCTAGGGGAGGAAAAACATGCTGGTGTGAGGGTGTTCCACACCCAGCACCCCTCATGCCCCCCTCTTCGGATGGGACTCTCAGTAACAGTTTGAACTTTCTTGAGGAATAGCTTTCATTTTTAATTGACAGTCTCACATAAGCCACCATACTTAGGGATCTGGGAAACAGTAGGCATTCCTGCAGCTGCGCAGAGGCAGGTCTTGAGAATAACATTAAGAGGTAGATTTTCTCTGCTAACTCTATGAAAAAAATGAAAAAAACCCTAAAAGAACAGGAAATTATAGATTCCTTGTCCACTGGGGAAAGGTTTTAGCATAGAGGCAACACAACACTGCTCTTGAGCGAATCAAAGAAAGTTTTTATTCTCCTGGGATACTTCCCAAAAAATTGGTGCCTGGCCAGAAAGTATAAATTTCATTTCTGCGTCCTAAGTCATCCGTTCTGCTCCACACTGAGGCTTTAAGAGAGATTTGCCTTTGGCTCGAGCTTATCCTTCCTCTGGACTGTGGAGCACCTATCTGTGTTGGATCACCTGCCTGCAAATCGGATTCCTTCCTATCTATTTGCATGGAGAAGACTTTGAAGGGTTTGACTCAGCTGGTTTCATAGTTTAAAAGTAATTAGCTTGTTTTAATGTTTTATTGTTGTTCACTTGACTTGTTTGCTTGAGCTTGGTAGTGGGCTGGGGGCGGGGGGAAGGTTCAGAGCCCAGGCTAGGCCTTCAGGCATGGTTTCATTTGATTCTTCAAACGTTTAAAATACCCATATTTTGCTCATTTTGTCTCCTTGCTCATCCCTGATCTGGTTATTTAAAAGTTAAAACAACACTTGCTTTGGTTTTTTGCAGTGTTCTGATTTAGGCTTGTAGTTGTTACCAGATTTGTAGGGAAGTCTTGAAGTTTTCAAAGTGGGGTGGGTGCTTGCTGTTTTACTCCAATTGCATTGTGGTGGAGATTTGGGCGGGGAGGGGGAAGGTGCTTTGATGGAGGTGTTGTTCCAAGTAGGGGCACCAAACTTATAGTGCAGCCACTGGTGACACCCCTCAGAAGAACCCCCAAGGTTTGATGAAGTTGGGGTAGGGGAGTTCAATTCCATGAGAACCCAAGTAAAACTGAAATGATTGGGTTTTAGATGGTATGAAAACTCACTACATAAGACCCTGGAGAGCCACTGCCTTGGTAAGTCAAAGGTCTGACTCAGTATAAGGCTACTTCACATGTGTTCTGCAAGTTATACTTCATCTCTTTAAATGTTATTCTGGCGGTTGGCATGGAAACATCAGTCTGATTATTTATTTTTATTTTTTGCTCACATTTGCATTGGGCATTTAGGTTCACTTTTATTTGATCTTGTAGTCCACACTACCACAAAAGCTAAATGCGTATAATTAATAAAGCATTTAAAATGTAACACTGGTGAACTAATTACATTAATTTCCAAATTGCTAGACATTTGTTTAAATAAAAAACATTGCGTCCAGAATTATGCTTTGGCCAGTGTTTGTCATACAACAAAGACATTCTGCAACTGATTTACAGTTAGAGTTTCTCGGGAGCAAAGAAGGATACACAGATCTGTACTGATTTGTACAGCTAGTCCCTTTCCCATTAATGGGGATGGGAGTCTAAGGCATTGAATAGGGTTTTATGAACATATGGAGCTGCTGAGGCAGAGCATTGTCCATATAGTTCAGCACTCAAGAGCTCTTCAGGGCCTTGGATAAAAAAAGGCCTTCTTTCTCTGAATCTTTTCTTTTGTCATTCTTCTTGGTTCCTAGAGTGTTCACAGTAATCAAATACTGAATTCTCAGCAAAATCTTCAGTTTTCTCTATAAATGAATCTTGAATAGTGGTACTTAATTTGCAGAAACAGAAATGGAAATGTGTGGATTTGCCATTCTGGAAGCCTTTCCATTAATGCCCGGCACGTGAGGATACTTAGTGGGGAAGGAACTGTGTTACTTTTTCAGGAGCACTTCCATCTGTTGGGACAATATATGCCAGAGTTGTAGGGAAGCGGGAAGATGAATCCTGACACAAATGCATCCCTAAACCTGTGTCTCCTAGGCTGTAGACTCCAATACTATCATATATGCAGTTATGAATCAATGTTGATGTTAGAAGTCTGCAACCATGCTGATTTTGCAAAGTTTATTTTGTTGCTATAGGATGGTTGTATGAAAATTCATTTCTAGTCTCAGTGTATGTTAGCCCACTCATGCAACAGATGCAGCATCAGTATTTTAAGGGAAAATATATGCAATAGTGACAAATTTGGTCTTTCTGAGTGGGAGGGTATGTTTGTTAATATTGAGATGAGTGATGCTTAAAAGAAACAACACAGAAGGATATACATTCACAGAGTACATTAACTTTCTCCATTGTCACCTTCAGTTAAAATGATTAATTTATATTCATTTGACACATCATATGACTGAGACCAATTCATAAATTATCATTAGAGGCTAATGATCTGGTTAATTACAACACTGAAAATAATGCTGTGATCGTTAATATCTCTTATAGAGAAGAAAAACACTTTTAAAAAGTAATTTTAATTCTAGTCTTTCCCCATTGTCTCAAATTAGATTGTAATCTTGGCAGGGGGCGGAGATCTTTTTCTTTCTTTCTTCTCTTCTGTTATGTTCTCTGAGTAATGCTGTCACAAGGTTTGACATATTTGCTCACTTGAACGTAATAGATTTCCCCAAATCAGCTAGTTATTTAAGTATCTGCAAACTTTACTGAAAACAAATGGATACTAAATACAGCAAGACCATTTTCAAAAACTAGCTGCTGAAGCAAAAAAATATTCATTAAACAAAACAACAATATTGTCCCTTACAGTAGCATCTACCTGCAGTGTAATTCACAAAGTATTAACATCACGAGTACTAAATTATTCAACTTATTTATTCCAGTTCCTTGTATTTTTTGTAATGCTTCTGTGAAATCTTTTGTATATTTGTACAGAAGAAATGGTTCAAGGAATCTATTTTTCCTGTATCAATCAATCAATTTATTAATAGGGTCATTGACCAGAGAGCTCCCATGACAACACAGTGATAATTTTTCTCCTGTAAAAATACACAGCACTATCATGGATTGCTAAGAGACAGGGACCTAACCCTTTCTGAAATAATACTTACAATCTTTGGGGAATTAGTAGGGTTCTTGCTTGCAGTTCATGACATTGTATAGGTTTTTGACTGATTCCAGCGAATGAAAGGCTGACAACCAAGCAGCAAATCCACACTTGTGCAAATATGTTGCATAGAACTTCTTTGTGCTGATTGCTAGAGCTGTGCTTTTAAGCTTAGCTCCAGTGTTATGAGATTTGTGACCATAAATGGTAAGGTATGGAAGTATGATGTCTTTTAAAGATTAATTGCTGCAGGGAAGGAATGTACAGTGTCATAGATAACTTAATTCAAACAAGTAAGCCATTTACTAAAGTAATACAGTGGGACAGTAAATATGTCCTCTAGGAAACCTACTGTGTGTATGCTAAACAAATACAGGCAATGTCTGCTGGTTTTCTTCCTAAACTACACTGGCAGGGGGACCGCTGTAACCTTTCTTTTATAACCTACCTGTAAGTATGAAATTAAAGCTACACCTGATTTTTGCAAATGTGGGTCACTGCTGAATTCCCATCTGATATTTTTTACATTGTTATACTGGTGGTTTTTATTTTTTTTAAGTAGGCAGTTTTAGGAAGTATACTTCATGACTCTTACAGTGCATGGATTTCAGTCGGCTCAGGATGGAATAACTTTGCATAGGATTAAATTTGCATGTGATAGTCTGGCACTTTTAACTAACATGTGTCTACAGTTGTATTCATTCACTTATTTATATATTTATACCCTGCCTTTCCTCTTGGCTCAAGATAGCTTGCAATAATAGTTAAATCATCCCAAGCTAAAACCAAAGCTAATATAGCAAGTCCAAAATCTCTTCCCCCCTCCCCCCCTTAAAAGATGCCTACCATTTAAACATGTTCAAAAGCCTGACCACACCTCCTATAGTTCTCCAAAGGTGGTGGTGGGGGCTCTCAATTCTTCAGGGAATCCATTTCACACAGTGAAAAAATCCTGGGTTCTGCTCAATGCTAGATGGGCCACCCTAAGGAGTGAGATAGCCCGCAGATGGTTTTGTGATTGTTGTAATTGGCACGCAAGGACATATGGAAGGAGATAATGCTTCAAATATATGGGGTCCAGGTCATGGAAACAGACTGGCAGCCAATGTAGCTGTTTCAAAATGGGCAACATATGTTCCCAGTAGCTAACCTCTGACAGCAGCCAGGCTGTTCCATTCTGGACCAGTTGTAGTCAATTCTGAATCTGAGTTCAGATCACATGGGCCTGAGTTCAGATCACATGGCCTTCACACTCCCGAGGATCTTGACAGCATCCCTAGACAGGTTTAGTCTGAAATTATCCATGACAAAATGTTCTGTACTGAGGTTTCCAGATGTCCAGGGCCAAGTAATATGTATCAGGACTGTGGTAAACATAATGAAGAATCTCAAGGCTTCAACTCCCTTTGTGTGCTACTTCCCAAACTTCAGATTATGCGTGTTTCCCCAGGATGGTAAATAGGGGTTCCTGGGGCTTCTTCAGGTCAGAAAAACAATGTGAAGGTGAGGAGGTCAAGACCCTTTTCATCATGCACTGCAATTCCAATCTGTATTGGTTCCTCCACATACCTGGAGCCTGGGTTCTTAGCTTGTCAATCTTAAAGCCAGATCAGAATATCAGCTTGGTCTCATAGAAATGTAGGCATTTTATGGGTTATCTGGGATTCTAGCTTTTGCTCATGGATCTGCACTTATAAGAGACTGAGAGAAGGAAAGTAGCACATATAAATAGAAAAGACTTGACAAAAGAGTGAAATAATGCTCATATTCTTTGGTCAAAGGCTTTTTTCTACATTCAGTGGTACTGCTTTTTAAATCCTGGCTGCCACACTCCTGTCCCAGTTAGGGGAAAAGTATAGCTATTGCAGCATCTTTCTAATGAGAAAATAGATCCAGATGTCTGGCAAGAGTTTCATCAAGGGTGTTTTGCTAATAGTGGATACTGCACTTTAAAAGTAAATTGGTTCAATTTCCTTTGAAAAGTTAGCTCTCCAAAAAAAAGAAGAAGAAGAAGAAAAAAAAAGGAGGGGGAAACAAGGCTGAAGATGTTGCAGGGATTTAGGTTACTGTGTTCCCACACTTTCCTATTTAAATATTGAATATTTAGAGAGAACACTTGGAGGTGAGAAGAAGAGTCTGAGCTGAATCAAATGTTATTGCAGAAGGATGTATAACTGTGAAATGTAAATGCAATAGGATTGGTCAGAGTTTAATACTATCTCTTTCCAAGGCAGCACCTCGTAAAGCTGAAAGTTTAGGTGAGTGGATGCGAGAGGATTTTGAATGATGCAAACCTTTCATTCTTTATAACATCTATTCCAGTATCTTTGGTTGTGTTTGATACAAGCAAATGTTTATTTTCTACTGTTTTCAAATACACATTTATTGCCACAAAAGCTTTCACGGGTTTGAGCCCAGTTCGGCAAATGTAATGAAATGACTCCATTGGCAGTACAATTATTTTCATACAGGGAGAAGAGAAAAACAAAAACAAAAACAAAGGGTGATTTGGTTTATCACACTCTAGGCAAAACTGAAAAATAAGCAGATAAGCACAGTAATCACAGCAACAGCAGTTGGTGTGAATTCAAAGCCATTTAACACCTATAAATGATCAGAAAATGGTTGGATGAGGCTGTATCCTACAATTCTACCTATTAATGAATTCCATTTCAGAATTTTTAAATCGATGCTTGCCTTCAAATTTTCCTTCAGATATGAATTTCAAGTCTGCAATTGAGTGCCTGAAAGACCAGAATCTTCACCCACAGATTTGTAAATATTGCCATTGTTTGTAAAACATAACACTGATTTGTCTTTTTTCTTTTTGTTACAAAGGGGGCTAACCTGTTTGCTCGATGTAAATTACAAAAGGGTACTGTTGATGGATGACTGCATATACCTTACTGGGGGAGAACCATGTGAATGAACACCTCATGCTATAGATAATGTTATTAGGTCCTGTAGTCATGCTGCTATGAGGAGATATGGAGTCAGAGTTGGCATCTGTGATGATTGTTGGGTTATGATCCCTGTGCTAATATCACTGGTAGCACTATATTGCTGGCAAGCAACTGTCTGAGAGTAAGGATTTCTCTGTAAGCAATACATAAGTCTGTATGTGTATGCTATAAGAATGTATGCATGTGTTTATTTACAAATTTGCACACTGCCTTTCTGCCCTTATAAGGGCCACTAGGGAAGCTAACAATTTAAAACATGCATAATAAAACTACATTTTAAAGCCATTAAATCAACCCATTCCAAACACACATTAAAATCATTTTTAAACAACAATATTAAAATAACAAGGATCATTTGTGTGTTGTACAGTGCTGCCAAGTCACAGTTGACATGGCAATCCTGTAGGATTTTCAAGGCAAGAGACTAACAGTGTGGGTTGCCATTGCCTTCCTCTGCATAGTAACCCTGGAATTTCTTGGTGATCTTGATCACTGATGGAATACCAGATGAAACAAAAAGTTTTCATTGCTGCTAAAAGATGGCAACAGAAGAGAACAGACAAAGCTCCTGGGGGACGGGGGAGAGACTTCTAGAGTTTTGATGCCATGACTGAGAAGCCCCTTTCTCAGCTTTCCACTCACCTAATCTCAGAAGCCAAGATCAACCAAAGCTGATTCTCTGGCAATTATTGTAGGGGTCAAGGAAGTTTATAAGGGAGTAAGTGGTTCTTCAGATATGTATGTCCCAAACGATACTGGGTTTTGAAGGTCAAGACCAGCATGTTGGATTGTGTTCAACAACAAATAGGGAGCCAGTGTAGATGGGCCAAGCCTGAAGTGATATGGTCCCCATGACCCACTCCAGTAACAGTGGGGTGAAACCTATGAACTATCAGGGAAAACAGTGCTATTAAGACTGCCAGATGAGAGAACCTCTTGCCCTCACTGGGCTGAATGATTCAAGTCTAGTAGGTTCCTGTAATTAAAGTAAAATAAATATTGTAAGATAAATTAAGATAAAATAATTCATTAACATTTAATCAGCAAGTAACTTTAATGTTCTCACAAGATACAGACTAGGATCAACATTAGTGAGGAAAGTGGAGATAGTAGGCAATTGTACTACTTCAGAAACTACATAAAAGCAATTGTTTTACCCAACATTAGTGTGTAGCTGAAAAAACCCCTCAATTAATGTATTTGAATCTAAAATACGTTCTTCCTGCTTGGCTAGAAGACAGAGGTAAAAAAGAAATTATACTTTGCTGACCTTGAAGATGCTGGTCTATGTGGGGACATAGAGTTGGTGGTTGTGGAAAATTGGTTGTTTATACGTGAAATCTGAATTCAAGCATGTTGAAAAACTGCAAGGGATGGACTGTTCCCCGATTATGAATTTGTTTCTATTTAATTGGTTTTTTTTTTTAAGTTGGTGGCCTTAGGGCTAAAAGTGTGAGACATGAATATCTCAAATAAGTGCTGTGTAGTCCCAGTTAATACCACAGTTCCCTGGCAGGCTGACTCACACCATCTGCCTAACTGCACTTTATATTATTTCATCTTGCACCATTTCTTCCAATCATTCATTAATCCCTTGTTCCCAGCATACACCATGGTGCTATCCCTGAATGCGGATGCCCTGTGTTCAGTGATACAGTGCTGTACTGTATTGCTTTCCTGAACCACAATAAGAGCTATTGCTGCTGCCAGTCTTGTCCACCCTACCAGTCTATGCAGCATGGCTGTCAATAATAGCCATGTCATCTCCTCCTGACAATTGCAAAGACTCAAGGCTGAACAAGCTCATGGTAGCTAAGGAATCTGCAGCACAGTTAGAAATGGAACCCTTTCCACAATTGCAAAGGCTCAAGGATAAGTTAGTCACATGAAAATTGACTGGTTGAGACTGCACTGTAGTGCAGGGTGGGACTGCAGACATTTTTGCTCCTCTTAGACGTAGCACTATTAACAGTGGCATCCCATGAGTTGTCTCAAAATGTTTTTCCAAGTAAATTACATAAGTGAATAAATGGCCCTGTATTTGAGATGGAGCCATCAAGGGAGAAAAGAGCACTGCACCTGTGATGAACACCCCGCCCCCCCCCTTTCAATATCACCAAGATTGGGAAACCATTCACTGACCAGTCTTGTCAGATTGTGCTGCCTTTTTCTCTCTCCTGGGACTCAACTGCTTCTATATGGTAGCGCAAGATGATAAGAAGCACTTTTCCACAGTCCTGTTATATTCAGAGTACTGTTATTCAGATGGTTCTGTTATTTAAGATGTTCTGGCTTGAGGATTAAATACACTGGGTTCTACTAGGTTTGGTGCATTAACTTCAGTACCTTCACTCAGTTATCAAAGATAGAAAACCCTCAAAATACATTTAAAACACCCTTGTTAGAGGAAACTCAAAGCAAAACCCAATACCCCAGACAGTAACTGGTATTTAGGATTCTTCTTTCCTCTTCCTGGAAAATATATCCTTTCCTTATTATTTTTATTTATTTATTTATTTATTTATTTATTATTCGATTTATAGGCCGCCCCATCCCCGAAGGGCTCGGGGCGGCTCACAACACGGCTGTTATTCAAATAACAATCACATAAAACTTAACCTATTAGCCAATTAAAATTAAGCAGCAATTATATACGACATCTAAGACTGAACAACAGAAATAATTTAACAGAAATAATTTATACGCTCCTCAGCTTGGACTTCTCAATAACCTAACCACCAGTTCTCTCCAGTTTGTGTACATTTGCTTAAACCACAGCACACAGGGCTGCCTACAGTAGAATCAGACAGATTTACTTCACTGGCTGAATTACTTTCTTCAGAGAGGCTATAAGCACAGCAAAGGCTTTTTCACTTCAGGAACCTTAAACTCTAAAAAGCCTTTCGAATTGTTAAGTCAAAGAATTACCCCCCCCCCCCCCCCCACATCATCTAGTAATTAGGGCCGATCAGCGTGCAGGATGCCACAGCCAATCAGATGACTTCTTCTGTTCCTAGAGCTCTATACCTCACTCTGAGTGTAAACAGTAATGGCTCCTGATAGACCTGCACTTTTAAAAACACACTTTAAAAACACACTCTTAAAAACACATTTTTCTCTGCAGTCCTTTCAACATCCATTGAATCCAGCAGCCTTAGAAGGGGATTACTCTGCTTAGGATGGCACTGTGACTTTTGCAGCTGGCTGCCATGCAGCTGGGTGGGAAATGTTCCAAACGTGCTGTTTTCCTTTGGTGCTGCTTTAGAGACTGGCATTGACTGGGTTCTTTCCTGTTCTTCCAGTATGTGCATTTGCAGGTAAAAATCTACTTGCCAATTCCTCCAGTCCTCCATTTGCACTCTGCCCAAGAAAGCTGACCAGAGAAAAGGCAGCACAGTAAGTTCTTGTCACTCAAAGTTTTGCATCAGCCCATAATTGTGGCTGGGGTTAGGTACAGTAGTGGCTTTACTAAACCACTTCCTGATCTCTGTAACAATGAACATGTTGAGAAGTATCAGTGAATCAAGGAAAGACTAGTCTGCTTTTTGCAGTTTCATTTGTGGTTTCCTGGGAAATATTTTGTTCTACGTGTAGTTAATATAAGTAGTTTTCAAACATTATGAGCGTGGCAAAGGAACCTAGTAGAATATTATATTTTTCTGGAGCCTCAGCTTCATTAAGCTTAAAAACCGCTGTTTTTAAGTAGCTTTTAATGGATTTTAGTAATTTATTGTTGTTATCGATTTAATTAATTGTATATGTGAATTTTGTACACCGCCCAGAGCCCCCAGGGCATAGGGCGGTTTATAAATCGAAACAATAAATAAATAAATAAATTAACTAGGTTTTTGCATGCTAATGAAATGGCCAGAAAAAGGCCTTTTATTTTAGTTTCCCAGCAAATGTAAGTTTCTGTGTTTACTGACTTATTCATAAATAGAACATTTCTTGAAGGGATATTCAAATACAAGAAAATGTGATATCTGGCACGTGAAGTCAGTTTAATAAATGTTGTAACCTCATTTGTGGGTCTTCTCTGTTGCCTCTAAAGAGTTGCTGAGCTGTGAAATGAGAATATTTTTGATCTTCGTAAAACCCACGAGGCTATTAGCTTTCCTACCTCTTTTAAATGAAGTTTATTAATAGTAAAGTAAATTGTCATTTTAAGGGCAACAAAAGAAAATTTATAGAAGTTAACCAAATAGCCAGAATTTTATCTGCAGATAATTGCTTGGTGTGTGAAATGTTTTGGGATAAAATAAATGTGGATAAAATACAGGCCAAAATTTCAAAGCTTGGAAGCTTCATCACACTGCTTACTTAAAGGAGCAAGTATACATTTATGGTGCTGAATAGTAGCAATAAAGGCCCAGTGAAGACTGTGAGTTTGTTGCTTGGAAATACAGCCTCCACCTAATTTTCTTTGTGATAATACAAATTAAAATTAAGCAAAATTATTGTGTGTGTGCTTATGTTGTTCTTAAGGGGCAGATTTAGTCTGCGTGGGAGTACTTTCTTCCATAAATATATAACATGCTTTCTGATGTACATCTTGATCTAGGGAATCAAGCATTTTAATTCTTGAATCTGGAATCTGGTTTTTATCTAAAACTCTAGGAAGAATAAGCATCAGGAAAGGGAATGGATGTGGGGACAACTATTTCCTAATGTGGGTTGTAGTCCTTTTTCCAGATCCAGACGAGAACCTGGATCAATCCTTCACATTGTTCTGTCTTCAGGGTAATTAAATGCTGCCAGCTGGATATGTTGCTTTCACAGACTAATATTTCTGGGTTCACATTTAACATGAAGAACAACTAAAATCAGTTTTAAAAATAGTCTCTCTGAGACATTTAGGGTTTGGTAAATTTTGTGCTTCTATTTTTATAACACCCCACCCCCGCCCAGAGCCCCAGAAAGATTCCCCATACACTATAATGGAGAAGGGGGGATTTAAACTTTAAAGCACTTGGAGAGAATGTGCCAGAGCGTTTTTTCTTCCTTTTAAAAGGGCTTGTAGCCAGTAATCTTTCCCAAGACACCCTTCCCAAAATGAATATTTTCAGCTTCTTCAGGATCAGCATGCTGGCTACTGCTTAAAGGGTCCATTTTTTCTATTCAGTTTTGCACACCTCTAGTAGTGAACTAGTTGCTCTGGAGGTCCAACAGACAGGAAAAGTCTTGGGTCTCTGTGCCCTGATGTCTTAAAGCACTGGTATTCAAAGGTCTGCTGTTTTTTCAAACACCATGGCTACTAGCAGAACTATTCTCCATGTGTTTTCCTAAACTTTGTGGCCATCACTACACCCACACTAGCAGTGAATTCATAATACAATTACTTATTGTTGGTGTTGTTGGATCTCACCGCAGCGTTTGATGTGGTCGACCACGATCTTTTGACCCACCGCCTGGCCGTCTCCGGGGTGTGGGGTACTGTCCTTCAATGGATTGCCTCGTTCCTCCGGGACCGGAGTCAGCAAGTGTGGTGCGGGGACCAAGCTTCCCGGAGGTGCCCGCTTTATTGCAGTGTGCCTCAGGGAGCGCTATTGTCCCCGCTGTTATTTAACATCTATATGCGACCCCTTGCTCAGCTGGTACGGAGCTTTGGGCTGGAGTGCCATCAGTATGCTGATGATACCCAGCTCATTCTGTCGATGGAGGGGGGAGCGGAAACCGCCCCTGCAGCTCTACAGCATTGTTTGGAGGCGGTTGCTGGTTGGTTGATGCAGAGCAGGTTAAAACTGAATCCAGCAAAGACGGAAATCCTTTGGTTAGGTCGCCCGGGGGGGGCGGAGGGTTTTCAGCCACCCGATTGTGGGAGAAGGTCTCATTGGCACCGGCCCCCTGGGTCCGCAGCCTGGGGGTCCACCTGGATTAGTCTCTTTCTATGGAGACCCAGGTGGCCCATGTAACCCAGGTTGCGTTTTCCATCTTTGCCAGGCCCGGTGGCTGGCCTTCCTCTCCCAGGCGGATCTGGCCACAGTGATTCATGCAACGGTCACCTCCAGATTAGACTATTGCAACTTCGCTCTGGCGGGCCTACCCTTGAGGCTGATCCGGAAGTGAAACTGGTCCAGCATCGCGGCTGACCCGTTTGCTCCCGGGCGGTGCCTCTAGAGATCATATCACACCCGTGTTGCACCATTTGCACTGGCTCCCAGTTGAATTCCGAATCGTCTTCAAGGTATTGGTGTTAACCTTTAAGGCCTTCAGCGGTCTGGGACCCTCGTTACCTCAGGGACCGTCTGGCCCCATATGTCCCTTGTCAGTCTCTGCGCTCAGCAGAGGCCAATTTACTGGAGATCCCCGCCCCCTCTATGATGCGGCTGGCCTCCACCAGGGCCAGGGCTTTTACGGCCCTGGCCCCTGCCTGGTGGAATGCTCTCCCACCAGCTGTCCGGGCCCTGCGGGACCTAAACGAGTTCCACAGGGCCTGCAAGACTGAGTTATTCCGCCGGGCTTTTTGGGAGGCCGGCTGCTGATAGGTGCCCATTAACAACTGAGATCCGCTGTTCCCCTCTCAGAGGAGTTGAGGAGTTAATGGTGGAATGCCATCTGTTTTAATTGATTATGAATTTGGAACGCTGCATTTTAACTGATGAATTTTAATATTTTATTTTGTTTATCCGCTTGTTTATATTATGATGTAAACCACCCTGAGCCCCTTGGGGGAGGGCGGTATGAAAGTGGAACGAATAAATAAATAAATAAATAAATAAATAAATAAATAAATAAATAAATAAATAAATAATATTGGATGTGATATTCCCTTTTGCTTGTGAATCAGGAATAAGGAACTCTTTCTGGTCTTTTCTCCTTGGTTCATACAGTAGATGGGTGTATCCAAAGCAACATCCATTTATTAGCAATTAGGTACAGGGACGAGAGCCACTAGTTTCAAGAAAAGGGAGCTCATACAGTCTGCAGTTCTAATTAACAAGCAGAACTAAGGAGCTGAGACTTTACTACATGAGACTAAACCAACACATAACTATTAAAGGGGGGAAGCAGATGGTTTCATTGTAATTTACACAAAAAATGCATCATGCTGGATAAGTAAAGTAGTACTTCCATTTGTACATCCTGAGTCTATTTACAGAGGTTTCCCCAAATTCTGGTATTATGAGAAAGGGAGAAAGTTCTGGTATTACGAGAAAGGGAGAAAAAATCCCATAATCTTAATAATCTTTTCTTCTAAAATGACTCTTTATACTTTCTTCGCAGAAAAATGCCATAACCCTTCAATCATTTTGGTTACTCTCCTGCACTTCTTTGAGATATGGAGATAATGCACCCAGAACTGTTCGCAGTATTCCAAATGAAACCATATAATTGATCCAGAGGCGGAGCGAGGGGAAACTGCACCAGGGGAGCGTGTGCCCCTGCCGTAGCGCCGCCCACTGCCGCCCCAGAACTCCCCCAGAACGCCCCCACCACAGTCCTGCTATGCCTCCGCCCTGTCTCTGCCCGGGGTGTCACGCCCCCCATCCCATGGGTGCTACGCCACTGCATTATTTATATAGGGGCACAATAATATTGCCTGTATGATTTTCATGTCCAGTATATCCAAATCCAAATTTTTCTGACCAAGTGGGGTCCTGGGGGGGGGGGGTGTCAGAATCCCTTTCCCCCCTCCATCGCTGCTGCATATGATTCCAGTCCTAGTAAGGCTTGGATCCTCTGCTGGGAGAGTGCTGTGGCTTCATCCACCTAGGATTCCACCCCAATCTCTGCTGCTGCTGCTGCCAATTCTGGGCCCTGTTCTGAGCCTCTGTGGGGAGCTTGCTCTGGCTTCTTCTCTGCTGAGCTTCCTATTGGTCTGTTCTAGTAGGGCTGTTATATTCAACAGGACACCACTCAGACTCCTTGTTCAGACTTACTGAATTTTCCCAGTTGAAACTCAACCAATGTTTTATTCATTTTAATAGCAAATAGCTTATTCTACATGCTTAATGTGTGATTCTAGCTTTCTTCATTTAATTTCATACCAAAGTTTTTAAAATCTCATCCAGCACCCTTGACTGATGAAGGGTGCTTTTCCATCCACTTGCTCAGTGGATGACAAATAAAAACACTGTGAACCTTTATTTGGCAGTAGGGTTTCTCACTGATGTAAGATATTAAAGGGAAATCCTTTTTTCTTGTTAAAATTGTTTTTGTCATGCAAGATAATGAAAATTTATGATCGTCAGCCATATATAATAAGATTGATTTTACTTTTCCTCAAGCTATAAATTTGACTTCAGTGCAAAACCCCATTATGTAGGCTTTTTATTTGCTTCACAGCACACTTCTCAGAAAGTTAACAAGATTACTTCAAGCCCTGCCTTCACCACTGGGACTCTTAATCCACAACAGAGATAACATTGTTAGGAAGGTTCACTATATTGTTATGATGCTTGTGAAAAACAAAGCACTAAGATGCTGCAAAGTCCAAAGATCTTCATGGGGCAGAGAAGAGATAAAGATTTTCACACTGAGACAGAGATCCTCAGAGGATGAACCAGCATTTAGAGGCATGTATTCTGAAACTACCACTGTTTTGGGAACTACCATGGTTTTCCTGAATGGTAACAAAAATTCTGGATTCTTTGGTGTTACAAAAATGCATTTCTAAAAAACCCATGTTGTTTTTCCTATTGGAATGCTTATTGTGGAATGTGGAATTGTGGAATGCTATCTGTAGCAGCGGCTGTCTTGTTTTTTTTTCAATACTCTTGATTTCCCAAGCAGCGGCATTTCTCCCTTCCAATAAGATTCTTGCAAGGAATCTGGAGGTGAGTGCTCCCACTCAGTCATTTACTTTTGGAGACAAGACCCGGAGAAGGAATTTGTCTGAAGAAATCTGTATCAAGCTGTGTTTCCTTATACTATTCCATATGCAGCTCCACATTTATATGTACAACTGTCCATTGGGGTTTACATAGAATCAAGAAAGTGGCCGGGGAGCAGCAAGAGCCCTACTCCTCCACCTGTGTCACTGCTGATCAGCAAAACCAGCTTCTATACCTTCTAAAGCAAATGTTCTTGAAGTTGAAGCATTACTCTGATCAAAGTTGTGAACCTGGAAACAAATCATAAACAAAAATATTCTGCAGCTTAGCTGTAAGATTTCCCTTGCTTCAATTCCCTGCTGTTACCAACTCATCCTTTAGGGACTTCTTTAGTAGCAGTAGTAATAATTAAGATATCCCTACAGTGGACATTCATCGTGAAGGGATATGTCTCATTGCAATTGGATAATTAATTCATTACATGCAATCACACACAGATATGTATGTTGCAAGTTTTTTTTAAAAAAAAGAACTATTTTTAAAGGTTACAGGGAGGGAAGGGGATGTTTTTCTGCAAAGGAAACTTTCCTTACTTTGTAAAAGGAAACAATGTACTACAATTAGGAAGGATGGCAAATGCAGCTTTCAACAGAAAAGTATTTTTAAATTGTCGGGTAGTTGGTTTAAAATTACATTTTCCTTTTTAAAAAATGGAAGCAGAAGGGATTTTTTTTTAAATGTCAGGACTCAGAACTCTTCTGCTTGGCTGCCATAATTACCTCCGGATAAGAATCTGTGTAGAGAAGTGCATCTGTGCCAAGAGGCACCTACTTTAGGGATCTTTAAAATTAACCCGCTTGGTCCACTTTTCTTGAAATTTAGAGAATCTTTAGATTAGAAAAAGGATAGAGTTCTGTGCAAATTTAGTGTCATGTTTTTTTAAAAAACAGCTATCCCAACTGCTGAATTGTTTCCCCATTGAAAATGATGCTCCTGAAATTCCAGAACCTAAAAAATGTGTGATTTGAATCCCAAACCATTAATGTTCTACCCCCAAAAATCATCAGTCACCCCAAATCCTGGATCAAAAATTACATTTTTTTGTGATGATATCCCTATATCCACCCTCAATTTTCAACTATATTTATTTATTTAAGAAAAGGAGTTGGATTTATATCCCTCCTTTCTCTCTTGCAAGGAGACTCAAAGGGGCTTACAAACTCCTTTCCCTTCCCCCTTCACAACAAACACCTTGTGAGGTAGGTGGGGCTGAGAGAGTCCTGAGAGAACTGTGACTAGCCCAAGGTCACCCAGCTGGCATGTGTTGCAGTGCACCAGATAAGCTTCCACAGCTCAAAGAGCAGGGAATCAAACCCGGTTCTCCAGATTAGAGTGCACCTGCTCTTAACCACTACACATGCTGGCTCCCTTCATATTTACCCCATCATATTTACTTCATATATAGCCCACCTTTCTCTCCAGTGGGGAACCTAAACAGCTTGTCTGGTTCATTATATCCACACAACAACTGTATAAGGTAGGTTAGGCTAAGAGTATGTGACTGGTCCAAGTTCACCAATATCTTGCATATGACCTTTAATCCTGCCTTTTTTGTAGTTTCAGTGAAGAAGATCCAGACACTGTAATAGGTAGAGCTGCCAACTCCATGTTGGAAAATTCCTCCTCCAAATCCATCCTCCAAAGCAGTGTATTTTCCCGAGGGGATCTGATCGTTGTAGTCTAGACTTCCATTGTAATTCTGGAGGATCTCCTAATCCCACCTGGAAGTTGGCATCCTATAGTAATTGTAGTAACTGGTACCATTACATGTGATGAAAGAATCAACCGGAAGTATTCTTCTCTGACTTTGATCCCTCCTTCCTGACTAATGTTTTAATTGTTGTTTTTATATTTCTGTGTATGTTTTAGCTCTGTTTTTAATTATTTAATGATGTGTGTTTTGTGGGGGGTTGGTTTTAAATGACATTGCATGTGATTTTATTCTATATGTTTAAATGTGCTGGCTGCCTTGTGAGGGCAGAAGGGCAAGATATAAATTTAGTATAAGTAAATAATGACTGTGGGATTTCCCTTGAAAACTTTTCAGAAGCTAAAATTGTTGCATAATAGTGTGGCTTACCTATTGCTAATGTCACTCCCACCTTCTAACAACTAAAATGCTTCTTTGTTCAATTGAAGATTTTATTTTTGACTTCTAAAGTATTACACAGTCTGAGTTTGACTTACTTGAATTATCTTCTCTCCCATTATGAGCCTTTCCTCCATCTCTGATTGTCCCAGGTCTTCCTTTTAATTGCACTTCCTTTTAATTCCTTTTAATTGCTATCTCATCACCCAGAATGCACACCCACTGTTTTCCAGTAGTAGCTCCCTGTGGATGTACTGAAGGCTCATGCACTGTCTTCTTTCCATAAGATTTGCAATGACATTATTTTCAGGAAGGCATTTTGTCACTGGTTTATAAGGCAACTAGTTGTCAAGAAGACAAGTAGTTCTTTCTGTTTGTTTTCGATTGTCTGTGTCCTAATTTTATATGTCTGCTACCCACAAGTCAGATTTCTTTAAGCAGCTTTGAGCCACCATGGTCAGTGATGAAAGCAGAATATAATAATACGTTTAATAAATATTGAACTCTTTTGAAAGGAATATAATGTTTTCAGTCTCTTTATATGTGATATTCCAACCATCTCTCTCTTTCTCTCTTACGGTGAGAATCTTTGTAGGAGACAGTATGGAAACAATCCAGGACTGTTCATAGTGTTAACTGAAATGTCTTTGCAATGGTTTTTTTTTTCCACCCTGGACACATTTTCAAACAACTGTTCATTAATGAGCTTCATAATTTTTTTTCATGATTTCATCAGTGCTTGTAAAGAATTTTATGTGAGTGTGAAATCTCTGGTTGACATTCCATGGATCATAATATCAAGACTTAAATTACTGGTCAGAAAAATGGTAAATTCTCCTCAATTCCTCTGTTCTCCTCAATTTGTTTTAATCCTCTTGGCACAATTGTTAATCACTGTCAATTAACTTGTGAATGTGTTTGTTTCATACAGCTTTGTATCAAGTCACTTGTATTCTACCTCCAGCATTTCAAGTGTTATGGCAATTGAGATGAGGCTCAATAAGGTTGCTAACTCTGGTTTGGGCAATTCCTTGTAGTTTTGGAATGGAGTTAGAGGGTGGGGCTTAGGGATAGAAGGGACCTAAGCAGAGGTGGGATCCAGCAGGTTTTCACAGGTTCCCGAGAGTAGGTTACTAATTATTTGTGTGTGCCGAGAGGGGGTTACTAATTGGTGATTTTGCCACGTGATTTTTGCCCCTCCTCTCAGCAGCAGCGCGCAGAACTTGAAGCAGTCTAGCAGGAGGTACACCGGCATGCATGGCAGCCTGCGCCTGCGTGCATTCGTTTCCCGCCCAAGGACCGGCGCAGCGGCTGCTTCCTTGCCACAGCCCCGCCCAGGAATGCCCTGCCCCCAGAATGCCCGGCTACGCCCCTGTCGTGCCCCGCCCTGCCCCATTGGTGCTATGCCACAGTTTGACTCCCACCACCATGGGAACCTGTTACTAAAATTTTTGGATCCCACCACTGGACCTAAGTGAAGTATAATGCCATAGAGTCCATTCTCCAAAGCAGCCACTTTACCCAGGGGAACTGATCTTTACAGTCTGGAGTTCAGCTGAAATTCTAGGGGATCACCAAGATCCACATTGAAATTGGCAACCCTTGTTCTTATGAGATGGTTGAAGGCCTGTGACATTTGTGCCTGCTCCCAGCCTGAGGGAGTATTTGTATTTTTGATATCTGAGAAAGAGGGGCTCAGATAAAAGGATTGTCGGGAAATAATCTGAGGTGAACTTTGAAGGCCATTCTATTATTGTTGTTGTAGTAGTTGTTATTTGAAATCAGCCGGTGTGGCTTTCATATTCACTGAGGTCTTCCCAAAAACCTAGGATGTTGTAATGTATTGGCATAGTATATGTGTGGATCTAAGAAATATGGCCTTTTGTAATTGATACATGGAAATTTTATCAATATGTTGGTGGTTCAGATGTCAAGGGAGACACACATGCCAAAATGCAGATAACATTCTGGACTTGATAACTTTCTCAGACAAAAGGTTGAGAAGAAACTCTTACAAACAGCATGGCAGGGCTCAAGCTACTTTGGCTAGGCTCATGACAACTGGGACCACAACTACCAGTTTGTGCCATAATCTCTTGACTTCCATTTTCAGATCTTGGTATTTTTTCATCTTTTCCTGTTCTTTTTCTTCAACCCTGCTGTCACCAGGTATTGCTATATCAATTATCCACACTTCTTTCTTTTCTGTTCTTTTTCTTCAATCCTGCTGTCACCAGGTATTGCTATATCAATTATCCACACTTTTTTCTTTTCAACCACTGTTATATTTAATGAATTTTGCACCAATATGTAATCTGTTTGTATCCTAAGTCCCACAATGCTTGACCTGCTAATTTTTTATTATTTTTTCAACAGTGTGCACCCACCAATTTTTTCTGTTGGCAAATGGTAATTTTTACAAATGTTCCAGTGAATCATCTTACCAACTGTTATGCTATTGTTTATAATCAGTTTGTGCAATCATAATCAGATTGTGCGATCATATAATCAGCCTAGCATGTGATCTGGTGTTTTTTCTACTACATTGCACAATCTATATTTTGAATCAGCTGCTGATTTTTCAGTTCTGATTTTAATTGCATTTGTTTTAATAGCTTGTTCTTGAGAGGCAGAAAGCAAAAGGTGAGCTGTGCTTTTGCGGGGGGGGGAAGGGTATTCTTAAGGTCAAATTTTTAACTGTATGCATTTTTGGAGGGCTTGTGTGTTTGCTTTTTGAGGGCTTGGGAAGGTTTTTGTGCCTCTGAGGGCTTTTTCTTTGTCCTGACTGTGTGCTTGCCTCAGGCTTCTCAGAGGTGGGGCTTCTGGTGAGTCACCACCTCTGTTTAACTGCCACTCAGCTGCCTTCAGTACTCTCATTGAGATAGTGGCACGAGCAGTTTTTTGTTTGTCAGTAAGCAGCAATTTTGGGGGAGACAATAGAAGGCGAGTTAGAGTCTGGACACTGGGTGAAGACTCCTGACACTAGGTTCCATTCCATGAAGTTCAGTGAACAAGACCTTGGTTAAATAGGTAAGACTATCTAAGGAAGGAAACACTATTGAAGACTACTAAATATAGATAGGGAGTTGCCGCAGTCACCTGAAATAGCTGTGGAATGTTTGTTTTTTTGCTGGGTGATGTGGATATTTACACCTGTAGCAAGTGTAAGCTGGTTGCTCTTTTGGAAGACAAAGTCCAACAGCTAGAGGCGCAAGTATCTACACTTCAGAACATTAATTAAAATGAAGATGTCCTGGACAGATTGGAGCAGACAGTAAAAGGTGTGGAACCACAGGGGATCTCTCTGAGGAGGATAGCAGCTCTCAAACACCAAAGGTGGGCATTAGACAGTGTGTAAGCAGTTAGAAGGAAACAGTGTGATCACTAAAATTCAACATGGGTTTATTGAAACCAAATCATGCCAGACTAATCTCATCTTTTTTTTTTGATAGAGTGACACTCTTGGCAGACAAAGGGAATGCTGTTGATAAAGTATACCTAGATTTTAGTAAAGTGGCTCTGTAAGGGTTTCTATATGTTGAGGGGTATAACAGACTGCTCATTTTTCATCTAATATAAAAATCAGAAATACTTGACACATGAGAGGCTTCTTGAAGTTAAAATAGTTTTGTCTGTTTGAAGAGAATGTAAATGTCAAGTTAGCCAGGTTTAATAACTTGAATGGGGCTTGTAACAGAACATCAGGAATGAGGGATTTATTATGCTTACATAAAACTGATATCTTGCAATTCAAGATGCGTCTAAGGTGCTTCATAGACAAGTGTTGATCCTCTATAAAAAGGTTACAGCTCATTCAGCTGTCTCCAACTATGTCCCTTAACAGCTCTCTTTTAACTGTCAGTTACCAACTGTCAGTTTTCTAACTGCCATACTTAGAATTGTGTTTGAGCTCCCTCTCAATCAAGAGGTTCTATGACCAGGAAAACTTCTCAGAATGTAGCTGTCTGTCACGGGAATGGGTGGGGGGTTCTGGTTCTCTTAACTCCACCCATCAATTCCTTCTTATCACACCCATAGTTGCAAAATAAAGGGCTTAGTTAAAGTTAAAGCCCTTTAAATTGTTGTTATTTCTATATACCTATGATTGCAGTTATATTGATATTCTAGCCCATCTCAAAAATTATTCCCCCCTCCCATGAAAGAGGCAAACAAATGCCCTGGATCAGCAAATATCCTGGGGCAACCTTCAACAAATGGTGGTAAGGAGAATCCCTTCATCACCACACAAAATGTCAGATGCAAGCAAAGGGCGAAACTGACCAGAGAGCAAAAACAGGTGGAAAACAGCCCCTTTCCCCCTCTGATTCCCTTGATGTCTGAACAGCACCCCAAAGCCACCTCTTTTTAAGATATTCCCCCTACATCTTATTTTGGAGGGAGTGAAAAGAGGCAGTTGCCTCTTTTTAAGATACCCACCGACATTTTTTTTGTACTGTGTGGAATAGACCCCTCTCTTCTTGCCACTGCTGCTGCCACAGGAGAAGACAGAGGCTTGTTTTAAAATAGAGGGTAGTTTGAAATAAAGTTTTAAATAGCCCTCCCAATCATCGGGGAGAAGGGAAGTAGAGAGGGGAAGGTGTGGTGGAGATCCTGCTTGTACTATTCCTTGTAACAGCCAACTCTCTGCTATTATATTTTTGATATCTTGATATTAGCATATTCAGAAGCAGGAAGGAGTCTCAACATGGAAGGGAGTGAGGGGGAAGGCACGGATGGCAATGCTAGGGAGAGGGAAGGGTGGACCTAGGTAAGCTGGCTGTGGGCGGAGGACAAAGCTGTGCTCACTGGTTTTGGTTGTGAAGCAAATTAAAAGTCACACTAGACATGTTGTTGCTTGTTGCTGAGAGAATGGAAATTGAAAGCGGGGCTCAAGAATATGCATCTGTACAAGAAATCTTGCTGCAACCAACATGCAGCCCCTTTGGGTAGCAGACAACTTGTGCGTAATTGGCCTATATTTACTCTATTCTTTCTAGAAATGGAGTTCCTACAATAAACAAAGCATATTAGTTGGAATAGTCCAAAGGATCTGAGTGATTTTTGTACCTGGAATACACATAGGCTGGATGGGACTCTGTTGTACATATGAAAGCCTTGTGCACTCTATACTAAATTATTGGATCAAGAATCTGACTGGCTCTTAAGGGATTAAGATCCTTGAGTATCCAACAAATAGTCCTGGCTTTATTTGTGAGTTCTTCTGATAGCTAGATAAGCAAATTCATCCTTACATAATGAGAGATGGGGACTTTCACAACTATGGGTTACATGTTATCTTTGTTTTTTAAATCAATGCTATAAAGTGCTGGTCTAGTCTGGTGTGATATAAAGCATTTGCTGTGAAAACAAGCTCTTGAACATATTGTCTCAAGAGAGCTGTTGCTTTGCTAACATACCCCTTCTGCTGCGATTGTAGCAGAGAAGCTGAAAACATATTGTATTTTGTGTTTCCGTTCTTCAGCACCTGGTGTTCTTTTCTATAACAGAGGGACAGTCTGTTGATGGCTCTTTAGGGTTTTTAAACATTGACGCCTTGTGACAAGGCAATGCAACACATGCTAAATTTTGCTGTTTATTTATCCTGAAGAGGGGAAGCCACAGTTTCTGTGACTCTCTTTTGCCCCATTTTACCTGCCTGTTTGCCAGAGTCTTCAGGCAAAGTGCTTCTGTCTCCTTGAAGAACAGGTGGGTGGCCCATAGTTGGGAGGGGGTGCAAAGTCTAAGTGACTACTTCTATTGCCACCCCTCCATATGCCTGTACAAATGAAACATTTCCTTCTGTCCCCTGAAATATATCTTTGTGAGCTGGGGCTACCTACGTATCAAGGTGGTGGGTAAGCAAGCCACAGTGTTGATGTCTCTCCATGGATCAGTGATTCCTTCTGGTGGTAACTAGCCAAGCCTGTCTGGTTCATTCTTAAACATGAACATGCATGGCTTCTGATAATTCACTACTTCAGGCAATTGACATCTCTAATCATACAGAAGAAGAGAGATTTCCATAAGACAGTGAAATGTTTCAATGATTACTGGAATGTGGAAATGCTAAGCAGTGCACTGAACAATCTTGACTGGCAGAAACTTTTCTGTCCCTGTCATTTGTGTCTCTGCTAATGCCCAGATGTGAAGAATGCCAAATCTTACATTTCAAAGCAGAATACAGCTTACACATTTCTGCCCAGAGAGTGCCCCCAATGTATAGACTGATTCCATTCTACCGTTCAGTGAATGAATAAGCAAGGGATTGTGGCAGAGATGGCATCTGCAAACTGTAGGGGATTGCATTCCAGAGTTCCCAAGTTGAAAATATACATGAAAATCTCTGCTTTGTGTGTGTTACCATGATCTTCCACAATCGTTACACAAATCTGGAATTTGTAGGTATTACAAAATGCACCTGCCCCTATGTATTTTTCCTATTTGAGTGCTACCATCAGCAGCAGGCATCTTGTTTTTCTTTGATTCTTTGAACCAGATCCAATCAGACAAATTTCACCCAGGGAGTGGGGCTTCCAGCTGGAGCAATCAAAGGTCTAGGAAGAGCTGCAAATCTTGCTGACTTTTTTCTTTCCTTTTCTCCTTTGTGGGATTGGGTCCATTTTTTCCCTTCTCAATTTGCAGCACTATAAATTGGGTCGGTGTTGGATGGGGTAGCCGCTGAGTGGTTTGTTACTCTTTACGAATTGCAGGGGGACGATACCCGCACGGTAGCGGGCTTCCTCCAAGCGTTGCGCATTCGGTTCCAAGATCCCAATGCTGAAAACGATGCCATCCGTACAGTAAAAACCATCCAACAGGGCAACCGCTCCTTTGCTGATTTTGCCCGTGAATTCCGCGCAGCGGCCAGTAAACTTCCACCGGACTGGCCCGAGCGCATGAAATGCGAGTATTTTTTCGAAGCTATGGATATTAAACTTCGTGAAACAGTGATCCTTATTCGGATCCCGCAAACGCTTGCGGATTGGATCGAGCTCGGCTCGCAGGTTGCTGCCCGTCTTGCCTATGCCCGCGCTGGAGGCCGCCCACGCCCGAAACCAGCCAACACGCCTGCGCCGGCCGCTAGAAAACCAAGCCCGGCCGTAGCAGCCGAGACCACGTCGGAACGCCGTCGCCGTTTGGGATTGTGCCTTTACTGCGGAGGTCCTGGCCACCTGGCTGCCAACTGCCCGAAGAAGCAGAAGCCTCCCCTCCCGGGGGCCCGCACTCCTTCTGCCAAGCCTCCACGCAAATCCAGCCTGCCAACTCAAGGATCGTCAAAGCTGCTTTTTTGATGAGGATGTCGAAGAGGAAGAAACTGGCGCTTAGTCTTTCAGCGGCACCTCGTGGATCTTAATCCCTTCCCTGATCCGTGAGTGAAGGCAGCGCCCATTACTATTTTGACTTCCTTAGCCAACCCCAGTAAACGTATTAACGTATTTTGGCCTCTGCACTTGTGGACTCAGGTTGCTCCCACTGTCTTATGAGACTGCAAGTGGCGAGGAACTCGGTTTAGACCGAGTTCCCTTGGTGAAGCCCATTCCTTTCACCCAAATGGACGGTAGCCCACTGGGTGGTGAGGGTCCGGCCCGGTTCAAAACCCAACCGGTACTTCTCCTTTGCAACGATCATTGGGAAAAGATTAGTTTCATTCTTGCTCCAGTTGCAAAGCACTCCATTGTATTAGGTATGCCATGGCTACTTTTACACGAACCAACCTTCGTTTGGAAGGAGCGAATCCTTCAATTCTCAGATCCCCCCTGCGGAGATCACATGGATGGGGGGAAGATCCATCGGTAGGGGAGGGGGGAGCAACCATCGCTACAGCTTTCAATGTACTGTCGGCTCCCCTTGCTGTAGAAATCCCAAAGGCGTATCAAGACCTATCCAGAGTTTTCCAGGAACAGGAGTGCGATCAGCTTCCCCCCCATAGAGATACCGATTGCAAGATCCTGCTACAACCCGGAGTCCAATTACCTAAGGGTAGGATCTATCGCATGAGTCCTACCGAGGAAAAGGAGCTCGCCTTCTTAGATAAAAAAAAAAAATTTAGCCAGCTGATTCATAATGGCGAGCCACAAAACACACTCCATGCAGCCCCTGTTTTATTACGTTAAGAAAAAAGACGGTTCATTAAGACTTTGTACTGATTATAGCGTGGACTAAATGCTGTTTCCATCTCCAACAAATATCCTTTGCCCTTAATAAAAGGACCTCTTGGATGCCCTAGGCAAAGGCCAGATTTTTACCAAATTGGATTTGGGGAAGCTTATTATCGTGTCCAAGATCGCGGAGGGGTAACGAACATTTAACAGCATTTAATACCAAATTCGGGCAATATGAATATTTAATAATGCCCTTCGGATTAGCTGGGGCCCCAGGGGCCTTCATGGCCCTCATAAACGAAGTATTACATGATTTGTTGTACAAGGGTAGTCGTATATTTGGATGATGTTTTGATTTACTCACAGACCCTGGAAGAGCATGAGGCTTTAGTCCGGGAAGTTTTACAACGTTTACTTGATAACTCCCTCTTTGCCAAGTTGTCAAAGTGCTGTTTCCACCAATCCTCCATAGACTACCTGGGCTATCGAATATCCTCTGACGGTCTAGAAATGGACCCGGCTAAAAGTGGCCGCAGTGGTTGACTGGCCTGCCCCTACCAATAGAAGGGAATTGCAATCTTTCTTAGGCTTTGCTAACTTCTATCGTGACTTCATTCCTCATTTTGCCAAACTTGCCTTACTGCTCACTGATCTTTTACGCACTAAAGGAAAGGGCCCAAGCGTGCCAAGCCCGGAGCCCCCCTCCCCTGGTCGCAGGAATGCCAATTAAGCCGTTCCAGCAGCTGAAAACAGCTTTCACAACTGAACCAATTCTGACACATCCCGACCCTGAGCTTCCTTTCATCGTTCACGTGGATGCTTCGGACAAGGCGTTGGGCGCTGCCCTCTTGCAGAAAAATAAAGACAATAAATTGGTACCGTGTGCTTATTTATCCAAAAAAATTTTCTGGTCCCGAACTAAACTGGACTGTCGGAGATAAGGAAACCGCTGCCATCAAACTTGCGTTGAGCACTTGGCGCCATTGGTTGGAAGGAGCCAAGCACCCCTTTCAAGTCTGGTCGGATCATAAAAAATTTGGCTGCGCTTTCCACACCCCTCAAAATGTCCGCTAAACAATTACGTTGGGCTGATTTTTTTCTCTCGCTTTTCCTTTACGGTCCATTTTTTCCCTGGTAAAAGCAATAAGCTGGCTGATGCGTCTCCCCCCTCCCCGGGGAGGCGGGACAACGCATCACTACGGATATTCCACGCACCGTTCTCTCCCCTCCCAGCTGGGATTGGCTGTCACCCGCTCACAATCCTCTATGTCTCCCCCTCACCCATCCAGCCATCGCCTCCCCTTCCTCCAGGAATTTAAGGAGGCGGGATTACGCATGAGCTACCAACAGAGGGAAAAGATGCACAGCTACGCTTGGAGGGATGGTGTCTGGAAAAGGGGGGGGGTGTTGGTACATTCCTCCTCCCCTTCGAAAGCAGGTTCTTCAAGCATGCCATGATGCTCGTCAGGCTGGGCACTTCGGGTTTGTGAAAACCCTTCATCTAGCCCGCCGCCAGTTTTGGTGGCGCTCTATGCGCAAGGACGTTGAGTCTTACATTAAAGGGTGTTCCATATGTGCGGAGGCCAAGTCAATACCGGGAAGCCTCATGGATTACTGAAACCTCTCCCCGTTGCCTCCCGACCCTGGCAGGTTATTTCAATGGATTTTATCACTGACTTGCCGGACAGTCACGGGAACACTGTTTTGTGGGTGGTGGTGGATCTCTTTTCCAAACAAGCGCATTTCATTCCTTTGCACCACCATACCTTCAGCTCCCAAACTAGCCCGGTTGTTCATTCAACACATCTACCGCCTGCATTTCCTCTCCTGAGAAGGTGGTATCGGATCGTGGCCCCCAATTCATTTCTCGGTTTTGGAAGGCTTTCCTGGAGTTATTGGGAACCACACCAGCAGTCGCCGCCCCCCTACCACGCTTCCAAAGTGACGGGCAAAGTGAACGGACGAACAGAACACTAGAGCAATATTTACGTTGTTATACAAACTACCATCAGGGACAACTGGTGTGAATTCGCTTCCCTTCGCAGAGTATGCTTACAATAATGCAATTCATAGCAGTACGCAGAAAACCCCATTTGAAGTAGTCTCTGGTCGATCCTTCCCGCCGTTGCCCCAGCTGCCGGCGGAGGTATTGCAGCCACCAGAATTCAATCAATGGATTTTGTCACTAGCTGAAGGCTGGAAAACAGTTCAGTCTACCTTAAAACAGGCTCAAGAAGCCCAAAAGTTTCAGGCAGATAAACACCGCTCAGAATTTCCCTTACGTGTTGGGGCTTGGGTTTATTTGTCCACTAAAAACCTTCCAGACGTGCACAAATATTCAAAACTTGGCAAGAAATTTGTGGGTCCCTTTCGGATTACAAAAGTGATCAATGATGTTACGGCTCGCTTAGATCTGCCTAATTCACTAAGTAACATTCATCCCGTCTTTCATTCCAGCTTGCTCAAGGAGGCTCCCGCTTCAGATGCCTGGCACGACCCTCCGGAGACACCCCCGCCAGTTATAATTGATGGACACAAGCATTATGAAATAGATGCTATCCTGGACTCTCGCTTCTTTCGCAAACGTCTACAATATCTAGTGTCATGGGTTGGCTATTCTGGCCATAATCAATGGGTGTATAAGGAGAATATCGATGCCCCCTCTTTAATTGCTGCATTTCACCAAGCTTTTCCGGACAAACCGGAGGGAAAAGGGGAGATTTCTTTTAGGAGAGGCAGAGTGTAAGGATCTCAGTCGTTCTTGTTTCCCTTACAGCCAAACCTGGCCTTGACAGAGATTCTTTTGGCCGGGCGTCCGGCCAGGACCTGTACCAACCTTGTGAGAATGCTTATCTCGCTTTCGCATAGTAGAATTCCGTTCTCATGAGAACGGAGCCGGGGGGATGGGTTAGTCAGCATTATAACCTGTTGTTTGAGCGGGGTTGCTCATTCCTGCCATGTTGTGTGTGTGTGCTTTCCAGGATGTCTGAATAAACAGACTTATAATCAAAAGCCTTTTTATTTCTGCTCTTTGGAATTCCTTACACTAGGGTGGCTGGAGGCATCTTATTCCAATGGTGGTAAAATTGGAGTCCCTTGTACAATTTTGAAGAGTTGAAAAATTTGGATTTATACCCCACTTTTCTCAACCATAAGGCATCTCAAAGCAGCCTCCAAACTCCTTCCCTTCCTCTGCCCTCAGCAAACATCTTGTGAAGTAGATGGGGGTGAGTGAGTTCTGAAGAACTGACTAGCCCAAAGCCACTTCTAGGCTTCATGTGGAGGAGTAGGTAATCAAACCCAGGTTAGAGTCCACTGCTAATAAACATTGTACCACACTGGCTCTTGCTTGAAATTTGGTGAGTTTTCAACAAACAAGCAGCACTATCCTGCAATTTTGGTGTCATTTAATTGAAAAATAGTCACTCCAAACCCTCCCCAATTCCCCCTTACAGACTAATGGTACCTGAATCCCAAAACAGCACAGGTGGGCCAGAATATGCATGGATACCAGTATTTGTGCCTTATCTGAAATCAATATCTGCATTTTTTTTCAGGTGCACATTCCTTCCTCTCCCACCCCAGTGTCAGAAGAGCATCATATAAGGCTCTATACCACCAACATTTTAAGACCAGAATTAGAAGGGCAAATTGAAGCAACTGAAGTTAATATTTTAGGTGGATAAGATGTCCTTGGGGTGATTTTTACTGCATAGCAATAAAAACAAAACTCCTGTTCTCTGCTGTCTATATCAGAAGTAAGATTCTAAACTGGAGGGCTTGTTGTGGTATGGGGACAATTTGTTTTTATCTGTTACTGTCGTGTGAATATAGCTGGGAATTGTACTCTGTATAATTAAAGTTACTGTATGTTGTGTTTTATGTAGCAAGCAACTGGCTGTCTTCCCTGCACTTACTGAATGGGAAGTCTCAGCTCAACAAGAGGCACCATCATGACCATAATAGAACTTGTTTGGATCCAGCATAATACAGTATCATAAGAAACTTAAATCAGACACTGGTCTTTCAAGGTCAGGACAGTGGTATATTTTTTAGTAGAGAATCTGAGACACTGTGGCTTCAATGGTTTTGTCCAATCAATATATGTATTCACCTTGAGTTTCTTGTTACAAGAAACTTCATATTCATCCAACGTATACTTTTCAGAGGAAAATTTTTAAATATGCAAGGTGCCTTCTTGGAGCATGAGGGGTGCAAATTCTGTCTCCGGAATCTGCAAAGGTTGTGTCATTAATTACTATTTGTATTTGTATTGAGCAACCTTTCTCTATGCCAATACCAGAAGATTTATGTGGGTTGAAAGAGAAGGTAGATAACCCTGGGGAAATCTACTCTTCCTCAGATAGACAGTGGATTGGATCCAATGGAAGATTTTGGCAGGTGAAGACTGGATTTTTGCTGCAGACCTCATCTGCCCCCATGCTGTTTCAGAGTGTCCCCTGTCCCCCAGGAACAACATTTTTGGTTGTAGTGTGGTGGGGCGGGGGAAGAGAGAGATGAGAAAGTCATAATTTGCTGTTATTTCCTAGCCATCAGCAGAATGTACTCCTGGATCGAAGCTTGTCATTTCACATGCTAACTTGCTCAACAGCTTTTATTCACCATTGAGACGCTACTGTATTTCTTCAGTAAGTGAAATAAGGCAGATGGACAGGAAACTATATGGAGTCATCCTCATCTAGGGCAAACCAATTGGACATCTGTCTTTATAGCAGAAATTAGCACCAGCCTTATCATGACAAGGGTTCTGCTGACTACGCCCTCAAATCATCACCTTCCTTTCCAGCTTAGGATACACTGTCCAGAAAATGATACATTGTGTGTGTTGTAGTCATCTTCAGGGAAAGTCCCATAGTTGTCATGGCATTCCATGGTCCTGGAATTATCAAAAGCAAGTGTGAGGCCAGAGTCTGGGCAGCAGATTGGGTGGTAAACTGAAATAATACCTGACATGTCCTGATTGGCTATTACCGGTTATGAACACCCAAAATTGGAGCTCTGATATACGTAGAATTTGCTTGTAGATAATCCTTTGCATGACGGTGATTCCTTTACTCTTCCAAGTCTGTGCCAATTCCATTTGAAGAGTTTGGATTTAATTACTTCATTGACTTATATGACTTTTATTCTAGCATTGCTTAGAGAACTTCTCTTAATTCCTCTTTAACCCATTCCACCCTGAAATCCAACAATATATTTATTTTTCCTTTTTTTAAAAGGAAATTTGGAGCCTGTACCTAATCAATTCTGTTTTGATCAGAGAAATTCTGAGTGGATCAGGAAGAGAGTTTTTGCAAAATTCCACTCTGCGGATGCTTGAAGACAGAAAATGGCTCCCCAAACCTTCTTATTTCCCTGCAAAAACACTTCCCTGGAGTGTGTGATATAAAATAGCTACAGGGGTTGAAGTTACAGAGGGATGAATTGATTTCTCTTTAAAGACGAAAAAGAGAGAATAAGAGAAATCAATGGCTATATTCAAAACTATTTGGAAAAATAAGTTCCCCTGAAATCAAAACAGATATACTGTAAGCAAGAAAGCTCAATAACCCATCTGTTTTGATTGCAGTTGGCTTCCAGATTGCAAGCAGGCCACTGAACCTTGAATTTAATAAATCTTTGCATTTTTGAATTTTCAAAACTGGATTAAATATATTCTGTACATGCATGTTGTCATGCCACCTTTCCTATCATCATCCACAACCTTTGTAAAATGTTAGCAATGAATTTTTAAATATATTGTTGAAGGCTTTCACGGCCGGAATCACTTGGGTGCTGTGTGGTTTCCGGGCTGTATGGCCGTGTTCTAGCAGCATTCTCTCCTGACGTTTCGCCTGCATCTGTGGCTGGCATCCTCTGAAGATGCCAGCCACAGATGCAGGTGAAACGTCAGGAGAGAATGCTGCTAGAACACGGCCATACAGCCCGGAAACCACACAGCACCCAAATTTTTAAATAGGTATTTTAATCCAGCTGTTTATGGTAGAAGAGTTATGGGGCTTGTCTGTCCACTCTTGCCTTCCTCATTTCCCCTGTCTAACACACTATTTAATGGGTCCAGATTGTAAGAATTTCCCATGACAAGGCTTCCCCCAGCAATTTGCCTATTGTATACAAGAAGTAAACAGTCCTAACTTGCAGTAAGAGTGATTTCTGTGGTTATCTAAGTTCTACTGGAATGGAACATTGATTCATCTCTTGGGTGTTCCAACCTTGCCCCTTTTGCCTTTCTTGCTGACTCCTAACGTCAAGCGTGCTCATGTTAATTTTTATTAGTTAGATTTATGGGCTGCCTGGAAATTGTAGTTTGATGAGTTCTAAGGACCTATCAGGTACAAAAAGGACACATGCACAAGAATGTAGTTGATTTTTCAATGGAACGTGATCTGTACTTCATTTCCCTGGACGGTATGTGATTGAAGCAAGCCTGCCAATTGTGAGCATGCAGTAGCAGCAGCAACCCAACCAGCCCTCCTGCTTAATGCTGCCACCACACAGATGTACCTGAAATTCTGTTTATCATCAAATGGTCGAGTCAATCAAATGAGGTGTCCACTCAAAAAGGCTGAGCCTATGAAATGAAGGATCAACACCAAAAGGGAATTTTGAACAAGATATGTTTGAATGTAGATGGCAGGATTATTTTGGTCTTGTTTTGCTAAATGCTGTTTTTCTGCTCTACTAGGGCACATTATTTATTTATATTTTTATTCTTGGAATTTATACCCCCAGTTTATACAGAGTCTCAGGATGGCTTCCAAAATTACAAGCAGCAATAAAGTCTTTGTCCTGCGTCCAGGGCGGGGTCCCTGCTGGGACCCCTGTTGCCAACCCACCTTCCCCTGCCCGTATGCTAGAACTTCCGGCCTCACTCCCGTTCTCAGGGGAGTGGACTAAGTGGGACAGCCGCTTTAGCCACAGGGTGTCCTGGCTGCCCACAGCTGGCCCAGGGTTCGCAGAACACTAGGCAGGGAGAGTAGGGAAGCCTCCCTGCTAGCCCCTGGGCTGTTGGTTTCTCCCTCCCTTTCGGTTCTTTTCCCCTGGGTCAGTCCGCCGCTCTCCCTCCTCCCCTGGACCTTCACCCCTGCCTTCTTCTCCTCCCCCTGCTTTAGGTCTTCCTCCCATCGGTCTCCTCCCTGTCTCTCTATGTCCTTTGTCCTTTCCTCCCTCACGCACACACTCTCCCTCCTTCCCGTTCTCTTCCCCCTCCTTGCCGGACTTCCCCTCTTTTATATTCTCCCTCATTGGCCGGGGGGTTGAAAACCCCGCCCCTCTTCCTCTGCGCTCCCTGCCACCTCCTGTTGTTAGCCCAACAGGGCTCAGCTGTTCCTGCTCGCCCCGCACGGCCCTCCCCTTTCTGCCGTGGCAATGGGGCTCGTCAACGCCTTGTTCCTTGGCCGATGGAATGACGCGTCTTTCCCTGCCGGCCGAGCCTCCGTGCGTCCTGTGTTGCTGGGGGGCCATCCGCCAGTTGCAGGCTGGCGAGCTTGGCTGTGGAGGGGGTCGGGGCTACCCCTGCTCCCGGACAGTCATCATTGTATAAAATAATCCTAAAAATCATAAAACTACCCTCCCACATTCCCTCATAATCATAAAACTACTCCCCATGTACCCCAGACCAGCAGCCTCCAGAGGGACATCAATGGGGTCAAAAGCCAAAGGCCTGGTGAATAGGAAGATCTTCACCAGATGCCAAAACCATTAAAAGGTTGGCCCCTGGCAAATTTTCATGAGGAGGCTGTTTCATAGTCCGGGCCAGTCACAGAGAAAGTCCTCTCACATACTCCCTCCCCCGGCACCTCATCAGGAGAAGGGACCACCAGGAGAGTTCCCTCCCCTCAACCACAGTGCCTGGACAGGTTCATATGGGTACAGTAGCTCCTTCAGATATTTGGGACCCAAGCCATTTAAGGCTTTAAACATCAACATCAAGACTTTTAATTGGGCCTGGTAGGAAATAGGGAACCAGTGCAGATCATTCAAGACTAGTGTTATGTGTGCTTCATCAGATTGACCCACCAGCAGTCTGGCTATTGCATTCTGCACCAGTGCCAGCTGCTGGACTGTCTTCAAGGGGGGGGGCATGTAGAATGCATTGCAGTGGTCAAATCAGGAAGTTATCAGAACATGAAGTTCTGTGGCCAGGTCCCCTGTGTCCAAATAAGGCAAAAGCTGGCAAACCAGCCAGAGCTGTTGGTAGACACTCCTGACCACAGCTGCCACCTGTGATTCCAGGGGTAAGGCTGAGTCCAACAGCACCCCCAGGTATTGCAGCCTGTCCTTCAGGGGCAACACCTCTCCATCCAGCACCAGGTGTTCTATGATCTCTTGTACTTGGGGTCCCAATATCCACAGAACTTCCATCTTATCTGAATTCAGCTTCAGTTAATTGGTCCTCATCCAGTCCATCACTGCTGTCAGGGCAAGTGTCCTGCACCCAAAGAGCCTCACCTGAGTTAGGTGGAATAGAGAGATAGAGTTGGGTGTCATCACTTAATGAAGTGATAATTTTAGCTGGGACTTTGAAAATGTTATGTTATTTTGGATCTACAAATCAAAGCTTGATTCATCAGGGGAATTCCATTTTGATTGTCTATTGTGTGAATGAGTTCAGGGCTGAGACTTGCATGGCATTCACTGTCTGTTTAACATATCTTGCATGACTGTGTGTTTTCTTCCATTTTAATTTATGAATGCTCAACTTATATTTATGCAGAAATTGAAATAAAGTTTTTTAAAAACTGAGTGGCAATACTTGTGTTATTATTAAAAATAACATATATTTCCTGTCAAGTAGAGCGTACTTAACTGTCCTGAGGGAAGATGCATGTGTTCCTAATGTAGGCAAAGCACTGTGTCCTTTGAGTTTTTTGTACAAAACAAGGAGTCTGTATGTCTTGTGCATGTCACTGGCTCATATAATCATGTCTATTAGTCAAAGCCATGGCTTACTGTCAGTGAAAGCCATCTGGTTACTGAATTATGTATAGGGGGACCAAATCCATGCACTGGATTGAGATAAAATGGTCTGCATGCTTTGCTGCAAGAAAATAAAATTTGCTTTGAGGGAAATAGTGATCTTTTTTCAGACAAGCTTATAAAATTGAGGGAATTACAAACCATAATGTGGAAAACTTTCATGGTTCTCCAGGCAAGGATAAACATTACTTCTGAGCAAAAATGACTCTTTAACTATTGATAGTGCAGTGGTGTCTTGGAAACAGTTCCCAAACTGGAATATTGATGTATTCCATCATCTTCTAAACATAATTTGTTGGTCTCAAATTCTAAAATATTGCAGATCACTAGTAAAATGATAAAATATTAAAATGTTGGATTTTATATTTGTAAAATGGAATGCAGTGAAATAAGGCAGAGCAAAGCAATCACTTTCTTGAGAGAGTATATTGCATATTACATTTTGAAAATCTTCTATGGTATGCCCTTATCATACCCCACTTTCACTTAATGTATTGATCATGAACCCTATAGCCATGGTCTCCTCTGTGCTTGATATTAAACTAATTTGGACCTAGACTGGTGGTAGGAAATTACCATCAAGAAAATTTATGAACTATACTTTGAGACAATGTTCAACTGTTATCTTTTCTGAGTTCAAGCAGCAACTGGGGTTCAGATAATCACCATTCTCTCCACAGCTGTAAAAAATGTCTTGCTTAGGAAACTTCAAAGATATGACATTTTGCTGTACTGTAGGGAGAAAGCACAGTGAAGCTTAAGAGTTAATTTTACAGTACATAGAAACCTTTTACTGCAGCATAGCTGTACTCCATAAATCCAACGAGAACACCTGCATTGCAGCAGGAAAGGGGCTTCCCTCCTTCCCCCACTTTTGCTTATACTTCAGTAATGAAACATAATGGAACTATATACACAAGACAGGGCACCCTCAAGTTAGTTGAATGATCCAACAGTACCATTATAATTGACCTGAATTGTAACTGAACTTCCTCAGATTGGCAGAAACTTAAAATAACTACTTATACTGTCCTTTCCAAAACCAAATTTAAGTCCCAAGAAATGTGATTAACAGAAAGGACATTTAAACATCATTAAATATCATGATTGAAGATGGAATACCACGTCGAAGATGGAACAAGCTTATTTTCTGCTGCTTCAGAGACTAGGGCAGGGAATAATGAATTCAAAGTCCAGGAAAAGAGATTCCACCTAAACATTAGGAAGAATGTCCTGATGGTAAGAGCTGTTCAACAGTGGAATACACTGCCTCGGAGTGTGGTGGAGTCTGCTTCTTTGGCAGTTTCTAAACAGAGGCTGGATGGTCATTTGTCAAGGGTGCTTTGATTGTGTATTCCTGCTTGGCATCAGACTGGACTCTTCCAACTCTATGATTCTATTGTCATCAAGATGATGACATCACTTCTGGTGACATCATCATGCAGGCACTGCTGAGGCCTAGGCCTCATTTTAAACCTGGTAAGATCCTCTCCACCCCCCTACACCACTCAGGGCCTGGGAAGACCTGGTAACCCTGCTCGAGTGCATTCAGTGGTGGTGGTAGATTCAGAACAGATAAATGGAAATACTGTTTTATGCAACAAGTGATTAAAATGTGGAATTCTTTGCCAGATGATATAGTGACAACCATGGGCATAGATGCCTGAAAGGGGATTAGACAGTTTCATGGAAATTAAATCTATCAGAGGCTAATAGCCATAAGTGACTAAAGGGAACCTTAACATTCAGAGACAGTAAATCTCTGAATACTAGTGCCAGGATACAAAATCAGGGGAAGGTCTTGACCTCTGTGCCCTGTTGTTGGACCTCCAGAGGAACTGGTTAGCCACCGTGTGAAACTTGATGCTGGATGATATACATCACTGGTCTGATAAAAAATGGATTATGTTCTTACGAACGTACTTCAAAGTAAATGTGGATAGGACTGTGTTCTCATGCACATTTTGTTATTTATTTGGGATATTTTCTTCAAATTTACCATCGGATTTCTGTCCCTTAAGAAGACAGTACAAGGTAGGATTTAGAATCCTCGTAACCCAACTCACCACCCCTGCTTATCTTTCTCCTCCATCCCCCCTACCCCCACATTTTTCCTTTCTATTTCTGTACAGAGTGGCCTAGTCTTCCTAGAAACAGACTAAAAGCTGTCTAATGGAGCAACCTTCTACTCTGTTTCTCCGAAAATAAGACATCCACTGAGAATAAGATGTAGTAGAGGTTTTGCTGAAGTGCTAAATATAAAACATCCCCCGAAAGTAAGACGTAGCAAAGTTTTTGTTTGGAAGCATGCCCGTCGAACAGAACACCAGAACATGCAGCTGTGGAGTGGAAAAATAAGACATCCCCTGAAAATAAGACATAGTGTATCTTTGGGAGCAAAAAATTAATATAAGACACTGTCTTATTTTCGGAGAAACACAGTAAACACTAACAGTGATATAAACTACTATTAAAATGGAACATGGACCATATTTTGAAGGTCTTTTGAATGTTTTAATATTGTGATTTAACAGGAGCCTTTTGACACAATTTAAACAAATTATTCTTCCTTTAAATGCAGAAGATTACAAAACAGATTTTAAAGCAATAAGGTAACATTCTGCACATTTTGTTGAACATTATCTCTTGCCAATTTTAGTTTACAATATTATATTGAACTTGGAAAAACATTTGCATGCCCCCTCCAGCTGTCTATTACTGTAACCTTGATAACCAAACACACACACACACACACCGGGGGGGGGGGGGATATCCAGTGCCCTTGCATTCCACAATCCACATCCTAATTGGGCACCTACATATCTGGGAGGCATGGAATTCCATAATGTGTTTTCATCATTGCGGATTGGCCTTGACAGTCGGCATGTAATAGCCATAGTACTGAATAATGCCTAGGTGTAATATTTGATGGTTGATGTGCAGTAGTTGTATTTTCTTAACAGTATCTAATGTACATTTTTAGCAGACTTCAGTAAATTGTACCTTGTATTCATGAACTGTCCTAGCCACGCATTTGCATTTGAACTTTGGGCATCATATTTTGATTCTGCAATTCAAAAGTCACATTTTAAGATCAAACTTTGATGCAAAAATCCAAATTATTGCATTTGAAAATTCATCCAATTTGTTTCATGTATACCCTGCCTTTCTCCACAATGTGGAGCCAAATTTGGTTAAAGCATGAGTTTTGCTATATTGATTAATCAGCTATAGAATGTTAGATGCTGTGCATTGAATGGAATTGGTCAGAAACAGTAGCTGGTAAATGGACAGAAGAAGTTAATAGACACAGAAATTGAATATGGGCTTCTAATAATAATTTCTAGGAAAGGCATTCTATTGTTTACAATAGCACCTGCTGAATCTAGCCTTAACAGTACTCATTGATTGATTGATTGCCATCTAGGTGTGGGGCCAGAACCGCGTCTCTGGTCCTGCACAGTTGAGTTGTTTTAAGACTAAGTTAGAAAATACCCAAGAAGCAGGTATGAAACAGATAAGTTAACTGGACAGCAGAAGTATCTGACTAGGGTAACTCTCTAGAAGAGTCACGCCTTAACCAGGAAAAGACTTCATTTTTATAGATACAAAGAATACATACGTCATATGATCATACCTGTAACGTATCCCATAAGATCATACCCCTTTCATGTACTTTCGGCATGAAGCTTAAAATCTGATTGGATAATCTGTCTCCTTGTCACATTAAGACAGCCTTTGAATCAAATTGCTTCTCTGACTAAAACATTGTCACATTAAAGCTGCATGTCATCTACTCACGTCCCTCTGCCCATATGCAAAGGGCTGCAATAAAACTAACTTCTGTATGTCGGGTTTTCAAGGGTAACTAGTTTTCCTACTTTTCTAAGTTTGCTCCCAAAGAGAGAAATACCTCCAAGGTATACAAGCTTTACATACATTCCTTAGAATCATAAAACTTCCCTTTTCTCAGTTTGAAAATTAAAACATGATTTTAACCCATAGACCATTTGATTCTAATAATTATAATGGAATACCAGTAAATATGAATCTCTCATTATCATTTCTATGTTCATTTAAAATATAGAAAAACAAAATTTTAATAAACTAATCAAAGTCCTTCTATTCTAACCTCTGATCTCTTATTGCTTTGTTTATTCATGTAGCCGTCCCCTATAGCTAGTTCTAACAAAAACAAAGTTATAAAATGTATTCTGCTGTCACTGGCCCTTATTGACAAGAATTTAAAGATTGAATCTTTGCTTGCCTGCATAACCACTGACAAGGTTCTACGTGCAGTTTGACCTGCTGGTCTCTATACACAGAAACCCCATTTTGATTCTTCAAATCCTTGGTTCATACCCTTGATATCAAATACAATTTTTAGGCATTTGGCGCAGTCCCACATAGGCACAGCTGACTTATGCTGACTCTGTGGAATTTTCAAGGCAAGAGATGTTAGGAAGTTGTTTGCCATTGCCTGCCTTCACATCACAGCCCTGGTGATCCTTGGAGGTCTGACTAACCAGATCAGGGCTGATAGTAAAGCTGACCAATGCAGTTACATGGTTAGAAAACCAGATGAGCTCTTGCTGTTCTGTTGCTTTGCCATAGTAGTGTAGATATGCTAAGCACCCTGGGAAACATCTATCGACATATGGAATGTAGTACCATGCTAACATAAGAGAATAAGAGTAAATTGAACCAGGTAGTCTGTGTTCACTTGGTTAACAGAGTGAAAGATCTTAGGCGCAATGCAGCATGCTTTCATCTTGAAATGAGTCTTCTCTCCTGAGATACAAAATCAGGAGATGTATTGGTGGGTGGAACTGTCTAGAACTGTGAATGAAATCTCAGGGGTCACTAGCACAACATGTGTCTCCTTGCAATATAACAGTTCCTCTCTTGTTCAGTTTAGAGATAATTGCATTTTAAGCTTTGGTAATAGAAACTGCTAAGGGGTCACAGCCTTATTAATGAAGATGTAGCAAGATTACATATGCTGTTGAACAAGATGCTGATTACTCTCCTAATGACTTTTGCCCCCCACCTTAGACACATTAGACACATGCAGCCAATTTAACTAACCACTGAGTGACTAAGATTTCTTCTGTCCTAAATTGGGCTTTGCTCACAATGAATAAGTCATGAAACCCAGGTTGCAGTGAGGTCTGCCAACCTTGAAACTCACTTTGAAAATGTTGGCAGTGACTGATTCAATGGAGACTTGTTTGACCTGAGAAGTCTATGCGCTGAGCTTGGAAGAAAGTAGTTGTGACTTAAATGGCCTGGCAAATTGGTGCAGATTGGAAAATGGTACAGCAAGTCAATTATGATGTATCAACTGCTGCTTAATAATAATTCAGCTAAAGTGACAGAAAAATAGCCCTGTTTTCTGAAATCCAAATCATTGAGGGATTCCACACAGAACAAATATAATGTGTTTAGGATGTTATAAAAAGTGTTTTGGAGAAGAACTCAGCAAAGCTCTTTTCCCAAAAATGTGTTCAGCCTGTTATATTCCTCTCAATCTGGGTTTTTCAAAAATTGCTAAACTAGTGATCTTTCCCCCCAACCTGGGTTGAAGATGATTCCTGTCCACTGAGTAAACATAGGCAGGAAATGCTTTATTTTTCTGGCCCAAACCTCTTTCTTTAGTTTCCACGGGTCACACCCACCATTTTGTGAGCTTGCTAAAAAGTGCTCTCCCTCCAGGTATCATGCAGCTCAAGGCAGCATCAGAAAGAATCTTCACTTGTGTACAGAAAAAATCCATTAGGTGCATAGGCAGCTCCTATGTCATTTCCTAAAACAAAGAGTGGTTGTATGCGATTCCTGTGAGCTAATCTTTTTTGCTAGCTGCCCTTCTGTTTATGAGTCATAGAAAAGCTGCTTCCATTGCAACAATCTGCTGTTATCCTTTTTTTGTCAGAAGCAAGAGTGAATGACAGTGATATGCGAGGAGGGCACAGAGTCATACTTGAGCACTTAAAACTGTCAGTTCGTTAAAGTTTTATATGTGCAGCTAAAGAGGCAACCGTGTTCTCTATTCCCCCAGGAAATACTGGATCCACTTTGCTCTTTTTCATTGCTCAGTGACCTCTGCCTCTATTAACTACTGCTGCTCTCAGGATTCCCCGGGAAGTGAAAAGTAGCATGCTCCCTGTTGCTGCTACCCCGCAGGGCCTGTAAAAATGTTCCTTTCTTTCTGTGTTCCATAAGACCAATAGTGGTTGTTCCTCTTACTGAAATGGAACAGTTGGCGAGGACAGGCATGCTGTGATTTCCACTACGGGTGCTGCTGCTCCTCCATCAAGCCAGCATTAAAATTAATGGAAGCTGCATCCGGTCTGACTTCAGCCTGTAATTTCGATGCTCTTTCTTGACTGGAGGAGTAAGCAGAGGAGCAATCTAATTGGAAAACGTTTTCTAATTAATTCTTTAGTTGTAGGGTGCTCAAGAGAGAGAAATTTTTCTCTATGCTGAAACAGAACCATTACTTTGCTATGAGAATTGTTTGTACCTACCACTCGGTAGTTTATTATTAATTATTAATATTAGGAGTCCAGTGGCACTTTAAAGACTAACAAGATTTATTCCAGCAGACTCGTTTGTGAGTCAAAGTTCACTTCATCAGATACATAGTATGGCCATAGCAGATATTCTTATACATAAAAGCTACAAGTATCAGAAAAAAGGGGATGGGGAAATATTGCAAAGACAGTTGAAAGCAAACACCAAAGAGATATTAGTCTATTCGTCAGTGTGTTTGAGGACCCCGCCCAAATGCCAATAGAAGCATAAGTAATCACACTGTGTTTAACTTATGGAAAAGGGGTATAGAAATATTTTAATAAATGAATGATGCAAGACTGTTAGTGGTGTTTCTAATTATGTGCCAACAGGTTTTGGATTTTATTTGTCAACAGGTCTTTCGACCTAAAACTTTTGCCACACGTGGCATAGTCATACAATCCCAGAGCAGTGTGATGGTGTGCCACAAATAGGAAACCAACTGGAAAACTAAATGGAAATGTGCAAGGGAATGGCAGCACCTCTGACCTCCATTCTCAATAAACAGTTACTGGCAATACTGTGACATTTCTGCATGGCTTACCAACTTCAGTAGACAGTAAATTGTGGCTCCTCACTGGTCTGTTTTTATTAATATTTTTATTGATTTGAGGGGAAATAAACTTTACAATGCTGTATTCAATTACCATTTTAAGACTGCCTATGATTTGAAAGAGAGTGAGGCTGTAAAATAAACTTACTAGGTGATGGTATTCATGTGGGTCCTTGCCAAAATTTCATCAGAACAAGGGAGTTTCCTGCAGAATAGTTTCAAGAACTGATCGGAGCAGGTCGATATGGAAGGAGATGACTCACACCTCTTATGCCTTTTGAGGTCAAAGCCAACACCCTGAATGATGGTCAGAGGCAAATTGGAAGCCATTGTAACTATATAACATATGATTAAATTTTGATAGCTTGTTCCAGTAAGAACTGTGTTGTATTCTGAACTAGATGAAGCTTGCAAACAGTCTTCAGGGTAGGGTTGCCAAGTCCAGCTGTAGGGAGAGGCGTAGTCAAGCATCATGGTGCTTTTGCCAGTAACACATTGATGGCACTTCCAGTATGTGCCAAAAGTGATGTCACTACATTGTTGGCAATGTCACAGCCATGCTGGGGTAGACTCTCCTTTGATGGTAATCCCCCCCCCCCACACACACACACACTTTGTGCAGCTGATTGGTAGCAGAGATGGTAGCTGGTGGCAGAGGTTTGCAGCCTTATATATCTCATGCTGCAAGTCTAATCTGGATGTTCAAGGGTCTGTGTGGTTTATTAGAGTGATTCTTAATAGAAATGGCTGCAGTTTTCTAAGCTGGCACATACAGGACCACCCAAAAGAATGTGTTCGTTCCTTCAGAGAATGTAATCTAGAAATCTAGAAAAGACTGTTTATCGAACCCAGTGTCAACCGGCTTTTTAGTCTGTTCACTTGTATAGATGTCAGAGAATGAAAGCAGAACTAGCCATGTTAGCTGAAAACTGTGTGTGCACATTTTATAGAAAAGTGCAACATGCCTTCAAATATAAGATTTGCAACAATATAGTTTCAAATCTTGTTGCAAAAGAAGTGGGTAGCAAATGCCCATACAGATCAGTTGGCTCAGATTACAGCAGATCGGTTATACTGAGTATTTCCCCATCCACATTGTCCAGTGCACCAAGTTTTCAAGTTCAGTTGATGTCTCAATTACTATGAAGTCTGCAGGAGTCAGAGGAAGTGGAATTGCAGTCTCCCAATTTCATGCTGAGCAATTCAGCTAGTTTCCAATGGAGGATAAAAGTTATACATTTTTTGTCCTTTCCTCACAGATAAATTATAACATTGTGTTTTTTTTTGATGGTCAGTTGATTTTGAATAGCTGTTTACATTTTGTGTATATATTATTCATAGATATAGATTGCATTTTTGTTTGTGTACTGAAACAGAGGCCAAGTACCAAATAAAGAAATTGATTCCAAAAAACACAGCCCCGGACTTAGCCAGGGCTGCTATTGCAGCGGTGAAGGGGAGAGCTGGAGAAGCCCGGCTGCATAGCTGTGTGGCCTTGCCAGGCTGGTGGTCATGTGACGGGGGAGCCTGGGGCACACCTATATAAGGCAGTGCCTGGCTGGCCTCAGCCTCTTTCAAGGCAACCAGAGCGAGCAGAGTGCTGTTTGCTCGCTCTGGGGCAGCCAGGGTACTTGGCTAGAGGCCGAGCTGCGGCTAGAAGACAGAACAGGCATGACTCACACCCGCAGTGGCTTTTGCAGCGCCACAGGGTTTGTGAGGCCTGTCACACCTTGCAATGTGGCTGCTCATAGAGTGTGGGAGGAGCTCCAGAGAGCGTGTGTGTGTGTGGGGGCGTCTAATTGTTTAAGGAAAAATTGGTCTCCACTGCTGTGTCTACAGCAGAGACGGAGGGGCCAGGGGATGTGGCCCTGGCTGTGCTGCTTGCATAGCATATTGCCCCCCCTCTCCCCCCCACAGTCTGTTGGGTTAGGCCAACACGGCCTCTGGCTGTGCAGCCATCCAGTTTTAGTGGAGCTCATGTGGTGAAGGGTTATGGTGTTGGTCTGGGATCTGTCTCTAGCATTTCTGTATTTAGCCCTAAAAATCACAGCCTCCCAGTAGCTATTTTATATTATAGCGACCCACAGGAAACTTTATATTATAGCAACCCACAGGAGTCTGATTGAAATGGCAGAAGAAAGAGGGCACTTAACCTACTGCCCCTCTACATGCTTTCCCAGACCCGGGTTCGAATCCTGCCACGCATAAGATGGCCTGGGGCCAGTCACACTCTGCTTGGCTTGGCTTACCTTGCAGGATTGGTGGAAGGATGACATGGAGCACGGCGTAAGCCACTTAAAAAAAGAATTTTGGGGTTTCTACCCTGCCTTTCTCTCCTGTAGGGAGACTCAGAGGGTCTTGCAAACTCCTGTCAAATGGGTGCTGTGTGGTTTCCGGGCTGTGTGGCCGTGTTCTAGCAGCATTCTCTCCTGACGTTTCGCCTGCATCTGTGGCTGGCATCTTCAGAGGATCCTGTCAAATGAATGAACGGTTTTCCTGCCCCCCTCAAATGTGAATGTGGGCTTTAATTGTTTTGCATCAGGTGGCTGAAAAGAGCACTGCAATACCTCTATAGATCTCAGCAACCTGAGAACAGTGTTTTGGCATTATAAAACAGCCCCTCCTCAGAATATTTGGGGCAGCTACATTTGACAGGCAATCATTGAGGGTGCTGCAGTGTACTGATGTTGGCTTTATATGCAGAGGGTTCCAGATTTCATCCCTGCCATCTCCTGTGCTGGATCAAGCAGTGGGTGATGTGAAGGACCTTTTGCTCGAGACCTCGGAGAGCTGCTGCCTGTCTGTGTAGGCGATGCTGACCGTGATAGACCACAGGTCTGATCGGGTAAACAAGCAACTTTGTGTGATTAAAAAAAATGCCAAAAAGAAATTCTGCAGTACTTTCCATAAGCCCAGTTACTGAGAGGATTACTAGTTGAGATGTTGCCCTTGAAGAGCCTTTAGCATAGCACAGTGCTATGCAAAAATCTGTTGTTACTATTAGCATGGCTTGGAAAGTGGCTATTGGGAGTTTTTAAATTAAAGCTGATTGGCACCGAGCATTTTTTAAATTGGTGAAATTCAGTACAAGCATTTGGTTTCCTTGGTAGTGCAAGCCTGCACATTGGCACTGTGAAAAGCTAGGGTTTTCAACGGGCAATGTGGTTATTTAATGATAAGTGAGCGGGATTTTCTTGTTGAAACTATAGTTGGATGCAGGATTACAACCACTGTCTTCCCCTAGAGAAAAATGTACCTGAACGCCTTATTAACAGCCTTGATAATAGAAGAAGATGAAGAAGAAGAAGAAGAAGAAGAGGAGGAGGAGGAGGAGGAGGAGGAGGAGGAGGAGGAGGAGGAGGAGGAGGAGGAGTTTGGATTTATATCCCCCCTTTCTCTCCTGCAGGAGACTCAAAGGGGCTGACAAACTCCTTGCCCTTCCCCCCTCACAGCAGACACCCTGTGAGGTAGGTGGGGCTGAGAGAGCTCCGAAGAACTGTGACTAGCCCAAGGTCACCCAGCTTATCTGAATTCCCCAGATAAGCCTCCACACCTCAGGCGGCAGAGCTGGGAATCAAACCCGGTTCCTCCAGATTAGATACACGAGCTCTTAACCTCCTACACCACTGCTGCTCCTGAATTAGAAGAATTAGAAGGCAGTAAGGTGGGAAGTCCTGTTAAGGCTTTATTAAGGGGGTGAGGGATAATTTGTTCTCAGAAATCAACACAAAAGCCCTACAGGTGCCTTCCCTGTATCAAGCAGGCCCAGCCTGTGGCGTCTAGGACGTCCCAAGACAGTGTAATACCTGAGCAGATCAGTTAATTCACTCAGGTTGAAGATGACAGGACATGCCAACGGGTCCTGCAAGGAAATTACCTTCCAATTTTTTGCACCATAGCACTCTTCATTAGTGACATATAACCAGCTACCTGGAACTCACTTCTGTTCCCTATGGCCCAATATGGATGGCCCAAGTTAGCTTGATCTGGTCAGAGCTCTGACGTAATGGGGATTGGCCTTGGTTGGTGTTTGAGTGTGAAACTACCGAGGAATACCGGGGTCACTGGGCAGGGGAAGGCATTGCCAAACCACTTCTTAATATTGGTTCAATAGGGACAGGATACTCTACAAAAGTCTGTCAGAAACAATCGTAATGCTATGCCTCTGCAGCTGCAGTCAGTAGGGTTTTTTCTATCACCAGTTGTTTGAATTAGCACAAATGAGGTGCCTCACATTTTTCTGTTTGGTAAATGAGCAATCTTAAACAAGTGGTAAGAGTTCTCAGCTTTCTATTGGGTTCATGATTGCTTATGGCACCAGGGTAGGACTGATACACTGCTTGGGAATGGCTTTTTCCCCCAAAACTACCAGGTTTGGTGGCCAGGGTTTTTCTTTAAGAGGAAACTGGTCTTCCCTGTATTTTCTCCACAGTTCTTTGCTTTCTTGATGCCAAGTGGTTGCTTATGTGCTTGTAGTTAAGCAGCTTGGAAATAGGCTATCCCTGGTAGGGCACCTAACTTTGCCTGCATGGTTGTGGCACCGGGAGGCCTTCTGCACCTGCCTTGCACATGCCAAAGCCGACTGTATGGTTTCTAACCATCAATGCTTGCTTTGGCAGCATACATACTAATATTGGAACGATACAGAGAAAGTTAGCATGGTCACTGCACAAGGATGTCACGCTAATTCCTTAGGCGTTTCATATTTAAGCCGCTGGTGCTGGGGATGTACACCCCCCCCCCCCCATTCTGGGTCCCTTTGGACATCCTTCAGGACAGGTTCCCAGTGTGGTTTGCAGTCTACATATGCAACAACCTCTTCCGAGGCCATGTGGTGCCTTTGAATGTGACAACTGGGCGATGGTGCAGGTGGCTAACCGACAAGTTGGCCGTTCTGTAAGGATCATACGGTTAGTCCAGGAGTTGGTATTGCTATGCCTGGCTGATTTAGGTTTTTAAGGTTGCTTCACTCCAGGTATCACCACCTGTATTACTGATGCTTTATCTTGCCGCCAGGCGGACCGTTTCAGCTCCCTAGCCCGCAAGGTACCAGCAGCCAGATGTGTTCCAGATCAGCTTCAGAACCTGGGCTGCACGTGACCTTGGATGGAGTCCTCCAGTCTTTAGTGGTGGTCGATTTCCTTGACCTTGCTTTGCCCAGGGGCGAAGTAGCATTAAAGTCTCCTGCTTCAGTACTTGGCTATCAGGAGCCACGGGGTTTTAGTCCACCTAGGGCCCCCCATTTCTTTTCTGGAAAATGCTGGGGATCCCTGATGCAATTGCTCCATTTCTGGAGCCCAAGACGGTAGTGAGCTGGTGCTGGTCCTCCCTGCAAACTCACAGCAGGCAGCGGTTTATCACCAGAGAACTGTTTCAGCTTGACGATGTGTCAGCGTGTGGCAACGTTCAGTCGATCTAGTTAGGTAGTTTCAAAACAGACCAGCCTTGCAGAGTGGCAACCTTACCCACAACTCACACCTGGGGTCCTCATGTCCAGTAATTGAGTCTGGGCGGTCCTAGTTCAGGGGCCAGCAATTTCAGGCACTCTCCTTGGTCACAAAGGATGGGTCTCCCCTGTCTAGATGCCAGTTTGTTCCATGCTGTGGCTCTGACTAGTGGCTTTGGATTCATCCACTAAGGATGGTGGACTACATTTGTTTTGCATTAGGACCGTCATGTCAGCTGCACAATCTCACTTTTCTCTAATTTATTCATTTTAATCTCATTGAGCCAGTGAACTGGTGTATGGATGTTTGGATGCAGCACTGTACAAGGGGCCAGTCAGTTAGCTGCATGGTCCGGAGGGGGCCAAAGCATTGGTCTGGGCTCCATCATGTCGCTATGCATAGGTTGGGAATGGGGTGCGCTGCGGATCCATGACATGGTTTCCTGATTTGGTTTATTGCACGCCATTGTCCTACAGCTGGAGAAGAATGACATCCCGGCTTGGAAGGGCATGTTGCTGTCAGACTGGATGGCTGCAGTTGGAAGTGGCTACTTGGGCAGCTGTTGATGAACAGATAATTGGGTCACGCCTGCCACGGAGGCAGGTGGGAGGATGTTATAGGCACTGCTGGAGTGGAAGGTATTGCAAGGGCACATTTAGCATGATCTTGCTAGCTCTAAAAGCTAAGCAAGGGAGACCTTGGTTTTTAGTCAATAGCTTCAAACTGGGCCAGGTATAAGTTATATGCAAGGACGCGGCCCAAGTGGCATGGGAGTCGGGTGGTGAGCTTATCCCACAGGCTAAAATCTCTCATTGCCAGGCAGTGTCATTTTGCCATGATGGCGTGCACCTGTCCGAATGGGGCAGAGATGTGAGGTTACATGCTATATGGCATGCCTTACTGCAAGGACTAAAGGCTTGGAGGTTCAATGCGCAAGGCCGCAGCCCCACTGGTATGGGAGTTGGGCATTGAGGTTATCCCTCAGGCGAAAATCTCCCGTTACCAGGCGTGGCACCTGTCTGAGCAGGGCAGAGTTGGGTGGTTACATGCTTATACAGCCTGCATTTTTTGCATTGGCTTAGGGCTTAGGAAGCTGTGGCGGGAGCTGGAGGGCCAGCTCAGTGGTGGTTTTGGGCATAGGAGCACATCCTTGATGGGGAGGCTGAGCTTGCATGCTGGACCTCCCTGTGGCTGGGGGCTTCAATAAGAGGTCTGGGGGTGGGGAGTGCTCCCGAATGCAAGCCACAGAGGCTTTGTAAGAGCTTGCTACACTTGGCAGGAACGGGTGTCATGTAAATGGCATACACTCAGGTGGCACCTAGTAATTTTCTGTCTCAATTCCCCAATAGGGATTGGGGACGGTGCCGGGTTCAGCATGCCTGCGCCCCAAAGGTGGGTTCGGCATGCTTGCTGCCCAGGGTCTGGGCTCAGCAAGGGTGCTGCCCAGAGGCTAGGATGTGCCCCTTATGCTTGCCCAGTTTCCTATTTTGGTTTTAATAAAATGGGCTGCAGCCAAATTCATTTCAATGAATGCAGCGTCTGTGGTCATTTGGAAGCGAGCCTCCTCGCATCAGCATGTAAAAGTAAATGCTGACATCTTAATTTATTAAACTACTGTGGTGTCTTAAATGTGTTGTTTGCTGCAAAATCTTGATTTGCAAAAGCTGATAAAACCACAACTTTGTGTTACCCCCACATATAACACTTGCTTCTTCTTTTTTGCTTTTCAGGGAAAAATTCTCATTTTAAAAAAATTCATTGTTGCTCTGGTGTAAATTTGATTACTAGTACATTCTGGTTTTATGCTTGGCTATGCCATTATGTTTAACTTTCGATGACAGGTTGGTGAAGGTCAGAATGCCCGATTTCGGTTTATACCATGAATCTCCCTGACAAGTTCTCAAACTGAAAGCAATGATGACTATCACAACTATCAATAAACTCTAGCTATCTATCTGGAATTGTTTGTAAAGATTGATGGTGTAGTCTCCCAGGACCTATTTTTTTCAGTCATCCTATGGGGGTACTTTTTTATTATGAAATACAGTAACAAACACCTCTCCTCCACACTTTCTTTTGAAAAGGAAAGTGAAGGCTGGGTATTAGGGTTGGCAATTCTGGGTTGAGAAATTCCTGGAGAATCCTGGAGCTTGGGACAGGTGGGGTACAATGCCATAAAATCCATCATTCAGGGTAACTGATCTCTGCAGTCGGGAGATTATATGTTATTTCAGGAGATCTGTAAGCCTCACCTGGAGGTTGGTAACCCTGCTGGGTATGTATAATCTATGTCAAAATCAATCTCTGCATAATATACTTAGGGGAAGCTGCATAATATACTTAGATTTTGTAAATTCATGCACACACTAGAAATAAAGCCCATTGTGCAAACAAATACATTGGGCTCTAGAACACTAATCTTCCCAGAGCAAGAGACACGGATGGGCATATCTACAAGAAATGGTGCCCACACTTTCTCTAAACCTTCTTGGGTGCCCACCCTTTCTCTAAACCTTCTTGGGGTAGTGTTTTTGCCCCCACTACCCCAACTTTCCTTCTGGCCACCTACCCCAGCTCTCTCGTTCTGCCCCATTGCCACAGCTCTGTTTTTAACATTCAGCCCTGCTCTATCCCAACTTTCTGACCACCTACTTCACCTCTCTTTGTCTGTCCACTTATTCTAGCTCTCTCTGTCTCTTTCTGGCCACCTACCCTAGTTTTCTCCTTCTCTTTCTACCCCTACTCCAACTCTCTCTTCCTCTTCCCCCCTCCCAGCCCCATTCTTGGTAGCCTGCCTATAATGTTCTAGGTTGGTGTGGCGAGGCCTCTTCCACCGCACACAGCCCTGCTCTCCCTGCCTCAGCCAGAGCCATTCCAAGTGTGGTGAGACCTTCTCTCTCCCCCAAACTGCCTAGGGTGGGGTGGCCTGTTCCGTCCTGTCTGCTGGTGCCAGGCTCATTGCTGATTTACTTGAGAGTTGGCACAGGCAAGCAATAACAAAGTCATGTGAGGGTTACCAACTGAGTGAGGAGGAGTCTGGGAGTTGTAGTCCTGTCAACCCCTCTGTACATGAGAAATTGGCATTCTCTGGACTACATCTGTCAGTGCACTTCACTTTTCCTGGTTTGTCATTGGGAACAAGCTGTTCAATTATATAGTCAGATAAAAATCTGCTTGTTTTTTAACTGCTTGTGCTATTGATGTAGAAAACATTTAAAGCTAGCTCACCCCTTTCCCCAGTTTGGTTCACTGTTGGTAATTCCCAGGCAATGTTTACTCCAGAGCTTGGTGATGGTTGCCAACCAATGCTCTCTAAGGCAGATGGACAAATTTAATTATTTTGAAATTTTCTATCCTGCCCTTCAAATACATCTCAGGGCAGGTTACATAATGTAAAAAGGCATCTAGACATTACCATAAAAACATCATTATAAAAAGTATTTTCTAAAAACATAGCTAAAATACTCATCACCAATATCCAAAAACCCACCACCTTCCTAACCCTAATGAATGGTTCAGCAAGGTATATGACAGTTTTATGATCATATACATTTGAAACAGATCTACATTTATGTCAGTGGCAGTCTTTTGGGATAGATTTGGGAATAAGAAACTTGATTTCGAGGATTTAGTCAGATTACAAGACTTTATTCCTTTTAAAAAACCCTAGGCAAATATCCATGTTGGTTATGAAGCAGAGTTATTTCCCAAAGTTCCACTGAAGGGACAGTTCTTCCATAGTGAGTATTTATTAAATTATACCAATTCCAGTGCTTTAATGAATATAATTATTTCTTATGTCTGTTTTTAAGATTCATGTTTAATCCTGGCAATATGCCTACAGAACAGAGCATTAAGTGCTTGTCAATCATGTTAGAAAAATGTAAAAACAATAAACTAAATGGATATAAAATTTATAAAGGTTCACACAGCATGTCCTCTGCACAAGCAAATCTGCCAGTGATGTATTTTGAAATGAAAACCTTGTGGGAAAGAATTTCCAGAACATAAATCATTCATTGTAGTTTGGCTTTGCATTTATTCTCCAATGAATCTCTTCCCCCCCTCAAGAATAAACAAGTTTTCTCCATTGACCGCTGCATGCTTCCTTCTATAAGATTACTTGGCTTGAACTTTTGAGATTGTACAATATGCACGAGTGGTAGTAATCTAGAATGCATAACTCAGTGATTGCATAGACTACATAGTAATTTAAAATACATAGCTCAGGAAATGTTGCATTAAATCACACCTGAAAGGCACAATATCTAGCATCTCTAAGAGCCTAAAGCAGGGGTCCCCAAACTTTTTAAACAGGGGGCCAATTCACTGTCCCTCAGACTGTTGGAGGGCCGGACTAAAAAAAAACTATGAACAAATTCCTATGCACAAATGATTGTAAAATGTTTGATTTCACCTTTCAGCCTTTCTGTCATGGTCTATTTTTAGAACAGTAACCAAAGTATGTCGAGTACAGGGTGGGCTCCAAATATTGTTGGGGAGGCTGTGGAATACCTTCCCCTGTAAAAAAAAAAAAGGAGAACTTTCCCAATGAAGCATTCCATCTAACCCAGGATCAGGTATCTTCCTGGGTTCTTTCCTCCCTAGCAGCCAGCGAGCGATTCGCCAGCCTGGCTGATGCCAATGGGAGTGAGGCGGAACAGAAAGCCTGAGAGCAAAACATGGAGTAGCTGAAAGGGAAGGGCGGAGCAGGCGTTGCCACGTGTAAGGTTTCCAACTCTGGGTCAGAAAATTCATGGAGATTTGGGGGTGCCATCATGTAACTGCAATCAACAGCCATTGGGGCTGGTTCCTCCTCTCCCTCGAGCCCCCACTGCACATGAATGGAGCCATCGCCGCCATGCCTGGCGGGCCGGATAAATGCCTTCAGGGGGCCACATTTGGCCCCCGGGCCGTAGTTTGGGGACCCCTGGCCTAAAGGGACAGGATTCAAACACTGTTGATTAGTACTTGGGTAAGATAACTGATATTTTACCCTCCCCCTTCCCTCCTCCCTTTTCCTTTCCCTACTTGTTTTTCCCCTAATCCATCCATCACCATCTTGTGGCTCCCTGTGCTGGGCATGCCTGGTTTCCATGATCTTGACAACAGCACCATCATCTGAGAACCATAATCATGGGACCATTATTGTATGTTACTATTTATGGTTTTAATTATTCCTACGATATTTATGAATTTAATTGTAATATTTTTATGCTATTAGCTGTCCTGAGCCCAGTTTTAGTTTGGGATGGTGGGATAAAAATATAATCAGCAGCATCTGATTATTATTATTATATTTGTATCCCACCATATGATGATGATGATGATGATGATGATGATGATGATGATGATGATGATGATGATGATGTTTAGTGAAAACTTGACGCACCGAGCATCTAAAAAGCAAAGCTAAATTATACTATTACAGTTTTGACACAGTGGACCCTCTCAGTGAGGTAAAACTTAACAAGGTCCAGAAGAGGGCCCAGGTTGTCAGGTGAAGAGAACGGAAGTGATACGAGGGTTGCGCTTTGCCTGCCAGTGGAACTACCTTGCATCAGACTGACATTTGTCAGCAAGCCAGTTTTCCCCATTTACTACAATTAAGGTGGATTCCACATGGGCCAAAAACAGTGGTGTGAAACAGTGTAAACCCTTTTATACTGTTTTATACCATTTTACACTGCTGTTTTTGGCACATGCAGAATCCACCTAAGAGAAAAATGAATGGGCAACAGGAGTGGAAGAGAGAAATGGCCTATGATCAACCATTGCTTCCTGCTTCTCACCCTTTGAACTGTGTTTGTGTGTATATGTTTGGAGGAAAGTTTCTTGGCCTGGACTTTGACCAAATATCTTTTTTGGTCTTCATACATTGTAATGTGTTTGGAAACCAACTGTGGAGTACCTAACAGACTTGTCATGTTATTTCATTAATGGCTGTCGTTCACAAGCTCATCTGATCATGTGAAAAATACTGTGAAATGCTGTAATAAATTTCATATTTGGAAGCTGTCTAACCTCGCTTAAATGTTGCTGTAATTCTATTTGGATTTGGAGCATTTATTGCAGTTATAAATAGAATCAATATTGTTCAAGGCAGTCCATGATATCGTTATGACCACATATCTCTACTTAGCATTGTAAGAAGCCTATCATGTTATCCTGGTTTAGTGTTCTTCCAATGCCAAAAAGGCATTTGATGAGAGCAAATAAAGGGGTTAGTAATAGCAATTACCTAAGGGGCACATCAGCACTCTTAAGGTTTTGAATAATTACTTGGTTTTGAAGAATTATATCAAAAGAATCACTTGGAGGAAGGCTAGGATTCCTTTGAAACTCATCCAGCTTCTAGGGTGGCTTGCTGGCTCTTGCAGGTACATAGGAGAATGAAGATGTAAGATGTTTGGATTCCCATTGGTGAGAAAAACATGGCGTAAATATTGAAAAAATCATAGAAGTCTACATGTGGAAGACAGTTTCAGAGGCCATGTTGATCTTCAGTAGTTCAGTACTAGATCTTCAGCTAGATTTGAATCCAGTAGTTCCCTAGGGACCAACAAGATTTTTGGAGTATAAGCTTTCCAAAGTCAAAGCTCCCTTTACCATGTGTCTGGGTGAGGACATGTCATTGCAGCATTTTACTTATTTGCTAACAAAATTCATCAACTCCCTCTTAAGATAATTAATCTTCCTGAACTTACTTATATACTTACAAAGGTATCTTCCTATTACATCTCTGTGACTATTGATCTAGATTTGGAAGACAGATTTTTTTTACGAGCAATTGACAGACATTTAAAGGATATTTTACCTTGCTGTAGAGCTAAAGGCAACATAGTGTGTTTTTGAACAAAAACAGCAAGCCTCAGCCCAGTGCAGCAATGATATCTGTATTAATTTTGGAATTTGATATGCTGAACCAAATGCTGCCAATCTAAGAGCACATAAATGTGCTGACTGTAGCATATTCATTGGAAAAAAATAACCAGCTTACCTTCTAGAGCTGGACAGTTTGATTTGTATAAAATCAGCCCATGGGGTTTTTAAAGTTTAAGTTTTAAAGAAACCAATACACAAAAAAACAAAAGTGTAAAACATAGAAAAAGTTATATACATACAATTTTTATGGCACTTACTATATAAATTTACATTTTAAAAAAAATTACTCTATATTTTTCAATATATCTTTATATCAACAGATATATTATGAAACATATATTACCTAAATCTTTCTTCCTCTGTTTTGGTTCAAGGTCATTAAATTTTATTCTTAATTTTTAACTATATAATAAAAAAGACATTCAATTTTTCTGGAAATTCTGGAATTGATCTCTTATGTATAAAGGATATTAGTTTTGGCATAACTGCATTTTAAGTTAATTTACTCATCCTTTCATCCTTTAAAATCCTTTAAAATCTGATTATTCCTTGCTTTCCCTTTTGCTGCATAAATTACTCTTGCTACTTTCATCATGTACTTAAATTATTTGCTATATATTTTTGGAATATTACTTGGTACAATATTTATTAGCATATTTTTTATTCATCTCAAACTTACATTTTAGTATCTTTGCACTTCATCCTCTATCGCTATCCATTAATGCTTTCTTACAAACCCGCCACATATCTTTATATATAATTGAGCAGCATGATCCCAACAACAAATCAGAAAAAGGGAGGTCTGCTGGAAAGTGTAGTCTTGACCACCTGGGAGGGCCCAGATTCCATCTTCTCCTGTAGGGGTACGGACTACACTGCTAAAAAAAATTGCTGTTAAAAAATCATACTTCCCCCACGGTTTGCTTCTCTCTGGCAGTGACAAGCCTTGAAAAAGGAGGAAAGTGCAGGAGGTAGCCATACTCCCTTCCTACCTCCACAAAATTCTTCTCCCTACTAGGAATAGGTCCCTATGGTGAAATTTGAAGAACTTCATCCCTGGGAACACAGCTGGGGGCATTCTGGGGTGTTCTGGGGGTGGAGCTGATGTTAATTGGCTTCCACCAGACATGCACATTGGTATGCCTCTGGCGCAGCTGTCAGACTTATGCCACAAAAACAGAGTTGTAAGTCTGCTTCTTCAGTGGGGCTCTTTGGGTTGGGGGGCTGGGGGGATTTTGATTTTCCCTCCGGCCTGCCCCATCCAGAGTTCCTTTGGAGGCAATGTGGTACTGCCTTTGCCATGCCATCACCAGCCATCACAGTACTCCTTCCCATGTCTGAACTGCACCATTAGTCTTGCAGCTATGATTGTTGTAAATATTTTATAATTCACATTTAGTAATGAGATTGGCCTATCCAATTGTGGTAATAATGGGTCATTTCCTTGTTTATATACTCACTTCTTGCCAAGTTATATTCATTTCTTTCCAACAAGTGATATATTTTTTCCCTCTTGTAATTAATTCATTATTTTTGGTAAAGACATTGCTAATATTTCTTCAAAGAATTTGTCAGACCATCTGGTCCAGGTGCTTTATCCTTCTGGAGTTGTTTAATAGTGTGATTAATTTCTTGGATTGCTATTACTTGGTTTAGAATTATTCTGTACTCAGATGTAAATCTTATTTGATACTCCTGTTAAATATTTCTCCATACTTTTTTTAAATAATTTTTTTAATAAAGACTTTTTAACGTAGTTCTTACTGTGCACGACCTACTTGATTTCCTTTCTTTATCATAGGTATTGTTATTTCTCTTTCTTAGAAGATATGCTAAATATCTTTCAGGTTTATTGGCACATTTGAAATATGTTCATTTTATTTTTTTAATTATTTCTGCATTTTGTCAACTTTTAACAAATTCAGTTGATACTTCAGCTGTTTAAATTCCTTCACTCTTTTCTTATTACCAGTAGTTTTATGGTCTTGTTCTAACATCTTCAATTTGTCTGTTATTTTCTTTATTGATTCTTTATTTCTTTCTAGCAGCTATTGCTTTTAAAGTTCCTCTAACAATTGTCACATTTGTTTCAGCTGTGTTGTTAATGCTAAATCACTCTTGTATCGTCGAAGGCTTTCACGGCCGGAATCACTGGGGTGTTGTGCGGTTTTGGGGCTGTATAGCCGTGTTCTAGTAGCATTTTCTCCTAACGTTTCGCCTGCATCTGTGGCTGGCATTTTCAGAGAATCTGATGGTAGTAAAGCAAGTGGAGTATATATACATGTGGAATGTCCAGGGTGGGAGAAAGAACCATTTGCCTGTTAACAAGTGTAAAGTGTGCAATTAGCAAGTTTCATTTGCATGTGTTGGGTAAGATCCACCCCTTTAGCATGTGAGTAACCATGAAGATAGCATAATCAATTAGTGAGGACATCTGCATCGTAGTACCCTGGCCTTTTGATCCCTTTGATTGTGTACTGTCTAGAGAGACACCCTTTGTTTGGGTGGTGTTCACTAGCCCTTTGATTGCTTACTGCCTGGAGACATACTTTGTTTGGGTGGTGTTCATTAGTCACTGTCTTGATTCTAGTGTTTTTCAGTACTGGCAGCCAAATTTTGTTCATTTTCATGGTTTCTTCCTTTCTGTTGAAATTACCCATGTGCCTGTGGATTTCAATGGCTTCTCTGTGTAGTCTGACATAGTGGTTGTCAGAGTGGTCCAGAATTTCTGTGTTTTCAAATACTATTCTGTGCCCAGCTTAGTTCATCATGTGTTCTGCTATTGCTGATTTTTTCCAGCTGAATTAGTCTGCAGTGCCTTTCATATTCTTTTATATGTGTCTGGGCGCTGCGTTTGTTGGTCCCTATGTAGACTTGTCCACCGCTACATGGTATACAATAGACTCCTGCAGAAGTTAGAGGCTCCCTCTTATCCTTTGCTGAACGTAGCATTTGTTGAATTTTCTTAGCAGGTCTATAGATCGTTTGTAGGTTATGTTTCTTCATCAGTTTCCCTATACGATCAGGGATTCCTTTGATGTATGGTAAGAACACTTTCCCTCTAGGTGGCTATTTATCTTTATTCCTGTGGCTTGTTCTTGGTCTTGAAACTCTTCTAATGGCTAATGGTTACTCTACTACAGACTTCAGAAGAGCTGCAAGACCAAGAACAAGCCACAGGAATAAAGATAAACAGCCAATAAAGATAAACAGCCAATGTTGGGCAGAGAGGTACTCATTGCCACAGTAGCTGCCACTTCTGGAACTTTTTCAGCTTGAAGAAATGCATAAGAGTTTCAGATAGATACTCAGACTGTGTACTTGTTGATACAGTTCATTTTAGTGTAGAATAATGCCCACAATTATTCACTGTAGAATAATGCACACAATTGTGATTACTTAGCGTTATCAATCAGAATCCTTTGTCTCGGACTATGGATCCAGTAGTGGTGCTTGTATCACCTGCGGTACACAGAAGTAGTTTAGCTGAGAGGCAAGGTTTTCATAACATTTACAAAGGACTTGCTCTCCTTCAAAACCTATGTCTATCTGAAAGTATGACATGCTGTCTTGTCCCAACACTGCCTGCCATGGATTGGCCATGTATTTTTTAAAAAACTGTTAATATTCTGAGCAGACTTGAGTTCGTGTAAGGTAGAGACACAACTAATCAATATTTTAAATGAATGAATAAATAAATAAATATGTAAATAAATTAAAAATAATTTGATTTTTTGGGGATAGAGTGATTGGTGAAACATAGTATATGGAAGGCTGAAAGCCACTGGTGTAGTATATGTTTTTCAGGTTCATTTTGGTGGCTTTTTCAGTCTCTCCCTGGGATTGAACCAGCTGTGGGATACTTTTAGTCTTTCCTCTTCATCAATTTTACATGCATTCTTCAGTTGCAGGACTATGATCCAACTCAGCAAAGATTATAAAGGGATGCAAATCTGCCTGAATTTGCAGTTCTTGGAAATTTACAGTAGTAAACAAATAAGCTCTTGCCCATTCAGTTTATACAAAATTATTATTTTTTTATTTTCCCCTTTCATTAGATGTGCATGCAGTTGCAAAGTACTTGAGCTGCAGAAACTAGTTTTGAGATTAGTACATTTTGTCTGGATGTAACTTGCAGTTTTTCAAGTGAACATCTAAATACACAGCTGAGTGGAAAGTATCTGGGTGATGATAAGGGAAGGAAGGACAAACATTCCTGACCAGGGTGAGGAGATGGACACTGTCCTCATTGAGCAGCTTTACATGGTATTCAAACAACATACCTTGGTAGTCATGGATGACTTCCACTTCCCTGATATATGTCTGGAGACAAACTCTACAAAGCATCCACAGTCATGGAAGTTCCTGACCTGCCTTACTGACAACTTCCTTTATCAAACGTAAGAGCCACAAAGGGCTCAGCCATACTCAACTTAATATTAACCAACAGGCAAGAGATGGTAGATGAGGTGAAGGTTATGGGGACCTTAGGGGAAAGTGACTATGTCCTCCTAGAATTCCTTTTGCTGAGGGGATCAAAAACATTTGTGGTCTGTAAGATTTTAGTAAGACAGACTTTAACTCAGAGGTATGAAGAAAGTCATTCCATGAGCAAAACTGCTTGAAGACAAAGGACGAGTGAAAGGTTGGCTCTCCTTAAAATAAAAAGTCATTTCCTCTTTATCTGTACCTGGTGGTGCATTTTGATAGATGAGCCATCACTGGTAAAAGGTATATATAAAGTACTCTACCCAGTGGTGTAGCGCCAAGGGGATAAGGGGTGCGTGATGCACCAGGCGCATGCCGGTGTGGGGCGCGGCAGAGGCGCGGCATTCCAGGCCGGGTGTGGGTGTGGCAGGGGCGCAGAATGCACCCGTGCCCCAGGGGCAACTCCCCCTTGCTCTGGCCCTGATTCTACCCACATAGTAATTTTGTATTTATGGTAGAGTAACTAAAATTCAAATGTAACTGGAGAACTTGGACTGTTATGTGGGCTGCAGTGTTATGTGCAGTGTTTTGTTTGCTGCCCTAAATTCCTTGGGGGAAGGGTGGAATAGAAATGTGTCTGAGTGATGCAGAAAGTTGGACATGGAACTGGAAACAAGAAGAGGATGCACTATAATTCTAATTGCATAATTCAGTCTAAGCAAAATAGAATGAGTCTCATCTCCCGCTGTTTCTGGAAAAACCTACATGCATTTAGGTGCAAATGAGAGTTGTTGGTTTGAAAACATCTCATGTCACAGTTGCATACCTGTTAAAAATAACCATCTCAGAGAATGGTGACTGGCCTGTTCTCTGAAATGTTAGGTTTTGATTTGGGTTTTGTGGGTAAATGAAAAATATTATGCAGCATAGTTGGAGAGCAATTCCCTTCTGCAATTTGTGGTTATAGTGGAGGGCAGATCATTAAAATTTGCACTTTGTAATTAATCATTCTGACTTGAAGTGCTTGGAAACTTTAGGTTCTCTGTTCTCTCTGTAGCACTTTGGGTTGTGAGGAGCATTTAAATCTGAACATTTACAGGTAACTTGCCCTTTGGGAGATGTGGCTTATTTGCCATGGATGATGCTAGCTGACAGAATTCCCTCATCTCTACTTAGAAGCTAATTTGTTTACTCAAACATAATTTAATTGATTTTGCTTGATTCATAAGAAGTTTCAGTTTTAATCTTAGTAGACACGAATTGAATTTTGATTTTTAAGGCTAGTTCTAAGTTTAATGTTTGCTCATGTGGAGGTTGTTGGAAATGATTACTTTAGAGCCATACAGTGAATGTATTGTAGAAGTAATCATTATGTAGATTTATGAGGAGACATAAATGACTTTGATACGAATCATTCGTGAAATATCTGTGTGGGTTATTTCATTTTCACCTCCACAGAATGTTTCCTTTGAACAGTGTAACTGGAAAAATTCTGAAAAGGTACAAAGTAAATTCATATTTATTTTTACGATACTTGTTGTGGATTTCATAACTCTGCAGGCTCCAATTGTATTGTCTACTTTCAAGCTGAAAACTATTGTTTGGATTCTGGCAGATAAAAAAACTATTTGTCATAAGCTATACCATATTTCTATATCCAAAATGTGGTAATACATTCTTTACAATATGTCAGGCTAACAGAGATCATTAAGATAACCCAGATAATTACTTATATAATAAACTCTTTGGCCAGCCAGATTCTGTTGTCCAATATCGAGCCTTCATTTCACTTTATGATAAATTCTTGCTTCCTTGGAAGTTTCCCATTCTATATATACTTGATTTATGACTGCATACCATATGTTGCAGGCAAAGGTGAGTTGTGTACTTCTATCAATGCATCTACATCTGCTGTCTGTTATATACTATTAGGAAAAATACAAATAAGCAATTGTGCCTGTCTGGTTGCCAACTCCACCTTGGGAAATTCTTGGAGATTTGGAGATGGTGTCTGGAGAAGCTGGAGCTTAGGAACAGAAGGAAACTCAGAAAGGATGTGATGCCTTTGAAGTGAGTCCACCCTTTGAAGTTGCTGTTTCTTCCAGGGAACTGATCTCTGTAATTTGGCAAGCTGAAATTCTGGAAGAACTCTAGGTCCCATATAGAGGGTGGCAGTCCTGCCTTAAGCAGCTTCCCTGAGGCTGCCCACACCTGTGCTGTTGCCGTAGAAGTGTTTGGTCCAAACATCAGGGAGGAGAAAGGAGGGAGAGGTCTCCCATCTTTTTCTGCTGCAGCAACAACCACTAGGTCTATGTGGGAAGCAATTATGACTGATTTCAGAACACTTAAGGAGAAATATTTTTCCCTGAGAAATCTACAGTGCTTTCTATAATCAGTACTATATGATCATCACTCCTGTCTTGAATTGCAACTTGACCACAAATTGCAAGCTGCACCCTGGAACAGAAACCAGACTTACTGTCTACTGGATTGTGGATGTGGTGTAAGGGTGCACTGATATGAGCGCTCCTAATGCTGGTGCAAGAAGTAAATGTCCTGGCCAGAGGCAAGAGGAGGAAGGGTAAATATACCAACATATATCCACAAAACCCAAACACAAAAGCAGACATAGCACTGGCAGTCCTCTGACACAGGAGCCCCCACTGACATGGGTGGGAGCATTCTAGAGGACGTTCCCATGGACAGAGTTGAATTTAGTCAGCTTCCACAGTGCTTCCAGCCTGGTAACACCTCTTATGTTGGTGAAAATAACAGATGTAAGCCACTGGAAAATAATGGTTGGGGTTTGGGGGGATTTTCTGCTTTTTTCTCATTTTCTATGCACCTCCCCAATCTTCTTTTGAGGTGGCACAATGTTGTCTTGGTAGTGTTGCCCCCGACCATTGTGAAACTGCTCCCATTGTAGATTGCGCTGCCTGAGTTGTTCTGCACTAGAAAAGCTGCACCATATGACTAGTCTCATATTGTTTTCTCTTGGCCATCTCTGACCCACTCTACTATCCACCCAAGTCACATGGCTTAAAAAAATAGCTTAGAAAAGCTGTGCATTTTTCTTGGTGATCTGAGTGGCTTGTGCATCTCATGTTCTAGCCTGGCCCATTATGTTCAAATCTTCTAACATACTTTACATGTTCTTTCATTTCTGTTGGGGAACTTGTAGTTTGATCCAGTGGGCTTCCAGCATTCACTAACATGACAAATGGTGGGAAAACTGCACTTCAATTCAAAATGTAGCTGATTGTAACTAATGCCTGACCAGTTTATGCTTACCCTTTCCTCTCATCCTTCTGTCTCCATCCATCTGAAGTAATGAGACTGCTGAGGGTTGTTGGCTTCCCTATTACCATTCTTTGGCCCCCTGCCACCTTGTGGGGATGCTGTCTCCCTATAGAGTAACAATATAAACCTAAGGTGTTATCTGTATATAATGTATTAGCTTAGACTAGGTTCTGTGGTTTTAATTATATGTTTCTTATTGTACATATTGTTAGAGTCAGTCCATCTCTGCTGGGAAAGGGCAGAGTGCAAATTAAATCCTAACCAATAAATAGCTAAGTGATGGAATGTCATGACAATGGACTCTCCACCAATTGGCAAGCAGGAAAATGATGCCTTGTTCTGCAGTCTGGGAGAAGCCCTCCCATCTACCCCCACCCCAAAAGGGCACTCAAGGAACAGGAGCACCTGAGTGCATCCCAACCTTAACTTTCCAGCTCTCCCCACACCCTAAGCCACATCTTCCAACCTGCACCCCAAATCTCTCCACCTGAACCCTCCCCTCACCCCAAGCATCACCTATCCATCCCACTCCTGCCCCGCCTCATCTTTCCACCCTCCCCCCACCCCAAGTCTTACCTTCCAACTCTGCCCCCACCCAAGTCATACCTTCCAACCCTCCATCCACCCAAGGCACTCCTTTCCATTCTCCTCCAATCTTGACTTTCCCACTTAGCCTAACTCACACCTTTCCAACCTCTCCCACCCTCAAGACACAAACCCAGGACCAGGTAGGTCACAAGTGTCATGTCAGGAGCAGGGGGATGCTACAGCCCAGTAAAGTCGATTTCAGGGGGAATTCCTTCTCCCCCACCCTTTGCTAGGGTCCATTGTATATCCTTCACAATGGTCTTTGCTGCTAGTAATTAAATAACATTCTTGGCCATATCTTCTTTTAGTTTTGCAACATTTTTGAATATACTCCTAGCCTAAAGGCTTTCTGGACAACTGCCTGGTGAGTGCTGCCAGATGGGGTAGACCAGAAAGGCTGAGGAAAAAAAATGAAGACCCCACACTGGATAAAAGAGTCTGACTGACCAATGAGGTCCAATCAACAACCAGACAAAAATGTACAGCATCATATACATGCGTACACATTATTGAAGCCTGGTGACTGTGGTAAATAGTTCACGATCTATTCCAGGCTTGTATACACATTTGTTATGATAGTATTTTTGCTTGTTTATGGTTTTAACATCCTTCCCATTTTTGCACTCAACGCCTCCACTCAAAATACTATTCATTTTAAGTAGACAACAAAGTATGAAATTGAGTTATAAAGTACTCAGTGTGAAAGAAGACATTGCAAGTTGAGTACATTTTATGTTAAATATATATATATATATATATTTTCCAGCGTCACTGGAATATATATATTTTCCAGTGTCACTGATCATGGTGGCTTCCTTTCAGTTGAACCCTGAAGAGTTATTTATTGACAGCCTTAATGTCAGTGGCAGAGATATGATTGGCCCAGTCCTTTTGGGCCCAGAGATAGGCCCAGTCCTTTTGGACTTGGGTCTTTTGGGCCCAGAGATAGGCCCAGTCCTTTTGCATTAATATTAATATTGGTTGCCAGTCTCCAGGTTGGGCATGGAGATCTTCTGCAATTACAATGGTTTTACTGTCTATATAGATCAGTTCCCCTTGAAAAGATGGCTGCTTTGGAGGGGAGGCTTTATGGAGTTATACCCCATTGAGGTTCTTCCATTCTGCAAACTCAGCCCTTCCAGGAATTTCCAAATATCCTAGCCAAAAGTTGGCAACCCTATCATGAAGCCCAGATTTCCCTGTTTAATTGGTAGAAAGTTGTTCGTTCTTTAAAGAATGTACTTTGAGTGAGATTATTTATTTATTTTTATTTATTTATTGTTTCAGCTTTTATACCGCCCCATCCCCGAGGGGCTCTGGGCGGTGCACATCAAAGCACAAATAAAATGAATTTCTAAAATCTCTATGGATTATGGAAATTATTCCTTCCAGTGCTTGAAGTAGCTACTCCACAAACCCCAGGAGTCTTCAGTGTGATCTGGTAACTATGTGCTTTCATTAACAGCTAACTTTGTAAAAATATGAAAATGGCCCCCATAGGGATTTCAGACTGCCCAAAAGAATGTCTCAAGATGAATATGAAATGAATTCCGAGTGGCTATGGCAAAGGAAAAGAGAGAATCACTTGTGCTCTGCGGTATTACACATTTTCTGCAAGCTAGTATATATTGAATGATATTGGTAGGAATATTCAGTTATGATAAACTGATTTTAATCTTTGAAACAGCCTTGAGGCCTCCTTTTATTTCTTTGCCCTATTCTAAAGACTACAATAATGTGAATAATGTATCAGACCAGAGAGAAAATGATGCTTATGAACTAACTCCCTCTCATCCTCCTTGGGGATTTCATTAAAGAGTTTAAATATTTGCTTTGAAAATGAGAAAGAAGTGCTGAGGCAGCACAAGTTTGGGCTGAATTATGTGCTCTACTGACAGGACTTTGACTTCAGTGCAAGAAAAGAAACAGAGAGATTGAGAAATGCTCAGCCTGTACAAAAGTAGAACAAATTGTGATGTACACAGTTTTATTGAGTAGAACAGAACAACAAAAATCAATCAGGTTTTAAACTCTTAGTCAGTGCTGAACAAACATTTATAATAATCAATTGTTCTACCAAAATAGTGCTTTTTTCTGCCTAAAAGCCATTGTAGTGGTTCAGATTAGGGAGATCATGGTTCAAATCAATTTTATGCCACTGTTGGTGGTCAATTTGAGTCTCCTAACTTTATTTTCTGGTGAAAAATCACTTCCTCAGACAAATGGACAGACAATACACATTTTTCTTATTATTATTATAGATCCGAATGATAATAAATACAGCACATACGGACCCACACATATATTTTTTTTAAGGATACGTGATCCAACCTACATGGAGTACTACAGTTTTCAGCCAACGCTTAGTATTGCCCTTAGTGAATGACATCTATGGTTCAGTTATGCATGGAGTCCTTCCAGCCTATGTCTATAAATATCAATAAACTTTTACTTCAGTAATTCTGAATAGGGGTGTACTCTGATGTTCCCCATTGAAACCATCACTGGCTGACTTGTGCCCAATGCAATTGACCCCCTCCACTATTTAATTTGTATATTAATCATCTTAATACTTTTTTGTTACAAGAGGATTGGCACTTGCCATACCTTGCTTCAGTAAAGTTGCCTGTTCTCTAGACGGCACTGTTTTGTTGTCCAGATCCATAGTGGGCCTGCCCAAGCCTATTTCTCCATTTCATAATTATTGTTATAGAGAAGGTTTAGTTAATTAATATGGCAAAGTCCAAGGTCATGGTCTTTAGTGGAAAACAGAGAGGGAGTACAAATGGTCCATGGCTGGATTGCTGATGCAACAGGTCACTCAGTTTAAATACTTGGGAATAATGTTTAGTGCTGATATTTCATGAAGAAATCATGTGGCTTCAGCACTAAGGCCTTGGAAGAACACCAGAAAAGCAATTACTAAATGTTTCTATACTTCAGGGAGACAATATGTACCTTCAATGCTCAGAATATTTAACTCCAAGGTATCTGGTCAGCTGTTACATGCAGGTGGTGAATGCATAGAATGCACTGAGGATATTGATCAGCCATTAATTAAGTTTCTTCACAGAACATTGGGGGTCATCAAATGTGTAGCTTGTGTTGTCCTAAGAGCTGAAGTGAGTGAAATCTATTATGAAGCTAGGGCATGGAGAAGGGCATTTAATTTAAAGCTAAAGATCTTGCAGTCTAGCCCAGAGTTAGGTTGTTTCCGTACAGGCGGATAACAGCGCCCCAGGGACGCTAAAAACGCCATCCCTGGGGTGGCGTTCACACAGCAGGTGCTGCTGCAACGCTCAAGTGGCGCGAAGACACCACTGTTGAATCTCGTTCCAGGAGCAAGGTTTTTCAACAGTGGCATCTTCTACCCACTGCCGTGCGAACAGCAGTGGGTGTAAGATGCCATTTCCTCCCCGCCTTCCCCGAACGCCTTTCCTTCTTCTCCTGACTTCCAGCGCGTTGGAAAGGCCAGGGACACTCCCCACCCCGCCGGCCTGCGACTCCAGAGCCGTCGCTCAGGCCAGGGGTGTGTGTCCTCTGGCCTCTGCGATGCACCAGCAGCCAGGAGAAGAAGGGAAGGCGTTGGGGACGGCGCAGCCTGTGGGAAGGCTGCACCGTCGCCTGTGCCCCTGCCAGGACATCCGTGTGAACAGTCCTGCCGGGACATCTGTGTGAACATTGTTTCTGCCGATGCTGCCCCACTCACGCCTGTGTGGAAAGGGCCTTAGTTTGCTTGGTCTTACTAAATTAGACAACTATGAGAGCAACTAGGATAAATTGGTAAAATGTAAGTTATCATATTTGGGAACATCAACAGACCTCGTGAGGGGACAAATGTTGATGAGCTAATACATCTCATTGACAGCTGTGTGAAATATTTGGACTGTAAAAGTATTTAAATAAAGGCAAGAAGAGTCGGCTCAACCTTTACAGTTGATATTACCTTACATGTTCATATCCCAATGTATTTCTGCAACTTAACATATTCTAAATATAGTCAGTATGCCTTAATGCTTTCCCATCTGCAGTTCTCTTAGATAGATATGTTGGTATTCCATACTCAGAGAGAATGTGTAATTGCACTCTTAGTTGTATGGAATCCATAGACCCTTCTAAGTTGGCCTGAATTCTTAAAACTTAGACAGGAGCAGATTTCCTGCCTAATTAGCAATGATTCACCCTCTCTAGCTGCTGAGACTACTAAGCTACTGAGAAGTGAAAATGGATGGGTTACATATACAGTGTTGCTAGATTTTTGGCTGTCATTGCAAAAATACAAGAATGCTCAAGGTGTATGCATAAACCTTTACAAAGTTAGCTGCTTTCCATCAGTGGCTCCTACATAAACTCTTAGTGGCTGTCATGACCACTTGATTGAATGAACAATAAAAGAAAGACAATATAATTGATAGAGAAGCATGCATTTAATTTGGGGAGAACTGTGTATTCTGTGTGCATGTGCTTTAAAATTATGTGCATACATGTTTGTATACATGTATGTAGTTTTGAAAAATATTCAGTGGGATTCTAGCACTACACTCTCCACTAAGGAAGGAGTCCTACTGTATAGTTAGTGGAAGAAAGCCTCAGAATCCAAATATAAGATTTTTATGCACCTTGAAAAGTAACAGTTGTGTTCCCTTGTTACAATGGGGCAAGGAGGACTTCTCACTCTTCCCACTGGGTATTTTTGGACTTGCCACTGATCCCACCTCTCTTGTTTACCAGTAGTTTTGGATGCGGGGGGGGGGGGTCTGTGTGCATCCATAATGTGTCCCCTGTCTGCTCAACCCAGCCTAGCCAGGATATTGTACCACATGCATGAGTAAACATCTAAACATGTGGGTGAGACTCTTTACACAAGGTGTGATTACTTAAAATAACCATTTTAAGAATGGTTATCGATCCTCCTCCCTGGTTCTGGTGTTGTTTGTTTATGTGTTTTTACTGATTTACTGTATAATTTTAACTTTTTCCCCTTATTACAATGTTTTAATGTTTTCAAGTGCAGTGCCGTGTGAACACCGGCTGGGTAGAACGTCATCATAAAAATATTTTACATAAATAATAAATAAAATAAACAATGGAGAATGATCTTTATTCACTACTATACAGCTTTACACTCTAGAGAACAAAATAGATAGGGGGGAAAGGATATTACAGGACTACTGCAGAACTAAGAAAGAAAAGGAAACACTTGGGATAGTTTAAGCTTTGGAGACACACATGGTATCTGATCCTCCCCTCAATGAGATGAGCACCAAGCCCATCTGAATTTAGGGAACAGAGGCAGATTCTCCTTTTTTTTATTCTCCCTCATTCTAGGTCCATGTGCTGGGACTTGCATGAATGCTTGAGCCCCACTAACAGGATGCCCAGATCTTTTATCCCTTCCTGCCCTAGCTCAGTGAGTTCCCTTTTCACGCAATCCTGAGTTTGGGGAGTGCTACCCCTTGTGGGACACTCAGCACTCCTTTCTCCAAGCAACTGGGAGCACATATCTCCTTCCTTTATTGCCCAGCTCAGATTATCCATGTAGCAATTCATCTTTCCCTTTCTGGGCAGCTGGGCAAATGGTTTTCTCCTTGCAGAAAATTTATCTCCATTTAGCTGGCAATTTGAGCAGTTTATTACTTCCTTCTTTGGGAAAAGAGCATTTTGCCCAGAGGTTTGGGACTGAGACCGTTTGGTGTGATTCAAAGCATTTTACACTTCTCTGTTATAACACATCTGAAATGTCTGACCCTTCTGTGTGAAATGATGAGGCTCTTGAGCAGATGCTTTCTGGCCTGAATGCTGAAACACAGTGTGAAGATGTTTGTGCACTGTTGTGAAGGATATATGCCTTAAGGGTTTAGAAATAACACTTCAAAATAAACAAATAAAAATGGATTCAGACTACCCTGAGGAGATACCTCAAAGAGTCTGGACAAACCACCCAGCAAGGTCATTGCCAGCCTCCCAAACCTGTGACCAGCCACTCCCTTGAAAATAGTGTCCAGCAAGCCAGCCAAAATTCTCCATGGATTAGAAATAATTCCCACCCTTGAAAAGCAGGAACAAATTATTACAAAGAAAAATTCAGAGCTCAGAAAAACCAATCTATCTTAGTATACTGAAAGCAACTTTAAAAAATTTGTTTTTGCATGATGCTAGCTACCAGGCATTCCAACAGGCTAAGAGACCAAAGTTTTTCTATGCTGATAAAAGAGCCCTGGAGATTCCAGCATAGAGACCTTCTCATCCCATTCCTCCATCCTTCATTACCTCCATCTTTCCAACTGGCTTTGAATTATATTATCCCAATACCATGAAGCCAGTTAAGGACAATTTTCTAACTACTGATACTAAACAATTTGCATTGTAACCCCTCCTAATTACCTTCAACTCTCCCCAGATTAAATGTCAAGTTGCTTGGGCTGATGCTACAAATACTTCATCAAACAAACTGTGCACAAGCTGAGACACACTGACACTGCCTACATATCAAGCATTTTCCTGGGACTTGGCTAGGTATGAATGCAGTAATAAACATGTGCCATACAATTTGCCCTTCCAGTCTCTGCCCCAAGTTCTTTCCTTAGTTGCTTGCACAGAAATGGTCTTTTATGTCACTGTCTGTCACAGTTAGCAGAGGCTAACTACTGATGAACTTGTGAAGCCTATGGACATGGGGAAATGAAAGTTGTAGAAAAATAAGACTGAACCCACGTCCACTGATTCTAAATTCGTCTGGAGCTTCAGTGGTGGCTTCCAGCTCAATAAAATTGGATATTTATAACCAAAGAGTAGAACGCAGCCAAGAACATAAGAACAAGCCAGCTGGATCAGACCAAAGTCCATTTAGTCCAGCTCTCTGCTACTCGCAGTGGCCCACCAGGTGCCTTGGGGAGCTCACATGTAGGATGTGAGAACTAATGGCCTTCTCGAAGCGGCTGTTGCTCCCGATTACCCTGGTCTGTTGAGGCATTTTGCAATCTCAGATCAAGGAGGATTCCCAAGATTTGGTAGCCATAAATCGACTTCTCCTCCATAATAAAATCTGTCCAAGCTCCCTTTTAAAGTTTCTTCTTGGTCCAGGTTAGTGGCCATCACCACCTCCTGTGGCAGCATATTCCAAACACCAATCACACGTTGCGTGAAGAAGTGTTTCCTTTTATTAGTTCTAATTCTTCCCCAGCATTTTCAATGGTTTTGCCCCTGGTTTCTAGTATTGTGAGAAAGAGAGAAAAATTTCTCTCTATCCACATTTTCTACCCCATGCATAATTTTGTAGACTTCAATCATATCCCCCCTCAGCCGCCTCCTCTCCAAACTAGAGTCCCAAACGCTGCAGCCTCTCCTCATAGGGAAGATGCTCCAGTCCCTCAGTCATCCTTGTTGCCCTTCTCTGCACTTTTTCTATCTCCTCAATATCCTTTTTGAGATGCGGCAACCAGAATTGGACACAGTACTCCAAGTGCGGTCGCACCACTGCTTTATATAAGGGCATGACAATACAAGTAGGAACTGAAGCTTTACATGACACAGTGCTCAGGTGAAGATTGTAGTATGAAAAATTAACTTTCAATTTGATCTCAAGGCGAATTAGACTTCTAACTAATTCATGACAACCACTATGGATACATGACAGAGATTTAAAAAATGGGGTTTGTCCCACACTGCATGACTCTGTGTACTGTCCCTGAGATGTTTGTGAATATACAGATTTGGGCAGGCTGCTTTGTCATTAACTTTTCTTAGTATTTGGAGCTTAGTCCTCTTGTTGGGTTGGAAGTATAAGCTTTGGTTTCTGATTTGAGATCTACTCCTGAAATACCATAATCAGCTCTAGATAACTTCAATTTCTGTCCTTTAACTATAACTATCAGAATATTTTCTATGCTCCATTGTTTGAGATAAAACATTGAGATACACACACCCACACCCATACACACGTACTACTTATGATCTTTGGTAAATTATCTTAAATGTTTAACTAAAATAGTCAAATTGCTGAATTACACTTGAGGCCTATTATACTTGTCCCCCCCCCCTTTCATTATTGCATACATTATATGCAATAAAGTAGCTCATTTTATGCACCTCCTTTTCTCTTTTTTTATATCTGGACCTATATCTCCCCATCCTAGTCTGACACTTTAACCACTGTCAAGACCTGGATCTGAGACCAAAGACTCCAAAACCATCAGTTCACATAGCTAATAGAATGGCTAATAGAATGGCCATCAGTTCACATAGCTAATAGAATGGCCAATTGCATTGCAGCCACTGGCCAAATAGGAATGCTTCAGAAAGTTCTATTTGTTCCTTCAAAATGCCTCTTCCCCTCCTTCCTGTTGCCCTGGAAACCAGCCATAGGGCAGGAAAAGGGCAACCAGGCAGAGCAATCCACACTTTTGCCTGCCCAGCAGAATCCACTTGGAAGCCCAGCAGACCACCAGTCAAGGTAAGTTTAAATGAAAGAGGCTTCAATTTTAAAGCCCAATCACCAAACTTTTAAGTTTGTGGGTTTTTAAAATTTTCCTGTGTCTTTAGAGATTTTTCAGCCATAAAAAAGCCAAAAAAAGATTAAACATTTTCATCTTCTTGCCTCTATTTGGATTGCCTTTGGGGGTGCAGGTTGGCATATCCAAATGATAATCACATGATAAAAGATAAGATTAATATTTTTCTATCCTATGCACTACTGCAATTGGCAAATCAGGTTTCTCTAAATGCAAGTCTCAGAAGAAGTTTAAGTGAGATTTCCTGTACCTTTGGCTTTATGATAATCCCTAAAAGAATTGACAAGCTGAAACCTGGTATGCTCTTTATACTATATACTATTAATGGCTATAATATGGCTTTAATGTGATTAACCTTTGAGACCTGGGAGGAGTGGCCAGTGGCAGTGGTCCTCCAACTGTTGTGCTGCTTGCCCTATTATTTGCTTACTATTATCATCTACTTTATCTCCTTGGCCCTATATAATCCTTGGATTCAGAGACTAACACAGAGGCTCCGCCTAGGTGGTGTGGGCCCTGGGTTTGGATCCCTCTGTAGTGACTGTAATACTGAGATTATTGGTGACCATCAGAGGGTGCAAGTACAGAGGAGTGGTCCCGTACTCAGCTTTGTATTGTGTTTTAGTGGCAGCTTTGGCTCATTTTGTTTCCCCTATGGAGCCTGGCTATTGTCAATACTACTGTGGATATACATGTCTCCCGTTGGTGTGAGCATCGGGAAGTCATTTTAGTGATATCCATTCATTGAGATCTTAATGCTGACCGATATTTATTGACATTCTGGCTCTGGTTATGTTCTGTAGTTGGTGTAATTGTAAGTAGTTAGTGGGGAATTAGTTAGGAAATAATTAATTAGGAATTATTAAGTGTTGGCTGTATGGTTATTTAATTTAATTTATAGTGACAGACTGCTAGCTAGCTAGATCTCGTAAGAGGCGAGCCCGAGCCCACTATAGTGGGGAGCTCTCGCCAGGAAGTTAGATAAGTTGAGAGACAGTAGAGAATGGGGGGGCCTCTCACGGGCCTGGGGATCCCAGTGTTGATGGGACGGGGCAAATATGATGGTAGACGATGGCCATATGAGAGAAGACGGGAGAGATGCAGATATGCTCGCCCACCTTCTGACCTCCGCTCTATCCCGAGGAACGCAGGTGGTAGGGTTCAGGGCTATTCTGCTTCGTCACTGGTGTTGATAAATGCCAAGGTCCATAAATAATGAAGACCGCCATTCTCCGAAGGATATCCTGCAGAGACCAACCAGATGGACTTCCTGGGCTTGCATTACTTCGAGACCCTGGAGTGCGAGAAGGCATAGAAGACCGATTACGGGCCTTAGGCGAGAGTCTCCCCCACCAGGTTTTAAAGCATGCCCTCCCACCGGTCGAACACAGGGCCGTGGGGCGAGTGGAAGGTGGCAATGTTCATCCGCGTGATACCATCCCCTTTAGGGCTGTCCCCTGTCATCCCAGAGATCCACGGGTCTTGAATGGTGTTGGCCTGGGGTGGGATGCGCTACTCGGAGAGGTTGGCAGTCCTCCTGGTGTACCCGTGTCGCCCTAGCGCACCGGGGGACAGCCTACTCGCGGCTGCTGGAGGTGGTGGCTGACTTTGGCGCGTTGCCGGTTCCCCAGACTGTTTATTGTCTTGGGGGACTTCCAGCGATCCATGCTCGACACCGCCTCGATGATGTGGCGACTGCAGACCCTGATGTGTCATCCATGGCGGCAGCTAGGGCCTCCTCTCTTGAGTAAGTTCTGGGGCCCACACTCATGAGGCTGGGCATACGCCCGACTTGGTGCCGGGTCGGGGATTGATATGGTCATATCCTCTACAGATAGAGTGCCATGGTCTGACCATTATGCCCTGAAGGTCCGGATGGACGTGCCACGACATCCCTGTCTAGGCGACGGGCGGATTTATGCCCGCCCGTGGAGACTTATGGATCCTATTGGTTTCCTGAATGCTCTGCAGGACCCTGAACCTACCGGCACCCTTGATAGCCAGGTGGAAGACTGGAACTCCCGCCTTTCCGATGCCATCGAGGTTGTTGCCCCCGGCGCCTTCTGCGCCCCCGGTCAAAGCTGGCTCCTTGGTATACTGAGGAGCTACGCTGTATGAAACGGGAGCTCAGACGACTAGAAGCCGCAGTGTTGGAGGAAGTCACCATGATGATGGAGCAGCGTGAACATCTTATAGGGCGTTTATGAAGGCCTATGGAGATGGCAACGAAAGGGGCGAACAGGGCATTCTTCTCCTCTTCTCTTGCATCCTGCTAGCTCTCGCCCAGCACAATTATTTTCAGCATTATTCAGTCACTCACCTCATTGTCTGAGGGGCTCTACAAAATCAACAATTGACTATCAGCTGGTGAGGCATTTATGAGCTTTTTCAAGCAGACAAAGTCGGCCGCCTTCCAGCTCTGCCAGGACCTTCCCTCCACCTTAGAGTATCAATAAGTGAACCTGGAGGCTCCCTTGCGCGTCTTCTGGCCCTTGTTTGGCCCAGTTTTCCCTTCTCTCTGAAGCGGCTGTCGACATTCGGCCGGGCTGCTGTTAGACCTACTACTTGTCCTCTGGATCCGGATTGCCCCTCCTGGCTTATTAAAAGCATGCCGAGGGCAGAGCTACAGAACCCACCCTGCTAGTTGAATATCATCAATAGCTCCCTTGAGCAAGGAGTTTTTCCGGGTCTGGGTTGAAGGGAGGCAGTGGTCCGCCAGCTCTTGAAAGACCATCGTTAGATCCCACTGGTGATCTGGCCAATTACCGGCCCGTTTCAAATCTCTTTCGTTTCTGGGAAGGTAATTGATTATGGAAGAGTGGTGTTGGAGCAGCTTCTCCAGGGTTTCCCTGGAGGACACATCGACGCTTCGATCCCCTTCCAGTCCGGCTTCCGTGCTGGGCATGGGACGAGAGACTGTTCTTGTCGCCATGCGTCACAGACATGCTCCGTCATGCAACTTGACCGAGGCAGATCGGGCTGGCTGGTGTTGTTAGATCTTACCAGCAGCGTTTGATGTGGTCCCATCCGCGCATCTTTTGACCCACCGCCTGGCCGTTTCTGCAGAGGTCGCGCAGGCACTGTCCTTCAGTGGGATTACACTTCATTTCTCCGGGACCCGGACCCAGCAAGTGTGGTCGCGGGGACTCAGCTCCATCCCTGAAAGTGCCTCACATCAGTGTGGTGTTGTAATTCCTCAGGGGCTGTTGTCCCCGCTTGTTATTTAACACCTATATGCGACCCCTTGCTCAGTTGGTATGGAGCTTTGGGGCTGACCTGTCATCAATATGCTGATGACACTCAGCTCTATTCTGTTGATGGAGGGAACAGTCGCATAAGCCCTGTAGCTCTCCAGCATTGTTTGGAGGGGCGGTTAAGCTGGTTGGTTGAAGCAGAGCAGGTTAAAACTGAATCCAGCACTCGAAGACGAGGAGATCCTCTGGCTGGGGCCGGGGAGGAGGGTTGAGGGGTTTCCAGCTGCTGGTGGTGGGAGGGGGCTACATTGGCACTGGCTTCCTCCTCGTCCGGTGGCCTGGGGTCCACCTGGATTCGATCTCTTTCAATGGAGACCCAGGTGGCCCATGTAACCCCGGGTTATGCGTTTTTCATCTCCGGCAGGCCCGACGGAACTGGCCCCCTCTCCTCTCCTCAAGTAAACGGATCTGGCTACTGTGATCCATGCAATGAGGTCACCTCCAGGCTAGACTATTGCAACTTCGCTCTACGCAGGCAACTTCCCCTTGCGGCTGATTCGAGAAATTAAAAACTGGTCCAGAATCGCGACAGTCCCGCTTCTGCTCACAGGAGGTGCCGCCAGAGATCATATTTCACCTGAAGTGATTTCGCGCCCGCCTGCACTGGATTTACTCTCGGTTGAATTCGAATCATCTTCAAAGAAGAGATGTTGAGTATTATTGACCTTGGTAAGGCCTTGTGCGGCCTGGGACCTCGATACCCTCACGGGACCGCGTCTTGCCCCATATATGTCCCAAATCGACCTCTGCGTGCCTCAGCGAGAGACCAATCTAATGGTGATCCCTGGCCCCTCACGATGGCCGGCATAGCTTACTCCCACCAGGCCAGAGCCTTTACAGCTCTGGCCCCTGCCTGGTGGAACACTCTACCTACTCCAGGGGCTATGTGGGCCCATGCGGGATCTTAATGATTTTTCAGCGGGGCCTGCAAGACAGAGATTGTTCCACCCGGGCCTTTGGGGAGTCCGGCCGCTGATGCCCCTTTCTTAACATCTGTGTGACCCTGCTGTCTCTCTTTTCTTCTCTTCTTCCCCCTCTTCCGTTAGGGGATGTATTAATAGGACACCATCGATATATCTGATGTTAGAACGCTGCATTTTAATGGGGCTGGTTTTAAGTATATAGAGCCGTTATCTAATGATTATTGATTTTATTGTGCTCTATCTATCTGTTTGTTCACCGCCCTGAGCCCTTCGGGGGAGGGCGGTTTATAAATATAATAAATAATAATAATAAATAATAAAAAATGCTAAGAGCTTTGATAATTTTAGCACTTAGTTTTACATACCTGCATTTTCTATTGTCTTGTATAATAAAGAGAATTTTTTTTTCTCAATGGAAGTATCTACGGGTTCTTGTTCCAGTTTGATGACTGAAATTCAAAGTACAAGACTCACCCTTATTTATTTGTATGATCATATTTGAAGTTTGATAATTGCCCTTTAATAAATAAGTCTCAGAGAACTCTGCTGCTAAATGGTTTGCATAGGCAAAGCTTTTTGAAATGGCTCAGTTCAGCTTCTCTAAATGGAATCAGGAATGGAGCCTCTAGTTGCACTGTGGCAAATCAGGACATAAAAAGAAGGGCACATTCTCATTATGTGAGCAGCGGCATCATTGCTATCCATTAGCTGACTAACTTTCATCCTGCAAACAGCTGCAGGCTCCTGAAAGTCAGGGGTGACATTCTTTAGTTATCCTTACAGTGTGCACAGATGATATCAAAAGCAAAAAAAGAAACCAGGGAAAAAGATGTCTTAATTTTGTGATCACTTGAAAAGGGGGAAAAATGGTCTGTCCTGAAAATGTCTGCTAACTCTGGGCTTCTTGTTTCCAGACATCACTATCCTATCCCATTATCTCAGGTTTCAATACACTGACAGGGACCCCCTGCCTGTTCACTCTCTTATCTCTACTTCTGTTTCCCAAGTGTAACTATGTAATAATAGTTCATTGTCCAAGGTTACATTGAAGATGATAGAGGACGGGAATCTATTGTTGCTCCTGGAGTTCATTGTCACTAGGTTCAAAATATGATCTCCCCCCACCCCCACCCCCCACAGTTTGCAGTAGGGTTACATTCCTCTCACACCCACTCAAGTTGTTATGTCGTTGATACCACTGAATGCACTGTAAGCCCTGGGTACAGATTCAGTGGCGTCCCAAGCTTTTTAGAAGCATACTTTTTGCGGGGCACCTGGTATGGCTGTCAGGTGTGCTGAAACTTACATGTCCCAGAGTATGTTGTGTCTGATATCCTACAGTGCTTGGGTCAACATAACTGGATCTGAATTTGACAAAAAATCTCACAAAGCTGAACGATATTTTTAAACAAACCTCAGATCGCTCAGAATAAATATGAATCAAATAAAGAAGAATTCTATTTTTTGTTTTCATCACACTACTCTCTTGTTAACCTCTTTGTGTCTCTGTCTCTCTCTCTGTGTCTCAACTTCTATTAGTGTTTTTGTTTGTTTAGCCTTGCTGTTTGCTCACAGGCTGCTTCTCTCCCCTCCCTCCCCACCTTACAAATTTCAATGTTGGCCTGCAGAAAATGACACCTGAGGCAAGCACTGAAATGGTGCCCCTCCTCCATGCCTTAGGGTAGCCTCCACATGGGGGGGTGAGCCCCTTAATTGTGTTAACTAAAATACAGACACTCACTCACTATAGGAAGGAAGGAAGGAAGGAAGGAAGGAAGGAAGGAAGGAAGGAAGGAAGGAAGGAAGGAAGGAAGGAAGGAAGGAAGGAAGGAAGGAAGGAAGGAAGGAAGGAAGGAAGGAAGGAAGGAAAGTCTGCAGCATAGCCTTCCCTGATGACACTATGTAGTGTGTGTGGCCAGGAGTATAGGAGGTGGAGATGCTTATAAACAAGCAAATAGGTGGCAGAAGGGTGTGCGGTGGTGGTGTGTGATTGGGATGCCGATGGAAACACTCTGAACTGTCTCTCTGCATAGCAAAGCACAAAAACTATAAACACTAACTGGCAAGAATTTATTTCTAGAATGTTTTCTCAGTATGAGATAGTTAAAGGAACTCTCTTGTTCATGCTGTTTATATTTGTAAAGACTGAGACATTTGTAAGGTATTTGCTTGCAAGCTATTAAAAAAAGCTAATGGTGGAAGAAAGGATAGTTCTAAAAAACTGAAAATAAATTTGGAATATTCTGTACTACTTGTTTTTGTGAAACTTTTTGAGAATTAAATATAACATGTGAAGAGATATGGGAGAAAAGGAAGTAATTGTTCTTCCTCTTTACCCACCCGTGTCTGACCTAACTGGATCTTGCGGCTGGACCTTTCTCCACCCGACCCACCGTCTCTCCTATTACCGGAGCTGGCTTCTCTCAAAGCCTGTGTACTGGGACCTGGCAAAAGGCTGGACAGTAAACGTCCATGCCCGGTTGTGGACAGCATCCCAGCAAGTTCAGGAAGAATGTGAGGCACTCCTGAGGAACTCCTCATCATAACTTAGCGCCGTGGCATCACCAGCAATGGAGAGCGCCCTCAAAACATTGCAGAAATGAGAGGTTAATTGCCATGCTTGGAGGGAGTAGGCTGTGAAGATCAACATAGCCTACTCCCCAAAGCCACCCAACCAATTATCAAAGAATCTCTCAACCCGTTTACACTTGGAACCACTTAGCCGAGTCACACTTCAGCCTCACAAAGTCAAAGAAGAAACCTTTTAATGCATGGTCCCAGGTTTTTAAAGGAATATGATAGCCCGGTGGGTCTTGCAATAGCTCTGACCTGAACAAGGCAGGGGGTTGAGATGAACCTTCACAGGGAAAACCTAAGCTGGTGTCTCTCCGCTTGGCTATTGCATGAGGCAACATGGGGATCCCCTGCTGCCCAGTAAACACCATCCACGTGAGCAGAATCCTCGTCCAAAGAATGCTCAGTGGAAGAAGAACTCTCTGTAGTGTGGTGAGGACCACTTCGGCGTGAGGATCTCTTGCTTCTTTTCTGTGGGTGGCAGCGGTGTTCGTGCCTCACTCTCTCCTCTATCCGATGCTGCTGACCTGTCTGTGACCTCATCCATGACCTGTAAGTTTTGAACGGAGCCACACACACACACACACACACACACACACACACACACACACACACACACACACACACACACACACACACACACACACACACACACACACACACACACACACACACACACACACACACACCAGGGAGCCTCCCTGCATGGCAAAACTGGGGGCTGGAGCGCTTGTGCTGAGAAGTGGAGGCCCATCTGAAGGTCAGCTCATATTCTGAGAAAACTGGACAAACGTTCTTGCCATGCCTTGCATAAGCAGGCTGCCCATTTCCAACCAAGGGTTAAAGGCTGAAGAAGTGGACGGACCATCGCTATGTCCAAAAGACCCTGCAATCTGGAAAGCGGGGCCAGGCTCAGTGGAGGGAGGGGCCGGAGGGGTGGCCTTTGGTTTTGACCCTTTCCTTGTTTTTGATGGGATAGCCTTGCTTATCCCACTGACTGTTCTGAATGCATCAGCTGTAATGCTGGCTGGGGTGACCCTGGCTGCCAATGCTGGTCACGATTGCTCTGGTTGCAGTGAGGCAAGAAGCCCTCAGCTCACTAGGCCCTCACTTTATAAAGGCGCAGGCAGGGCCTGCTGACATCAGGATGCTGCACCCCTACCCCAGACGCAGCCAGTGAGCAACACCAAGCCACACCTGCCCAGAAGGGATCCAGAAGCGTGCGCCGCCCACTACAGGGAAGGGAAGTGGCGAGGCGCTGCTGCCCTTCCCCAGTCAGTAATGGTGGCCATGCTCAGTCACAGCTGCTCCTCTTATAGCAGGAATCGACTGTACTCATACTGTACCCAACTGCTGGTGAAATATCCCTTCTGTATGTGTATTTTGCTAAACTGAAACCACATGTTGTTGAGTAAGGAGGGAATCAATTTAAGTGGAATAAAAACTTTGAAAACTTGTCCCAAGCGGTCCCTGTCTTTTGCTGACTTTCCATGTGTTCTGCATTGTCAGCCACACAAAACTTTGATTCTGTGAGCTTGGATCATCAATGGATCTAAATTAACATAGCCCTGGTGGTTTCATCTGAGCTGAGTCAATTTGTAGCGGCATTGAGTCTTAACCTTGAATTGTGGGATGGTAGTTTAGAAAGAGCTTAAGTCAGCATTAGCAAGTGCACTTATTACTCTGGAAACAAAATTCACACAAAACACAAATAGTGATACAAGTTTGAAGTTGCTGTAGCATGACTTCTCTCTGTTTTAATTAATATAGATAATACCTAATTAACAGAAACAAGAAAGAAACCACACTTTCCCCTTATTGACTGCACACAACAATCCAGACTGAAAGTTGTTGTAGATTGTACCCAGTGATATAATTTGACATGGGAAAAATGAGCTGAGAAATATCGATATGCTTGTGCACTATATGCAAGCTAAATGAGCAGTGTTTAAAAAAAACAGAGGCAGAATGTGCAAGTGTGGATGCCTGTCAGTACTCCTCAGGGATTATTTTTAATTTCTTGGCTCCTGCTACTTTCAGTCTGAAAATCTCCTGTTTAATTTTGCTTCCACCTTGCATGAATCAAACAGGGGTGGTGTCAGTACAGCCTCAGGTGAGACAGCTGCTAGGGCTCAGGGTTTCTGGCAGGGCCCGCTCTTGGGCTAATGCTGCACCATCCATGCTCCCTGCTGTACATGCTGCCTGATGCCACTGTAGTTTTATCATTTGGGGAGATTTGAAGAAGAAGCTGGAGGGAATGCAGCCTGGTATAGCCTGTTCTTGACAGATCTCAGAAGCAGGTTCAGTACTTGGGAAGGAGACCTCCAAGGGAGGCTCTGCAGAGGAAGGCAATGTCCAACAACCTCTGTTTAATTACCTGCCTTGAAAGCCTCTTGCTGGTGTTACCATAAGTTAGTTGCAATTTACACAGAGAGAGAGAAAGAGAGAGAGAGATGTATTTTTCTGGAGTTTCAGGAGGATGTGATATCACTGCTGGGTGATACTTTAGAAATTTCCCCTAATTTTGATGGTAAAGACAATAGAAACTAGGAGACTAGGGCATCATGGCTGCCATTGTGTTCTCTGGACTTCAAGAAAGTGCTTGAAAACTGGTGGGAAGGGTATGGGGAGGTTACGGGGGGGCGCATTATGTCACTTCTAGTTTAAAAAATGAAAAAATGAAAGTGACAAAGTAAGCACTAGAATTGCTCTGGTAAAATGATAGAGATTTCCATTGGTTCCTAGATTTCCATCGGTTCCTACCTGTCAATTCCAGGAAGAACTTCTAGTAAGTGTCAATTCCAGGAAGAACTTCTAGTAATTTGATACCAAATTATGTAGTGTGGTGAGAACCACAAAGGATTGCGAAGAGCTCCAAGTGGACCTTGATAAATTAGGTGAGTGGGCTCAGAAATGGCAAATGCAGTTCAATGTAGCAAAATGTAAAGTGATGCACATAGGGGCAAAAAATCCAAACTTCACATACATGCTACAGGGGTCAGTGCTATCAGTCACAGACCAGGAAAGGGATTTAGGCGTCTTAGTTGATAGTTCCATGGGAATGTCAACTCAATGCATGGCAGCTGTGAAAAAGGCAAACTCTATGCTGGGGATCATTAGAAAAGGAATTGATAATAAAACTGCAAAGATTGTCATGCCCTTATATAAAGCAGTGGTGCGACCGCAGTTGGAGTACTGTGTCCAGTTCTGGTCGCTGCATCTCAAAAAGGATATTGAGGAGATAGAAAAAGTGCAGAGAAGGGCAACAAGGATGATTGAGGGACTGGAGCACCTTCCCTATGAGGAGAGGCTGCAGCGTTTGGGACTCTTTAGTTTGGAGAGGAGGAGGCTGAGGGGGGGATATGATTGAAGTCTACAAAATTATGCATGGGGTAGAAAAATGTCGAGCAGCAGAGAAATTTTTCTCTCTTTCTCACAATACTAGAACCAGGGGGCATCCATTGAAAATGCTGGGGGGAAGAATTAGAACTAATAAAAGGAAACACTTCTTCACGCAACGTGTGATTGGTGTTTGGAATATGCTGCCACTGGAGGTGGTGATGGCCACTAACCTGGATAGCTTTAAAAGGGGCTTGGACAGATTTATGGAGGAGAAGTCGATTTATGGCTACCAATCTTGATCCTCCTTGATCTGAGATTGCAAATGCCTTAACAGACCAGGTGATCGGGAGCAACAGCCGCAGAAGTCCATTGCGTTCACATCCTACATGTGAGCTCCCAAAGGCACCTGGTGGGCCACTGCGAGTAGCAGAGAGCTGGACTAGATGGACTTTGGTCTGATCCAGCTGGCTTGTTCTTATGTTCTTATGTTCTTAAGTGCATCACAATGCTGTAGGGTGGTGGTTGTTTTTTTTTGCCACCGCTCAGAATGGTGGGGACAGGTTTCATACATTCATAATGAAAATCCATCTGGAAGACATCTTTTGGAAGAATGCATTAGTGGAAGAATCCACTTTTCACCCAAGAAGGTTAGTTTAGAAAGAAGTGTGTCAGCCAGAGATGTGTTCTTTTTTTGTGACATGTGCCCTTTAACTTTGGTCTTATTAGGCGATCCAACCCCAGTGCATATATGAACACATTAATGCTAAATTGAATGGCTTCTGGAGGAAAATCTTGGAAATATTGCATCATTTGTCCAGTAGGCATTTTGTTTTCCACATGAAATGTGCTTTTGTCAATCAGTCCTGTGTGGCCCTTGAGTTCTTCCTTGTGGACACGTATACCAGTCACATGCTGGACCATAGAGTATAAATTGTTAATTGTTCATGGGGGGCAGTTTGGTTCCATAGATCTCCAATGAGGCTATGGAGAATATTCTGCTTACCCAACTGCCTGTCTTGATTCTAATGAGCAGAAATGCATAAAGGCTGATTAACTCACAATATGCATGGTGTGCAGCCATTTAAATAAATGTTTCATGTTGCCTGCATGATGATTTTAAAATGGAACAGCTGCTTATGTAACCAAGGCACAGATAATAAAGAATTTATGGCATTTGAGGTCACTAGGACAACATATTTTTCTTGTGCGTCAGTGCAATACATTCCAGAAAAATATGGGGGGTTTTTCATCCAAAATTGTGTTTCTAAGGTTCCTTAAATTATTAAACATTGCATCTGAATACACTTAATTTCCTCTGCATATTTCTATCTGTGGTCCCAAGGAGACCCATATTAAGTCCCTGAGAATATGTCTTAACTATCTTACCCCTGCATCATGGCTCTGCTGCTGCTGTGGGCGGATCTGCAGAGGGAATGGAGACTGCAACAGAATTTATTGCTGCAGCTGCTTTGGCTATGTGCATCAAGCTGTTGTGTGTCTGTCACATGTACAAAGAGACAGTCCTTCAGACTTTTAGTTTACAGAGGCTGTTATGTTATATTAAGTTGAGCATTTCACCTTGGATTTATTCCAGCTGGAGAAATGCTGTGCTCTTCGAAGAGACAATCACTATCCAAGGCTTAGACCTGCTTAATTTCTCACAATACAATCAGTGTGGGATATGAGATAATAAGTTGAGCTCTTATTTGTTGCACCAGCTTCTTAATTGTTAGCAAGCTATTTTAATATTTTGAAACCTGCTCTTCCTTGGAGAGTAGTGTGTAGTACTCGTGATTTTTTTTTTCAAGTATTTATGTAAAGCTGCTTAAGCAAGATAATAGAACATAATTGCCTTTGGTTGGGCAGGAGTATTTTCCTCTGTATTGTCAAACACAAAGCAGTTTCCAAGTGCAAGATGCATTGAAAACCTTTTCTTTTCCCTTTTCTTCCCCCACCCCCCCATTGAATGATATTAATTGATATTAATTCTTTCAAAGGTCATGGAAAGAGAACATTGTTCATAAAAGTTAGCTTCACAACACCAAGTAGATTTTTAATTCTATCCAAATGATGCAACTAAGATTTTTTATGGGGATTTTTTAGTTGTTTTAATCCTAATAGAGCTGTATGTTTTTTTACTGTAAATTATTGATGCCTTAAATTGTGCTCTAACTATATGATGTTAACCACCCAGAGCCCTTCAGGGGTGGGCGGTATAATAAATAAATAAATAAATAAATAAATAAATAAATAAATAATAGAAAAGTTGACAAAGTCATATCAGGTGAGTTGACAGTGCTGTTGGAATAGCAGTGCTTATACTGTCTGACTGCGCCTGGATTCTGTGCTCCTCCCACTTTGGTGGCTATAGATTTCTATACTCCATATGGTAATTAAAAAGGCTTTTACTCTAGCATAGGTGATGGAGGCAACACAATGCCATGGCATTAGTACTGTTGCTTGTTCACATAGTAATGCATATGAAAGGAAACAAGCAGGAAAATCAATATTAATTAATGGGTAATTATTTTAATTTCTCTCACAACATAAAAATGGTACTGATTCTACCATGTCATTAGTGCCCAGGACATGAACTGGAATGAATTTAGTAGTTTATCATTATTTTCTTGCTAAAGCTGCCAAATAAGAGAATAAGGTAGTAAAGGACAAAATTGAACCACAAGGCTACAGCTTAATGCTGACAAAATAAAGCCTCCAACTGGAGTTCAATAACAACAGACTTTTTACATATATATTTCATTACAAACTTAAATGGAAATGTACACACGTTTACAAGCATGTAACAAACCAGCCATCTATACAAGAACAAGCTAGCTGGAAATCTAAACTCAATGCCAATCTTGTAATGAAACTTCGAGGCTCACTCTGTAAAAATGACAACAAAAATGCAAATAAATAGAAAAGTCCACAAGGAAACCCCCAACCCAAAATATAATTTTTTTATATTTACAAATTGAATGGTACTAAGAAACACAACTTGTTACAATGAAATGGGATGATCTACAAAAAGCAAAGAGTATATACAAACTCAATCAATTTATAACCAAAACCCATAATGTAAACAAAAAATAATAAATTTTAAAAATATAAAGAATACCAAAAGGGACTACGCTCTGCTAGCTTGACTCCCACTTCTCACAAAGCTCTTAAAGAAGCCAGGCTCCTTTACTACCTTGTGATTGTGTACCACCCCCATTTGCTCTTTATGGCCAAGAAAGAGAATGAAAACTTTTTATTGTGTTTTTATTACTGTATCCCATCCAGGGACCATGGGGATAGGTGGGAAATAAATGTTCAGAAAATCAATCAATCAATCAATCAATCAATCAATCAATCAATCAATCAATCAATCAATCAATCAATCAATCAATCATGCAAGGGAGAATCCTGTCATTCCACTAAGCCAAGTATGAAGCCTTACTCCATTTCTGGAGTCGGGTGGGTGTGCCTGTTCCAGCCCCGGACAAAGGATATTGACAAGTTGGAACAGATCCAGAGGAGGACATACAAAATGGTAAAAGAAGAAGAAGAAGAAGAAGAGTTTGGATTTATATCCCCCCTTTCTCTCCTGCAGGAGACTCAAAGGGGCTGACAATCTCCTTGCCCTTCCCCCCTCACAACAAACACCCTGTGAGGTAGGTGGGGCTGAGAGAGCTCCAAGAAGCTGTGACTAGCCCAAGGTCACCCAGCTGGCGTGTGTGGGAGTGCACAGGCTAATCTGAATTCCCCAGAGAAGCCTCCACAGCTCAGGTGGCAGAGCGGGGAATCAAACCCGGTTCCTCCAGATTAGACACACGAGCTCTTAACCTCCTACGCCACTGCTGCTCCTAAAATAAAAGGTCTGAAATCCATGTCCTATGAGGAGTGACATAGGGAGCTTGGTATGTTTAGTTTGGTGAAGAGAAGGTTAAGAAGTGACATGATGGCCACGTTTAGATATTTGATATTTGAAGGGATGTCATGTTGGTGAGGGAGCAAGCTTGTTTTCTGCTGCTGCAGAGACCAGGACTAAGAGTAATGGGTTCAAGGTGAAAGAAAAGAGATTCTACCTAAACAGTAAAAAGTTCCTGACAGTAAGGGCTGTTCAACAGTGGAATGAACTACTTTGGAGTGTGGTGAGTCTCCTTCTCTGGAATTGTTTAAACAGAGGCTGGATGGCCATCTGTCAGGAGTGCTTTGATTATGTGTTCCTGCATTGCAGGGCATTGGACTTGATGGCCTCTTTCAATTCTATGATTCTATGATTCAAACAAACAAAGAACCTTTATTGACATAACAACATTATATACACAGATCCACTTAACCAAGTAGAGGGAAACTAAAATAAATGTACAGGTAGAGAAGGCTGATGTTCAGGATTTGCTCCTAAAGCGCTGTTTTATATACAAATCCAAAAATTTGCATCGTTTGCATCACTACTGGAGCTGTCCAACAGAAAGGTGATCTTTTGCAAGTCAGATGCATACTCTTTTTTGAGTAGCAGAGGTGACAAGTATTTGACTCTGGGTCCTGTGTAAAGTGGACAATAAAGTAAAATATGGTCTATAGAGTCAACACAATTCCCGTTGCATATGCATAGCCTTTGGCGGTAAGGGTTTTTAGTAAATCTCCCTGTTGATACGGCTGATGGAAGGGCATTGCAACGGGCCAACATCATTGCTCTACGGAGCCTGGGCACGGTTATCTGGTGCAGGTATTGAGCCCCCTTATTATCAATGTAGGTGATACCTAGAGCTAAAGGAGAGCAAGTCCTGGAAGCCTTTTCGAGTAGGATCTGATGTTCCTGGTCAAACAGCCTTCTCCCCAGAAGTTGGAACTTCTCTTTAGATGGTAGTATGGCTAGATAATCCAAAGAATAGCCTAATTTGTTAATTTTTGTTTCTATAATGCCCCACCATTCCGAGTGACAGGAAGTCTTGAGGGCTTTATATGACAAGGAGGCTGCATCGTGGTTGAAACAGATGCGCAGCCAATATGTGAGCGTGGCAAGCCATGCTCTTGTCTCTAAGAGATGTTGCCCAGTTTCGAGGCACAGGGTGGCGTAAGGCATGCAGTGAGGCATGCCCAAAAGTTTAAATTAAAAGCAAGATTGTACTCGCTCAGCTGTGTTGGACCAGGAGCCTATCCAAAGTGGGACTCCATATAATAATTGCTGGGCCACCTTGGTGTTAAAGACTTTTAATGCTGCAGGCACAAATTGATGGCCCTTGTTATAGAAAAAGCGTAAGATTGCTGATACACTGACCATGGAGTTTGTAACAGCATGGTCTCTGTGGCTGGCCCAACCCCCTCTATAATGGAGGTGCACTCCTAAATATTTAAAGCATTTGACCTGTTCCAATTCATGTCTTCCTAGCATCCAACGGATGAAAAGCTTCCAAGATTTTGAAAACGCTACAACCTTCTGATTTTGAGAGTTGAGTGTCAGGCCATTTATTGTACAGTATCTGTTGCAGGTTGCTAGGAGTCGCTTCATGCCAATTTTGGTATACGACAGCAAAACTGCGTCGTCGGCATATAGCAACAGGGGGATTGGATGTCCATCTAAGTTTGGGCAGTGTGAGTTTACAGATTTAAGTACGCTTGCTAGGTCATTTAAATAAAGATTGAAAAGAACTGGTGCAAGGACACAGCCTTGTTTTACTCCCTTGGAGATAGATATTTTGGGTGTAAGCAATCCCTCCTGATTGCATTTGACTTGGCAAACTGTGTTATGGTTATGGTGTATGATTCTAAGGTAGAATAATGCAAACTGTGTTATGGTGTATGATTCTAATGTAGAATAATGCAGATGAATAATTGAAAGGTCTTTATTTCGTCATCAGTTCTTATTTAACAGTGGTGGTGAACCTATGGCACGGGTGCCAGAGGTGGCACTCAGAACCCTCTCTGTGGGCACGCGTGCAGAATTCGTCATGTGATAATAGTGTAATTATTTCAGGGAGATTATTAGCATTAAACCTAAGACCTAGTTTTGGGGAAGCAGTGTAGGTAACCCTGTTAAGCGCTGTTAAACCCCACTGACTTCATGCAAAGAACAAAAGCATGATCCGTTACTTGAGAGTAAGCTCGGTTGCTGGCAATAGGGTTTGCTTCTGAGTAAACCCTCCTAGGGTCGTGATTCACCCATTCGAAGTGTTTCACAGTTGCTTCAAAGCAAAGCCACCAACTACCACCAAGCTTACTCCTGAGTAATGCATGCCTTGGAGCAAACCGTTTTTTCTATACTAAAACCTCAGTATTCAAGTTAAATTGCCATGTTGGCACTTTGCGATAAATAAGTGGGTTTTGGGTTGCAGTTTGGGCACTCGGTCTCGAAAAGGTTCGCTATCACTGTTGTATAATCTATCCTCTGCACCTCCTCAAAATTCAGAAACATCAAAAGTTTTTTTAAGTGATTGATTGATTGATTACAGTATTTATACTCTACCTTACCTTATGATTCAAGGCAACTCATCTTAAATTAGGATAAAAATAAAGCTAGTCTCCTATGCAAGCACTGAGACATTCCTCATGGAGTGACATCACGTAACAGACTATGTTGACTTTGTGTACAGGTTAGTTTGCCATTGCTTTCCCCAGCCATCTACGCTTTATCCCCAGCAAGCTGAGTGCTCATTTTACTGACTCCAGAAAGATAGAACACTGAGTCGACCTTGAGCTGACTACCTGAAACTGATTTCCATCAAAATCAAACTGAGGTCATGAGCAGACCTTTGACTGCAGTGCTGTGGTTTAACACTTCATGCCTCAGAGCTCCAATTAATTTGTTTGTTTGGAGTGCTGTGTGGTTTCCGGGCTGCATGGCTGTGTTCTAGCAGCATTCTCTCCTGACGTTTCGCCTGCATCTGTGGCTGGCATCTTCAGAAGATCAGGAGAGAATGCTGCTACAACACGGCCATACAGCCAGGAAACTACATAGCACCCCAGTGATTCCGGTCGTGAAAGCCTTCAACAATAAATTTGTTTGTTTGTTTACAATGTTTATACACTACCTTACCTTTTGATTCAAGGCAACTTATTTGAAACTATTTTAAATTAATTAATGCACCCTCCAAAATTTTTCATTCAATCTAATTCACAAATAAATGATACTGACTCCCCTTTGCCCTACAAAGATCCTGAACACATGTAGCTTGAATCTGTTGGATTTATGTTCAGTCAATGTACTTGTGGATCTTTCTCCATGCTTTGGTTGTGACCTGTGTTGATTGGAATCAGAAAGAAATTATTTGTTTCTATTTTTTCTAATCTTCTCTAATTGCTGTGCTGGACTATATAATGTCTCAGATCTAATAGCAGAAAATAGAGATGATTTTCTGTAATGACTAGGATACCTGACACATTCATTCTTCCTTTAGAAAACTCATGTAGCTTTTTTGAAAGTCCATAAGTAAGTCAGATAATACTGCTCTCTGCTGTCCACATACCATAGTGAAATAAAGCACCAGTATTTCATAAGCAGATATAAAAGAAAACCATTGCAGATTAAACAACAAAATCATTTCTGTTACTCAGATATGGCATAAATAATATAAAGTACAATTTTTAAAATGCCTTGTTTTGTATACTCTTATAAATGTAACTATAGGATGTGGAATGGTATACTATAGCCCTATCTTGACAGATCTCAGAAGGTAAGTAGAGTCAGCACTTGAAAGGAAGACTGCAGAAGAGGGTGATGACAAACCACCTCTGCCTACTCACTTGCCTTGAAAACTCTGTGAGGCAGCCACAGATCAGTTGCTACTTCACAGCACTTTTCCATTCATGCATAAAATTGCAAGTTAGGTTTATTTATTATTTTATTTATTTTATTTTATTAAACTTATAGGCCGCCTATCCCCGAAGGGCTCAAGGCAGCTTCCAACATGGCTGTTACATAGACAGCAATCAACAACATAAAATACTAAAATCATTAAAACCTAAGAACTAAGCAGCAGTTTACTACAGAACTATAGGTTAAGCAACCCAGTTCATAAATTAATTAAGACAGGCGCCCCGCCGAAGGCCATTAAAAGAAGAAAAAGGGGAGGGAGTAAGTAGGGCCTGGGATGGAATTTATGGGCGCAAGACAGGCCCAGCTTTTAATAGACCGGAACGGCAGTCTCAGCTTTGACTTCCAACTCCAGTGTCGATAGGGGGCAGTAGATCCACGGCTGTCACCCCCCGGAAAAGCCCGGTGGAAAAGCTCCTGCAGGTGCAGGCCCCGCCAACTCATTAAGGTCCCGCGAGGGCCCGCGACAGCCGGAGGTAAGGCATTCCACCAGGCGGGGGCCAGAGCCGCGAAAGGCTCTGGCCCGGGTTGAGGCCAGCCGTATCATTGCAGGACCAGGGGTCACCAGTAGATCTGCCGCTGCTTGAGCCGCGAGCCACCTATGTGGGGACATATAAAGTGATGCGGTCCCGCAGGTGTGTGGGCTCCATGCCGCTGTAGCGCCTTAAAGGTTAAAACCAGCACCTTGAAAACGATCCGGAACTCCACCGGAAGCCAGTGCAGACGGCACAGCACAGGGGTGATATGATCTGAATAACCACCACCTGTTAGAAGCCGTGCCGCTGCATTCTGGACCAGCTTCAGCTTCCGGATCAGCCTAGCAAGGTAAGGCCCGCCGTGAGAGCCGAAGTTACAATAATCAAGCTTCCCCGAGGCATCGCCGCATGGATCACCGTGACCAGGCCGGACTGGGAGAGATAGGGAGCCAGCCGCCGTGCCTGGCGAAGGTGGAAGAACGCAACCTGGGTAACATGGGCCACCTGGTTCTCCATAGGTTGAATAAATTTGGGTCTGATTTCATTACTATAGTGACTAGCATTGCAAAGATGTCTATTTGCATTCTTCAAGAGGTTTACAGGTTTCACTGCAATACTATTTGAATCTACAAAATATTTTCAGTGGTCTTGAAATGAGTTAGACTGCAAAAGTGGTAGTGTGCTGAACTTTCTGTTGGATTATGGCAGAGGGCTCAAACTAGTGTAGCAGAAAAGGGTTTTAAAAAGAGTTGTCACACAATTGTGGCAGTTGCTTCAAAACTCTACAAACCTCAGTGCCCTTTGCCTTTGGACATCCCAGAGCCTCTTTTCCCAGTTTATATTGTATCTTCACCACCTTCATACTCTCTTAACCCACCCGTGAGAGAATCACAGCACACTTTGGCATCCTGAATCTCAGTCTGAGAAAGAGATCTGTGGGGCCAGAAGCTAATCTCTGGTCCTACACAGCTGAGTTAGTTTTAAGAAAAACTTAGAATTAGCAAACACCCAAGAAACAGTTTTGAAACAGAAGATAAGTTTTACTGGACAGCATAAGAATCTGGCCAGGGTGTCCTCTTAAGGTCAAGAGGCACCCCCTTGCTACAAAGGGACCAATTTTTATAGGCACAAAATTACAAACGTCACACAATCATCATAGTTCATACCTCTCTCACGTGATACAAGCATGTTCAAACCCCATTGGTCACAGTAAGACAACCTCTTATTCCACGTCACACGCTGCATGCTGTTAGTGCGTGCTGTTTCTCTGTGCATATACAGAGGGCAGTAATAAAAATAGCTTGTTGTCTTCAAGAATAAATCGAAGATTCTTGGTTGGCTCTCTCGAGAGAGAATGGCTATGCCTAAAGGGCACTCTGTGGCTTAACATAAATTTGTAGATCATAAAATGTCCCTTTTCTCTCCCAGTTAGAAATGTTAAAACATTTTAAAAGATTTTATAAACATTCTAACAACAATTATGGCCTTCGATTCTATGACAATAGAATTATGATCAAATACAAGTAAATATGAATTTAACTATATAGAAGAACACTTTGTAATTTAACTAATCACATTGATTTAACTATCCCGTATTGTGGGTCCTTACTCACAAAAACAAGGTCATAAATTTATATGGCTTCTGTCATATAGTAACCTGTATTTACAGGATTCCAAAGATGTTATCTGTAGTTGCCTGCATCTCTGCTAGTAAGCTGGTAAGATGCAGGCTTCTGGTCACTATACACAGAGCCATTTTGATTCAACAATCCTTGGCTCATGTGAATTAATCCTCCTTGATTAAATATAAATACAAATTTCATACATTCAGGTCCATCCCCACAGATACATTTTGTTTCAGAAATAGAAATTCTTATTATATGGAGGAAGTATTGTTGAAGGCTTTCACAGCCTGATTCAACTGGTTCTGGTGGGTTTTCCGGGCTGTGTGGCCGTGGTCTCGTGGATCTTGTTCCTAACGTTTCGCCTGCATCTGTGGCTGGCATCTTCAGAGGTGTATCACAGCCGGATTCAACTGGTTCTGGTGGGTTTTCCAGGCTGTGTGGCCATGGTCTAGTGGATCTTGTTCCTAACATTTCACCTGCATCTGTGGGTGGCATCTTTGGAGGTGTATCACAGAGGGAAGTCTGTTACACACTGTGTCCATAGAGAAGGAAGTGTTTGGGGTATATATTGTCCCATGTCCCAGGGAACTAATCAGTAAGTGTTTGGGTGGAACTTGTTATGCAAAGATGTGGTTGATAGTATTGTATTGTGGGTGGGGCTTATCAGTCCAGGGAGTGATTCACATTTTCATGCCCTGCAGCAGCAGTAGTATTGGTGAATGCAAATCCTGTGTTTGGGTGGAGTCCTTTGTTCATGAACTTAGGGGTTTGCTTTTGGTGTTTTTAAGTACTGGTAGCCAAGCTTTGCTAATTTTCAAAGTCTCTTCTTTCCTGTTGAAATTGTCTTGGTGTTTGTGAATTTCAATGGCCTCCCTGTGCAGTCTGACAAAGTAACCTTCTGAATTGTCCAGAATTTCAGTGTTTTCAAATAAAATGTTGTGTCCAGTTTTGTTTAAGACATGTTCTGCAACTGCAGATTTTTCAGGATGGTTAAGCCAACAGTGTCTTTTGTGCTCCTTAATACGAGTTTGAATGCTGTGTTTTGTGGTTCCCATGTAGACCTTTCCACAGCTGCAGGGTATGCAATAGACTCCTGCAGAAGTGAGGGGGTCTCTCTTGTCCTTTGCTGAGCGTAGCATTTGCTGTATTTTCCTGGTAGGTTTGAAGATGGTTTGTAGGTTATGTTTCTTCACCAGTTTCCCTATTTGATCAGTGACTCCCTTGATGTATGGTAGAAATATTTTTCTGGTGGTGGGCTGTTTCTCCTCAGTCCTCTGGCTTTCTCTTGGTCTTAAAGTTCTTCTGATTTCTGTTGTGGAGTAGCCATCAGCCTGCAGAGCCCAGTCTAGATGATTGATTTCATCAGGGAGGAGGTGAGGTTCACAAATTAGTTTTGCACGATCTGTCAGAGTTTTGATTTTGCCCCTTTTCTGTTGTGGATGGTGATTGGAATTTTTATGTAGATACCAGTCTCTGTGTGTCGGTTTTCTGTATACTGTGTGGCCCAATTGGTGGTTGGGTCTGCGAAAGACCAAGATATCTAGAAAAGGCAGTTTTCCTTCTTTTTCAGTTTCCATGGTAAATTGGATGTTTGGGTGGATGCTGTTAAGGTGGTCCAGAAAGTTCAGCAGTTCCTCCTCACCATGGCTCCAGATTATAAAAGTGACATCCACAAATTGGAACCAAGTTGCGGGTTTCCTGGGTTCTGTTTTGAGGGCTTGTTTCTCAAAATGTTCCATGTAAAAATTGGCTATCACTGGGCTGAGGGGGCTTCCCATGGCTACCCATTGGTCTGTTCATAGTATTCATTGTCCCACTTTTTTTGACACTTTTACATTTTTGAAGGTCTTTAGAGTTATCTATTTAGCCATTTCCAATGAGTTGTTCTATGTATCTGACCAGTACCACAGACATACAGCAGAGTGCAGCAAAGACCATACATACAACATGCTGATTTCTCTGTCCTAGAGTAGGCTTTTCAGTACAGCATTTAATCACCTGCCAAATCTAAGTGGTGAATCTGTTAAAAGGAAATACAGCAAAATATTGCAACCACTCTTGGATAAATGCTATTTTAGCCTAATGAATTAACCTGTAATTGTGTCTAGGACTATGGGGGTGGGGGTGGGGAGAGCAAAACTAATTTATTTGTGATTTATATGTTACAGTGGTGAAACCAATTTTGCTGCAGTAAAAACCATAATTTCACAACATAAGGTAAAAGAAGATGCTGGTTTTTCCCATAGAGAGAGAATGTGTGTGTGTGTTAGAGGTGTATCACAGAGAGAAGTGTGTTACACAGTTTGTAAGCAGGTTGCAAGCTGAATCAGGGAGAGCATTCTGGATTGGGTGGACAGTGATCCATGTGCCACATAAACAATTCCCACCATAGCACCTAATATCATCCCTAATTGCAGTTTCCACAGATCTGATTGACATTACAGTCATCTGTCTATATAACCTTGCCTATAATTATGCAGAGAGAAGCCTAAATTAGAAGAATTGAAGCTTGTCAACATACAGGCAAGATGCCAATTGAGGCTATATGAGAGAGACTGTAGCTATGAAGGTGAGGCAGGCAGTATGGCTCAGAGAGAGAGAGGGAGGAGGGGACTTGCATAAGATTTCAGAAATATCCAATGCGTTCATTTAAAGGGTCTCATGTAGCAAATGGTGGAAAGAACTGCTACCACTGCCAGTCAGAGTAGCATTAGATGGACTAGGTTGACAGACCAGTGGCCTGATTTAGCAAAATTACAAAAGTCAATGCAGACATCCCATATCATTCCTAAGGGAAATTATCAACTCTGGAACAATTCTAGCTAACACAAACTATGTAGATCAAACTATGTAGATCAGCACTATCAAAATACAATCTGTTAAATAGAAGTTCTTCAGCAAGCTTCAGTGTTTTCCACCAGTGATGATTTGTTTTGCAGGACGGTTTGGATATGCATACTGTCACTTATAGGTTACATGATGTCACTTTTTAAGTGGTGTGCAGCAACAAGAAGTCTGAGAGGGGGAACTAAGACCCCTTTCGCACATGCAGAGTAATGCACTTTCAATCCACTTTCACAATTGTTTGCAAGTAGATTTTGCTATTCCAAACAGCTGCAAAATGCATTGAAAGTGAATTGAAAATGCATTATTCTGCATGTGCGGAAGGGCCCCCCGACTACCATTAGGTCATATGAGAGGGTGCGAACTTGAAATGCTACTGATCAGAATTGCAATGCTCACTATGTGCTAAACTGCTCAAAAAAACCCAAAACAAAACTCTTAATAGCATGTTAGCAAAATGTAAGCCCTACTGGCAGGTATTCAAGCATCCTTATATTCTCTCTCTCTCTCTCTCTCTCTCACACACACACACACACACACACACACACACACACTGAATTGCAAAGCTCCTCCTCTTCACCACAAAAAAACTCACGTGCTAAATCATTGTCAAGTTTAGAGCCACTGCAAAAGCTGAGGAAAAGATAACAGTGAAAATAATGGAAATGAAGAAAAAAATCAACGCTCACAAAGGATTATACATGCACAATTACATATCTTTTGTAAAGCAGTAAAGCAAACATAAGAATCATAACAGTCCTTGCAATAAAAAAATATAATTAACACAATCATATATAGACCAAAATAAATCAGAATAGTCTGTGTTAATATTACATATGCAATGGATCTGAATTCATTATTTTATTAGTTTTTATTTTATTATATTCTAGTTTGATGCAATTGAAACTCTGGTTGCAGTAATCGTTCTTATAATTTTGTTGACAAGGGTTATTTTTTTAAAAAAATGCCTAACAGCATGATCTTGGGATCCATTTGGAATTTAACTTTCAGTATTTTCTGCTTTTCTGTATGAATTTCTTTCCAAAACCTAGTTGCTTCTGTTGATTGATTTCTTTTTCAAATTCTGACAGTTATCTTAAGACAACTCCTGTTGTCTGCAATGTGTGGTCATTTTCTGTAAGTCTTGTGATCAGGACATCATCTAGTAATGTTGCAGTGTAATGAGCTGCTTGCCCCACGTGGACACCTTTTATATGGGGTGGCTGTCAGCGCTCTTTGATGACGCAGTTCGCAGCCTCATGGGACCGTGCTGCCAATCAGGACCCGGCACTGCATCCTTGCCCTTGTATGGGCAATGATGTGGCTTTTGCTGTGGGCCACTCCACCCTGCAATGGTGGGCCATGTGGCAGCCGCAGCCGCACCTTTTGCAGCAGCTGGTTGAAAAGGAATATGCATATTTTCCAAGCTCCCAAAGGGGTTATCCTAAGACATAATTGCCTAAGGATGGAATGTGTAGCAACGACCTACTCCTAGTGAATTGCCATGTTGCGTATTGAGCTCTTGAGGTTTCCATAGTTGTAAGTGTGACGTCAGCTGAAGTGTTCTATTTAAGTGAGTGCATGCATAGTTTCTGCCTGCTTGGCCTGATGTATTACTGTGGAAGCGGTCTGTGTAAATAAACCTTGTTTTTACCTTGCTGCTCACCTGATGATTGAGACAATGCTGGCAATGAGAATGGGATGCAGATGTGGGTCTTTTGACTTTTGCAGTGCGAGTAGACTGGTGTTGTTGGAGTAAAAAATATAGCTCCTCCGGGCCATATGGAATTCAAGCCAGCATATCAGAGCCAGTGGGAGAACTATGAAGCAAAGCTGGAGTTTTATTTGACTGCTAATGGGGTCACAGAGGCCGGAAAGAAACATGCAGTGTTTTTAAGTGTTTGTGGAGCAGAGACATTTGACCTAGCCCAGGCCCTGCTAGCACCAAGGAAGTTGGCAGCAACCACATATGAAGATATTTTGACTGCACTGAGAGAACATTTCATTCCCCAGCCCTCAGAAATAGCAAGAAGGAATGCATTTTACAAGCAAAATCAGGCCCCTATGGAAAGTAATTCTGTTTATATTGCTGAACTGAGACAGTTAGCACAGCATTGCCATTTTCCCAATTTGGAGGAGATGTTTCAAGTCAAATTAGTCTGCGGCTTGCAGGACAAAGCAATGCAGAGATGTTTGTCTGCTAGAAAACAATTATCATTGTGGGAGGCCCAGGATGAAGCATTAGTCTGGGAGGCTGCAGCAGCCATACATAGGAGGTGCAGCTGATAAGAAACTCCTGTTATTTACAACTGTGAATGCCAGCTCCAGCAGAAATGAAAGTTCACAGACTGCAACAGAATAAGTATCATAGCATAGTGCATGAGACTTGGGTCTGTTCTGCACAGGGACCCACAGTGACTGCACACCAGCATATATGATGCCTGTGTGGTTCCGGGGCTGTTTGCATGCTGAGGTGCGAGCGGACCCAGAGCAGCCATGACCTGTGGAGGCGCCTCCACATGGAGGCACCTCTGTTTCGTTTCCCCACACTTATCTTCTCTCCCTGTGGAGCTCCACAAAGACAAGGAGACATGCCCACGCTGCCGTCCAACCCAGCTGCCGCATGGGTGTGTTTCCTCGTTCCCTGCGGAACTCTGCAGCGAGTGAAGGTAAGTGTGTGGAAAGCAGGAATGGTGCCTCCAACCCTGTGCCGTTTGCATGGACCTGGCTGGAAAATGCTGTTGGGGGGGGGGGGGAGCACAGCGCTGCCTCGATGCAGAGGCGACAGCTGTGTGAACAGCACCCCTGGAATGGTGTTTTACCATTCCAGGGGTGCTGTTTTTGGCCCGTGCAGAGTGAGCTGTAGTGTTGTTAATGTGGTGTGGGAGTTATGGTGGTCAACATGATAGACAGTCCTGCCAGTTTAAAGAGGCCCAGTGCCATTTTTGTAAAAGCTGGGTCATATTGAGAGAGCATGTAGAGTGGAAAAAATCAGGAGGCAGGAAGAAATAATGGAGGGAGGAGGCCCACAGATAGAGTTATGCACTCTGTACAAATGCAATATGACTGTTTCCTGACAATCTGGCCTTGCAAATGTCATGTGATTGTTCTTTATCCAATCTAGCTATTCAAGTGTAATGTGACTTGGCACAAGAACCCATGTGACTGTTCCATGACCAATCAAGATGTGAAATTGCCATGTGAATATTTGGAAGGTGTAATCAATCATGTACCACTGGTGGCTTAGTGTAAGCTGACCAAAGCTGTATCTAGGCAAACTGGCGCCCGGGGACAAAACTTGATTTTCGCGCCCCCCCCCCCCTATGGGTGGCCACCCTCCCCCACCACAACCAAACAATGATTTTTTGCACCAGGTCATTTCTAAATCACCATCATATTATAGAACATGCCCCAACACAGCAATAGTACGTACCACTCAGCAGAAATCAAACATTTAGACATTTTTTTCAAAATGCTTTCAAAATGTCCATCTTAGCTCCTTCCTGGCCACATATATTCATTATAAAATAATTTTATGCCACTTTTCTAGACAAAAGGTGCCTGAGGCAGCTAAAAAAGCAATTCAAAACACCAACAACAATAATAATTAACAGCAATGTTGTAGAATGAAACCAGTTCAAGTCCACTGAAAATTTTCTCAACATTTAAATTTAAAACTAATTTCCAGTCAGCAGCCAACAGAATTCCAATCAGCAGTAATGTGGTCCTGCTTTTACAACACCAAAACCCAGAGACTTCCACTGGGGCCTAACAATACTAAAGCAACCCAGAAACACCCTGCTACAAGATGTGGCCCCTGAAATGGCTGTCAAAGAAAGGGGGGGATGAAAATATGGAAGGGGGGGGGGGATGCAGCACAGTCCTGCCTCCAACAGTACAGTTGAATTTTTTACAGGATATGTTGGGGAGGATGAAGTCAAGGTTTCTCTCCCCAATGTCATGTCCAGTACTACCCCCCTTCATCTCCTGTCTGGGAAAGGTGGAATTCATATCAGCAGACACTTCATAGGCTGACCAGAAAAAGGAGGGGAGGGGAAGAGAGACCCTAGAAAAGCATAGAGTCCAATCACAGGCTTTGATGTAAAAAGTCAGAGCCTTGGTCCAAGGCACAAACAGAGGCTTTGCATGCAGAAGATGCCAAATTAGGACTGCCAGCTTCAGGTTGGCAAACTCCTGGAGTTGGGCTGCCAACCTCCAGGTGTGGCTAGGGAACTCCTAGAATTACAACTGATTTCCAAAGGACAGAGATCAGTTCCTCTGGAGAAAATGGCTATTTTGGAAGATGGCTGAAGTCTCTTCCTTCTCCACCCCCCATCCCAAACCTCCAGGAATTTCCCAACCCAGATCAGGCAACCTGGCCGCCAGGGATTCCCCGCTTGCCAACTTCCCAGCAGGGACTTTGGCCCTTCTTCCTTGTCCCAACCCCCTCATCGTAAGGCGCCTAGCTGGCGTCCCTGTCACCCCGAAGTTCTCATTGGGGTTCTTCCAGGATATGGCTCTCCTCCCTCTCCCCTGCAAGATTAACCCCCCAAAAACCTCCCAACTTTCTTCTCTCCTTGCCCCGCACTTCTCCAAAGGTCCTCCATTGCTAGCAACTAGTAATAAGATTATTTCAGCAACTTTTCTGGGGAGTGGGGGGTCCCCACCCCCCCCCCCCCGCAATCCCCCCCCCCCCAAACCCCCCCCCACCGTCCTCCCCCCCCCCCCCCCACCCCCCCCTCTCCCCACCACCCCCCCCCCCCCCACCCCCCCCCCCCCCCAACCCCCCCCCCCACCACCCCCCCCCCCCCCCACCCCCCCCCCCCCCCACCCCCCCCCCCCCCCACCCCCCCCCCCCCCCACCCCCCCCCCCCCCCACCCCCCCCCCCCCCCACCCCCCCCCCCCCCCACCCCCCCCCCCCCCCACCCCCCCCCCCCCCCACCCCCCCCCCCCCCCACCCCCCCCCCCCCCCACCCCCCCCCCCCCCCACCCCCCCCCCCCCCCACCCCCCCCCCCCCCCACCCCCCCCCCCCCCCACCCCCCCCCCCCCCCACCCCCCCCCCCCCCCACCCCCCCCCCCCCCCACCCCCCCCCCCCCCCACCCCCCCCCCCCCCCACCCCCCCCCCCCCCCACCCCCCCCCCCCCCCACCCCCCCCCCCCCCCACCCCCCCCCCCCCCCACCCCCCCCCCCCCCCACCCCCCCCCCCCCCCACCCCCCCCCCCCCCCACCCCCCCCCCCCCCCACCCCCCCCCCCCCCCACCCCCCCCCCCCCCCACCCCCCCCCCCCCCCACCCCCCCCCCCCCCCACCCCCCCCCCCCCCCACCCCCCCCCCCCCCCACCCCCCCCCCCCCCCACCCCCCCCCCCCCCCACCCCCCCCCCCCCCCACCCCCCCCCCCCCCCACCCCCCCCCCCCCCCACCCCCCCCCCCCCCCACCCCCCCCCCCCCCCACCCCCCCCCCCCCCCACCCCCCCCCCCCCCCACCCCCCCCCCCCCCCACCCCCCCCCCCCCCCACCCCCCCCCCCCCCCACCCCCCCCCCCCCCCACCCCCCCCCCCCCCCACCCCCCCCCCCCCCCACCCCCCCCCCCCCCCACCCCCCCCCCCCCCCACCCCCCCCCCCCCCCACCCCCCCCCCCCCCCACCCCCCCCCCCCCCCACCCCCCCCCCCCCCCACCCCCCCCCCCCCCCACCCCCCCCCCCCCCCACCCCCCCCCCCCCCCACCCCCCCCCCCCCCCACCCCCCCCCCCCCCCACCCCCCCCCCCCCCCACCCCCCCCCCCCCCCACCCCCCCCCCCCCCCACCCCCCCCCCCCCCCACCCCCCCCCCCCCCCACCCCCCCCCCCCCCCACCCCCCCCCCCCCCCACCCCCCCCCCCCCCCACCCCCCCCCCCCCCCACCCCCCCCCCCCCCCACCCCCCCCCCCCCCCACCCCCCCCCCCCCCCACCCCCCCCCCCCCCCACCCCCCCCCCCCCCCACCCCCCCCCCCCCCCACCCCCCCCCCCCCCCACCCCCCCCCCCCCCCACCCCCCCCCCCCCCCACCCCCCCCCCCCCCCACCCCCCCCCCCCCCCACCCCCCCCCCCCCCCACCCCCCCCCCCCCCCACCCCCCCCCCCCCCCACCCCCCCCCCCCCCCACCCCCCCCCCCCCCCACCCCCCCCCCCCCCCACCCCCCCCCCCCCCCACCCCCCCCCCCCCCCACCCCCCCCCCCCCCCACCCCCCCCCCCCCCCACCCCCCCCCCCCCCCACCCCCCCCCCCCCCCACCCCCCCCCCCCCCCACCCCCCCCCCCCCCCACCCCCCCCCCCCCCCACCCCCCCCCCCCCCCACCCCCCCCCCCCCCCACCCCCCCCCCCCCCCACCCCCCCCCCCCCCCACCCCCCCCCCCCCCCACCCCCCCCCCCCCCCACCCCCCCCCCCCCCCACCCCCCCCCCCCCCCACCCCCCCCCCCCCCCACCCCCCCCCCCCCCCACCCCCCCCCCCCCCCACCCCCCCCCCCCCCCACCCCCCCCCCCCCCCACCCCCCCCCCCCCCCACCCCCCCCCCCCCCCACCCCCCCCCCCCCCCACCCCCCCCCCCCCCCACCCCCCCCCCCCCCCACCCCCCCCCCCCCCCACCCCCCCCCCCCCCCACCCCCCCCCCCCCCCACCCCCCCCCCCCCCCACCCCCCCCCCCCCCCACCCCCCCCCCCCCCCACCCCCCCCCCCCCCCACCCCCCCCCCCCCCCACCCCCCCCCCCCCCCACCCCCCCCCCCCCCCACCCCCCCCCCCCCCCACCCCCCCCCCCCCCCACCCCCCCCCCCCCCCACCCCCCCCCCCCCCCACCCCCCCCCCCCCCCACCCCCCCCCCCCCCCACCCCCCCCCCCCCCCACCCCCCCCCCCCCCCACCCCCCCCCCCCCCCACCCCCCCCCCCCCCCACCCCCCCCCCCCCCCACCCCCCCCCCCCCCCACCCCCCCCCCCCCCCACCCCCCCCCCCCCCCACCCCCCCCCCCCCCCACCCCCCCCCCCCCCCACCCCCCCCCCCCCCCACCCCCCCCCCCCCCCACCCCCCCCCCCCCCCACCCCCCCCCCCCCCCACCCCCCCCCCCCCCCACCCCCCCCCCCCCCCACCCCCCCCCCCCCCCACCCCCCCCCCCCCCCACCCCCCCCCCCCCCCACCCCCCCCCCCCCCCACCCCCCCCCCCCCCCACCCCCCCCCCCCCCCACCCCCCCCCCCCCCCACCCCCCCCCCCCCCCACCCCCCCCCCCCCCCACCCCCCCCCCCCCCCACCCCCCCCCCCCCCCACCCCCCCCCCCCCCCACCCCCCCCCCCCCCCACCCCCCCCCCCCCCCACCCCCCCCCCCCCCCACCCCCCCCCCCCCCCACCCCCCCCCCCCCCCACCCCCCCCCCCCCCCACCCCCCCCCCCCCCCACCCCCCCCCCCCCCCACCCCCCCCCCCCCCCACCCCCCCCCCCCCCCACCCCCCCCCCCCCCCACCCCCCCCCCCCCCCACCCCCCCCCCCCCCCACCCCCCCCCCCCCCCACCCCCCCCCCCCCCCACCCCCCCCCCCCCCCACCCCCCCCCCCCCCCACCCCCCCCCCCCCCCACCCCCCCCCCCCCCCACCCCCCCCCCCCCCCACCCCCCCCCCCCCCCACCCCCCCCCCCCCCCACCCCCCCCCCCCCCCACCCCCCCCCCCCCCCACCCCCCCCCCCCCCCACCCCCCCCCCCCCCCACCCCCCCCCCCCCCCACCCCCCCCCCCCCCCACCCCCCCCCCCCCCCACCCCCCCCCCCCCCCACCCCCCCCCCCCCCCACCCCCCCCCCCCCCCACCCCCCCCCCCCCCCACCCCCCCCCCCCCCCACCCCCCCCCCCCCCCACCCCCCCCCCCCCCCACCCCCCCCCCCCCCCACCCCCCCCCCCCCCCACCCCCCCCCCCCCCCACCCCCCCCCCCCCCCACCCCCCCCCCCCCCCACCCCCCCCCCCCCCCACCCCCCCCCCCCCCCACCCCCCCCCCCCCCCACCCCCCCCCCCCCCCACCCCCCCCCCCCCCCACCCCCCCCCCCCCCCACCCCCCCCCCCCCCCACCCCCCCCCCCCCCCACCCCCCCCCCCCCCCACCCCCCCCCCCCCCCACCCCCCCCCCCCCCCACCCCCCCCCCCCCCCACCCCCCCCCCCCCCCACCCCCCCCCCCCCCCACCCCCCCCCCCCCCCACCCCCCCCCCCCCCCACCCCCCCCCCCCCCCACCCCCCCCCCCCCCCACCCCCCCCCCCCCCCACCCCCCCCCCCCCCCACCCCCCCCCCCCCCCACCCCCCCCCCCCCCCACCCCCCCCCCCCCCCACCCCCCCCCCCCCCCACCCCCCCCCCCCCCCACCCCCCCCCCCCCCCACCCCCCCCCCCCCCCACCCCCCCCCCCCCCCACCCCCCCCCCCCCCCACCCCCCCCCCCCCCCACCCCCCCCCCCCCCCACCCCCCCCCCCCCCCACCCCCCCCCCCCCCCACCCCCCCCCCCCCCCACCCCCCCCCCCCCCCACCCCCCCCCCCCCCCACCCCCCCCCCCCCCCACCCCCCCCCCCCCCCACCCCCCCCCCCCCCCACCCCCCCCCCCCCCCACCCCCCCCCCCCCCCACCCCCCCCCCCCCCCACCCCCCCCCCCCCCCACCCCCCCCCCCCCCCACCCCCCCCCCCCCCCACCCCCCCCCCCCCCCACCCCCCCCCCCCCCCACCCCCCCCCCCCCCCACCCCCCCCCCCCCCCACCCCCCCCCCCCCCCACCCCCCCCCCCCCCCACCCCCCCCCCCCCCCACCCCCCCCCCCCCCCACCCCCCCCCCCCCCCACCCCCCCCCCCCCCCACCCCCCCCCCCCCCCACCCCCCCCCCCCCCCACCCCCCCCCCCCCCCACCCCCCCCCCCCCCCACCCCCCCCCCCCCCCACCCCCCCCCCCCCCCACCCCCCCCCCCCCCCACCCCCCCCCCCCCCCACCCCCCCCCCCCCCCACCCCCCCCCCCCCCCACCCCCCCCCCCCCCCACCCCCCCCCCCCCCCACCCCCCCCCCCCCCCACCCCCCCCCCCCCCCACCCCCCCCCCCCCCCACCCCCCCCCCCCCCCACCCCCCCCCCCCCCCACCCCCCCCCCCCCCCACCCCCCCCCCCCCCCACCCCCCCCCCCCCCCACCCCCCCCCCCCCCCACCCCCCCCCCCCCCCACCCCCCCCCCCCCCCACCCCCCCCCCCCCCCACCCCCCCCCCCCCCCACCCCCCCCCCCCCCCACCCCCCCCCCCCCCCACCCCCCCCCCCCCCCACCCCCCCCCCCCCCCACCCCCCCCCCCCCCCACCCCCCCCCCCCCCCACCCCCCCCCCCCCCCACCCCCCCCCCCCCCCACCCCCCCCCCCCCCCACCCCCCCCCCCCCCCACCCCCCCCCCCCCCCACCCCCCCCCCCCCCCACCCCCCCCCCCCCCCACCCCCCCCCCCCCCCACCCCCCCCCCCCCCCACCCCCCCCCCCCCCCACCCCCCCCCCCCCCCACCCCCCCCCCCCCCCACCCCCCCCCCCCCCCACCCCCCCCCCCCCCCACCCCCCCCCCCCCCCACCCCCCCCCCCCCCCACCCCCCCCCCCCCCCACCCCCCCCCCCCCCCACCCCCCCCCCCCCCCACCCCCCCCCCCCCCCACCCCCCCCCCCCCCCACCCCCCCCCCCCCCCACCCCCCCCCCCCCCCACCCCCCCCCCCCCCCACCCCCCCCCCCCCCCACCCCCCCCCCCCCCCACCCCCCCCCCCCCCCACCCCCCCCCCCCCCCACCCCCCCCCCCCCCCACCCCCCCCCCCCCCCACCCCCCCCCCCCCCCACCCCCCCCCCCCCCCACCCCCCCCCCCCCCCACCCCCCCCCCCCCCCACCCCCCCCCCCCCCCACCCCCCCCCCCCCCCACCCCCCCCCCCCCCCACCCCCCCCCCCCCCCACCCCCCCCCCCCCCCACCCCCCCCCCCCCCCACCCCCCCCCCCCCCCACCCCCCCCCCCCCCCACCCCCCCCCCCCCCCACCCCCCCCCCCCCCCACCCCCCCCCCCCCCCACCCCCCCCCCCCCCCACCCCCCCCCCCCCCCACCCCCCCCCCCCCCCACCCCCCCCCCCCCCCACCCCCCCCCCCCCCCACCCCCCCCCCCCCCCACCCCCCCCCCCCCCCACCCCCCCCCCCCCCCACCCCCCCCCCCCCCCACCCCCCCCCCCCCCCACCCCCCCCCCCCCCCACCCCCCCCCCCCCCCACCCCCCCCCCCCCCCACCCCCCCCCCCCCCCACCCCCCCCCCCCCCCACCCCCCCCCCCCCCCACCCCCCCCCCCCCCCACCCCCCCCCCCCCCCACCCCCCCCCCCCCCCACCCCCCCCCCCCCCCACCCCCCCCCCCCCCCACCCCCCCCCCCCCCCACCCCCCCCCCCCCCCACCCCCCCCCCCCCCCACCCCCCCCCCCCCCCACCCCCCCCCCCCCCCACCCCCCCCCCCCCCCACCCCCCCCCCCCCCCACCCCCCCCCCCCCCCACCCCCCCCCCCCCCCACCCCCCCCCCCCCCCACCCCCCCCCCCCCCCACCCCCCCCCCCCCCCACCCCCCCCCCCCCCCACCCCCCCCCCCCCCCACCCCCCCCCCCCCCCACCCCCCCCCCCCCCCACCCCCCCCCCCCCCCACCCCCCCCCCCCCCCACCCCCCCCCCCCCCCACCCCCCCCCCCCCCCACCCCCCCCCCCCCCCACCCCCCCCCCCCCCCACCCCCCCCCCCCCCCACCCCCCCCCCCCCCCACCCCCCCCCCCCCCCACCCCCCCCCCCCCCCACCCCCCCCCCCCCCCACCCCCCCCCCCCCCCACCCCCCCCCCCCCCCACCCCCCCCCCCCCCCACCCCCCCCCCCCCCCACCCCCCCCCCCCCCCACCCCCCCCCCCCCCCACCCCCCCCCCCCCCCACCCCCCCCCCCCCCCACCCCCCCCCCCCCCCACCCCCCCCCCCCCCCACCCCCCCCCCCCCCCACCCCCCCCCCCCCCCACCCCCCCCCCCCCCCACCCCCCCCCCCCCCCACCCCCCCCCCCCCCCACCCCCCCCCCCCCCCACCCCCCCCCCCCCCCACCCCCCCCCCCCCCCACCCCCCCCCCCCCCCACCCCCCCCCCCCCCCACCCCCCCCCCCCCCCACCCCCCCCCCCCCCCACCCCCCCCCCCCCCCACCCCCCCCCCCCCCCACCCCCCCCCCCCCCCACCCCCCCCCCCCCCCACCCCCCCCCCCCCCCACCCCCCCCCCCCCCCACCCCCCCCCCCCCCCACCCCCCCCCCCCCCCACCCCCCCCCCCCCCCACCCCCCCCCCCCCCCACCCCCCCCCCCCCCCACCCCCCCCCCCCCCCACCCCCCCCCCCCCCCACCCCCCCCCCCCCCCACCCCCCCCCCCCCCCACCCCCCCCCCCCCCCACCCCCCCCCCCCCCCACCCCCCCCCCCCCCCACCCCCCCCCCCCCCCACCCCCCCCCCCCCCCACCCCCCCCCCCCCCCACCCCCCCCCCCCCCCACCCCCCCCCCCCCCCACCCCCCCCCCCCCCCACCCCCCCCCCCCCCCACCCCCCCCCCCCCCCACCCCCCCCCCCCCCCACCCCCCCCCCCCCCCACCCCCCCCCCCCCCCACCCCCCCCCCCCCCCACCCCCCCCCCCCCCCACCCCCCCCCCCCCCCACCCCCCCCCCCCCCCACCCCCCCCCCCCCCCACCCCCCCCCCCCCCCACCCCCCCCCCCCCCCACCCCCCCCCCCCCCCACCCCCCCCCCCCCCCACCCCCCCCCCCCCCCACCCCCCCCCCCCCCCACCCCCCCCCCCCCCCACCCCCCCCCCCCCCCACCCCCCCCCCCCCCCACCCCCCCCCCCCCCCACCCCCCCCCCCCCCCACCCCCCCCCCCCCCCACCCCCCCCCCCCCCCACCCCCCCCCCCCCCCACCCCCCCCCCCCCCCACCCCCCCCCCCCCCCACCCCCCCCCCCCCCCACCCCCCCCCCCCCCCACCCCCCCCCCCCCCCACCCCCCCCCCCCCCCACCCCCCCCCCCCCCCACCCCCCCCCCCCCCCACCCCCCCCCCCCCCCACCCCCCCCCCCCCCCACCCCCCCCCCCCCCCACCCCCCCCCCCCCCCACCCCCCCCCCCCCCCACCCCCCCCCCCCCCCACCCCCCCCCCCCCCCACCCCCCCCCCCCCCCACCCCCCCCCCCCCCCACCCCCCCCCCCCCCCACCCCCCCCCCCCCCCACCCCCCCCCCCCCCCACCCCCCCCCCCCCCCACCCCCCCCCCCCCCCACCCCCCCCCCCCCCCACCCCCCCCCCCCCCCACCCCCCCCCCCCCCCACCCCCCCCCCCCCCCACCCCCCCCCCCCCCCACCCCCCCCCCCCCCCACCCCCCCCCCCCCCCACCCCCCCCCCCCCCCACCCCCCCCCCCCCCCACCCCCCCCCCCCCCCACCCCCCCCCCCCCCCACCCCCCCCCCCCCCCACCCCCCCCCCCCCCCACCCCCCCCCCCCCCCACCCCCCCCCCCCCCCACCCCCCCCCCCCCCCACCCCCCCCCCCCCCCACCCCCCCCCCCCCCCACCCCCCCCCCCCCCCACCCCCCCCCCCCCCCACCCCCCCCCCCCCCCACCCCCCCCCCCCCCCACCCCCCCCCCCCCCCACCCCCCCCCCCCCCCACCCCCCCCCCCCCCCACCCCCCCCCCCCCCCACCCCCCCCCCCCCCCACCCCCCCCCCCCCCCACCCCCCCCCCCCCCCACCCCCCCCCCCCCCCACCCCCCCCCCCCCCCACCCCCCCCCCCCCCCACCCCCCCCCCCCCCCACCCCCCCCCCCCCCCACCCCCCCCCCCCCCCACCCCCCCCCCCCCCCACCCCCCCCCCCCCCCACCCCCCCCCCCCCCCACCCCCCCCCCCCCCCACCCCCCCCCCCCCCCACCCCCCCCCCCCCCCACCCCCCCCCCCCCCCACCCCCCCCCCCCCCCACCCCCCCCCCCCCCCACCCCCCCCCCCCCCCACCCCCCCCCCCCCCCACCCCCCCCCCCCCCCACCCCCCCCCCCCCCCACCCCCCCCCCCCCCCACCCCCCCCCCCCCCCACCCCCCCCCCCCCCCACCCCCCCCCCCCCCCACCCCCCCCCCCCCCCACCCCCCCCCCCCCCCACCCCCCCCCCCCCCCACCCCCCCCCCCCCCCACCCCCCCCCCCCCCCACCCCCCCCCCCCCCCACCCCCCCCCCCCCCCACCCCCCCCCCCCCCCACCCCCCCCCCCCCCCACCCCCCCCCCCCCCCACCCCCCCCCCCCCCCACCCCCCCCCCCCCCCACCCCCCCCCCCCCCCACCCCCCCCCCCCCCCACCCCCCCCCCCCCCCACCCCCCCCCCCCCCCACCCCCCCCCCCCCCCACCCCCCCCCCCCCCCACCCCCCCCCCCCCCCACCCCCCCCCCCCCCCACCCCCCCCCCCCCCCACCCCCCCCCCCCCCCACCCCCCCCCCCCCCCACCCCCCCCCCCCCCCACCCCCCCCCCCCCCCACCCCCCCCCCCCCCCACCCCCCCCCCCCCCCACCCCCCCCCCCCCCCACCCCCCCCCCCCCCCACCCCCCCCCCCCCCCACCCCCCCCCCCCCCCACCCCCCCCCCCCCCCACCCCCCCCCCCCCCCACCCCCCCCCCCCCCCACCCCCCCCCCCCCCCACCCCCCCCCCCCCCCACCCCCCCCCCCCCCCACCCCCCCCCCCCCCCACCCCCCCCCCCCCCCACCCCCCCCCCCCCCCACCCCCCCCCCCCCCCACCCCCCCCCCCCCCCACCCCCCCCCCCCCCCACCCCCCCCCCCCCCCACCCCCCCCCCCCCCCACCCCCCCCCCCCCCCACCCCCCCCCCCCCCCACCCCCCCCCCCCCCCACCCCCCCCCCCCCCCACCCCCCCCCCCCCCCACCCCCCCCCCCCCCCACCCCCCCCCCCCCCCACCCCCCCCCCCCCCCACCCCCCCCCCCCCCCACCCCCCCCCCCCCCCACCCCCCCCCCCCCCCACCCCCCCCCCCCCCCACCCCCCCCCCCCCCCACCCCCCCCCCCCCCCACCCCCCCCCCCCCCCACCCCCCCCCCCCCCCACCCCCCCCCCCCCCCACCCCCCCCCCCCCCCACCCCCCCCCCCCCCCACCCCCCCCCCCCCCCACCCCCCCCCCCCCCCACCCCCCCCCCCCCCCACCCCCCCCCCCCCCCACCCCCCCCCCCCCCCACCCCCCCCCCCCCCCACCCCCCCCCCCCCCCACCCCCCCCCCCCCCCACCCCCCCCCCCCCCCACCCCCCCCCCCCCCCACCCCCCCCCCCCCCCACCCCCCCCCCCCCCCACCCCCCCCCCCCCCCACCCCCCCCCCCCCCCACCCCCCCCCCCCCCCACCCCCCCCCCCCCCCACCCCCCCCCCCCCCCACCCCCCCCCCCCCCCACCCCCCCCCCCCCCCACCCCCCCCCCCCCCCACCCCCCCCCCCCCCCACCCCCCCCCCCCCCCACCCCCCCCCCCCCCCACCCCCCCCCCCCCCCACCCCCCCCCCCCCCCACCCCCCCCCCCCCCCACCCCCCCCCCCCCCCACCCCCCCCCCCCCCCACCCCCCCCCCCCCCCACCCCCCCCCCCCCCCACCCCCCCCCCCCCCCACCCCCCCCCCCCCCCACCCCCCCCCCCCCCCACCCCCCCCCCCCCCCACCCCCCCCCCCCCCCACCCCCCCCCCCCCCCACCCCCCCCCCCCCCCACCCCCCCCCCCCCCCACCCCCCCCCCCCCCCACCCCCCCCCCCCCCCACCCCCCCCCCCCCCCACCCCCCCCCCCCCCCACCCCCCCCCCCCCCCACCCCCCCCCCCCCCCACCCCCCCCCCCCCCCACCCCCCCCCCCCCCCACCCCCCCCCCCCCCCACCCCCCCCCCCCCCCACCCCCCCCCCCCCCCACCCCCCCCCCCCCCCACCCCCCCCCCCCCCCACCCCCCCCCCCCCCCACCCCCCCCCCCCCCCACCCCCCCCCCCCCCCACCCCCCCCCCCCCCCACCCCCCCCCCCCCCCACCCCCCCCCCCCCCCACCCCCCCCCCCCCCCACCCCCCCCCCCCCCCACCCCCCCCCCCCCCCACCCCCCCCCCCCCCCACCCCCCCCCCCCCCCACCCCCCCCCCCCCCCACCCCCCCCCCCCCCCACCCCCCCCCCCCCCCACCCCCCCCCCCCCCCACCCCCCCCCCCCCCCACCCCCCCCCCCCCCCACCCCCCCCCCCCCCCACCCCCCCCCCCCCCCACCCCCCCCCCCCCCCACCCCCCCCCCCCCCCACCCCCCCCCCCCCCCACCCCCCCCCCCCCCCACCCCCCCCCCCCCCCACCCCCCCCCCCCCCCACCCCCCCCCCCCCCCACCCCCCCCCCCCCCCACCCCCCCCCCCCCCCACCCCCCCCCCCCCCCACCCCCCCCCCCCCCCACCCCCCCCCCCCCCCACCCCCCCCCCCCCCCACCCCCCCCCCCCCCCACCCCCCCCCCCCCCCACCCCCCCCCCCCCCCACCCCCCCCCCCCCCCACCCCCCCCCCCCCCCACCCCCCCCCCCCCCCACCCCCCCCCCCCCCCACCCCCCCCCCCCCCCACCCCCCCCCCCCCCCACCCCCCCCCCCCCCCACCCCCCCCCCCCCCCACCCCCCCCCCCCCCCACCCCCCCCCCCCCCCACCCCCCCCCCCCCCCACCCCCCCCCCCCCCCACCCCCCCCCCCCCCCACCCCCCCCCCCCCCCACCCCCCCCCCCCCCCACCCCCCCCCCCCCCCACCCCCCCCCCCCCCCACCCCCCCCCCCCCCCACCCCCCCCCCCCCCCACCCCCCCCCCCCCCCACCCCCCCCCCCCCCCACCCCCCCCCCCCCCCACCCCCCCCCCCCCCCACCCCCCCCCCCCCCCACCCCCCCCCCCCCCCACCCCCCCCCCCCCCCACCCCCCCCCCCCCCCACCCCCCCCCCCCCCCACCCCCCCCCCCCCCCACCCCCCCCCCCCCCCACCCCCCCCCCCCCCCACCCCCCCCCCCCCCCACCCCCCCCCCCCCCCACCCCCCCCCCCCCCCACCCCCCCCCCCCCCCACCCCCCCCCCCCCCCACCCCCCCCCCCCCCCACCCCCCCCCCCCCCCACCCCCCCCCCCCCCCACCCCCCCCCCCCCCCACCCCCCCCCCCCCCCACCCCCCCCCCCCCCCACCCCCCCCCCCCCCCACCCCCCCCCCCCCCCACCCCCCCCCCCCCCCACCCCCCCCCCCCCCCACCCCCCCCCCCCCCCACCCCCCCCCCCCCCCACCCCCCCCCCCCCCCACCCCCCCCCCCCCCCACCCCCCCCCCCCCCCACCCCCCCCCCCCCCCACCCCCCCCCCCCCCCACCCCCCCCCCCCCCCACCCCCCCCCCCCCCCACCCCCCCCCCCCCCCACCCCCCCCCCCCCCCACCCCCCCCCCCCCCCACCCCCCCCCCCCCCCACCCCCCCCCCCCCCCACCCCCCCCCCCCCCCACCCCCCCCCCCCCCCACCCCCCCCCCCCCCCACCCCCCCCCCCCCCCACCCCCCCCCCCCCCCACCCCCCCCCCCCCCCACCCCCCCCCCCCCCCACCCCCCCCCCCCCCCACCCCCCCCCCCCCCCACCCCCCCCCCCCCCCACCCCCCCCCCCCCCCACCCCCCCCCCCCCCCACCCCCCCCCCCCCCCACCCCCCCCCCCCCCCACCCCCCCCCCCCCCCACCCCCCCCCCCCCCCACCCCCCCCCCCCCCCACCCCCCCCCCCCCCCACCCCCCCCCCCCCCCACCCCCCCCCCCCCCCACCCCCCCCCCCCCCCACCCCCCCCCCCCCCCACCCCCCCCCCCCCCCACCCCCCCCCCCCCCCACCCCCCCCCCCCCCCACCCCCCCCCCCCCCCACCCCCCCCCCCCCCCACCCCCCCCCCCCCCCACCCCCCCCCCCCCCCACCCCCCCCCCCCCCCACCCCCCCCCCCCCCCACCCCCCCCCCCCCCCACCCCCCCCCCCCCCCACCCCCCCCCCCCCCCACCCCCCCCCCCCCCCACCCCCCCCCCCCCCCACCCCCCCCCCCCCCCACCCCCCCCCCCCCCCACCCCCCCCCCCCCCCACCCCCCCCCCCCCCCACCCCCCCCCCCCCCCACCCCCCCCCCCCCCCACCCCCCCCCCCCCCCACCCCCCCCCCCCCCCACCCCCCCCCCCCCCCACCCCCCCCCCCCCCCACCCCCCCCCCCCCCCACCCCCCCCCCCCCCCACCCCCCCCCCCCCCCACCCCCCCCCCCCCCCACCCCCCCCCCCCCCCACCCCCCCCCCCCCCCACCCCCCCCCCCCCCCACCCCCCCCCCCCCCCACCCCCCCCCCCCCCCACCCCCCCCCCCCCCCACCCCCCCCCCCCCCCACCCCCCCCCCCCCCCACCCCCCCCCCCCCCCACCCCCCCCCCCCCCCACCCCCCCCCCCCCCCACCCCCCCCCCCCCCCACCCCCCCCCCCCCCCACCCCCCCCCCCCCCCACCCCCCCCCCCCCCCACCCCCCCCCCCCCCCACCCCCCCCCCCCCCCACCCCCCCCCCCCCCCACCCCCCCCCCCCCCCACCCCCCCCCCCCCCCACCCCCCCCCCCCCCCACCCCCCCCCCCCCCCACCCCCCCCCCCCCCCACCCCCCCCCCCCCCCACCCCCCCCCCCCCCCACCCCCCCCCCCCCCCACCCCCCCCCCCCCCCACCCCCCCCCCCCCCCACCCCCCCCCCCCCCCACCCCCCCCCCCCCCCACCCCCCCCCCCCCCCACCCCCCCCCCCCCCCACCCCCCCCCCCCCCCACCCCCCCCCCCCCCCACCCCCCCCCCCCCCCACCCCCCCCCCCCCCCACCCCCCCCCCCCCCCACCCCCCCCCCCCCCCACCCCCCCCCCCCCCCACCCCCCCCCCCCCCCACCCCCCCCCCCCCCCACCCCCCCCCCCCCCCACCCCCCCCCCCCCCCACCCCCCCCCCCCCCCACCCCCCCCCCCCCCCACCCCCCCCCCCCCCCACCCCCCCCCCCCCCCACCCCCCCCCCCCCCCACCCCCCCCCCCCCCCACCCCCCCCCCCCCCCACCCCCCCCCCCCCCCACCCCCCCCCCCCCCCACCCCCCCCCCCCCCCACCCCCCCCCCCCCCCACCCCCCCCCCCCCCCACCCCCCCCCCCCCCCACCCCCCCCCCCCCCCACCCCCCCCCCCCCCCACCCCCCCCCCCCCCCACCCCCCCCCCCCCCCACCCCCCCCCCCCCCCACCCCCCCCCCCCCCCACCCCCCCCCCCCCCCACCCCCCCCCCCCCCCACCCCCCCCCCCCCCCACCCCCCCCCCCCCCCACCCCCCCCCCCCCCCACCCCCCCCCCCCCCCACCCCCCCCCCCCCCCACCCCCCCCCCCCCCCACCCCCCCCCCCCCCCACCCCCCCCCCCCCCCACCCCCCCCCCCCCCCACCCCCCCCCCCCCCCACCCCCCCCCCCCCCCACCCCCCCCCCCCCCCACCCCCCCCCCCCCCCACCCCCCCCCCCCCCCACCCCCCCCCCCCCCCACCCCCCCCCCCCCCCACCCCCCCCCCCCCCCACCCCCCCCCCCCCCCACCCCCCCCCCCCCCCACCCCCCCCCCCCCCCACCCCCCCCCCCCCCCACCCCCCCCCCCCCCCACCCCCCCCCCCCCCCACCCCCCCCCCCCCCCACCCCCCCCCCCCCCCACCCCCCCCCCCCCCCACCCCCCCCCCCCCCCACCCCCCCCCCCCCCCACCCCCCCCCCCCCCCACCCCCCCCCCCCCCCACCCCCCCCCCCCCCCACCCCCCCCCCCCCCCACCCCCCCCCCCCCCCACCCCCCCCCCCCCCCACCCCCCCCCCCCCCCACCCCCCCCCCCCCCCACCCCCCCCCCCCCCCACCCCCCCCCCCCCCCACCCCCCCCCCCCCCCACCCCCCCCCCCCCCCACCCCCCCCCCCCCCCACCCCCCCCCCCCCCCACCCCCCCCCCCCCCCACCCCCCCCCCCCCCCACCCCCCCCCCCCCCCACCCCCCCCCCCCCCCACCCCCCCCCCCCCCCACCCCCCCCCCCCCCCACCCCCCCCCCCCCCCACCCCCCCCCCCCCCCACCCCCCCCCCCCCCCACCCCCCCCCCCCCCCACCCCCCCCCCCCCCCACCCCCCCCCCCCCCCACCCCCCCCCCCCCCCACCCCCCCCCCCCCCCACCCCCCCCCCCCCCCACCCCCCCCCCCCCCCACCCCCCCCCCCCCCCACCCCCCCCCCCCCCCACCCCCCCCCCCCCCCACCCCCCCCCCCCCCCACCCCCCCCCCCCCCCACCCCCCCCCCCCCCCACCCCCCCCCCCCCCCACCCCCCCCCCCCCCCACCCCCCCCCCCCCCCACCCCCCCCCCCCCCCACCCCCCCCCCCCCCCACCCCCCCCCCCCCCCACCCCCCCCCCCCCCCACCCCCCCCCCCCCCCACCCCCCCCCCCCCCCACCCCCCCCCCCCCCCACCCCCCCCCCCCCCCACCCCCCCCCCCCCCCACCCCCCCCCCCCCCCACCCCCCCCCCCCCCCACCCCCCCCCCCCCCCACCCCCCCCCCCCCCCACCCCCCCCCCCCCCCACCCCCCCCCCCCCCCACCCCCCCCCCCCCCCACCCCCCCCCCCCCCCACCCCCCCCCCCCCCCACCCCCCCCCCCCCCCACCCCCCCCCCCCCCCACCCCCCCCCCCCCCCACCCCCCCCCCCCCCCACCCCCCCCCCCCCCCACCCCCCCCCCCCCCCACCCCCCCCCCCCCCCACCCCCCCCCCCCCCCACCCCCCCCCCCCCCCACCCCCCCCCCCCCCCACCCCCCCCCCCCCCCACCCCCCCCCCCCCCCACCCCCCCCCCCCCCCACCCCCCCCCCCCCCCACCCCCCCCCCCCCCCACCCCCCCCCCCCCCCACCCCCCCCCCCCCCCACCCCCCCCCCCCCCCACCCCCCCCCCCCCCCACCCCCCCCCCCCCCCACCCCCCCCCCCCCCCACCCCCCCCCCCCCCCACCCCCCCCCCCCCCCACCCCCCCCCCCCCCCACCCCCCCCCCCCCCCACCCCCCCCCCCCCCCACCCCCCCCCCCCCCCACCCCCCCCCCCCCCCACCCCCCCCCCCCCCCACCCCCCCCCCCCCCCACCCCCCCCCCCCCCCACCCCCCCCCCCCCCCACCCCCCCCCCCCCCCACCCCCCCCCCCCCCCACCCCCCCCCCCCCCCACCCCCCCCCCCCCCCACCCCCCCCCCCCCCCACCCCCCCCCCCCCCCACCCCCCCCCCCCCCCACCCCCCCCCCCCCCCACCCCCCCCCCCCCCCACCCCCCCCCCCCCCCACCCCCCCCCCCCCCCACCCCCCCCCCCCCCCACCCCCCCCCCCCCCCACCCCCCCCCCCCCCCACCCCCCCCCCCCCCCACCCCCCCCCCCCCCCACCCCCCCCCCCCCCCACCCCCCCCCCCCCCCACCCCCCCCCCCCCCCACCCCCCCCCCCCCCCACCCCCCCCCCCCCCCACCCCCCCCCCCCCCCACCCCCCCCCCCCCCCACCCCCCCCCCCCCCCACCCCCCCCCCCCCCCACCCCCCCCCCCCCCCACCCCCCCCCCCCCCCACCCCCCCCCCCCCCCACCCCCCCCCCCCCCCACCCCCCCCCCCCCCCACCCCCCCCCCCCCCCACCCCCCCCCCCCCCCACCCCCCCCCCCCCCCACCCCCCCCCCCCCCCACCCCCCCCCCCCCCCACCCCCCCCCCCCCCCACCCCCCCCCCCCCCCACCCCCCCCCCCCCCCACCCCCCCCCCCCCCCACCCCCCCCCCCCCCCACCCCCCCCCCCCCCCACCCCCCCCCCCCCCCACCCCCCCCCCCCCCCACCCCCCCCCCCCCCCACCCCCCCCCCCCCCCACCCCCCCCCCCCCCCACCCCCCCCCCCCCCCACCCCCCCCCCCCCCCACCCCCCCCCCCCCCCACCCCCCCCCCCCCCCACCCCCCCCCCCCCCCACCCCCCCCCCCCCCCACCCCCCCCCCCCCCCACCCCCCCCCCCCCCCACCCCCCCCCCCCCCCACCCCCCCCCCCCCCCACCCCCCCCCCCCCCCACCCCCCCCCCCCCCCACCCCCCCCCCCCCCCACCCCCCCCCCCCCCCACCCCCCCCCCCCCCCACCCCCCCCCCCCCCCACCCCCCCCCCCCCCCACCCCCCCCCCCCCCCACCCCCCCCCCCCCCCACCCCCCCCCCCCCCCACCCCCCCCCCCCCCCACCCCCCCCCCCCCCCACCCCCCCCCCCCCCCACCCCCCCCCCCCCCCACCCCCCCCCCCCCCCACCCCCCCCCCCCCCCACCCCCCCCCCCCCCCACCCCCCCCCCCCCCCACCCCCCCCCCCCCCCACCCCCCCCCCCCCCCACCCCCCCCCCCCCCCACCCCCCCCCCCCCCCACCCCCCCCCCCCCCCACCCCCCCCCCCCCCCACCCCCCCCCCCCCCCACCCCCCCCCCCCCCCACCCCCCCCCCCCCCCACCCCCCCCCCCCCCCACCCCCCCCCCCCCCCACCCCCCCCCCCCCCCACCCCCCCCCCCCCCCACCCCCCCCCCCCCCCACCCCCCCCCCCCCCCACCCCCCCCCCCCCCCACCCCCCCCCCCCCCCACCCCCCCCCCCCCCCACCCCCCCCCCCCCCCACCCCCCCCCCCCCCCACCCCCCCCCCCCCCCACCCCCCCCCCCCCCCACCCCCCCCCCCCCCCACCCCCCCCCCCCCCCACCCCCCCCCCCCCCCACCCCCCCCCCCCCCCACCCCCCCCCCCCCCCACCCCCCCCCCCCCCCACCCCCCCCCCCCCCCACCCCCCCCCCCCCCCACCCCCCCCCCCCCCCACCCCCCCCCCCCCCCACCCCCCCCCCCCCCCACCCCCCCCCCCCCCCACCCCCCCCCCCCCCCACCCCCCCCCCCCCCCACCCCCCCCCCCCCCCACCCCCCCCCCCCCCCACCCCCCCCCCCCCCCACCCCCCCCCCCCCCCACCCCCCCCCCCCCCCACCCCCCCCCCCCCCCACCCCCCCCCCCCCCCACCCCCCCCCCCCCCCACCCCCCCCCCCCCCCACCCCCCCCCCCCCCCACCCCCCCCCCCCCCCACCCCCCCCCCCCCCCACCCCCCCCCCCCCCCACCCCCCCCCCCCCCCACCCCCCCCCCCCCCCACCCCCCCCCCCCCCCACCCCCCCCCCCCCCCACCCCCCCCCCCCCCCACCCCCCCCCCCCCCCACCCCCCCCCCCCCCCACCCCCCCCCCCCCCCACCCCCCCCCCCCCCCACCCCCCCCCCCCCCCACCCCCCCCCCCCCCCACCCCCCCCCCCCCCCACCCCCCCCCCCCCCCACCCCCCCCCCCCCCCACCCCCCCCCCCCCCCACCCCCCCCCCCCCCCACCCCCCCCCCCCCCCACCCCCCCCCCCCCCCACCCCCCCCCCCCCCCACCCCCCCCCCCCCCCACCCCCCCCCCCCCCCACCCCCCCCCCCCCCCACCCCCCCCCCCCCCCACCCCCCCCCCCCCCCACCCCCCCCCCCCCCCACCCCCCCCCCCCCCCACCCCCCCCCCCCCCCACCCCCCCCCCCCCCCACCCCCCCCCCCCCCCACCCCCCCCCCCCCCCACCCCCCCCCCCCCCCACCCCCCCCCCCCCCCACCCCCCCCCCCCCCCACCCCCCCCCCCCCCCACCCCCCCCCCCCCCCACCCCCCCCCCCCCCCACCCCCCCCCCCCCCCACCCCCCCCCCCCCCCACCCCCCCCCCCCCCCACCCCCCCCCCCCCCCACCCCCCCCCCCCCCCACCCCCCCCCCCCCCCACCCCCCCCCCCCCCCACCCCCCCCCCCCCCCACCCCCCCCCCCCCCCACCCCCCCCCCCCCCCACCCCCCCCCCCCCCCACCCCCCCCCCCCCCCACCCCCCCCCCCCCCCACCCCCCCCCCCCCCCACCCCCCCCCCCCCCCACCCCCCCCCCCCCCCACCCCCCCCCCCCCCCACCCCCCCCCCCCCCCACCCCCCCCCCCCCCCACCCCCCCCCCCCCCCACCCCCCCCCCCCCCCACCCCCCCCCCCCCCCACCCCCCCCCCCCCCCACCCCCCCCCCCCCCCACCCCCCCCCCCCCCCACCCCCCCCCCCCCCCACCCCCCCCCCCCCCCACCCCCCCCCCCCCCCACCCCCCCCCCCCCCCACCCCCCCCCCCCCCCACCCCCCCCCCCCCCCACCCCCCCCCCCCCCCACCCCCCCCCCCCCCCACCCCCCCCCCCCCCCACCCCCCCCCCCCCCCACCCCCCCCCCCCCCCACCCCCCCCCCCCCCCACCCCCCCCCCCCCCCACCCCCCCCCCCCCCCACCCCCCCCCCCCCCCACCCCCCCCCCCCCCCACCCCCCCCCCCCCCCACCCCCCCCCCCCCCCACCCCCCCCCCCCCCCACCCCCCCCCCCCCCCACCCCCCCCCCCCCCCACCCCCCCCCCCCCCCACCCCCCCCCCCCCCCACCCCCCCCCCCCCCCACCCCCCCCCCCCCCCACCCCCCCCCCCCCCCACCCCCCCCCCCCCCCACCCCCCCCCCCCCCCACCCCCCCCCCCCCCCACCCCCCCCCCCCCCCACCCCCCCCCCCCCCCACCCCCCCCCCCCCCCACCCCCCCCCCCCCCCACCCCCCCCCCCCCCCACCCCCCCCCCCCCCCACCCCCCCCCCCCCCCACCCCCCCCCCCCCCCACCCCCCCCCCCCCCCACCCCCCCCCCCCCCCACCCCCCCCCCCCCCCACCCCCCCCCCCCCCCACCCCCCCCCCCCCCCACCCCCCCCCCCCCCCACCCCCCCCCCCCCCCACCCCCCCCCCCCCCCACCCCCCCCCCCCCCCACCCCCCCCCCCCCCCACCCCCCCCCCCCCCCACCCCCCCCCCCCCCCACCCCCCCCCCCCCCCACCCCCCCCCCCCCCCACCCCCCCCCCCCCCCACCCCCCCCCCCCCCCACCCCCCCCCCCCCCCACCCCCCCCCCCCCCCACCCCCCCCCCCCCCCACCCCCCCCCCCCCCCACCCCCCCCCCCCCCCACCCCCCCCCCCCCCCACCCCCCCCCCCCCCCACCCCCCCCCCCCCCCACCCCCCCCCCCCCCCACCCCCCCCCCCCCCCACCCCCCCCCCCCCCCACCCCCCCCCCCCCCCACCCCCCCCCCCCCCCACCCCCCCCCCCCCCCACCCCCCCCCCCCCCCACCCCCCCCCCCCCCCACCCCCCCCCCCCCCCACCCCCCCCCCCCCCCACCCCCCCCCCCCCCCACCCCCCCCCCCCCCCACCCCCCCCCCCCCCCACCCCCCCCCCCCCCCACCCCCCCCCCCCCCCACCCCCCCCCCCCCCCACCCCCCCCCCCCCCCACCCCCCCCCCCCCCCACCCCCCCCCCCCCCCACCCCCCCCCCCCCCCACCCCCCCCCCCCCCCACCCCCCCCCCCCCCCACCCCCCCCCCCCCCCACCCCCCCCCCCCCCCACCCCCCCCCCCCCCCACCCCCCCCCCCCCCCACCCCCCCCCCCCCCCACCCCCCCCCCCCCCCACCCCCCCCCCCCCCCACCCCCCCCCCCCCCCACCCCCCCCCCCCCCCACCCCCCCCCCCCCCCACCCCCCCCCCCCCCCACCCCCCCCCCCCCCCACCCCCCCCCCCCCCCACCCCCCCCCCCCCCCACCCCCCCCCCCCCCCACCCCCCCCCCCCCCCACCCCCCCCCCCCCCCACCCCCCCCCCCCCCCACCCCCCCCCCCCCCCACCCCCCCCCCCCCCCACCCCCCCCCCCCCCCACCCCCCCCCCCCCCCACCCCCCCCCCCCCCCACCCCCCCCCCCCCCCACCCCCCCCCCCCCCCACCCCCCCCCCCCCCCACCCCCCCCCCCCCCCACCCCCCCCCCCCCCCACCCCCCCCCCCCCCCACCCCCCCCCCCCCCCACCCCCCCCCCCCCCCACCCCCCCCCCCCCCCACCCCCCCCCCCCCCCACCCCCCCCCCCCCCCACCCCCCCCCCCCCCCACCCCCCCCCCCCCCCACCCCCCCCCCCCCCCACCCCCCCCCCCCCCCACCCCCCCCCCCCCCCACCCCCCCCCCCCCCCACCCCCCCCCCCCCCCACCCCCCCCCCCCCCCACCCCCCCCCCCCCCCACCCCCCCCCCCCCCCACCCCCCCCCCCCCCCACCCCCCCCCCCCCCCACCCCCCCCCCCCCCCACCCCCCCCCCCCCCCACCCCCCCCCCCCCCCACCCCCCCCCCCCCCCACCCCCCCCCCCCCCCACCCCCCCCCCCCCCCACCCCCCCCCCCCCCCACCCCCCCCCCCCCCCACCCCCCCCCCCCCCCACCCCCCCCCCCCCCCACCCCCCCCCCCCCCCACCCCCCCCCCCCCCCACCCCCCCCCCCCCCCACCCCCCCCCCCCCCCACCCCCCCCCCCCCCCACCCCCCCCCCCCCCCACCCCCCCCCCCCCCCACCCCCCCCCCCCCCCACCCCCCCCCCCCCCCACCCCCCCCCCCCCCCACCCCCCCCCCCCCCCACCCCCCCCCCCCCCCACCCCCCCCCCCCCCCACCCCCCCCCCCCCCCACCCCCCCCCCCCCCCACCCCCCCCCCCCCCCACCCCCCCCCCCCCCCACCCCCCCCCCCCCCCACCCCCCCCCCCCCCCACCCCCCCCCCCCCCCACCCCCCCCCCCCCCCACCCCCCCCCCCCCCCACCCCCCCCCCCCCCCACCCCCCCCCCCCCCCACCCCCCCCCCCCCCCACCCCCCCCCCCCCCCACCCCCCCCCCCCCCCACCCCCCCCCCCCCCCACCCCCCCCCCCCCCCACCCCCCCCCCCCCCCACCCCCCCCCCCCCCCACCCCCCCCCCCCCCCACCCCCCCCCCCCCCCACCCCCCCCCCCCCCCACCCCCCCCCCCCCCCACCCCCCCCCCCCCCCACCCCCCCCCCCCCCCACCCCCCCCCCCCCCCACCCCCCCCCCCCCCCACCCCCCCCCCCCCCCACCCCCCCCCCCCCCCACCCCCCCCCCCCCCCACCCCCCCCCCCCCCCACCCCCCCCCCCCCCCACCCCCCCCCCCCCCCACCCCCCCCCCCCCCCACCCCCCCCCCCCCCCACCCCCCCCCCCCCCCACCCCCCCCCCCCCCCACCCCCCCCCCCCCCCACCCCCCCCCCCCCCCACCCCCCCCCCCCCCCACCCCCCCCCCCCCCCACCCCCCCCCCCCCCCACCCCCCCCCCCCCCCACCCCCCCCCCCCCCCACCCCCCCCCCCCCCCACCCCCCCCCCCCCCCACCCCCCCCCCCCCCCACCCCCCCCCCCCCCCACCCCCCCCCCCCCCCACCCCCCCCCCCCCCCACCCCCCCCCCCCCCCACCCCCCCCCCCCCCCACCCCCCCCCCCCCCCACCCCCCCCCCCCCCCACCCCCCCCCCCCCCCACCCCCCCCCCCCCCCACCCCCCCCCCCCCCCACCCCCCCCCCCCCCCACCCCCCCCCCCCCCCACCCCCCCCCCCCCCCACCCCCCCCCCCCCCCACCCCCCCCCCCCCCCACCCCCCCCCCCCCCCACCCCCCCCCCCCCCCACCCCCCCCCCCCCCCACCCCCCCCCCCCCCCACCCCCCCCCCCCCCCACCCCCCCCCCCCCCCACCCCCCCCCCCCCCCACCCCCCCCCCCCCCCACCCCCCCCCCCCCCCACCCCCCCCCCCCCCCACCCCCCCCCCCCCCCACCCCCCCCCCCCCCCACCCCCCCCCCCCCCCACCCCCCCCCCCCCCCACCCCCCCCCCCCCCCACCCCCCCCCCCCCCCACCCCCCCCCCCCCCCACCCCCCCCCCCCCCCACCCCCCCCCCCCCCCACCCCCCCCCCCCCCCACCCCCCCCCCCCCCCACCCCCCCCCCCCCCCACCCCCCCCCCCCCCCACCCCCCCCCCCCCCCACCCCCCCCCCCCCCCACCCCCCCCCCCCCCCACCCCCCCCCCCCCCCACCCCCCCCCCCCCCCACCCCCCCCCCCCCCCACCCCCCCCCCCCCCCACCCCCCCCCCCCCCCACCCCCCCCCCCCCCCACCCCCCCCCCCCCCCACCCCCCCCCCCCCCCACCCCCCCCCCCCCCCACCCCCCCCCCCCCCCACCCCCCCCCCCCCCCACCCCCCCCCCCCCCCACCCCCCCCCCCCCCCACCCCCCCCCCCCCCCACCCCCCCCCCCCCCCACCCCCCCCCCCCCCCACCCCCCCCCCCCCCCACCCCCCCCCCC